>NC_083489.1:11911272-12548363 GCF_905332965.1 Bombus pascuorum | reverse complement strand
CAAAGTATTTGAATATTTACCGTAGATACCTTTTATGTTCATATTGCATGTGTCGTATGCATAACATTTGGATTTCATTAGTGCCGTAACGAGACACGACTGTCATGGTTATATTAGTAAAATTTGAAGTCAGTCTAGAAATGTAAATCATAAATCTACTGTAACGAATAATTGTCTATCTAAATACTTCTGCAATCTCTGCAAAATATAAACTTGTATTTTCTATATGTATTTTAACATTTGTTTTAAGCTTCACCAATATAATCATGATAACCGAGTTTCATAACAGCATCGATAAAATCTCAAAATGTTTCGTATATTCTTAAAGTCAATTGAAAAATCAATATTTCTCGTGAGCCTGTATGAATTCGCGAAAAGGCGATAGGATGCAGGACCATCGTTTTCGGATTCTCTGATCAGGGCTGTGAAAACTTACTGGATTAATGAGAAGATATTCGAATGCAAATGCACCAGTTCTGTTCCCTTATTTTTTTCCCTCTTTCTCGTAATTTCTCGTTAGAGGAAGGAAAATCGGCGGAAAAAATGGAAGAAACCAACCAGCCAAGCGATGTTCGAGGTACGGAGGATTGGTGTAGGTCAGTCGACCGGAAGAGCTCGATTCGACGGACTCACAACGAACTTACGTGCAGCTACAATTGGGCGGTACCAAGCTTCTGCCATGCTGATTTCTGCTACTGTCGGTTGCGGTATGCTTCCAAATTAACTGCAAGGATTTAAGCGTCTTCTCAACGATGCAACATCCTACCAAGGATTCTCCTTCCTCTCGACGCGAATTTGCATCCCGCTCGATAAGCATCCTTCTAAACTGCTCTAGGATCGTCCTTCGGACAAGAGTGATTGTTTGCTCCGGTTCCATTCGAGGGGCTCATAACAGGAGCGACCCGTATCGATTTTCTTCACTTTTTATATAATATCCTTATCTAATAGCCAAGACATGGTGAATACAGTAGAGTGGAACATTATAACGATCAACCTTAGATATACGATATCCTGTTTGTATAAACGGGATGGTAATGTACCATGAAAAATGATTAATATCTTGACTCATTAACCTTATCGTCGAATGAAAATTAACCGGTTCTACGAAACTCTTTGTCACGAGGTTCATAATTTCCTGATTCAATTAGACGTATTTGTTTAAAAAGATTGAAATGTATAGAATGGAAATCGAAGATTTGTTGCAATAGTTTCTTTCCTTCGCGAAAGACAAACATGTGCAAATATCAGTTTTGTTCTGAGATCTTCATATCGAATAGTATCATTATTCGGTACGTAGTTTTTTTTTCAATATTTTTTTCAGGTAAATAACGTTTATGCATCGTTTAAATGGTTTATTCAAACGAGAAGAAAAGATTCTCACAATTCGCAGATCTGTTGATATCAAATTCTTTTTCTCTCTGTTTCACGTAGTTTTCAGTTTCCGTTAATTTAGTTGAGTTTGGTTATCGATCACGATCGTATAATTTGCATGACAATCGAGACTGAATTATTTTACCGTTCGCAGCTCCTGAAATACGAGACTTTGGTCGTTCGGAATTTTCGTATTCGTCACTTTCAGTATCGCTATTAATACCGTGGTAGAAAAGAGATATGCAAATCGTGGAAACGAAATAAATGGAGTCCAATAAAGTGTTCCCGGTTCCTAGTGTCATGTTCCAGGAGTAGGTCGTCCGTCTAACTGAATGTCACACGGAATTTTAACACGGCTTTGCGAAGAACTTTCGTATTGCTTACAATTTCGACATCACGTGCCCTGTATTTCGCGTTGACCTCGTCGACACTTGAATCAAGACGATATTTTCTTTTGTATGGGAAAGTTCAGTGCTGTGTTGCTGTTCGTCGAGTAAATACCGCTGCTGCGTGTTCTTCGTAAGTAATAGAAAATATTAATGAAATTATACAATTATATAATGATAATTATACAATTTGCGGAAACGTGCCGTAATTTTTTAATAGTATTTGTGAACACGTAATATTTTTGATTAGTAATTCGAAAATTACATTCGACAACGAAATTATTATTAGCGACAGCTATCGCCCGTTAAACGAGATCTGTTTTAACGATCAGATTTCGCGATATCTGATATATAAAATACACATATTACTTTCTGCTCTAATTATTAATCCGATATCCGAATATCAAATATTCAAAAATACTGTAATATTGTAATAGTATCTCAAAAGACCAACGTTTCTATTATCTCTTTTATCTTTACTATATTTACACTTTCGTCAAAGTTTGCAGCATATTAGAATTTCAAAATATTCCCTTGAGTAAATAAATGTTTCATTCGTAGTATCGAAGTTGTACGTTATAATTATACGAATGAAAGTTATAATTATGATACTCTTACTTTTCAAACAAGAAAAAGAAAAATGTACAAAAAGTTTCGTTTCACGCATAAAGCATACAGCGCCTCAATTTTTTCGGCGTATATTTTTTATATTCAGAGCATCGCCTAAAATTCAAATAACACGTAAGATGCCGGATAGAATTATTAAAGGAAAAATTTCCATTCATCTCGGTCGCTATAAAAATTTGAAACATGTAACTCGATTCGAAATGGTGCAATGGTGAAGCCTCTCGACGACTTCCAGTCCAGTAAGGCTTGTATTTCGAAAATAATTCCGGGGAATAATTTCGTAACAAAGGCTAGACGCCTTTCCGAGCCGACTACCCATCCCCGTGCTTTAAATGACGGCGGGTGGATGCTAAAATTTTGGCTGGCTGCCGCCCCGCCGACGGAGGCTCCTCATTATCCGTGTACCGGCGTACCCTCCCGCGGATTTTCGGAATTATAGAACGTTGACAGAGCAGAACCGCAGTAGGTACTACAAAACCGGCCAGCCCGATGAATCGCGGCCGCGAAGATACGCGAGAAACAAAAAGAACGATTCCACTCTTTGCCTGCTGTTCTCGTTTTCTCCCCTTCCCTACCCATTAACTTTTATATTCTATTCATGGACGAATTTCAAATTTTTACGCGTGGGTGGGGAGCAGTTTTAAATGGTTCTTTAGACTACATTTTCCCAGCACTTGTGGCGTCTGCAAAAGCTATTTACAGACTCACGCAATTTTAGACGAAATAGGCGTACGTATAAATTAGGAAAATAGATCTTAGATAAATATAAAAATGTATTAATATAGCAAAAATAGTTTTTGTATATTTTAAACAACGATAGGTTAAATTGTCTTTTTTCTATCAATGACACGATCCCAATGATCTTCTATGGTCTTACATTATTGCAATGGCTCCTAATGATTTTCGAATATTTATTTATTAAAGCAGATTACAGCAGACTAATCATCATAATCACTTTTGACGTTCAAGTGATCCAGACAGGCATGATATTATCTTCATTATCATGTTTTTGAACGACACATAACTTGCTTGGAACTAGAGTAAAAAAAAAAAAAGAAAAGAGCAAATGCATTGGTATATTGGTCAATCTTTTAACGTAAAACGCTTTCATAGCTACATACAAATGTGAATTTTATTTAAAATAGCGAAGACGCTTGTGTACTCAAAACGGTTCTCGGCGTTGACTATTCCACACATGTTCTGAGACAGAAAAGGCTCGCATTCCATCTTAATATTTACGAGTCAGAGACATGTTCTTGCGTCGTATAGGTTAAAAAATGTGTGTCTTCGGGAACTATTACGAGCATTCCCGTTTATCGCAACTTTCTCGCGGGACAGCTGGGCCGCAGAAGTAACTCGGAAACGTTGCATGGCTCACGCGTTGCTTACGATTTTAACGATGAAATATTCAGGCGGGCGGTTGCGCATTCACAGGTACATGCAAGAACGAGCAATGCGTTCATTTTATTTCCGCTTGCCGCTCGCGATTCGTTTTTTAATATATACGGGCAGCGTACCGGACGTAGGGAGAAAGTGGAAAGGGGTTGATGTGACAGAGGTTGTTTGAAAAAAGGCGGCGAGTACGTTACTTTTCGGACGGTGATTTTTATTTCCACGTGGTTCTTGTTTTTCACTCACCTTTCCAATCTTTTTTTTCAACTTCCTTCCTCTCTGCCTTTTTTATTTCATCATATACATATTCGCCCGCTGTACGTCGCGTTGCTGGCATCCAAGTAAACGGTTTACGCGGAATTAAAGTGCACTTCTGACGCAGATGTCCGGCCACGAAGTTGCCAGGCGCAACGGCAGAATAAAATAAAAATTTCCAGACAGGACCAAGTCCGCTGTGTTGGTTTTCAATTGGCGCGCGTTCGCTCGAATCCGAATGTGTCGCTCGATACCCTCTGTCGAGTTGTTTGCCCGTTTAAAAATTCCTTGAGTGGAGCACGCGCCGAGCAGGAGGGAGAGAAACGTTGTTGCCGATGGCGAAAAACCGTCTCTGTTCGTTTCCATTTGCTCGCTAATTGAACCTCGTTGAAAAGCATCGAGAATAAAACGCGACACGACGCGTATAACTGCCGCTAAATAGTCCACTTTCCGCATTTATTCCCCTCAGAGTGTCAACATCGTTTAATAACCAGTTCAGTTCTCCGATCTAAAACGATTCAATCCAACGAAAATAGTTCTTCCTTTTTTTTTTTTTTTTCAAGAAACTTTTTTCTCTGTTCCACACAATCGTAGAAATCATCGCGGAGTTCAGTAATTCCTGTAAAACCTGCAGGATCGACCTGCTTTTTTTCCATCCCAAACCGCGTTACACAGATGGATGGAGGGCGATTGCTAGACCGTCAGTGTCGCATTGTTTCGAAGAATTTCATTGGAGGAGCGTAGAGCCGACGGCTACGAAGATCTGGAATACGTGAGAGAGCCTCTGTCCTTCACCTTTCTCCTCGCGTTTTCGTTGGCTCTGGTCCGCGTTTCTTTTGCACCGCCACGTTCTATCGGAGAATGTAATTTCCGCTGGGCCGAGGAATCCAGTCCGACGGGACTTGGCACGTCAGACACCGATACAATTCACCCGATAAAACTGCTCGAGTTCTCGGTGGCCTTCCAACCCTCTCAGCAGTCGCCCTACGGGAATCTTTAACCTTTTCTTTCGCGTTTCCTTCCTTCCTTCCTGCTTTCTTTTCTCTGGTCTCACGCTTCGTCCTCTTTCGCCAACGCCGTTCTCGAGCTCCCAGTTCTCTCTTTCATCGCTCGAATAAATCTCTCGATACTCTCCGAGTTAAGTTTCCATGACTCGAAGACTTTCTATCACTTTGGTAGTCTCAGTTGCTTTTTATTATTTCTGTGGCTATTTAAACGTAATTATTTAAATATTGTGATATATTTGATATATGATATATATGTGGTTTTATGTATAAAGGTATGTACAATAGAATTTCGTTTATATAAAAAATGATAGGTGACAAGAATCAATGGATTCCTGTTATATTATACGATATTATTGTATAAACATTAACTCGCTCTATTATGAATTAACAAAGGGAAGTTTTTCATTCTTAAATTTTCTCGAAAAGGACGTTTATTTGTATTTAAAAAGATCTGGAACGTATGATCTTTGATACGAACTACTGTTTGATATATCGAAACAGAGGTGTCGATAATCCCTGACTTTTTTCAGACTTTTTAAACAGCAAGAAATTGTACGTAATTCTTTTAAAAGTCTTGCAACTATGAAACTTCCTTACCACTTTAACCTTTCAAAGTTTCATTGCGCCGCATTGAAATAACGATCTCATATATTCTCGCTCTCGACACTAACAATCCTCCAACTACGAACCGTTCTACCCATCAGGAGATCATATCGATTGTATGTAACTTAACGGAATTATAAACGGAATCTTGGAACAACTTTCTTGGAGCATAATAAAGCGAACGTAGGCGAATTGAGATTCATCGATTTTCCTCCTCCTCTTTCGTTTCCCATTCGTTTTCTCGCCGTTCACCAGAATTCGCCTCTCGGTTACCTCACGGTCGATGCCAGTTTTCTTTCTACGGCACACTCCAGTAAATCTCGAGTTGCTTCTTGAGAGAGTAATGCTCGTGATTTTACGGATTGACCGACTTTGTTCCCGTGACCGAGTCGAATTCGCAATAAGAAACGTTTCTTCCCTCGTTTTCCTTTTTCGCTTGGCCTGTTCTCGTGTCTTTTTCCAGTTGTTGTTGGCGTAGTGAGATGAAAACGGACTACAGATAGAGTCAAGAGGAGAATCACCTAAATACCGCGAGTTCTTCGTTCAGATCGACGAAAGGATACAGTTAAGTAGCTTATGTTCCTGTTCGTATTTTTCAGCATGATTTTTTGATTGATCGTGTAAAGGTAAAGCTATAAAAGTATAAGTTCTATAATACTAAACTCTACTGCTTTTGGCGAACAGAATTGTACTCTATCATAATAACTATATTTCGGAACAGATTTGAAATAGTCAAGTATCCGCTATATTAATAAACCGCAATATTCAGTTCTGTATACTAATTTCTTATCAAATGTGTATTTGCAATAAATACTTCGTAACTACTATATACATTTCTAGATTGATTCCGATATAATCATGACAGTGGTGTCTCGTTGCAGTGTTAATGAAGTTTCAAAATGTTTTATATAACATACGCGTAGCAATGTATAACATATAACATACACGACACACATATATAAAATATCTTTGTGAACCAATGTTGATACTTGCGCGCGTATAAAACACCGAAGGCGGTGTCGCAAGATTAATGCGCTATTTTACGATCTTGCTATGTCGTTTCCATCGATCTTAAGAGAAAACCAAACGACTGTTTTCCAACCGCTCGAACTGTACTTTACATGTACGTATACGTTCTTCTACAATCGTTTTATTTTTCCAATCTTCGAAGCTTGTCTCGTTTTTTGCGAAATTGAACAAGAAATTGCAAATTGACGCGATCGAACGATGCATTCGCGATTAAGGGTGATTTAATCGTCAAAAGGTTGGAAGAGGAAACGAATATAAACCGACACGGAGTAACACGACCAGTTTTCCCTTCAGGCTATGGAGAGGATTTTAATCGTCTCCCAGAATGACTGGCATGCAATTTCCATCGTTCGAGAATGTCGAGGACCGAGGCAATCGCGACTGCTGCCAGGCCACTCCGCTGCTTCCCGTCTATTCTCGACAGGATCCCATGGAAGAATCTCGTATCCGCGCATCGTATACTTGACCAATCGAGATCCCTTGTTTCTCTTCTCCTTGCTTGCTTCTCCTCTGGCGTACGCGCGTCTACTGTAAAATCGTCTCGGGAGTAGAATTTCAAAAGGGAGCACGTCGATCTGCTGCATCGTTGCCTTCTTCGACGAACAACTTCGTGAGATCCTTCGAAGGTTCCTGTATAGTGTTTTAGAGAAATCCGATACGGAAGGTATCAACTTGTCAAACTATAATACCTGACCTTTCCTTCTGACGATTGTTTCTCTTTTCCCTCGATACACAGATTTTCTCTCTCGTCACCTGCCGAGATCTTCGATCGATGAAATTCATAGTTCATCTTGAACAACGATCTTCTGTTATTCTGTTTCAGAAGTTTACAAAAGTTGGTTTATCTGATATTTTATTGATTTCTTATGTAACGTGCTCGTCTCTTTCAAAATGAAGATACTTTTTCAGTTCACAAACGTGTACCACTTTGATTGCTTGTTATTAGATATAAACAAACATTGTAGCTTACTAATTGGAAATAAAACCAGTAGCTCAAACTTCTTCCGTCCATTATATCCGTTTCGTTGAAAGGTAAAAGGAGTTTTAAGATTAGGAACGTCAACGATCTTTATTTTCGGTTTGCAGCCTAAGAAAATGATCGATTTTTATCTTAATTTCTATTCTACGTGAAAATGTTATTGCACGATCGTGATCCATTTTCTTTCATTCGATGACTTCTTCTATCCGCGAAATATCAAGACAGCTTTTGTCTCCGGCTGCTCGTTCCCCTTTCGACCTGTTTGCTCCTCGACGTTCGTGGTTTCGAGTTTTCTCATCCGCTCCTTCAGAGATCTCCCCCGCGATTTCGCGGCCTCCTCGAGTGCAGCCGTTCTCCAGCGACCAACCGCAACGCCTCTTCGCTTGATGGACTTCTTCTGTACGTGTACACAAAGCGGCGATGCACCAAAGCGTTGTATAGACTTTTCGGAGCCAATTTCGTGGTCTCTACTTGTTTGCTTTGGAAATGTACGGTAAATATGTTGCAGGATTTACAAACCACCATGTTGTTTTTAATGATAGGGAAATGATTCATCCTTTTGCTATTATACTTGGTGGTTGCGATTGTTTGCTATGAGACAAGCTTCGTTATTATTAACTATTCGTCCTATATCATCATTATGTTGTATTGCATTCGTATACAAAGAAATATTTATCGAAAAAAGATTTGATTTCAGTATATAAATGTGTCTTCTAAGTGGCATGTCACTTGTATTTTTTTTTAATCTATTTTATGCTCTTATTTTCTATGTATAAGTTAAAATATATCTTTATAAATAAAAGTTTATAAATGCTTGTCAGGGTAGTATCCATCCCAATATCTATCTTTATTCAACCAATAGTTTTTCAATTCTGTGAATAGATTTAATTCAGTACTAAATAATAATTCGTTCAGGATAATAAGAAAAGAATGAAGGAAGAATTTGTAGGATACACAGAAACACACTATAATATTCTTTTCACCTTGAAGCAGAAGTTCTTCCAATCTGTTTCAAGCTTATCTCGTCTATTCTCCTATACCATATTCTCTTCAAAATGTCAATTATAACTACACCACGATATATCCCCCAGTGTTTATTCTAATAAACACCCTCGGTAACCATTCTACATCAGCCAGGATCCTAGGTATCCTGTCCTGTATCTTATAGACACACGTATACTCGTGTATCAACGTGTCACATGGATGATACTCTCCGCAGCTTGGCAACCTCCGACTGGCAGGTCTTCTGCTTGCAAGTCCCCAGGCGACGTTCCCAGGAGTATCCCGGCGAGAGTGTTCAAGTTCGAACTTCTCTTTGTCTCTCCTTTCTCTCCTTTCACCCCATCTTACTCTCTATCCATCTTCTCTTCCGACTTTCTAGCGCAGCTTCTCGCGAACGTTGAGGTTAGGCGGGATTGCTCTCGATAGCAAGGTTAGAACTACGACCTGCCTCAGCTCTTATTGGTGTCGATAAACTATGGGGAAACGAGTGGTACAGGGGGATAAGTGAACGGTAGCCGTGGACCAGCCAATATAATGGTTGTCGCGCGACCTCGAAGAAAGAAGAAAGGAAAGAGAGGAAAATGGTGCTTTGGCTTTTATCGTTTCGCCGCGACACGACGCAGGGAGGAAGACCAACGAGGAAATTCGAATCGAGTGGTCGAGCCTCGATTGGTCGTACAACGTTTTGGACGTGTTTGTGGTCTCGTTGTTAGCCGCGGGTTAATAATACAGCCGAGCAAGGAGGTCGGCAATTTCGCTCGGTACCGAACGGCCAGGTTTCTTCGGTGGAACGAAGCGGGAGATTTATAGAACGCTCCGATCCATATTCTTTCTCCTGTATCATCCTTGGAAGGACTCGTTGGCAACGTCTTGCTAATCTTTCTAATTGTACCCTTCGTTGGAACTTCCTGCGGGTATTTCGTGTTGCGAGCGATCTACCGACTTTTGTCCCATCGATCAGCGAACCGTTTCACCCTTGCCGTGTCCGAGAAAGGGCTTGAATCTTGTAGCTGGGACTTATTTCCATGGGTTAAGTCTAGCGGAAGCTCGTTATTCTCGTCCAAGCGGATTCATTCCGGTTCGTACGGTTGGTTTTACGCGAGGATCCAAAGCGATCCGTTTAATTACCTAATAAATACGTTTAATTGCCACGTTGTACGGAATAAAAAGAAGCATAGCCGGCGGCTGATAGCGTGGGAGGTACACGCTGAAAGGGGATGATGATAATTTAATTGCAGAACGCTTGTTGTGTCTTGCTGCTCTTAGTTCCGAAAACCGAGGCGCAGCTGGCGAAGACGTATTTACTCGGCTACCTCGAACCCCCTAGCTCACTGCTCTGCCTAGCGTCTCTCTTGCTCTCTCACTCTCTCTCTCTCTCTCTCTCTCTCTCGTTCACCAGGCACGCTCTGTTTCTTGTTTTTATTGCCAAGTCAAAGAGCGAGTTCTACGAGCCCGCAGGAACTGTTTTGTCACCCGGGTAAAAAGGAACTGCGCCGGAAGAAAGGAGCGCGACTCGCAGGAAACCGAAGGAAACGGTTTCCACGGCGCGACATCTTCCCTCCCCATAAACAAAGAACAGGAAACGGCTTCCGCCAATTTTCCTCCGGCCCGATGTGTTTTTATGCCAACACGTTTGACGCCGTTTTATTGGTTTCGTTAGAAGTTCACGAATTCTACACATCCATCCAATCTAACCACGGGAAGCACAAAAATTTCATTTCATTATATTCTTTTCGACCTTTCGTTTTAATATTTTTCGTTTTGCGTTCTTTTTTTTCTTTGGTAAAAATAAAGATACAAGTTTTTATACGATATGACGAAACCTAGTTGATATATGAGATGGACCAAGTCACGTTTCAATTAATCGCACGAGCTGTTCGTTCTTTCGTTTTCGTTTACCCGATAGTAGTAATTGGTCTGCCTATAGCAGCTTCTTCAAACGCGCCGGCGTAGCAAATTGTTGGAACAGTAGTGTATTCCTGAGCGTAACGTTTACAGCGTCGGCGTTTCCTATCCACGCAATTTCTACGAGCAGCAATTCCACTGTTCGTACCGACGTTGATGCATCTGCACGGCCTACCAGGTGTATGGATTGACGCGACGTTGGCTTACTCAGAAATATGATTTTCCTAACAACACAGTGCTTTTACACTTTTCAGCTACTTTTCCGATACAGTACGAGTCTCGTGTTCAACAAAAAGAATAAGAGAAATTACTTAATACGTATAATGAGAAATGGAATCTTTCGTGTCAATTACATCGAACCAAGTAAACATACCGTCAAAGATAAATCCGATACGATTCGATTTCTGGAAACATTTTAATTAAATGGATACAGGACAAGCGGCGAATTTTTCTCGTCGTACAAAAAGATAAATAAACGGAACTCGTAAATCGATGTTTTCGGGTAAGAACGAACCGGAGCACGTGATTGGTGTATGATATCTCGATCGGAGGTATTATTCAATTTCATGAACTTCCTGCGACAGCCGTAACGATACCCGGCCTGGTTTCGCGCAATTATAATTTATAACGGGCGAGACGATAGACGCGACGCCGTGTGCACGTATTATGTTGTTCATTTAAATGGAAAACGCCGGCGGAGAACGCAAGGGGAAAATCGATGCCGGCTTAATTTGTCGTTGCTGATTCTCTTCCGCTTTTTACCACCTCCGTTCGTTCGTCGTAAATTCCTCGGCTGCGCCGTATGCCGCGTTTAATTTATCGTAATCGCTTTAATTGCGATCGACACGAGTCGTGGAAAGCTCGTGAATCAAGACGAACGTTCTGCAAACGGGCGCCTCGATGAAATCGAAATGCCAGCTGATCGATCGTTCCGTGTTATTGGTCACGGATAAAATTCCAATTCCAGATGGAGATTAATTTATCGGATTTTGTTTAACATTCTATTTATTCTTAATAGATGCCAATTTAGATTTTTCTCTAGTTTCCTTTTTAAAATATTTTGTATCGTTACAAATATTTTAGCTTCTCTAGTTCATCAATTTTGCAGTTACATTTATCCTTTATTAATTATGTCGATAATTCCTTTCGATTTTTATTCATATTCTACGTTAGTAAATAGATATTATCTGGATACTATTTACGGACTGAAGCATCTACAAATCCTATAAAGAGGTAAACTCTTTGCCCCAAACGTGCCCTCAAAGTACTAAACTCTAAAGATAGCAGAAACCAAATTATCTTTCCCACTAAAACTTCCCACAGAAAGATAAACGATTACATCCAGCACTCTGCTCCTTCGCTAACTATAACCCTGAAAAATCAACAAATTTTCCATGAACAATCATCATCCGGAAAATATCCTTTGCTTCTTGGAATATACATATGTCACAGAGTATCTCGGTAAATATGTGGATATTTATAAGGTCGATTCTAGACATGGAACTTAATTTCGTTACAAAAGTATTCGACTGATATTCTATATTTAAGAAACAAGTGACTTACTTTTGTAAGTTCATTTATCGCAAAACGACGACACAAATAAATTCTAAGGTAAATTAAAAAAACAGAAAACTGTGCTTGAAGCACTACTTTTTGTATTCTTCAATTTCTAAAGCTCATCGGTGTAGTTTCCGGTGAACCGTTCACGTTCCTAGCATAAAATAAAATCGTTTGAAAAATACGAATACAAATTAAAACTACAAGAATGCAAATGGAAGCTCAAAAAATAAGCCTCGAACGACGATTTTGTATATGAACTTCTTCCGTCATTTCAATGCTTGGAATCGATCGTACATCTACATGATCTTCGTATATTTCACGACACCCTGTAGAAGGCGTGCGATACTATACGATACAGCATCAATGTCGATACCGCGTTTCGAAGTTAGCAACTTTCGCGGCAGCTGTTTCTCCGCTTTCTTTCCGCTTTATTCCCTCGCGGGATTCTCGAGACAAGTCGGGTGGTTACTGTTGCCCACTCGGAAAACGTGTCTGTCGCCATTCGAGCGAACAATCGTAGCCGGGGGGCAGCGGATGGCTAATATTTGATCGAGTCTGCACGATTCTAAGGGAAGAATGTTCCCTGCGTTACGTTTGGCGAAAGAACAGGAGAAGGTACGCCCAGGGCCGAGTCGAAGGAGCAAAGAGGGATTAAAGGGAAATTCCGGAATACGACGGGGAATACCGGCTGAAATATTTGCCCGGTGCAAACAGAAAATTCTCGCGTGACGTCTCGTCCTTTCAGCTTGGTCCTCTCTGCGGGACGTTTTCGTGAGCATTCACGGGGATCCAGAACTCCTGGACTACCCTGGAATCACTGCTCAAGATGACATTCGTTCGTCTTCTCGCTTCTACGAACCTGGACTGGTGCACAGTGCACATCTTTCTTCCTTCTTACTGTACCAGTTTCTCTGCTTTCGGCTCCTGGTCTTCTTTTTCCATTGGCACGGTTGCACTCTGGTTCTCCTTTTCTGCGACAAAAGTCTCAGTCGTACTGATGGAAACGCGTCGCTGGCGCCAAAGACGCGTTCCTCCGCGTGGATGGTATAGTTGACGGAATCGATGTAGCGAGATTGTAAATACAATGATTGAGTGACGATATTCGTTGATGTTAGATAAGATCGTATGTGAATCACAGAAAGCCTATGAATTTCAATCAGCGAATCATCTATCGATGTTGTACTGTACGGTATTAATGTTTTATATTCCATTGATCCTGCTATAGTAAGTTTCTTATTAGTTTCCTAGTAGAAGTTATAGAAAGGCCATTGTATAATTAAATTTATAAGCATACGTATGTAACCACACGTTTTTATTTTTTTTTTTTCAAAAAAACTCGATTTCAGAAAGCCTCGGAAAAATTATGGAAGATTGGTTGTTCGTATCGTAAGAAATTTTCGGAGCGCAAAGGGTTAAGCCTTCATCAACATCCCTCGATAAGAATCCCGATAATAGAGATTAGGTTGTAATCATTGAATAGTCAAGAAATCAATTTTTGAAAGAGAGCCCTGATGTCTAGTTCATACATCACGAAAGACGTCTTGAAATTATTTTCAACCTTATAAACATATCAACTTGAACTGCTAACCGATTTTTCCACTTTATTACATTTTCTGTTCGTCGAACTGTACCAGTCTCGTTAATACACTCGCTGTGGCAGGGAATGCAAGAGGAAAAACGCGATCGCGACGAGTGCACCGCTGGACTGACCAGGAGATTGTGTTTCCGAGGGGAAGAAAAGACCGGGCTATGAATAAGCGACAAACAGAACAAGATATTCGCGTCGCAGGATCAAGTTCGCCGCGTGTTTACGGGCGTGAATCGATTTTCTACAGATCGTTTCGTTGGAGTCGAATGGCGTGGCTGCAAGTTGATGTTTCGTTCGCGGTACTTGAACGCGTTTGTTGGTCGAAACGAAGTTGGTGATGGAATTTCGAACTATATCGTACGCTGTGTTACTCGATACTACTGTTGGCAGTAGAACTTTCTGATTATTAATTTTGCTTTATTGCTAACAATAGTTTTACGACCAGGCCGACGCCAGGAAACGTACCAAGCGTATTGTGACGGTTGAAATATATTTGCGATTCGAGATGCACGCAATTATGCAGGGCAACATATAGTCTAGTATTGTCAGAAAGAAATTTGCCAGATACACTCAATTTTTATAAAATATTCTTCTTTGTTTATTACGAATTTGTATATAGAAAAATAGTGGCGAATTAAGGGCGAAAAAGAGTAACGTTTAAAGGGATAATGAATATTCGATGCTTCAAAGTATGGGAAAGTATTTGTGATGATAATTTGTATAACAGTAGGCTTTTGTCGACTATCATAGTACACAGTATGTATTAGCTAGATCGATAGAGTGTAACTCGAACCTGGTATTGTTAGTTGATCAAGTGGCTTACGATTGAGCTATTCGGGTCAACAGATTCCTTATCTTTTCTTTATCCTTGAATCTAATATTCGAAAGTAACTATTACCGACTCTATTACTTGGCGAATTTAGATGTCGACAGTGGTATTCATACTCTATGAATAGAAGGTTTCATGAATCACGCGCGTATGTCTACACGTGAATTCTTGAATCGAATTCCCTGTCGTCGGTGTCAGGTTAAAGGTATTTAGTAGTTGACGTTGGCATTGTTTTTCTGCACCACCGAGTGAATCATCCGTTTCACTTGATCCTCTCATCCAGCGATACGTTTATGCCGCGTGGAAAGATAAACGAGTGTCACTAGTGAGTCTCTCGAGTTTCGAGTAATTGCGCGATATAAATTTCGCGTAACGAATGAACGTGCCGAGATTTACTGTCTCTACTTGTCGTAATGTACGTAGTTTAAAACTGTCAGATTTTCTAATGATTTAATTTTCAAATGAATTTTATCATTAATATAATCTAATTTATTTCCGCGCTATTTTTTTATATGATAATTAACTAGAAGGAAATTTAGGATGCTTTCACGGTGAAAAGCAGTTTTTCGAAATCTACTCGTTTGGGAAGTCGAATGAGAATCTTTTAACGCTGTATTAATATTTTAGTATAATAATTGCTTGGGTATGAATATTGAAACCGGCAAATTTTAAGCGGAAGTTGAATCTTTCTAAGTTTAGAAATTTCAAAACATGAATCAACGCACGAAGCATCGTCGCATTCTATGCAATTGCGCATGAATCGATTACTCGATACATTCATCCGGATACGTTTCACAAGCATTTCTACCGAATGCCATTTCCTTCCCGAGATGGATAGGCAAAGAAATGATCTACTTAGTGTCTTGGAGAAATTATAATAATAGACAGAAGCATCATAGATGGTCTTGTACGTTTGTATTGTATTTTGTTTTGCTCGTTGAAAAGGCTAAGAAATACCTTCACGTAGACACGGTAATTACAATTATTGATTTATGATAGTTTCACCTCTTAGGTTGAATTTTGTCTCTGTTTCTCTGTACAGCAGAGTTTTGCTATTATACAAAGTTCACGTAAACGATACGGCACTGCAATGTGTGACGGATAATGCTGTCCTCTACGCAAGCACATTGGAATGAAGTTTTTGATAATAAAATTGTAATTTTTCTTAAAGATATGATGCATATACTTGAACTTTAATAATTTACTTTAATAATTAATAATACAATTGAGTGTGATATATTTTAAAACACAGTACGACACATAGTCTACCTTTGGAACCTAGTCGGTTCCTTTATCGTATCTACGGAGACACGCAGGTAGCGATCACGTCGTTTGTATATTTACTCAGAAGGCTCTTCATCTCCATTTCGTGCTCGTTCTCCGGCAGTTTCGTTAAATGGTCCACGAATTTGGCCACGCAATCGGACATCAGTTTGTACATGCCTTTTATCTTGCTAGAAGTAAACGTGGGAGACAACATATTTCTATGCTCCTTCCACTGGTCACCTGTCAGACAAAATAACATTCCCCTTAACAAAGGGTCCACTTCCTTGCATGCGAACGGTCGATGGTCTGGGAAGTGTTCAATGTTCTTAATGGTGACAGCTTTAATCAGCTCCGAATTTCAAATCAGTCAGAAATTCGTAGAAGCCAACATATTTCGCTTCAGGATATAATTGATAAATTTTGAGAATAAAATCGTGCATGGTGCACTGTCGCCTAAGCAAGGGACTCATATTTCCAAACAGTGGCGTTGGTGGAATATGCAAAGTTCACAATTTTCAACGGTCACAATTTTCTCACTCATTGCGCGATACAGTTGAATTTTGTGCGGAGCTGTTTCTCTGTACGGCAGAGTTTGACGCGAATTTCGCGTAAACGATACAGCACCGCAATGTGCGTCGGATAATGCTGCTCTGTACACAAGCACATTGGAATGAAGTTTTTAATAATAAAATTATAATTTTTCTCAAAGATATGATGCATATACTTGAACTTTAATAATTTACTTTAATAATTAATAATACAATTGAGTATGATATATTTTAAAACACGGTACGACACACAGACCCACGTCACAATAATTTTCACACTCATAGCGCGATAGTGTTTTTCAAATTGCTCTTCGTTTTCTACTTTAAAGCGATATTTTGAGCTTGAAGATTCTAACAGATTACAAGGATACGGATCGTCATGTTAAAAAGAGCATCTAATAATAGTATATTTATTTTAACGATAAGCAATTCATATCTGACACTGGTGTATCAAAAACAAAGACTAAATATTCTGCCTGTATATTGTTAACATTGTTGTAAAATATTGCGGACAGGAAAAGTGCGAAGCAAGACAAATGAAAAAGATCGTTTAGTTCAAACGGTGAGCGAATGATTCAGTAGAGTGAGCCACTATAGTGGCGCGTCGTAATATAAGATGACATCCGCGTAAGCCACTATAGTGGCGCATCGTACCTAGAAGGTTAATAACGCGATATTAACGAACAATACGGATTCGTACTACGATAATCGTCTGTTTCGATTGGATTAAATTTCCTGTATTTCTATCGCGTGAGATAATCGCGTTCAGGAGCGTTAAGAGGGGAAAGTCGCTATAAAAATTCGATCAGATCGAGTTCGCGAAACGAGAAACGAGGGAAAGAGAAAAAAAAGTGAAAAAGGTGAAAAAATGCAACCAGATGACAATCGGCTGGTAAAAGCTGGATGAAATGTCTATCAATCTGTCGATCTATCCATGCGCGTTGTACCACAGAAAAATATGGAGATGTATTTTCCTGTCGCTTTTCGATACGTACGCGAAAATGGGAAACGACACGGGGTTTGTTCAACATTCCTCACACGGCTATTTTTTATCCTCTATTTTCGATGCTCGGATCTACCGGGTCCTTTACAGGAGACGGTTATTTGAGATGCATCCGGAGGGATCTACCTTTGCCGATATGATTTCTTTCATTTTTTTCATTGATTCGATACTCAGCTATGAACGCGTGCGTATAGATTTGTACGAAAATGTATTTGGTTTTCTCTTTTAGAGATACGTGTCTCGTTAGAATCTCGGAAAAACATACCAGTATTATGGAAACTACAGACTTTAGATAAAATTTGTTAGATCGAAGTTTCAGACTACAGATAGCATGAATCATATGGATTTAATAATATCGGGATTCCTAAATCCCATAACATACAAATTTTTATGTCTAAAAATCTAGAGATTCCTATATTTCATAGCCTAGAGATCTTTATGTGTTCTACTAACACTTTGATGAAGGTTTGCACAATGATAGAGCTCGTAAAGTTAAAACTAATGATAATGATATTAGGGCTAGGTAGTTACCTAATACTTTACAAAATATTTCATGTTAAAATTAATGTTAGTTGAAAGTATTAGAAGAACCAGCAAGGAGTGTTTGGACGAAGTAGTTGTGATTATCCTGTGAACGAATGCATCATCTTCCAAGATATTCAGAATAATGGGCTGAATGTATTCTAGGAACGAGTGCATCTTATGATAGAAATAGTAAACTGACGAAAGAGTCAATGTAAGCACGTGTGTAAGGATAAATGCTTAGGGCAACTGCTTATACATAGGTTAATTATACCTTCGAATTTAAAGCAAGTGTCGGTGCTTCGAAAAAGCAAGGGATGAAAAATTGATACGAACTATCTATAATATTTGACCAATAATTGTCAGCATCCTGTTATACCATTACTAGAGACAGTTATCAGATTCTCATTTGAGATGTGACACATCAAAAACCTATCTGCAACCTGCAACACGAAAGAACGAAGAAACTTTCACAGTGAATATAACACAGCAATCGATCAATCTCTGAAAGCGATACCTCGAGGAAAAATGAAGAAAAGTGATCGAGATCGACGAATCTAGCGGTTGAATTACGCGTGGAAGAAGCGAGAAAACGGTGCAATCGGAGTGCGTTTAGTCGGCTAAGCGAAATGAATTCTCACATTTTCCACGCGTATTTATTCTCGCCAGGAACCTAACCCTCGAATGGACTATTGGGATGCAATTACGTTTCGCCCATGATGTTCTTCCGCGGAATGGAAACGGGAAAGCATAGCGGCATGAGCGCACTCGCGCAATTTCCGTGTATAAGCGTTCAACGTTAAACCTAACGCGTGTGACGCGTTCCGGTGCATTATAGGAAATGTAATCGTGTTTTTAGCGGCTGCGGAAAAGGGTATGGGGCCGTGCGTACGGTCTAGTCTCGACTGGAACGTAATTAAACTAATTTGATTCGCGAATCGACCGATAGATTCATACGGCATAAAATAGATCGTGTCTTCACCACGTGGAATTTGATTACAACGATTCCGCTGGGATCCCAAAAATTTTCCAAATGTTCATAAATTTCCTGCCGCGTGACAAAAATATATACATTGCCGGCCGTGAATATTTGGATATTTCGTGATGTGAACTTAAATTAATGCATTGCACCGCCTTTCTTTTAAATGTTCTGTTGCTGTATAAATTTGTCAATTTATTGTACCATATAATGTAAATTACTGAATAAAAAAAATTTATTGGAGTATTCCAATAATTGCAACAAGTAGGTGTTCTGATGTGTATACTTATGGCTTGTATGTACATTGACGCTCATATGTATTACGGCGCCTACTGGTTTCATACGCAAGGTGATAATTAATGTGAAGTATCAAGGAAAGGATTGAACGATTCAATTTTTACATTTACGCAAAATTACGAACAAATGTGAAGATAACGGAAGGAAAGCGCGATAAATACATTTTTGTTGATTTCTTGATTTTAATGTCATTTTATGATCGAAGTATTTGAACACTTGTCATAGAGAATTTTCACGTTCGCATTTTATGTGTTACATGTGTAAACGTTTTGGAACTTCATTGGCATTGTAACGAAACACGACTGTCATGATTACATTCGTTAAAACCAATCTGACAACGTGTAGAGAAATTACAAGATATTTTTCGATATTCATTTCGATTATTATATGGTAATTTACTTAGGTAGATGTATCTTCGTGTATTCTTAACTAATGCAAATATGCGAAAGTGGATAAGGGTGGATGCAAATATAAATACATACGAAATAGAGAAAGCAGAATAAATTTAGAAAATAACGTTTAGGAGATAAGACTTAGTTATACCTTTGCAGTGCCTGTAAAAGTATGAATTTGCATAAACGTATCTTTTTCAACGAATTTTTGAACAAATTTTGCTTCCTTTTAATATAGTTCCAATGCTGAATGAAAAATGTGCTTACTGGATTTAGCTGTCGTTGATGGAAAGGATATCTTGATATGACACATACGTTTGAAATATAGATATTAATCTTGTAAAAGCAATCCTGCAAGTCCACCAAATATTAACGTCAACTTACCATTATACCACACAGTCGATATTGTTTAAATATTTAAAGTAGTGACCAAAATACTTACTTAGTTACAAATCCAAAGGCGCAGAAGTTTTAATAATGTAAGCCAGATTGACGGAACGAATTTAGAAATTCTTTTGCTATGAAAGAAAATGGATCTCGTCCACAATATATCCTCTATGAGTTTTTTAACATTACTTCTTTCAATTATGCTTGACACATTGTTGCATTTGTTGTAGCATTTACGTACTAATTAAGTCCGAGTATGTTAAATTTTGTATCATTTAGTAGTACTTTCACATGACTACAAATGTTTCATACTACGAAAATAAAATGTAATAGAACTTGATGAAGAAGAAAACACTTTAGTTTTGTAGCCACTATACTTCTTTCGATTTATCATTATTTTCGAATCTAAAATAAAGTATATATTAACTAAATGAAAATATCTCTTACTCGAGAAATAATAAAGCGGTATTGTTCGATCGATTGGTAAAAATTGATAATACATCCGATATATGACGATCAGATTGGACCGGAGCGATGTTAAACGATAGTAGGTTGCCTCTGGACGACAGCCTTTGAACTCTAACACAATCATGCGATTTATGAAATTTTAACGTGGAATCGGCGAATAGCTCGCGGCTCGCCGAAATTTAATCGCGTTGCTCGTCGTTTCGTTTTCGAATTCTCCTCTCTCTTTCTATTTTGCGCCACTTTCCACTTCTCTTTTTCCTCCTTTTTTGCCTTTCAGCCGCTTAATCGATATCGACCCAGCAACCGATTTCAATTTACTTTTAATTTCCTTCGACTATTTCTTGCTTAGCGAGTTTCACGGACAGTCAGCAACCAGCCTGGCAAATATTTGATCGTTCATACGATTAGTGTTCCGTGTAAACACTGGACCCCGGTGAACATCGATTAAAAGAGAATAGTTGATTTGTTGTATCTCACGAGCTGTTGAATGGAATCTTTGATCGGTCGTATAAGCCGCTATCTTTCAAATAGAAACTAATGATACTTAATGCTGTTAGCCAAGAAAGCATGACTTTTACGATCTTCTCTTCTTATTTCCTGTTTTGTCAATTGATTATCGCCAGCCGTTCACGGAGCATCGTATTTCGTGTGCGTTGTCAAAGAGAGTTATTTCGATGGATCTTAAATCGAATAATTCTGGTCTTTGTAGAGTAAATATGCTTTGAAGCAAATAAAAGAATATTGATTAAAACGTTAAATAATAATTTCTCTGTCGTGAGACAATATATTATCGAATATTCGATTTGAAACGTTCTTGAAACCTTTGATCAATTGTGACATCGTACCATAAAAAGCAGGAAAATTGTGAATTACTTTCTGATATTTGTTAATACACGATTATAATAATATTATAATAATATAATTGCGAAATGTTATATATTACGTTGCAATTAATCGATAATAACTACGCTAGTGGATGTTTATGTAATTTCATATTTTTATCAATTTAATTAAAGAAATAGAATTTCAATGGAAACTTGTCTCACTCGCTATATATTATAATAAACGCATTAATTTCATTATTTTACATATTTTTCCATATTATATACATTTTGTGAAAATATTTGCATTTAAAAATTTCTCCATAAATGCATAAACATCCGTAGTCTATTAACAATCTTGTTACCCTTATTAAGTAACAACCGTAAAATGAATAATTTCGTTAATCAGGAAAAAATTATAATTTTATAACAGATGAATTATCTCGATAGCCGACATTCGTTAGTTGAAACAAATCGTCTAATCCGCTTTCTCCCGTTGCCTTTATTCAAAGCGGACGGCGATCAAGATAAACGCGAGTCGATACCGTATGCAATTAGCTGGCAACCGGTGAAAATTCAGTGCAAAGCGCATAACGCTAACAAGGTGGACAAACGGGAGGCTTGCGCAGCCTTCGATGCGAAATTCTGCAGCATCTACGAATACAAACTAAGCAGAACGCGGCAGCCACTTCACAGAGGGGTGTCCGCTATCTCGGTTCGTTAACGTTAATTAAGGGTAGACGTCGATAAAGGGAAGTCGTTATGTACTCCCCTATATCGATCGTGGCCGCCGACCACGTCGCCGTCGATGGCTTATCGTTGATTAACGGATAAACAAAACGTGTATTGCGTACGTCACGTTAAATACGTTCGCCTCGTGTTCCGCGCCCGTGCACGTCTAATGATGTATTAAACTCTTTGGAAACATGCTGGACAGAAGAGGATGGAATTGGCCCGCGAGTTACAGCGAACGTATACAGTCGAGAAGAAAAATAAATACACAGAAATCAATAGTGGAAACAGGTACCAATGAAGTTTTGTTAAATACGGTGTGTTCAGGCAAAAATATGGATATTAATTTTCACTGTTTATAATCTTATATAGGGTTAGGTATATAACTGGTACCAATTCAATTATATTTCCTTGATACCTGCTTTCGCTACATGTGCATTTATTTTTGTGCCCGTCTGTAGATCTGGCTTCAACGCGAAAAACGCGCCGGATTTTCTTTGACTTTGAAGCGGTGATTTCGCGTCGGGCTTTCTGGCCGATTGAAAGCTGCCTGGTACTCTTGGCAAAAATATCGGAACACTCAAATTATCGTTTTCCAGCTTGGATCGAGGGTGATAGAATTTCGCTATCTTAAATTCGCGAACGTAAAAGTTGTTACTCATTTAATGATATAACAAGTGAAATAGTAGAATAGCATGTTCACAGTATCGTCTAGTAAATATACCCGTAACATAGAATTGTCTACATGTCGTTGAAGTTTCAAAACGTTTGATGTAACACGCGTATCCATACAAATTTTCTGTTCAAATTTTCATGAGCCAGTGCTAGTATACTACACTTGATACATTAATCAAAGCATCATTGATCAAGCATATCTATGCAAATGGATATGAACGGCAATAATTTCTACATTCCGCACCTATCCTCAATTAAAATTCAAAGAAATTAATTTGATTGATCACTAGCAAACGTGAGAATCCGTGCACGTAAAACTGTATAGGAAATTAATTCGATAGTTTCGAGGACATCATCGAGTTTGTCCTGCCGGTGTCATAACGATGATCCATGGTTGGCAACATTTTCTTTCCTCCAAGTTTCGTCGTCGTCGACTAACGACGTGACGCAACCGGTCAGGAGAAAAGGGTCATCGGCGGAAGTTTCGAGCGCACTCTCAACGAGGGCTGTTTGTAGTAAACGTCTCGACCCTCTTGATTGTTCCCCGTCGTTGTTTCATCAGTATGCTCGTCGCGGCGTACCGAGTGGTTTGCCGTCTGAATAAGGAAATTAAACCATTTATACGAGGCTGCTCGCCCTGTCACGGGCCACGAAATATGGGGGAAGGTCTACGCTGGAATATCTGTGAGCAAGATTCATCCTCTTCTTATCTTACCGTCTTATTCTTTCAGCAACGGTAGAAATTTCTTCGTTGTGAAAGCACGTCATCGAAAGAGTCATTCACAGAGGAAAACTTGTTTTTCTTCTGTTCGGGACGACACTCGTTCTGGTTCTTGAGTAGCTCTTTCGTTTCTCTCGAGTTTTATCAGGCAAGATGAACGTGTTTACGTGGCCCGTAACATCGACGCGGTTCGTTGATTCTCAGAGAGGCTGTGCCCGTTTTAATCAATGCGAGGAAACAGCGATGTTTGTTTGCACGCAACTCCATCGCCTGCCCCGCGGGGGATATCGGTTTAACCGAGCGTGAACTCGTGGAAAGCACCGATTTATATCGCACGCTTTACATCGTGCCGCTGTCAGGTAATTCTTGCGGAACGCTTTTACGAACCTCGGTTGAAGAAGCCGAAACAGATTATCTTAGGATCTCCTTTTCTTTTATCGTCCTGGCAAATTATGAAACGTACTGCGACCGAGTTATACGATGATTATCGTTGCTTTCATCGATAAAACGTATTAGTTATTCATAGGCAAACATGTTTTTCGACACTGTGTGTAGGAAAACTGAATTATTTCGTTTCAAGCTCAATGTCGATAGTATTTCAGGTTTTTAAGAAATGTGAAGAAATTGCCAGATACGTATCGATGTTTTTATTGTCTTATGCAACTTTTTCGTGAAATTATATCGGAACTTCTTCCAATATAAATAAAAATTCTTTTCGAGAAGTGAAATTTCATCTAGACCACTTTTACTACGCAGAATTAAGCTTGTGAATTCAGGAAATTCGATTCCATCTTGGTTAATGAGAAAATATCTCGATGGTAGCTAATTTAGTTTAATCAACCTTTTCCTCCAGACCAATTTTTCCACCGTCTTCCTAAAACTCTCGCCGATCTTCGTTGCGAGAATTCATTCTCATGCAAGATCTTGGAATTCTATTCCCTCGTACTATGCGACGCAGGTTCCGCTTTCGTCGTGTCGCATTCCATCAGTGGCAATAACGTGTGCCCCGTGTAGCAACGAAAAAATAGGGAACGAGAAGGTAAGAGGATGGGATTTCGTCACGTGAAATTGACAAACCCGACAACTTCGTCCCCTATTTCGTGTCTCAAATTCCTTCCGTTTCTTTTTTCTTCCGTCTGTTTTTTTCCATTCCAAACGACTACCGAATGAATGGTTCATTTCCATTCTTTGACGGTGGCTCGGGCGCATCGTCGACCCGCTTCTCTTTCGGGTCAAACGATCCTCTCTCGGCGAGCTAGCACTCCGCGAGGCAAACTCGTTTCCACGCGAGCTACGTCGACCTCGTTGCATACAAGCCCGAGACTGGCTTGTCCGCGTCCACGAATAGTTTCAGACGAATAGTTTCGCGATGAAAGTGAGTTACCGAAAACGAGACATCGTCGCGTCGTGCCATTGAGTCCTGTCGAGGCAGTTCGGTTAAACGGCTACGTTCTCCCCTTTTCGTGTTCTTTGTTTCCGCAGATTCACTTTGACTTCGAGCTGTTGTTATTGTCGGGCGTTTCGCGCCAACTTTATGTGGTTTTGACAGCGATGGAAAAATGCGATAGCGAAAAAAAGAAATAAAAAAGTTGTTTGATCGTTTCTGCTTGCTGTCGTTTGGGCGAATATGAATTTTCACTCGAATGCTTAAATTTATATGTATATGAGGGCGAAGAGAAACATTTCAAGTTTGTATATCTAAGAAGGTTTATATTTATATTTAACAATTTTGAATCTAAATTTGAACATTTTTATTTGAATTTGAAGCTGGAATTGGAACTTGAATTTAGACATTGGAAACCTCGATGTAACTTAAATTAAAGACATTCCCAGAAAATCGATTATGTTTCCCATTTCTAGATGGTCAAACGAAAAGATCATGATACTCCTTCACACGTGAGAAAACACCGCTGATTGTTTCCGATTAAATTTTAACGTTAACGGCAATTCACCCAACGCAATTTCGCAACAATTACCATGGAAGTTTAACGTAACCATGGAGCGTACTTTCCTTGCTCATCGTCGTCGTTGGAAGCTTAATTATTCAAAGTTCTTCAGCATTTAATCAGAACAAAATTACAACGCTCTTTTGCTTATCTCTTCCCTCTCTCTCTCCTCTCTCCCCCACTCTCTCTCATGGGAACTTTGATCAACGCCTCCTCCTTTCGAAGCAACCACAATTTTCTCGCTTCTCGAACATTCTAATCTGGATCAAAGACATTCTCATCTCGATATCCACGGTGAATCGTGTTTCGAACCCCTAGTAACCAAAGTTAGACTGCGAAGAAGAATCTCATCCGACTTTCAGCTCTGTTTTATCGCGTACGAATGTTTCGAAAAGCTGGGCGACGAAATGAGGACTAAAGCAATGGAACGTAAGAAGAAGAAGTGTCCAAGTTTGTATGGAAATCGAAAGAAACAGACGTTCGTCTCGCCAAATTATTACGAACACGTTCGTCAGTAACGTGCTCTGTTTGATCTCGCGTTGCAGCGATGAATTCTCTGATTGGAAAGAGTGCTCGAGCTACATACTCGAGTACATATATCGTTACTATTAAGGCTAAAACGCCTGAAAAATTCATCATACTCATCCACGTTCTTTACGATCCTTTTTACATGATATTCGCGAGCACTTCTTTGATAAGGAGAAGCTTTTTCTCGAGAACGACTGTGGATTACGGTTCTTAGCGTTATGAAAGAAGCGCCAATCGATCTTATTACATTACCATATAGACTACGGATGCTCGCACATTTATGGAAAATTTAAATGTGCAAAATTGCACTGAATGCGCGTGACATATACATACAAGAATATATAAAATATCCGAAGCAAAGTGGATGTTTTATATTACGGTATAAAATTGAATTCTTTGATACTTAAATTTTTTGTATCTCAATCTCGTTTTCATTCCACGCGGAAGAAGGATTTTCAGCGTTCTAGGAGAATTTTTAGCATAAAATTGAAAGGAGATATCAAACGTATCAATATTGACTCTTTCATATTTTCCTTACTTAGGACATTTTTTAACGATAGAAAAATACGTTTCGGTCAAACATGATGAAAAGAAAACAAGGGGATTGAAGGATGCGACAAATCTCTAGGTTCTGTTTATTCAGTCGTATTCATAAAAGTTGAATTTGCATGAACGTTATACTAAAATTCAATGTTCTATTTCCTCTTTAAATGATCTACAAATATGTTACCGAAGTCATGCTAATTCGAATTTCTCTAGTATCTGATTCGTGTAGTGCAGCTCGAAATTGACGATGATAAAATATCGCGAAACAAGAGGAGGGAAAGAAAAAGCTACGAAAAAAGGAGAACAGCGAATCAGAAGAAAAAAGGTGAACACGAAACATTTCCTTCGTGAACATGAAAGTTAGATGTAACCGGGCTTAACAGCGTCTCGCGGCGGCGCGTAATGAAACGGAATTGTATTAAATTGCGCTGTTTATCTCTCACGAGATCAGCCACTCGGTCTCTCTGCTGAACTTTTTCACGCGACCCGGCATCGGTTCTTTTACGGAATGTTTTCTATTATTCTCCGTTGCTGGTGTGTTCAAGCTTTCCTCCGGTATCTGAGCGTGCAGCAGTGGGGCGAATTAAAATTCACGTCGCTCTGTGATCAAGCCCGCGAAAGTTTGCGAAAAAATTTGGCGAACATTCCGCTCACGTCAGCTCGCGTGTTCTTCTTCGTCCACTATGTTGTCGCCTCGAGATTTACACGAGTGGCTCAGGAATTAATACGTTTACTCGAGTCGAATTTGAGTTAATGCATCGATTATTAATTTGTGTAATTTTCACGTTTCGTTTGGGATATATTACCCTGTTCTAATATAAATGGATACAATATGGTTTTAAATATGATTGCGATATTTATGGCAATAATATGCGATTCAAGATAGTCACTTTGTTTGATTATTGCATTTTAATTATATATTAAGCTATTACCATTAACTGTGCGCTGCTGGTCTTGTGTTATATCATTACATATTAATATATTTTTGAATTGTATATACATCTTACATGAAACACGTCGTGCATAATGTACTTCTTGTTAATTAGTTTTCAATCATCCTTGAACTAAAGGCTTAATTCATTTCTCTCGGTGACAGAAAGACACAGCCTCGAAGAAGAGGAATGTTATCGACAAATTCAGCCATCGCCATTCAGACAATTATTAAATCGTATAAAATATTTTTATTTTCATCTGTCTTTTGCAAGTTGCAATTTGTTATTCGAAATCGCTTGCATGCTTTACGACTACTTAAATTCTAGAACGTTACTATTACAAAATACGTAGAATAATTAGCGAGTAATTAGGCTGAATTTGACGTGTTAAACATTTGACTTGTTCGATTTCTTTCGGGTTGATTCTTCGACCGGTTTCACGTTCGAACACCTTTATCTCGTCTTCTCTTTGAAGTTTCTCCGGTAAAGTCTTCTCTCGAGATACGTACACACTTCTATGTGGAAAAATAGTCGCGATTTCTCTTGACTTAGTCCCGGTCGCATTCCGCGACACGTAGCCACAGTAGAATCGGTCCAATGTCCTGACAAAACGGTACGTGTCCTCGAGAACAAACGGCCGATGCATTTATGAGATTTAAATCGCCTAAGCGGTCCATTTCCTCGGCTATGCATTATTCACCGGTTCCACGGTTACCCCAATGTTTTATATACCCTTTTTCATTCTTCTCCTTTTCTTCTTTCTTATATACGTCTTCCCTTTTTCTCTCTTCTTCTTTCCTAACCAACTTTCCGAGCTGGTAACTGCACCAACTTCCTCAGATACGTCAGCTTATCGCGTGGCTCCACAGAAGAAGCTGAAGAGGAAGACGAAGAAAGGAGAGCTTGGTTTACCGTTTTTGCTTTGTCTATTATCATTTTTCACGCAGCTGGTTGCAAATAATGCTAAATGCTGCGTACCTGTCTGGATATTTGCATGCATTGCATATCTCGAATCTGTCGCTCTTAGAAACTTCTTTCCCGGTTTTATTGTCTCGTTGACGATAGTATCACGATGCCGACAAAAATACCCGAACTCTTTACAGGCATGCAATTGCAGCTAGAAGATTTTGCCAATTATATAGAACGTTCGATGATTTTGAAGTATAGCTAAAATCGGTGTGCATATCAGATTGATTAGATGTATACTTTTTCACATGTATTTCACTGCGCTATTATTATACACAATTGGTCGATCAACTTTAATCGGATGAATTACTTTAATGAACTCGATAATTTTAGCTTCTGTGTAGTTCACATTAAATTACCGAACCCGCTGCAATCAACGAGGTGTATCCAATTCTCCGTAATTACCACGGTTCTCTTCTCAAATATCTTGCCAGACTTTTTCCACCATAGTGAAAAAAGATCGTCTCAAGGTTCTATCTTAGTAGACTGTTCGTCCGAAGGAGCACGGCTTGATCTTATATTGTTCTTATTTGCGCACCGGGATACAGTACAGTGTCGGAATGGTTTTCAACGGTTCCAACCTCTCTTTCCACCGACCACTTTCTTCTTTTTCTTCTTCTTCTTTTCTTCAGCTACCCTAACAGAATTCCCGTTTCATCGCGTTTCGATTTTTCTAGTACGTCCCCTGCCGGCTATTCTCTCTATCGTTTCGATTTTCCTCGACTATTTCAAGAAATGTAAATTTCTTTGGCAACCTCCGAGGCCGATGGACGAGCGTGTGCACGTACAATCGCATGCCGCGCGTCTCGTTCGGCCGGTTTTTGGTATTCCGGCCGGGAATCTGCACGCATTCGCCTCGGCAGCAGCAGCACAGAAATTTTCGGATCTCGTAGAAGCCCTCGAGAGACATGGCCAATGTCCAGTTTCGTGCTTGCCTTACCACTTTAATTATCCCTCTTTTCTGCGTCGCCATCCCCTCTCGTACGTTACATACCCGTTGAAACTCACGTACACCTTTTCTACGTGACGTAAAGCCTCGACGAATCCGTCGCAGGATCTTCGATTTACTTCGTTTCTGAAGGATGTGCAAAAAAACGACTATCCGGTCGGCGGTACAATGACTTTATCGGACGGTATTGGAACCATTAGTCTCGTTCTTTGGACCGATCGTGTTTACTGTTAGAGTTCTTTGACTTCTTCGAACACGTAGATGACGATGATTCTGAAAGTGAAGGCTTGTTAATGTTATAAATTTTATAAGGAAGTAATTTATCGTGGCACTTTATTTTATAGAAGGTAAATTTTGAATCATTTTAATAATTTTAATAATTTAATTTTGATTTCGAATAAAATACGATTGTTTTAAACAGTTTAGGAAAAATGTGATGTTTCGTCTAGTTATATTATCGAAATATGAAACAAAAATTTGTTATGTCGAAATCTACAAGTTGGTACGACGTGTACTAAAACGAATGTCACCTGATTTCAATTAATTTTAATTGACACTAACAAAGGGAATGCGACATCGATCGTCCCACAAACTGATCGTACCGTGTCTGCCTATTTAATTTCTAAAAAAGATATCTTTGCCGAGTTGAAAGACAATCGCGTTCAACAAGAATCAAACGAAGACCTGCTTGTCCTGTTCCGATCGAAGGTCTCATGTCGGATGCCAGAAAGTCGAGGATTAACGAGCGTATTTCTAGACGAGACGTCGAACGTATCCGAAATCGAAAGCTCTCTCGTTATTCCGGCGAAAGCTCACGCGAAAACGTTGAAAACGGACTGTTGCACTCGAAGACACGTCGTTGGAAAACGTTCAACGTGTATATGTATACTGTCGATAACCCTGCAACTTTCAATATTTTATCGTCAAACAGACGCGGGAATATTAAACTTAGGTCCCTAGGGGTTGTGCTACGTACACCCTACGATAATGTAGCCCTGTTTGACGATAAATTTCCAACGATATTCGCGATTTTTCTTTTAATATCCCCCGTTGCACACACATCGGTAGTACCAGACGGTGCAATAATGTTCCACGCGAAACGCTATTACGCACCAGCTTGAATTTTCCGCTGTTGCTGTTTGATTCACACTGCGTTTTCAATGTACATTTTATTTGTAATTTCACCGCTCGACGCGGGTTTGTTGTAACGTATAATATGGAAGTTATGTTTGCACATTCTGTGTCACGAGCAAATTACGGTTAGTGGGAAGAGTTTGGTGGAAAATTGAGAATTTATAATAGAGTATTTAATTGTGGAAAGATAGAAATATCAGTGGACCAAATTTCTATTAAAACAGTGGTGCTTTTAATAAAAGAAATCAACGTGGGTAACAAAGGATAATTGTGAAATAAAAAGTAAAAAGTTGATGTTAGGAACTAAATTATATTTTTATTTTCAATTAGATATATCGTTTTAGTTTATAATAAAATATTCTGTGCGATTTAAGTTCTAGTAAAAAGATGGCTCTTATTTCGTAAGACGCACATTTTTTTTTCTTCTAAACCAGTACTAACTATTTCTTCTTAACATTGAATTATATCGCTGTGTTATCTTATTAAAAAATAATCTTCTCTTCGACTGAAATTCCTAATATCCTGATTATTAATGTATGCATTTTGCTGGGAAATTAATTCGAAATTTATTTCCTTCTGCTTAACGAACGTGCATTTGGTTTTGATATCTATCATCGATAACCAGTGATCTACGCGACACAAAATGTATTAAACAAAGCTGTTCACTGATCAGAGCTTCCGTATAATTATAATTATCTGTAATTTGCTATTTGTAATATATTATAATGTATGTTTTAATTTGCGGTAGAATGGGAAATACGGAATATTCCGCGGGCTGCAGGTGAAATATTTAATATTGCAGACCATGCGTCGAGTGATCATGATGAACGATATTAATCAAGCATTACAAGGTAATCGGAGTGTACAGTCAATAAAAGCTACTATGAAGTTCAGTCGGATAGATCTATTATTCTCAACTTATTTACCAAGTTAGCGAGACATCACATACGAACGTTTCTTTACATCTTGTTCCAATTCCCATCTCTTTTTTAAACAATTTTTAGGAGCTTCCTTTCCGTTTTTATTTCCTTCGAGTAATCGAATGAACGAGCCCAACGCAAGACTTCGAAACCCCAACAACGTCAATAAAAGCTTGGAGCACAGGCAGGAAGCATTGGCCAGGATCGAGCAACCGTTCCGACGATTAGTTTTCCTAGAATAAAATTCAACGATCTCTTCGATTTCGCGGGAACGACGTTTTACAAACGATCGTTTCGTCCAAGAACTCGTTCCGGGTCGAAGGAGATAGAATTATTCCATTCGAAACGGATGACATATTCGTATGTCAAAGGTTTCCTTGCCATTTTCATGGATGGATGTATCGGTACGTCAGATTTTCACATGTCATTTCGTAATATCTTTAAGCACATGTCGTACTATTCTTTTGCTTTTATCGGTTGGGATTAGGTTTTATTATAATTCATAGGAATTCGTTCATAAGACACTTCGATTAACTTGTAATAATAATAATAATTCTACCAAAAGTTGTAAATTGATGAACCATGAGAAGCAATAATTTCTAACTTTTATATCAATCGAGTATAAATTTGAATTATCTATCAGAAATATTATAATATTATTGCTTGCATTAACTACGAAAGTATTGATCTGAATTATAATTAAGAATTTAAAGAATATGAAAACAAGGAGCTGGTCTTTTAACTAACAAAATATCCGTCCAAGATTTAGTTTTTAAAAATTGGTTTCGTCGTATCGTGACATATCGATATTCTTTGCATTTTATCACTAACCAATGCTTTATTCCAAATTGTACTGGACTATCGTCTTTGCAAATGGATTAAATTAATTTCTTTTGCGAGTAAATGAAGCTTCGCCGAAAAAAGTACCAGAGTATTTCACCAACGTGAACCAACGCTTCGCTTTTATCCTCCGCGCGTTCTAAAATCTTTTCTTTGTTGATATATCTCACGTCCATATTGGCTTCTTCGTGATCGAACGATCGTGAGCATGGATCGGCCATCGCGGTTTTACGACGACCACGTCGCGTGGTCTGGTCGTAGAACGGTGATAAAAATCGCTCATGAAAAGTAAGAAGTGTGTCTCTTTCCTTGTGTCCGCTATTCGTCCTCGTCGCCGTTTACGTCGCCGATTTCTTTGCGTTCTACTCGCGTGCTTCGTGCTTTACGACCACGTCTTGCGCCACCGCATGAATTAAACGTACGTAACAACATCGTAAACCGCGACTTTTACGCGGCTACTGATCGTATTCGTTCGAGCTGCTTTCCCACTCGTTCTACTACGATTTTTCATGTGTTTCAGACAATCGTTGAAACAGGATGCCAACGAGACTGTCTAGAATTTTAATGGAATTCATTTTTTCCAGTTTTCAGATAAAATAATTTTGAAATATGAAAGACGAAGATTTTGGGTATTTCGGAAGTCTGGGACGTGTTACGATGTAATTTGTAATGCGAAATTTCATTTTTAAGCAGTGTAAGTGTACAAATGTCCAGCATTCTAACGTATAAATGGAAATTATGCTGCGTGTCCTTCGACTGGAAATTTACTGTGGTTTGAAATCTGAGTTTACTATATTTTGTTTCCGAATGCAAACTTGGAATTGGCCTTAAATAAGGTTCGAATAAGTCTTCGTATATAAGGGACTGAGAAAATTGTTGAGATTTCATGTATTTATGGCTACCACCGAGAAAACATACTCTAACCGATGATTTGTTTCGTCGATGGAATATAACGAGTGCAATACCGTGATATTTTATCTTCTTTTTTGCACGTTATGCATTTTTGCAGCTTTATATTTTTCATAAATGCATAAACCACCATTATACGTTTCGTCTATCGATTTTCTTCAGCGTTCAAAAATAGCAGTGTTTACTCATCCGATACTACCATGAAGATTTTCTTGAAAAACACATCTGCATTCAGTGAAGAATATTTTATACAAGAAAAACAATAGGAAAGAACCTCGATTGACGTCTATTTTACAATATTCTCCACTTTCACGTCTTCTCTCCCGCGAATGAAATGCTCAGATGAAGAAGAAGATGTTCGCGCGCTACCGAGGAATTTCAGGCACGTTCTCAGCCACCAGGGTGGAGGGTGGTTCGCTGGACGACGCGGATAAACTTCGAAACGACTCGTCCTTAGCGGTCATAAATTCTTTGCTGGCGGCCGGTTATCGGAAATAAACGAATTCGTCCGTGCGAGATCCCTTAATCCGTCTTCGCTGGTTTCGTCGAATGTGAAAAACGATGGAAGGCGCGGACGAGACAAGGAAAAGGCCGGAAACCGTCGAAAACGTTGAAAGCCACCTCCGCGAAAAGGGTGGAGACGTCTGCGAACGGAAACGGACGATTAACGAGAGTTTCCGCGAACCGATCGATCATTTAACCCAACTCTCGCGTTCCTATCTCCACGGCTATTCAGCATCCAGCCGGGAAGTCGTGCGTTCGAGTCGATACCAGGGTATTTCTAACTTTGCTGACCTATGAATGTGGCAAATTTTTTCACTCAAATGCGGTAAATGTTTCATAATTTTTGTTTCGTAGGAATTTTTGTTAACGAGAAAAGATACGACGTGAAACATTTAGAAATCACTTTGTAAGAAATACGTTTTAGGAAGCCTTTATTTCGTAAATACAATATATTACGTTGACACTATTTGCAAACATCCAGTTAATCTTCGTTCGGTGCATTGTCGTCTTGTGAAAGAATAGCCTTGCTACAAAATGCAAGGACCTCGTCGCTTCGTTGCAGTTGATGTTGATGCGATGGATTCTCTCGTCGTCCTTTGCCTATTATCCTATGCTTTCTTATACGAAATACGTAGCGTGTTCCTATCAGATATCTCTCGAAGAACGTAAATACACGAGCACAGTCAGACGTTGATTCTGAGACGTATTTCCTATCGAATCCAGATTTTTCAGTTAAACAGATTTCCAACAGTTCTATGTTGCAATTTCTGGATCCTTATAATTTATATTATATAACAAGTTTGCTTAAAGTTGCTGTATCAGATATTAAGTAAGCTGCAGATGCAGCGATAACGACAAATGGTCGAGGTTAACGAAGAAATGTTGATACAAACGAAGCGACTGAAGCACGTCTACCGTGTTGCCGTCTTGGGTCTCGTATCAAGAGCCATTGAATAATTCCGGTCACGTTGGTTTATAGGTGACACTTGATTCTCGGTATTTATGCACTGGCACATGCATCGATTGTTGATTTTGTCGATACATGCATCGCGGGTTTGGTTTTGTAAATTGAAACCGATCGATTGATCACATTGCCCTCGAAGCTTTGCAGCGTAGATTATTACATTCGAATTTATCGATTTGCCATGTAGAGTATCTTAAATTACAGGCAATTTATGTTCACACTTTTGTAAACGAAACACCAAATGGAATAGCTTACTACTAAGCGAACTCACTCCATTACACCTCGTTGTACGATACGTAACTCGACCAATAGCTATCGCAATAGATTAGTCTTGTTTGCCGAACCTCTTAGTCCGCCGATCCAATTTAGCCAACACCATAACCGCAAGTCCAATTAGAGAAACGAATTACCAAACGTTGCCGAGTTAATCGGTCTAATCTAATCCAATATTTATCGTGCGATCATACGATAGAACTATCATCTTTTTCCATGCGTAATTGTACTTTCTTTCGAATGAATGTATTTTTTAAATATTATTGTCCTAAATTCAAGCACTAAAAAATAAAAAAATCGCTAATCTCGTACTATTCCTTAACTGGCGTTATCCTCGTTCTGTGACTTTACGATATCTAAATTCTGACTTGTTCATCATAATTTATAGAATTTAATCAATTCTATCGTCTTCGTTCTGAACCTTTTCCAAATGCTTGAACTCCTGATATTTTGCACCAAACAAATTTACACGTTACACGCCATACATACACCGCTGAATCTCATTGGAATTTCTCACCTCATCAGAGAGTTAACCCCCGCCCAGTACACGTCGATTTTCATCAGCTTGATGAAAATGCAAATGAATGCGCCCGTAAAACGCTTCTTACTACTTAGATTACTCCCTCTCGCGTTTTTCCACGTCCATTGAATCGGTCGTTGATCATTAATAAGCCTGGAACAAGCATCCGCGACGATTCTCGTCCGAGATTACCAGATTAATTAACGACGATCGACTACTCGCACGAGCGAGTATACAAAGATTGCCTATGTTCAAGCAAGGGGAGAGAGTTTCCGCGGTCTTAAACGCGTCGGAGGAAGGTTGGCAATCGGTCGAACGACCGATCGAACTTTGTTCGAGCGTGAAACAAAGGTGTCGTCGAACGATCTCCGATCGGAGCTCGGTCGAGGACCGCATCGCATTCAGATCGAACCGCAATTTCACCGTGTAATTGGAACGGGACCAGGGACAATGGGGGCGTGCAGACGGTTTTGCGCGACGTTTCCGGCCCCTTTGGCCCCCTTTCAACCCTCTTAAGCCACCAGCCTGATTGCTAATTAGATCCATCGGCACGCGCGCTATCCTCCCGACAGGCTTCTCGTGTTCGTTCGAGCTGCTCGCTTCGAAACTCGAGCCGAAAGACGCTTTTGCCACGCCGACACGGAGGAATTTCAAGGGCGAGATTGTCTGACGAACTTAGGATCACGAACCATCCCCTTTTTTTAGTCTTATGCACGAGACGGATGGTTTTAGGATAATTAGATGATTCAGATTTTGCTTCGGTAGCTCGCTGTTGATACACTTACCAGTTCTGAAATTGAATCGCAAAATTCGCAGGTTTGGTCATTTAGAAAGAAAATACATTTTACTTGCTCATGCGATATATGGCGGAAGAAACAAAGGTGTAAACCATACAAATCAGCTGACAAATTGACAAAGTTTTTTTAAAAAAAAAACAAAGGTATAACTCTTAGGAAATAATATCATACAAAATTTTTGTAAAAAGTCCGGCAAAAGATCTCTGAAATCCGTACAATCGTTCGTATAAAATCCTCTTCTTGGTCAAGTCCTTTCATACGAAATTTTGAAGCATTAGAATAGCTCGTAAAAAGTCTTATTGCAAATGAAGGTACACGAAGTAGGGGTAAAGTACTATGCTAGAAACAAACCGTCCTCTGTAATTGACCACATAAAGTCACGCTTCGTGATGTTGATCGTAAATTAACACAATACTAGCGTATTCAGGATCGAGGCTATTAAGACGATCATAGGGAGAGTCTCTTTGGATCTGATGCGCGATCGAATGAAATCGAGTGCATCGGCCGGAGAAGCTCGCGATCGCGGTATTCCCTTCGACCCTCCAAGTGCAATTAATTATCGTTCAATTGAACCGAGAATATTTCACGAAGGGAGGAGCGACATTAGAGGCGTGGGGGATCTCTTCGCGGATCATTAAGCGGACGAAATGGAGCGTCCCGTCGCTTGCCGAAGATACGACTAATTATTTCGTGTATACTACGGTTGTTATTTCATCGATTCATTAACGGTCGACTCGTGGACCAAGCGGCGTTAACGGCGAATATGAACCACGATTTCAAGATGGACGATAAACCGGATTCTTTCTTGGTTGGGCGATTCATTTTCCTTCGAGTTTCCTCGAGTATACTTCATGGTTTCTCGATTCGAATAGCGACTGCTTCTTTCAACCAACTCATCCCCTTTCAACGGGATGGTTACCAACGAACGCTAGAGACTTCCACCCTGCAGTCTTGTGGATTCGCCAATTTCACGGTGAATTCGTGTTTTTCAGGGCAACGCCCCAATTATTCCGAGCTTTCGGCGCGCGTCTTCGTCGATAACTACCGTGGCGGACAAAAGAAAGTTTATGAAATAAGAAGTATAAAGTAACATCATAATTTTACAAATTTAATTAGAGCAAGCAATAAATCTCTGGTGGGTCGACAAAGAAGACGTAGGGGAAATTTTGGTCGAGCTAGGATAAATACATACTGTCCCTTGCTCATCGTTCTAATAGTACGAGTCAATAGTTCGCTTCTTTCTTAATCTTTTCACATTCTAATAGTGTATGTCAATAATAATAATAATAATTTTGATAAAAATAGTATGATTTAAAAGAAAGGGAGGGAATGCTTCTAAATCGATATATTTTGTAAGTTTGAAATCTAACGCTCAATCTTGCACTGTATGTATTAAATATTATAAACGTTTCTCTGCTACTGAATATTAATAATTCCGACTTGTATAAACTTTTGCCCGCCCATTCGAGAAATATATTAGGTTGTCCGAAAAATTTCTTTCGTTTCAGAATATATGCACAACAATTTCTGTTTTATATTACTTTATTGAATTAGGTATGATTTTGTTCTATTTCTGTTATTATGTTCGTACATAATTCAATAAACAAATATAAAACAAAAAACATTGTGCGTCTATTATTTCCTTATAAGACGAAAGAAACTTTTCGGACAACCTAATAATACGATCTACATCGTAGAAGTAGTTCTACCGAATAGACGACCGTTACCAATAAGGTGACAAATTTTTGGTATAAAATTTTTACTAAAATACATATCGATCTTAAACTTACTTTTATCCTCCGCTGTCTATTCAACGAGGGAAGCTGGCAGAAAGCTACGCGATCAGCTTTTTGCTCTCGCAGCGTGGCCACAAGGGGGTTAATGCCACCCGTGGTTTTATGTGATATTCCATTAAGAGGGTGCCCCGGCATCGTTCTATTAAGTCGTCTCCTGGCGAGCCGATAGGCTCGGACGGGAAATATCGGCGGTTACGTCGCCGCGACGCGACGCGACGTTTATTCCGCTCGGCCTGGAGCCGACATTGCGACTGGCAGCCGCGTCGATTCCACTTTAAATACGCGCCACATTCGCCTGTCCTCTGTCGTCCGTGTGTCACTAGTTTGATCGACTTGTTCGATGGTTTTGATGAACGATGCATCGATCTCGATCGACGTCGAAATTTTGCCGGCTTTTCAACGATCTTCAGATAATGAGAGATTAATTGAAATAGAGCGGCTATTAAGATAGTGTCGTGAGATACTTCATGATGAGAAAAGCCTTTTTTTCTATTTTTTCGGATTTGATTTTAGTCTTTGGGCGCTACATTTTTTTATTCTGTCGGATTCGTACGTGAGAATGTATTTTGTTCATGGTTATCGTGTCCATTGTGGACTTTTGATACCAGCACTCCAAATTAATTAGGATTTTATTATTTTGTAGAGAACTTTGTATTATTCTAATTTGAAATATGAGAGGAGTGCGAATATTGGTAGCAGCTTCTAGTTTATTATTCAAAGTTTAATGGTAGGCAATCAATAGATAAAACAGGTGTTTGCTTTATGAATATCAAAGAAGCAACGCTGCTGTCGTTACAAGCAACTTCTGTTTTTAAGACAATCGCCCAACTTGGCTATTTCTGATCATTTACTTTCATCATTACGATACTTTGTAAATGGAAAATGTTTGAAAACTGAAGACAATGGGCAAGAGATAATTGAAAAGTACGAAGAAACAAATCAATGAAGATGAAAACGTAGTACTATATAATGGCGAGAAGTGTATTGATAGTGAATAAAAGATATAAATACAGAACTTTTCGATAGCTTCAACAATTCAGTTCTTTCAATTCTTTCAGGTACCGCAACAAAGTTGTTGTATCTCGTTGTATAGGAAATAATTTAGATTTCTGTTCTTGACATACATGTGGTTTACTCCGAGTTTTTAAAAGAAAAGTTTCATCTTAACATTGCCACGAATTTCACTCTGCCAAGAATTCTCATAAGTTAACTTGCTCGTTCGTTATCAAAGGACCTCGTACTTTTCACTTTAGCTCTTCAGGATACAGTTTCTTTTCATTCTCCATTTTCATAGCTACAAGGACAATTGAGAATTCTTTTTCGAGGGAAACATCGCCTTATTGTCGTTACATTTTATGATCTCGTTATGTTATATATACAGGGTGCGCCGTTAGAATTCGGACAGAATTCAATTTGTAGTTCCCACCATATTAGAATTCAGATGTTTGTGCTGATTGACTCTGAAGTTAGTTAAATATGTCAATAAGTCTTCTATAACCTCAAAATGACAGAACTCGTTAAGCAAAACCCGGAATACGATAGAAGAGCGGCGATTATAGAAAGTCTTCGCGCCGGGTGGATGCCAAAGTGAATCGGAGGAACGACCGTTGGCTGTCCCACAATCTCGAAGATGTTCCTGTTGTGGGCAAAACCAAATTTCCAGCAAGTGTTCACGTTTTGAGCGTTGTCTCAAGTGAGGGCGACGTCATGCCTCCGCACTTCTTCCAAAAAGGCGAAAGAATCACAAAGGAGGTTTATTTGGAGGTCCTGAAGACAGTAATAAAGCCGTGGATGGAAATTACGGCTTCTGGAAGGCCGTATTTATTTCAACAAGATGGCGCACCTGCTCACACAAGTCATCTTGTTCAAAATTGGCTCTCTGACAATGTGGACATGTTTTGGTCGAAAGATTTCTGGCCTCCTAACAGTCCCGACCTAAACCCATTGGACTATTACGTGTGGGGCGTTATCGAGAGACAAACTAATAAATGCAGGCACCCCAACGTCAACTCCCTACGAGCTGCTATCGAGTCAGAATTCGCGACAATTAAACGCGACCAGTTGAAGTCAGCGTGCTCGCGCTTTAGAGCAAGAATAGAGCAGGTCATAGAGGCAGAGGGTGGTTACATAGAATAAAAGTTCTCAGCAAGGACCCTTTAAATGAGATATAACAACATTTTCATGTGTTTTTGTGTATTGACTTAAATAAACAACTTTCTGCACAAAACTTCTTTTGTCCGGATTCTAACGGCGCACCCTGTAATTATTCACGAGTTTCTAACTGCAAAGAAAGATGAAGTGTGATCTTTGCATTGTACTCAAAATAATAGATTCTTTGACTATTGATTTTCAGATATAAAAGAGCGTACTTGAAAAATAAAAAGAATACCAGAAAAAAGGAACTGGTATCTTTTCTTGTATTTCGAAGCATGGAATTTTCAGTATTAAGCAAACGTACATTGCGTTTAGACCAAAATTCTGGTCGCTGAATTTTCTTCCAATTTTCAACGTGGTTCCCAACGATCGACCGAATGGACGACCAAACAGATTATGCGCGGTTGTCCAGGGATTCAATTTAGCCCGGTCCGCGATTAGCGAGTGAATGGAAGTGCTTGTTTGCGTGTATAACGCGTGGTCGAAACTCTCGCTAAAGTGGCGGGAAACGCCGGGACCGAAACACGTTGCAGCCACATCGTGAAATCGAAAGTGCGCTAGAGAGAGGATAGCGTATGTACGTCCACGCGAGTCCATATTTCATACGCGATACAAGTTTACAACCGCTTCATCGTATTCCCATCCTTGACAGAATCCATCCCCATATACACCGTGTTTTAGAAAATTAGTATTCAATTTGAGAAGTATTTGGTTCTTGTTGAAACAAATGAAAAAGCGAATAAATATGAATAAACATTCAAATAGAAGGTTAATATACATAAATGCAAATATTAGCAGACCGCGGATACTGAGGCGTTTATAGCAAATTTAAAACAGAAAAAGTGAGCAGAATGTTTATAATACAGAAGGATGTATGAAATATGCAAAATGTGACACGTTACTATATTTAGCTAATAAAACAATATATAGATACAAACGTACTTTTGTGCTGTTATAAGTCCACAGTCGAGAACATCTTTTAACTCAAAAGATAATGATTTAATTTAGATTTACATTTGTTAAGAATTGCTTATTTCGATCAGCTCTACATGTTCCTGAAGTTTGCCACCAAGTTTCTGAAACACCCCGTATAGGATTCCGTGCAAATTCTCCTAAAATCGGATCGCGTTTTATATCGCTGTTCGTAATCGTTCGGTTCGTTCGTGACCTCGTTTATTTTTTCTGCGCGACTATCTCGGGCAATATTCTCGCGGATTAAAATCGTTCCAATCTCAATTAAAACAGATAGCGTCGTGAAAATAAAAGTGAATGGGAGAAAATGTGGAGAAGGAAGAAAAAAACCATGGATACGAGCTTGGTACGGTTAATTTGAAACACGGAAAGATGGGAAGATCCATCGTACTGTCAGGCTTCGATATTATTAAGTTAGGATGTGCGAGTAACGATGGTTACGTTTTACGTTGGTATCGTTAAATTAAGATTTAGAGCGAGCATGGGAGAAGATTAGCTGAGGAATTGGAACAGTGTAACATTGAAACAATTAGACCAATTGTAGGAAATAAAAGAGCGATTCGACAAAGAAGAAGATCACTACGATATCGTACAACTTGCGAAATATAGGAATGTTTTAAATCCATTGGAGAAGCTCCTTGCGCAAGATAGATTCGTGTACTGTGGCAATTAAATCCGTAGATGCTAGACGTAGTCTACGATAGCAACAACATAACAGGTATTCTGTATACTGAGCGGATCCAAAAATACATCCTCCATTATGACCTTAGTCATCAATTTAGATAATTACAATAAAAATTAAACCAGAATTAAAAATAAAAAAATTATTCCTAGATGTAGTCTACGATAGCAATAACATAGCAGGTATTCTGTATACTGAGCGGATCCAAAAATACGTCCTACATTATGACCTTAGTCATCAATTTAGATAATTACAATAAAAATTAAACCATAATTAAAAATTAAAAAAATATTCCTAGATGTAGTCTGTGATAGCAACAACATAACAGGTATTCTGTATACTGAGGAGATCCAGAAATACGTCCTCCATTATGACCTTAGCCATCAGTTCTGATATTTGCAATGAAAATTAAACCAGAATTAAAAATAAAAAAATTAATCCTAGACGTAGTCTACTATAGCAACAACATAGCAGGTATTCTGTATACTGAGGGGATCCAAAAATACGTCCTACATTATGACCTTAGCCATCAGTTCAGACATTTACAATAAAAATTAAACCAGAATATTCTACTTACTAGAAAATTCTATATTTATAAATATATCTTACATATATTCAACGTAATATTGGAAGTACATATTTTGGAAAAATAAGATATAGTTTGTTAAAAACAATTCCAAATAAGAACTAGAAGGATTTCATAGTTGCATCGCTATAAAATTCGCTTTTTATTCAAACAAGGGTAAAAAAAGCACTGAATAACGAGGGAAGCTCTCTTTCTTGGTTACTCGATACTACTAAGTATCGATAAATATTTTCAACACGAATGCAACCATTTACGTCCGTGGTTCACTACATACAATTCCTGCTATGTATCCGTAACGAAATCCTCATCGAATTGCAGCGCTTAACGGATTGGCGAAACATATGAAAATCCAATCAAACAACGCGTGATACGTCTATGCGTTCGTACGTGTATAGTGTATAGCCAGAGGCGGCGTGAAACGTTGAAACGAATCGTTCTCCAGCGATATTGTTCCAGTTTCATTGATCGGCGGCGGGTTCGTTAAGGGATAGCAGGACGCGTGTTTCAAGTGCCTCGAAAAGTTGAGATCACGGTGGTCCCCGCCGGTTTCTATTAATAGATGCACGTGTGCACGCATGACGGGGCGCACCCCGATAAATCAGCGACACGATAAAAGACTGGTTGGAGAACCCGCGAGGCCCACGCACACGCAGATACGACCGGCAAAATCTCCTGTCGATCTATATAAATCGCCAGGAAATGCTTGCCAATAGGCAACAAAAGATTTATCTTTCAATTTTTTAGATAGATTTTTTGACCAATTTTTTGACGGTTTGCATGGTGTGTTGATTTTTAGGTCTGTTCAAACTTGTAGCGTTTGAGTGGCGGTCGTGATTGGATCGGTCGTTTTCATTTTTGATCATTTTATCGTTTGATTCGTCTTGCACGATTGAACTCTAATATTACTAGCACAGTTACAAAATGAAATTTAACGTAAAAAAGTCGTAGATTTTTAAATTAATAATCGCGGCTCGAGTGGTCCGTAGAAAAATTAAGGTCAAAATAGATCAACATATTCTATCCTTATAATCGTATTACAGGACCTGGGCCTATTACGCTATGAGCAATCAGACCTGCATTCATTCCGCGTACCAACTTTCTACCTCTGTATAATGCTTGAAATACTGAGAATTTTAGGCCTTCACGTCCTAAATTGCACACATATATAGTTCTTAGAATTCGAGGTTTCAAATAAAAGAAGCTATCTGGTATGTTGGCAAGAGATCAAGACGTGACTTCTATTGAAATCTCCGGTCGTAGCTTGTAATTGTAATTTCAAACGCGATCAAATAATGTTTAATATTTAAAGGTTTACAAAATAGTGTACATTGGTCAAGATTGTTCAAATGAATAAAAATTATAAAAAATTCTATAATGTTGTAAAAGTTCTAAAGGTGTTCTCTAACGATCCATGTAAAAGAATGTCTTCAACCAACAACAAGAGAAAAGAATTAAGTTAATTCAGTAATTAAGTATCAAAATAATAAGAACCTCTAGGCTCAGTTCCTGAAAACCTTTGTAATTCTTGCAACACCGTAAAGAGAAACAATTCTCAGGAAAATCCTAATCTGGCTTTGTAACGACGCGACGAAGCGTCGCCGTTCTCAAACCGCACGACACCGAAATAGCGTTCAGCCAGCGCATTACACGTTCCGCAAAATAAACATATACTGAACCGCCGTTTTCATATAACGATTTCCACATCGTGACTACTATCCTCGTATATGTCTCTATCTTTCTGAATTCGTCAGGATACGGTCGCTTTCCAAAGTGGCGTTATAGGTGACGCGAGAAGGAATTCCCTAAAGCTCGTCGAGTGGAGGAAAATCGAATTTCGATCTGGTTGATAGCATTCATTTCGCGGATGCTGTGCGACCGGTAGATGAGAAAGAGACGAGCGAGCCACTCACCGAAATGGATGCTCCGACTCAGCCGTGAAATCCTCTCCGAGAACGCGTTGTTTTGTGTACGCCTCCACGAGACGTACACACTTTGCTCACGTTTGTTTGGTCGAATCGAAAATCAACTTCGTCCATGGACTCGCGCAAGTTCGATGCAATTGTAGATTTTATCGTTTTCTCAACGAAGTTTCACACTTTTGTTAGTTTGAAGAATCGGGCAAATTCGTACATTGTCACGTTTTTAATATCGATCGTTTACCGTGGAAAAGTTTCAGTGAATTTATTAGCAAGTGATAAATCTCAAAATTTATTTTTTACTTTTTTTTTAATGACAGAGAAAACGCACTCGATTCTGTTCGATGGGATCGTACATCGGTGTTTTAAAGTTTCGCGGTCTTTGAGGATCGAAACCGAACCGATACAAAAGTTGCGCAGAAGCAGACGCTGCAAACGCATCGTCGACACTGGCACGAAGCGGGTCTCTTAGGTTGGAGAACCGGACGCGGGCCATGGTTGCATCCCCGCCACGATTTTGCTGCGAGAAACGGGCCTTAAGGCTTGCTCACAATCGCGACAATCGCGAATATATCCGCTTCTCCTAGTATGAAACACATCTAAGGACAGTTGCTAACGATCGACGACGATTTTCCACGCTTCATTTTCAAGAATGGATTCTCAAATCGAAAATTCGAGCGCGAATCAAGTAGGCGTCACACGCCGTGCACGTCGAACGTCCCTGGAATTTTTCATTTTGACATCCCCCATTCTTTTTTTTCTCTTCCTGGAGTACGCGAAGGAGGAAGAATATTTTCCCAGGGGACACATTAATTTACATGCAACCCGCGAGTCCCGTTCTTCACCTGGCTATTCGAATGGAGTAACCATATCTTTCTTATACCGTGTTACCAAAAGATTTCGCGGACAAAGAGCGAATATTCCTCGGTTGTTTTACCGACGAGTTTGAATTCCACGCGAAATTCTCCGTGTGTTATATGTATCGAGCGAAGGCCAGCTCGTTTTCTGGGACAAATTAAATTACGTTTGATAGCATCGCCTACGGTCCGGTTTCCACGAGATTTACGAAGATGAGAGACGTCGACTCGCTCGAGTGAGTTACGAGCAACGCTACGAATTGCCCAATGGTGCGACGCGATAACGAAACTGCATAATGCGACGCGCGAGATACATATCAATTTTCCATCGGCTACTTTCCCCAGCTGGTTGCAAGGGGAAACTGCAGCCCTCCATGTGGACAGCGTATACATCTCCAGTGGTTTACCAACCTTCGTTCTGTTCAAATTCGATGAACATTCCTCTTCGACGATCAAGGAGAAGTTAAACGACGCGATACGATGTAAGCTTGCATCTCATTGATCGGCTGGAAAGATCCAAGAACGATTTACAACTTCTTATTGAGCATTTGAGATTCGATTTCCTGATATGGATGATTGATATGGGATTGGAGGAAAATAGTAAAAATTCTGAGTTAGCAACGATTAATGGCATGAAGCTATCGTGCGAAAAATTCGGAAAATTCATTGTTGGGTGATCTTTGGAACATATAGCACTTTTGGTATATATACGCTTTTTTAATGCAAGATTTAATACAAATAAATTATGCAACGTCATTGTAATTTTAAAGAGACGATGTTGTATGATTCGTAATTTTCTATTTTTATGCAGTGCCTGAACAGTGCATCGTTAAAAATGTAAACCAGCCAAATTACACAACATCGTTGTACGCGAAACAAGAGCAGTTGGATCAAGGAACTTCGAAGAGTAACTGAACTTATAATTAATTAGATCATGTATAATTAAATTAAAGGGAATATGTAACTCGATTAAAGCTTAATACGTTAGTGATTAATCCGTTGTTCTTAGTCAAATATAAAATACAGCGTGGAGTATAAATATTGAGTGAACATGTATTAGACTACATGATGTATAACATCTACGAAAGTGGAAAATTTGCCATCATCCAATATCGTAACAGTTACAAATTCCAATATCACATTAATAATGTAATAAATCATGCGTTAATATCTAAATCTCCGACCTACGAGCATCGTCTCTCCTTTATCAGAGCGATCAAACAATTTTCAAACTCCAGAGTATACTACTTCGAATTTACCAATACAGTATAATGAAGGAGTCTTTTAAAATTCCGCACGACAACGAGAGTTATACGAGTTTAGTTTTTTCTACCATCTCTGTCGAGTTAATGAATTATAAGCAGAGTTAGTGAAAAAGGCTGGGGGAAAAATAATAATGGAGATCTCGAATTGGAGTCACGCGAGGTGACATTGCGGGATGAGAAGCGAGCATTTAGGTGGACGACCTCGGTCCACCCGGGCGTCGACCCGCAAGACAGAGACACGTGAGACGATACAAAGAGTTTCAGACGTGGCCGTGCAAGAGGACGAACGCCTGGTCAGTGTATGAAATTGACACCGTGTATTACAGAGAAAGCTGACTCTCCGGGCGCTTTCTTAAGCTCCTGAGACACGGAGCCCGACGCGTTACCGGATTTCAGGCCTCGCGAGGATGAAATTCATCCGCGCCGGAAACGCGAGGAAACGGGGTAATCTTCGCGCGTGGTGTAGCATTCGTCGAGAGTTTTATGCTGAAACCATGACCAATTTATTGTGCGCCGTTTGTATCGTGCAAATTGCATGGTGGATGTGAAAAAATGTTATACCTATATCTCATCTGACAGAAAGATAAGAAGAAGTACATAAAGAGAAAGGAGAAAGAATATTCTGAAAACTAAGTAAATTAATAATACGTTGATTATACGGGTACTGTGTGAATAATGTTTTGTTTAAAGAATATATATTCCGTGATTTAATTTTTATTCATTTTATTTGCAATTTTTATACTGTGCTTTTTGAACGTGATAATTGTTCTGAACGGTGCTACAGGTTATTAAAAGACAAATGTTTGAAGATTTAAAGGCTGGGAGGAGTAGAAACGCTTAATAAACATGAAATTTAAAATTAATTTCCTCCGAACAAAGTTACTTTTTGTGTCCTCTTTCACATGGGATGTTTCATCTGTCTTTCTCCTACCCAAATACAATATTCATACGTGTAAATTATGAGGAGCGTATATTTATATTAATACATTCTTGTTTTTTATTTTTTCGTTGTTTGATATAATACGTACATTTTAATTTTCCACTCATTATAATTGAACTACATTATTTTTCATGAACGAGTAAATTATGCTCACCTTTTCTCTCTCAAATATCCCTAAAAATGAGAATGGAAAATTATTTTCGGAACTAAAAGCATTGACCTTTTAGAATCTTCGGTTAATTCGATCTTTTATATTCTTCGCTTTAAGTACTGTATATTTTTAAAGCTTAAGAATATAAAGGAAGCAAATAATCAACATTAAAACAAAAGGATAAAAGTTGCTTCTAAAGAAGACAGATATTGTGAAATATTTATTTCCTTCGGAAGATGAAATATTACTTCTTATTGTCAAAATGTTAACGTTACATCAGCATTGCTCGTAAACCCGACGGGTTGTATAATACCGTGTCACCTGTCACATTTGTCCGCGGCAATTAGACCAACTTGTACTTGTCTCTGTCAGTGGGCGTTAGAATTTTAATCGTGACCTGGTTTTCATAGTTCATCGGTCAGGAACGAAAAAACGGACAAGAATGCGACAGCTCAAAGAATGTAACCGCATTTGTCTACTGAATCGCCGATAATCCTCTTCCCATTCCCTTGAAATCCTCAGTAATTTATCAAATTGATCGAAGACATAACGACAGCTCGTGACAGATCTCGTTATATTATTAAAATTCTAACACGGTAGTTAATCAGCATTCTTTATTCACCTAACTGTCACATTTAAACTCTTGCAGCATAAATCATTCAAAAATTCTATTACTTTTATTTCTTTCAAATTCAGGGGACTCGGTAATAACTTGTAAAACGATTCAATGTCGCTATCAGTGTTGCAATCAATTATCCCTATTCTTGTTATCACCTGCTCTCGAAATTAATTATTAAAAAATTCTCTTTCATCTTATTCCGTAAACGTAACATCATCGAATGGTATAAAAACACACGTGTAACAAAATTTAACTTTTATACATATTAATGTTTAAATGAATTTCAAAATATAGAAGAAATTATTTATTACAGCTCTATGAATATTTCCATTTCTACGAGACACGTTCTACATGAATTTAGGTCGAATCTAGAACAATGGAAAAAAGTATTAGACAAATTCTTGAAACTTCCTTTCACAAACAAACTTCGATAATGTTAACTGATTGACAAACAAAATAACGAATGAGATCTTGCATTAAAGTAATATTCACCATGTATGAATCAAACTCCAATAACTTAATCATTTTTCTTCTCATAAGTATCATCGCAAAAACCTATCCAAAATTGTGATCGTCTATTCTAATCACTCCAACATGTCAACATATTCTGGAAACAATCTTTGCTAATGCTGGATAAATTGTTAGAAGCATTGCTCCACAATGCTGTTAACATCGGGAAGAAAGTTTGCTCGTCGAGAAGGTACCGGAAAGAATGGAAGAACAGGAGCAATCGCGGATGCAAATCAACGAGGGACGCGCGTCCCGATGCGATAGCTCGACGGCCAATACGAGACGAGTGGCCCTTATCGAGGATTAGCCTAGAGTCTAGAGGGCGGACGATCCGGACTGAATTTCGATGAATCCGGATAACCGACTGCGACGACTGGTCCGGCCGCTATTGAGAACTCTCCTTAATCTCGTCCCCGGGTCGGTTGTTCCAGTCGAGCCGCTGTCGACCTGTTGGCGAGTGGATATGCCCACTAGAGAAAGAGAAAAAGCGACGATATCGCGGGCCTAGAACATCCGCTGGAAGAGAAATTGCGAGGATAGAGAGTCCGTAGTGGACGAATGCTCGGTTGCCTTCTGCTTCAACGGAGGAACACTCGAAACGATGAAATATTAACGAAGTTGGAGAATTTTATTCACACTGAAATGTCTGGGTTTGTGGTTCTAATGAAAGAGTCGTAGGATGATGGAGGATCTGGTTTAATTGCCGGTAATTCGAACGTATATGTTCGTCTACAAGTATTGGGATATTAACATCTGAATAAGACGATCCGACGATTGATAAATCGTTGGAAATGTAATCCTGCTGCCGTTCTTGAATTTGTATATTTCGATGTTTGGTGTAAAATGAAAATGACGTATCATATAATTTCGGGAATAATTTTCTTATGTTTTGTTTCGACGCGAAATATTTTTTAACGTTAGAAAAACAGAATTAGATGGAAAATGACTGAGAGAAGCTGGTAAGGAGAGAAACGATCAGGAGTTACGATTTCTTGAAACGACTAAACAATTAGTTGATAAACAATTAAGGATCAAGTCGGAAAGTTTTCCTGAGTTCGTAGTTGGCGAGTTGCTTTAAATGGTTTCCATTATAAGGGCTGCAGGATATTCTCTGGTGTTTTCTTTAACCCCTTTGGTATGGAACTGGCCGCTAGCTGGACGGTACTCTCTATTATGAACGTGTATTTTTCGCGTAGATAGTGTTTGCTGGTCTTGCCATGATATTTTCCTTTACTTTCTTTTTATATTATCTCCAAGGATTTTAGATGAAATAAAATGTAAAAGATATGTTAAAATTAGAAGGAAGAATATGAAAAATTTCATTTTATTTTTCTGCGTTATATTTTCAAATTTCTTACGATTCCCTCGCTATAGATAAATTTATAGAAATAACTTCTTTGTTATTCGATAATGTTTAAAGAAATCGGAAAATTTCTGAAGTTTGGTTTCTGAAAAGCTTACGAGTAAGCTAAGTTGATCAGCTGATTTTTTTGTTTTTGTAAAGTTAAATACTAATTAGGAAAATTGAGAAATTCGCAGAAATTGAGGTTGATCCCTTTAGCCTCTGCGTACCTCGTACATCGTTTAGAAGCATACGAACACCGTTTCATGGCGAGCGGTTATAGTCACACCTAATATATGAATAGGGTTTCGCGGCGAGTAACCATACTCTCCATAGTAGCACAAGGGTTAATAGTTGATAATAAACGGTGGCTCGCTAGTAGAGCTAGAGTTTCACAAGGATTGTGGTCAAATCTGTTTCCGGGACACCTTTAGAAGACCAAAGGTCGTAGTAACCAGGACAACAGAATTCAAGAAACAATCCTTATTACGTCTCTAAATTGAAAGAGAATTAACGTATAAAAATCATGACATGAAATTTCAGACTGATTTTGTTTTAAATTCTAAAATTCTATTGAACTCGTGATAATTTCATATTATTGACTCATTGGGTACCTATATATGTGTAACTATATAAATCACATAATTTACTGAACTCGGATCTTGCCATCCTTCCGTGTTATTCAATAAATATAACTCAATAGGATCGTATTTGTACGTCAATTGTACGTTATAAAATGAACTTATGATCACGGCGCGTTTTGCAAATTGTACTTATTATTGACAGTTAAATCCGCGAGGTTTTCCTCGTATTAAATGTTTCTGAACAAAAGCGATGGAAATCTCGTTGCTGGAACAAATAATGTCGGTAATTCTGATAATCGCGATGAAACGAAGCCGAGCGAGTTCATTCACGAGACTACGGAATTCATCTGAAAAGAAAAACTCGTAATGAGAAAGAATAATACACTGCAACCGCTCGCATTTCGAACAATGCAGCATTTCATGTTCAACTTTGCTTCAGGAAGCAAGACGCTCGTGGAATAACAAGGACGTTCATCGACCACGTGGTTATTATTATCGACAATTATCCACATTTATCCAGACAGTTTTGCGTTTCGCGCACTGCCAGGCAATAATCGTTAAATTAATTGCCGACAAAGATATTGCAGCAAAAAATTAATGATAAACGAGCGATTGAAATCTGCTAGGTCGATAGAAGAGAGAAATAATAATAATTATTATTTAATTATTATAAATTGTTATTATTAATTATAATATTGAAGTTTATGAGTAATTACAATATTGGATACAATATAGTAGGATTTATGACCTCATGAATTTCATAGATCGTGTAACGTCGTAATTATTAGTTTTGTGTTTTGTATAGAGGGTAGTTTATGGATCCTAACAAAGGGCCGTAACAAAACTGTGAATAGGTCAGTTCAAAACGTGTATACGTAGTCAGTTTCCCCAATTTAAGATATATACATAGTTGATAAATGTGCTGAAGGCAATAAAAAGTTTAATATTAAGTATTAATTTACTTTTTGAGACGATAAAATATTGGTGCGATAAAAACTACAGTTCTAATAAAAATGCATCGCCATATACTTTCCGGCATGCCATTATACAAAAACCATGCAAAATCCATTGCTTTCAATTGTCTCATTTATTATACTAATTATGACCGTCTAATCTATTTTGTAATAAATTACGCGCAAGTGTATACAATATCTTACCCCATATTGTGCACAACAATAGTTCAATTCTTGGAGACCCAACCTCTACTTTGCGTAAAGATCGAAAGAACCGGAGTTCTCCATTCATTTTTCTAACATTTACCTGTCTAATTATAAAGACGTAATCGAAATATCTAAAACCTCACGCAGATCAATATCGAATGATTTTATTAAAACAGAAATTAGCGGATAGCGACTGCGACGACAGTTGCAAGATGCATTTGAGTTATTAATCGAAATATTTATGCTTTGTGTACACGGTGGGATTATCTGTTAGCTTGGCGTGAACGCACGCGACGACGACGTCGGTTCGAAAGGGATGGCCTCGCGGTGCAATTACTTTAATTCTCCTAATTGAGGAGACGCGTCGACGTGACGCCTTCGGTGTGGAAGACGCGTGGCGAGCGGACAAAGTGATACGGTCGAGCCGAGGCGTGCGATTTCGAGCACGTTACCGCCTCAGCGTCGATTAATCAGATACGAGCCTCGTTTTCAAGCCCCACCTCTGCTACTCTTGACGATGGCTCCTTGTTTTTGCCCACCGAAGTGCGTGATTATCGAGTCGAATGGCGCCTCTGAGTCGCTGAGAGATACGAGCCTCTTGTGCTTCGATTTTTCTGTTCGGTGGTAGGTTTTGTTTGAAGTCGGATTAACAGCCAGAGTTCAGGGTTGAATGTAAGTGCTGTGAATGTTGAATATCATAGTTGTCGAATTAGGAGTGGATTATTATGGGAGACCTCTTCCTTTTTTATCCGAGGTACAAGAGGAATTTAATAAAAGAGTTAGAGATTGAATATATTTGCACTAGTTGAATAGGAAGTTTTTTTAATCATATGATTGTTGAATTGCAGGTGGATTGTTATGGTACATTTTTGCTATGAAGGGTGCAAGATTAAATTTTGGATTAAATTCTTTTAAATGGAGTATTCAGGCTACTAAACGTCGGGGTCCTCTTCTATCACAACCCTTCTCTTCTCTCCAGACAGAATCACCGTATCGATAAATCGACGTACGAAACTATGGCTGTACAATTATGTTCCAGTACGAAATTGAAAGAGGCGAAAAGGATGACAAATCCCTAAACGAAAGCTATAAATGTTTGCGATTCACCTACAAACGGAACTCTCTCAAAAGCCTCTCTAAATACCGAAAGCCACTTGGTTGATTCGGAACGAAGAACAGTCGCGTTTCTTTGGTCGAACAACCTGTTCTATCGTTACCACTGATACGAAAACACGTATGCTACGAATTGACGTGGCGAAACGGAAAATTCTGTCGCACGCTCGTCGTATTATCAGCCCCGTGAATATGGTGTTCCCATTTCCCGTGGCTAGATGTTTCCCCTTCCATTCTCTCTCTCTCTCTCTCTGTTTCGTTGTCCCCGGTCCGAGCTCCCTTCCGTTTTCGCCTCTGACCATGCCCACATCCTGTCCCAATGCAATCAAATTACTCGCTGCTCGACGCGCCAACGGGGAAATGTCGTTAACCGTGGTGGTTATCGCCGGTGCGTGTCGCGTGTCGCGCTTTAAATCGAGTTTGTACCTTCTGCACGATCGGCCTGTGCCCGGGCTAAACCCGATTTTTGTTTTCGTCCGGAGGAGATTCCCTGGTGACCGGTCGCGATCGACCAACCCCATCCTCACCGTACCAGAGTCACTCTGCCATTCCGTTTCGCGTCGCTTGCAATGGCTATCGGTTGGTCTTCTCTCCCTTTGCTCGCTCGTGTGTTTCAACCATCCTCGAAATTCGATCATAGGGTGATGAAGGATGCAGCATGCGAATGAAAGTTTCAATGGGTTTTCAAGAAGATTTTAGAAGGGTTTTTTTGGAATATGATACTGTGACCGGAAGAAAGAAAAATTTAAAATTGGGACACTATGAATTTTAGTAACTTTTCTAGAAAGAAAAAAAAGTTAGCGTGTTAGTGATAGTCGTCTATTTTATGGTATATATTACATTTATTAAATGTAAATCAACTTTGTAAAATTATGATGTCTTTTTATGCTTCTTAGTTTAACTTTCTTCTTTCCGCCATTGTATATATATTATACATGTAGAGGGTCGTTCGCCTAAAGGAAAGAGCTGCAGAAAGAAAAGATAGTAAGAGAATGAAAGAAACGAAAATAGTACAGAACGACGGCTAAGGAAGGAAAAGGAAATAAAGAAACGGAAAAGACGCTTCCTGTAGATCTACTACTACCACAAGAACAACCTAATGTCTGCTTAACGTAAGATACTTCTACTGTATCTCTCCATTGTCTGTTTCTTAATATGCTTCCAATCTATGCAGTATAGGAAAGTATTAGAAAATCGTATTGTAATATTATATCATTTATTTTGCTTTCCACTTCCTAGGAATTTTGACGCGTTTACTGGCCAAATATTTTTTAAACATACTTGTTATTTTTCACTTCGTTATAAAGAAATCTGCTTTCATATAATATTACTACTTATAAAGCTTAATATTTCGGAAGCGGTGATTCAATCTCGGCGGTAATACAATCTTCGCAGATTGAGGTTAACGCGTAGCACAGCCTGTCATTGCGGAATGATTGTAAAATACAGGCGGATTCGTGACACGAAAACGCTGCGGCACGAGCTGATCGAGAATAACGACGCAGCAACGGAGCGCGAGCTCGGTTGTTCCCGAGGGAGCGACAAATCTTAATTCCCGAGCACCGATTGTCCTCGTTTCTGGCTGGAAACTGGTTCATCGATAACGCAACTTCCGCCTGGGGATTCTCATTTGACTGAAACGCACGCAATTATTTTTCGTCGAGCTGTCGCGTTTTTCGCGTGGTTGATGAATTCAACGTTACCAGTTCGATATATGCATTCAAATTGCGTCCCATACTTTTACCTTCACCTATATGATCATTTTTCCTCTCCTTTTTCTGTCTATTTCTCTCTTTCTCTCTCTCTTTCTCATACACACACACACACACACACACACCAATTTACTGTAACATCGATGGAGCGAAATTTTCGTCGAACGCGGTCCATCGACGATTATCGTTTCATGCGGCTCGTTAATTAGATTTTAACCAGGCGACTGGAAAAACCTAATTTCGATTTTTCCGCCAAAATAACGCTGGGCTCCATCGGTTCGATTAATCACATTCCCGGTGCTTTTTCCCCCGCGTGGAAAAGCTTTTTCTCTAGACCGCGTTGGATCAGCGTTAGATCGACGACTGACGTCGCGAGACTAATCGTCGCACGCAGATTTGCCGATCGGTAACGTCGAAAGATACGACGAAACGGATTCGTGAAATCCAGAAATATATCGATTCGCTCGGCCGTTTTTATTTACGCTTAAAGAATAGCCGACCAGCTATTCCATGTATTCGCTATGAGAATCGGTACCGTTGTATTTTGATTCACGTTCGTTCGTTATTTTAAAATCGATAACGCTTTTACTATCGAGGTTTCGATGTTTTGCTAAACGGCTGTTCAGGTTAGTATTAACTGATCGCGGTTCGGCAAACGTTCTCGATTATCGTTCTCGGCGTACACTCGTATAACGCTATTCGTTTAGAAGGCTCGTAATGCGGTTGACTTTTCAATGAAATTTCGAAATTCCATCGACGTGGCCACCGGTCCCGAATTGAATTGTAATGAATTCTGGATACGCAGACCGCGTAACAGTATTAAAGTGGCTTCATTTACGTTTAATCGGTTGGGTCGCGTAAATTGAATGGCGTTAGGAACATCCGGTTTACATTAACACAATTGATTCCTTTCGTCCAGATATTACCGGGAAAAATGGTACAAATAACGCGTCAAATCGTCACGATCGCGATACTCTCTGTGTATGTTTGATTTGTTTTCAACGCGAACAGATTTAATATAAAATTTAGTTGGTATTCAAAATTAACAGAACGTGTTCGAGATATATCAACTTTGGTTGCAATATCGTCCAATTGCTCCGATCATATCCTAGCTAATTTGCAAATTCGAAATTGCCATTATGAATATGCCTTGTGCACTTAATAATTACCTAACTCCACAACCGCACACTAATACTATGTTGGAGTCTTGTTTAGATTTATTAATTTATTTGACTTATCTTGAAATATCCCTTTAAATTTGTACGCTCGTCTTAAGTCAGGTTAGGCGACTTTAAATGATTTGAATCTATGTAACTCGAAATATCTCAGTCAAGTATATCAGCCAATCTCTGTCGTTTATTTAAATTCAAGTTATTTATGTTCAAATAACTTGATTCGAAGAGAGTATCTCTCAGCAAATGGAATAAGTAATAGTACTTAATTAAACGTACTAGAAATATTCTGCATACGAAGCGTAACTAAACATACAGTTCGGAAAAGGTCGAGTTAATTTAAGCAACTGATATCTAAGTAACTGGTGCATATCATTCTAGTTTCGTGTATTTTAGGTATTTATTTTGAAGCAATTGCAAGCCATGTAACTTGTCGTGTATAATCAAAGACTCGAACTGGGGTTTGCGAAATTCAACTAGATCTATTAATCTGTCGGAACTAGTGTCGACTACTACTACGCGAGACTCAACTTCTCCATACCTACTCTACCTTTTTACTTTCTAACTCTTCATAGCCATTTAATTTTCTCGTAATTCTCTTAATTCGTACTATGCAAGTAGTACCTTCGAAACTAGCTAATTGTAAAAATAACTGGTAAAAGGATTGTCTTACTCTTTGTCTCGTACAATCGCCCATGTATCTTCCAGGAACACGTAATTCGAGTAGAAAGTATAAAAGTGGAAGCACGAGGAAGTTATTTGGATGGGTGTATAGGTGCGGTTCCCATGCAATATTAGCGGCACGTTCGTGTTCCCGGTAGTATAGCTCGAAAGCAGTCGACCTTGGGTTCAATCTCGCGGGAATTCGGGAACCTCGGCGGCAGTAAGGATCCCCATCAGCCCCGTTTGCTGGCCGTTTCTCAGCCTAGAGCGAGCAAGAGAGAGGGCGGACTTTATGCTTCTAAGCCGTCGTTATTGCTGCGGCGCGACGGTTTGCACGCCGCGGTATGCGTTTCATGAAAGATGGATCGCGTGCCACGTACCCTTATAGAGACTTCTCTTCCAAGGGTCATGCATTGGCCATGAAAAAGGCTTTAGACATAAGAAGCGACTTTAACGTAATACTCGTGGCCTGGGCGCACGCGACTTTCCCGTATAATTTTTTTCCTCTTTTCTCCTCTGCTCTTTCCTCTCTTCCTCTTTTTTTCGCCAGAATATCCGCTTTAAATGGCTCGAGAGGCAGAGTTACGATGTCACGGCATTTTTTTTGCGATAATTTTTTAATGCAACCACCGGAGGAGACTGGAGAGCAACGTTTTGAACGATGAGAGGGTTGTAAATGTTTAAAGGGAAACGGTTTCGTAAAGTGTGTGTCTTGGTAGGTGAAAGCCTTAGGGAAAGATTAATCGTTAACGTTAGATGGGTCGGATAAAAGTTTCTATCTCCTGTTTATTAATGACTATAGAACGACGTACATAACGATCGTACAGCTGGGTGGCAGATTGTATATATGTATATCCGAATGTCAAATATTTGATGTCCTCGCAGAGGCAGTGCTCGTGCAAATGTTTGGCAGAAATGTGCTCGCGGAACTTGCATCGGTACGTTCTAAAAGTGAGATCGTGCTGATTCGCCAGTTCAATATTCGTATTTCCGTCGAATCGGTGTAATTACGTGGCCTACTTTGAATATGCAATTGCGACTCTTATTTCCTTTTATTGCATGTAACGCAAATGAGCAAAAAAGAGGGAGGTCAAGCAGTGTGTACATATTACAGATATGCATGATCAGAGCTACTGATAAATATGCTACGCATTAATAATTATAATTAAAATCGCGTAACGAAAAGAAATATGTACAGAACAATTTTACCAAACACGTCCGCATATTTCCAATAACTAAGAAAATGAAAAGTCTGAAAGAAGTCGTTATATATTTCTACCCTACTAGCTAATTCTAACGATGTAGCAATAAGTAAAAATCTTATATTTCATTCATGAATTTTTTATATTTTATCTCGAACCTGTCCCGCTTTCTCTCTCGGCGAAGAACATAGCCTTTGAAAAATAGCCATGGAGAGTGATCAAATCCTAATCCCGTACCCCATGAAATCGGATCATTTCACCTTCTCTAATCGATGGTACACAGAGGAAGGCGAGCGATCGCGATGCTTTCGTGTTAAATTTAATCGTACTAAATTTGATCGGTGTCCATAACACCGATTAGCGGCGGTATACCTACAATGTTACGAGGGTTGTGAAAGTTGTAGCTGGATGTGACTCAGCTTGAGGGATCGGCAGTGTAACAGGGACAAAGTTTTCACAGCTAGATGGTCGTGTGTTGTCGTCTTTGTCGCCGTCTTCGTCGTCGTCGTCGTCGTAGCGTCGTAGAGGCTTAGCCGCCACGCGGCGCTTTATCAACGTTGTAACGAGCTGTCGGCGTTATTGCCGAGGTGTCTCCGTTACCACGGAAGCTGACGTGGCGTTTCTAATAAAACGATCGCGGCCGCGCCACTACCGCCAAGGTAGCCTGCATTGTATGTTAGGATCGTGGGAGGAGATGTTGGTAAAGGGCTCGTGTTAACGACCCAGCCAGGTTCCCTATAATCCTGAGGTGGATCAATTCCAGTAGACCAGCGAATCCAGAGTGAACGCCCACACGTTCCCGGAAGCTGCTGCACCCGACTCGTTCCACAAACGATCGAATTTTGATTACCCTATCCCTATTACCCTATCGCGTGATTTTATTCGCCGATTTCTTCGCTTCGGGTAGTCATGATCCCTTGGCGAGTCTGATGATTCGTGGGGCTGACATCGGTTTTGTTACGTACGAGACACAAGAAATCATAAAATTGACAGATCACCGGTGATCTCGTGTTGCAGTTCGAACGTTTCACAAATAAGGTAAAAAATTGAACTTTAGATATGGTAGTAAAATTTATTGTACGAATCCAAAACAGAGTGTTATAACAAAAAATGTCTTGAATGCTGATTCGGCAGAGTTCTTGTACTAAGATTTGGTCCCTCTGGAGGGGTTATCGTCGGATGTATATCAGACGCGGCTATTCTGTTACTATCTGGTTATTGTTTCGATGGCTGTGGCATGCAGGATGTTTTGTCTACCCTATTACTGCTTCATAGCGTGTGACAGTTTAAATGCTGTCTCGTTCGTTTCTTAAATCGTGTACCTATACACGTGTTCAAATCCTTGTCGAGAGATTCTCGGAATTCTGAACGTGCGTTTAAGTCAAATGAACAAGAACATAGAACGAGAACGAGAGCACCACTCGCTCATCTGATGACATCAGTCATCCAACAATTTGTTCGTTAATTATATTGATACCAAAGGAGCTTCTTCGGGGTGAACGAGAGCGATCGATTTGGCGAGCAAAAATCAAGTGGCGAAAGAATACTTATTTACACTTTAATTTTACTAAAATAGGGAAAATTTCGATTGATGCAATGATCGGAAAACAGTATCTGCTTCCCAAGGAATTGTTTAAGTATCCAATTTAAATTATTTGCATATGTAAATAAATAATGGGTTGAACAAAATGGATTTTTGAACATTCTCTTCGGAGGATAATGTATGTAATATCTTTGTAACGCTAGCAATCGGCAACTAAAGATAATTTAACTTTGTTAATTAGCGACGTAAATTAGTTCTCGTTTGCCAAATATCTAATAAATTGTGCACCAAAGTCTTATTCTAATTGGTTTCTGGCCGATTAGCTAATATGTTTTTAGGAGATTAATATGTTTTAGGAGACAGTAAAATTTCGAGTGCTGTTGACGATATAAATTTACGTAACTGTTTAGCACGTTAGCTTGTGTACACATAAAACGCAATTACCGTTGCTAATCAAGCAAATAGCGGTGATTATGACAACGGGATTCGCAAGAGGACTTATTGTCGGTGAGTCCAGTAAACACTGCACCTCCATTAACGGCCATAGTCGTGTTTCTCTTGACTGTTTGTCTACGTTTGAGCAAAGGCTTCTTCCTTCGCTGTCTTACGTTCACCGAGGCGCCACTTTGCCTTTATGTAAGCCTCTCTGCTATAATTTTCGTACGTGAACTTTCTAAATCCGCTTTTTCACTTTTCATGCATCGATCTGTGCGAATGTGACATACGTGGATGCATAATTAGCAGCGAAAATATTGAGAGACTATTTTTAAAATTTTACTCGTAAAGATCTACGAGTTATAATTTATGTGGAATAAAACCTGACTTTCCCGAGTACGTTTCTTGAAATATCTTTTAAATATTTGTTCTCTTTGTGTGTATTTTTTATCCTGGAAATCGAATTTTACTTTTTTCTTCTTTGATTTTGTGTATATAAATTTTTCCTTTGTCCATAACTGCAAGGAGTAGTTACAATTCTACATTTATATTTTGACACTATGGGGAAAGGAAATTGTACACAAAGCCAAATGAGGAGGTTTAATAGCCTTGAGCAGCCAACATTTTAGTTCCAATTTAGACTGTCAGTCAAACACAGGGAACACAAATTGTTTGCTCACACAATATGAAGTCTCCTGTGAGTTGCCTCTCGAAATGGCTTTTCTGCTCTTGTTTATGTCTAATTTAAACGCAGCCATGGCTTCCTGCCTGCTGTACAACCCAAGATTCCCAGAATTTCTCCTCGAGTTCTAATAATTAACATCGACAATGTTAAATTAAAAATAATTTGCAAAATTTTTCCGCGGAAGCAACGCTTTCGATCGAGGGAAACGATGAATAATCAATGGCCGTGCATTTTCTAACAGAGAAAGAGAACCCCTGCTAATTAATGCAACCGATATAACCCTGCTTTTCCTCTCCTGACCGTCTAAAAGTTAGAAAATTCATTTTGCGCGTCGTTTCACTTACCGTCCCTTTTTAGGGCTGCAACTTTCAATTACAACCAAATCGATAGAGTTTACGGACCGCATGATATCCGACTTCTTACAAATTTATGAATTGTAAATTTATCTAGGGAACTGATTCAAGGATTTTTAATACCACTATGTTTTATTCCATCTTCTGGTTTGAGAGTTCTCATGGAATTAAAAAATTTTCGCAGATTAATTCGCTGTTCTTGCTCGATCGTGATTTTAGAATATTTAAATATGTATTGTTTGAAATGATGTTTGATACGATTTAATTCTCCGAATACAAAATAGGTCGTTGAACGTCTAAGCGAAATTATCTTTGAAAATCGAGTGGGAAGCCAAATATCTAATTTTATATTTAAAGTCCATTAAGAATTTGACAATCACCGAGATTCCACATTTCAACTAATTACATTAAACAGTCCTTTTAATTCCATTAATCTCAAGTTTTCAAACTTTCAACTGAAATAAGATTTTCAACTATATCTATCAGGTTTTCCGAAAAGTTTCTTTCGTTTCATAAAATGGTACAATTTCTGTTTTATATTATTTTATTGAATTAGCTATGGTTTCGTTCTATTTCTATTATTATGTTCGTGCATAATTCAATAAACTAATATAAAACAAAAAACATTGTGCGTCTATTCTTTCCTTATAAAACGAAAGAAACTTTTCGGATAACCTAATATAACAAAAATTCTTTCTCTAGAGAAAATTTCACAAATGACAGAATTACATATATCGCAAGCCTGCAGGCTCCAATTTCCATCAAATCAAAAAACATTTTAAATTTCATCCATTTCCGGTCTGGACAGCAGCTTCTTTATCCTCGATCAGCTGTTGTCTGTTCCCTCGAGGATTCCGCCCTGTTGTGACTTCATTTTCCTTTGCATAACACGAGGGTTGTGCGTTCGCTAGTCGCATGTGTCTGGTGCGTGTCGTCACGCGTCAAGCACGAAACAACGGAGGCGACGACGCCGTCCTTCCGGCGCAAGAAACGTGGCCAACATTAGTGACGCGTCGCGGTGCGATGTCGTGTAATTCCGCGCTACGAGATCTCGAGGTAGTTACTCGTTAAGCAAGCTACGTGTGTACACATAGGTGTGTGTTGCAAATTACCATCTCGTGTCTCCATTAAATATCAAACAGATGATGTCTACGTATAGGAAAAGATCCGAATTGTATGAATTGTGAATTCTTCTCGACTGAATCTTTTTCATTTCGAAGTGAACTGTCAGTCACAACTATCCAGATGCATTGGTCGATTCCTGGTAACCGTATGTGATTTTTGTTAATGTGTACAAGCCAATGAGGAATTAATCATTAGAAGCGACACTTACTAGCTTTTTACAGAATCAGTAGATTACAATGTTAAATTACTCGTCGAAAAGTATGGTAACAACGTATGATATTTGTCAAATGAAATACAGAATATGAATTAAAACGAAATTTGAATAATTTAACTTTAAGATTATGTTACTTAATTCTATCATTTGCAACAATAACAATCGAACAGTGATAATTGAATTGTATGTGATTATTGAGTAAGAGTGTTGGGAAATTCCGCAGAGTTTATTTTTTTAATTTTGTAAAGGATTTGATTAGTGGTACTAAGATTGGAAGATTCATGGAGCAAGTTGAGGGAAATGGGGAGATAATGGGAAAGACATTTGTATTAAAAATTCAGATTTGAAAGGAGACGAGTGGTTTCGTGTACATTAGGGACGAATGGCGACGTTATCGCAGAGTCATATTTACAGAAAATGTCGAAGAGTATCACGGTAATATTCTGCTATCTCGTAATACGCCTCGGGGACATTCTTCGTGGTTCCATAGAGACGTACCTACGTTTCTGACTCTCTATCTAAACTTTTTCATCTTTATCCAGAAGAAATTTCATTACGAGACCGCGTACGAATAGAAACGTATGCAATTTTACGTAACATAGAAACCTCGCGTTATAACGAGTCGCAGAATACCATTATCTTTTATTTCTCATTAAGAAAAATACGATTACGAAATAATCAGAGAAACTTTTTCAAAAAATACGTATCCTACCTGCAATGGAAACAGAGATTATTATAAATAACATAAAAAAGCAGAAAATATATATTCAGATGGAATATACAATTTCTGCAATCAGTAAAAGAAAGAAACAAAATTCAAAGGAGCTTTCTTTGTATAAAAAGATTTAAAGAACGCATCGCACACGCGCAGTCGACGACAGATCCGCAAAAAAGAGAAAACAAAAATTCAGGGTAGCTTTCTCTGTATGAAAAGATAAAGAAGGATGCGTCGCGCACAGAGAATCGACGAAAATTCAAAGAAATAAACTCTCTTCGCATAGAAATACTTACAGCATGCGTCACACACGCATAGTCGATGGCAATTTGGAAAATTCAAAGAAGCTTTCTTTCTCTATAAAAAATAAAAAAGACACAGTCGCCGACGAATTCGCGGTTTACGTCAGGAATGCATCAGCCTGCGTCAAGTTACGTCGGATATAGTCGTCAGACACATGGTGGTATTACGAGGACGAATAGACGACGCGGTTCTGTTCTGCTGCAAGAAAGCCCCGAAGGATTTTGGCAAGCGGCGCCCAGAGATTTTGAGGACAGCATTGTCGACCCGACTCATTGTTCGCCTCATTGTTTCTCGTCACGTGCCAGCGTTCCTGAATTGAGTCCCCACAAGAGAAACACACAGCCAGGGTAAGCAGCCAACTGAAAGTTTCCACGGAGGTATGGTGGTTGCAAGGGAAACGAGGAGGGAGAGAAAGAGAGAGAGAACTTTGGCGTTTTCGATGATAAATGATTCGACGGTGATAAATTAAGCTTCCTTCGCGAGATGCCGTAAAGTCTACCAGACGAACAGCAAGACTGCTTGCGTTTCTATCGTCTCGTTTGGCTCTTGTTTCACGTGTTCGCATAAATTTGGTAATCCAGCAGAAATGAGCCTTGCGAAGCTTTCCACCACCGTATCTAGCGATTTTTCTGTCGAAAATTTCTTTCTGCAGTCTAAATATTATTTGTCCAATTCTATGAATATTTTATCCTCCTTATTTACCATTTTCAAACTGAAAGAGGCTGCTATCTTGTAACATCGTTCTTGTACCATCTCCATCTTTTTTTCATTAAATTGAAGACATTTTATCATTATTGTAATTATTCGTTTTTATTGTTTCGTCATGCTAGAAAATGTTAGAAATTAAAAATCAGAAATTATAAACGCTATGAAACAATAAACCGAAGAAGATTAAGAGGGTAGAAATTATAAATTGCGTTCACTTATAACAGCAAAAATAAGAAAACAAGTAACGAAATCCTGTAATTTAATCCAATATCGTGATTTGATTCGGTGTGAGGGTCGTCGCAAATTCGCGGCTCGCGATTGAGCATCTCGAGCATCGAGCAGCAGGTGGGCACGTTCGGTAGAAACGTTTAAGAACGTCGACGCGAGACGGCTGAAATGTTTCTTTTTCAGAGGCGAATATCTGTTTCGGTGGCGCGTTGGCAGGTAATTCGTCCCGCGCGAAGGATGGATCGATCCTTGTGGCCCCTTTCTCCTGACGCGATACGAGCAAAAGAAAACACGCTCGGAACCGGCGAATAGAGAGAGAATACGTTTTTCCTTCCGGTGTGCCGCATCCGCGGCGACGGATCATAAATCGTCGCCCTTCTCGAGCGTGCACTTTCGCGGACGAGTATATTTAATGTCTCGCAAACTCCTTTTCTGGAGCCGGAACATCACAAGACGAACTTTACGTCACGACGATCCACTTGGGAGAACAATAAAAAAAGTAGAAAAGGCAACCAAATATAAAAAGAGCAGAAGTTGGCCAACTGATGGCATCGAGACTTTGTAACTGCCTCAAAGTTGCGAGATAAGTGTTTCCTATTCTGTACTCGTATCGGTTTATTTTTATAAAAAGATGATCGTAGCTTAGTACTTGAATCGCAGAAACTTTCACTGCACCTAGAATTTTCTTACCAACCATTTCGATTTCCCTTAGTTTATTCTTTGATATTTATTTTTTCTAATTAAATAAAATCATCATCCTTTTCTATTCTAAAAGAGAAAACAGAATTTTCTTAATTATCTAAATAATATAAATGAAATGTTTCTTTTTTCCATACACAGTCGTGTAATATTTTTCAAGAAATTTTATGCATATAATATATTCTCGAAATATAAAAAATCAAAATTCTAGGAAATAGTAAATACTAAAATAATGCGGTAGAAAAGAACAAGAACAGTAAAAATATCGACTTTCGTGGTTGCAGCGTCGAAGGCGCGTCTTTCTTCAGTTTTACATGTTGAAACTTCACATGTAAGTGCGGATGGAAGATGGTTAGTAAGTTTGACAAGTGATCTTCTCTGGAAGTCTCGTAGGTGGAGCACGGATTCTGCAGTCTGGATGACGTGGTTGCACCGTTGCAATAAATAATAATCTGCGCCTATGTTTACAGCTGTGATATACGGTCATATAACGTGTAAACTCTGTGAATCTTCCTCTCCGACCTCGACGAGTCGGAAGTTTTTTCATTTCACACTGGTCGCAATCAATTCGTAACTCGAATACCAACGAGGTTCTGGAACCAATAATGCAAATTCATTCTCGTTTTGCCAGTCATAATTGCACCATTCGGATAAGTCCACACGTTCACTGTCGCGTTCACTATACTTATTTATTTATACATTTACTATGCATAGAAGCAACATCAAATATTGTGTCCGTGCTATCTCTTCATTATAACGTTATATAAATTTGTTTTATTATGTTATTTATGTTTATGCAAGGTGAGAAAGTATAGTTATGAAAGTTTCAAAAAGAACGAGAGTTAGATAACACGATATTATTGTTTAACTTTCATGTTCCTTTGTGCATTCGTTTCGATTGGTCTCCTCTTCAACCAGAGTGTTTCATTCAAAAAAAGACAATCGATCGATAAAAAAGTAATTGGTGATACATTCTCTGACCCATTCTCGTTTCATAATACTTATCGTAAACGAAGATTAAAGACGCGAATATATCAACTACGGTCGATTCTTTAAATTTCTTATAATACCATTTCTTAATCACCCATAAGAGACGAACATTGTGACGAAAAGCAAAAATATTTTCTCTGTCAAATTTTCGACGTAGCAGTCTAAATCCGTTGCAATTCGAATATATCGTCGAACGAGGATTGGTAATCGGCCAAATAAGCCGGCCTGGATGCAAACTTGCCACCGCGGCCATTGATTCTCTCCTGTAATCGTATATTCCGCGATACGCGACGAAATCACCGCAGCGATCGTTGCGGCAAGCGAACGCGGCACCGATTTCGAAACCGGTAGGCCGGAATTCGAGTCACCTAAAATCGAAAATAATGTAGAAGGGTGCGAGACGAGGCGTTTACGTGGTGTGGTTAGAACGCGTTTCGATTCATTTTCTTCCTCGATTTCCGAGCAATTATCGACGTGCCCTGTACACACGCGTCAACACAAGGCCTCGAATTCGATTTTCAAAAGCGACGAACGCCGATCGACGATTCTCGTGTTACGGTCCTCGACCTCTCGAACGTCGCTTCCCATTCGTTATCGCCTGATCTAATTGCCGGGTGAAAATGACGCCGTGGCCAGGAATCGCGCGAACTCGGCCACCGGTTCCCGGATTCGCGCCACGCGACACCGATAGACCCCGATTCGATCGTGTTTTAGCGTCGCGTTGCGGCTCGCTTTAAATAGTAGCGCTATGGTTTGGGGTTGACGCGTACGATGTGCTCCGCATTCTCTCATTTCCGCGCTTTGAACAGCGGTAAAAGGGGATGCAAGAGGTTGAATATGGAAATTCGAAGGTTTATCGCGCGTCGCGTATCAGGAACAATCGTGTTTTTCTGTATTTGTTTCTTTTTTATCGGTGAGAAAATTCTGTTTTAAATTTGACGAATGTTTCGAGAACGATTTTATCTTTAAGGATGAAGGAAGATTTTTATATTCTTGATAATCGTGGTGCAACGGTGGTCCTAAATATAAATTCACATGGAAATTTCCAAATTTATAGTTGATCTCAATAATTGCAAGAATTAAGGATACATTTGGTGATATTACGATTGTAAATTCGTAAATCGTAATACATTCAAATTCGTACATATAGGTATCTATATTTAATTTATGATCGAGCATTTTGTTCAAGCACGACTTTATAAATCTACAAAATTCCTACGAGAAACTTCATAAAAATTTCCACAAGGAATGTTCGTTTTGATCAATCCTAGTTCCAGTGTTAAATTAATCAATTCACCTTCATCCCTCTCCTCCCTAAAACTTCTCTCTCAAACGTAAACCGTACAATTCGTACAACGAGGAAATTCTACTGACCGAAACTTCTTCCCTAGTCCCTAACTGTAATCCAGGTTTACGTGCATACGAAATATCCTCATCAATATATAATAGGTTGGTGAATGGTTCGTTTGTCCATCGAAATGCAGGAACAGGATGGAGCCGTAGGCCGTCGTTCGAGTAAGCGTGACCTCAAAATCAGCATGCAAATTCGTCGAATAATTATTCCGTGTGACCGTCTCACCCTGAGGCTGTCGCGGATCCATCTGATTTAGGGTTGACCCGAGGCGTGTATTGGTGCGTGTTGCATCGTGTACGAAACTAGTCTGCGGGGTCAACACGCGTACGTTTACCGTTCTCTTTGAGGTGATTGGTGAACTCAAGCTAACTTCGAAGAGGCGTTCGGTACCCACAAAGATGTACTCCTGGGAGACATTTAACCGGGGTGAAATATGGACGTCTACAACTGGGAGGGGCTGCGGCCGTTGTCCGAAAATACCTACACGCTTCCGTGGATTAGTAATGCACGTGCGTGTACGATTGTTTTGTAAATAAAGGGAACTTGGGGGTGAGTAAATTATAGAAAACTTGGGGATGAGTAAATTATGGATTTCTATGTGCCTATGGGAAATTTAAAGATGCAAAAATACACGGAATACACATAATAATCAAAAACATATGAACTACCCTATGTATTGTAGAATACTTGTTGCAATTAGACGGTGCACGTTTACGCAATCGTAACAAATTCTAATCGGTGCGAAAATGTACAGGATGAATATAATGTGGAGGATTGTAATTTGTCAAAATTTGATAACTTTGTTAGTCTAGATATAAATACATATAAATAATATTAATTATCGTAAAAGAAAGTCCGTGGAGTTCAGTGCTAAACCAGATGCACCTACATCATGTACCATGTTCAATTCACGGAAAGGAAAAAGCGATTATGTCGCAAAAACTAAGTCCTAACGGACATGAACGTATGACGAAAACTTTTTTCATTACACCGCATATGGAGCCTATCAAACTTGTCCCGGATTTATCGGCGACCGCGCAAGCGTACGCATTCTGTATCGTGTTCACGTTCGCGATATGTGTGCTATAATAGCGCACGCAAAATGGGCATTTACCGACTTGTACGTACAATAAACAACGCTGTGAACGCTTGGAAACTTGCCAGACCGTGTTTAATTAATCGGTAGTCCATTAGCGGCTAAAGTGATCAAGCGTATTTTCCTTTCGTCCGCGAGGACGACGAAATCCATTTGAAGATCGATAACAGACAACGATGGCTTTCGATCGTGGAAACGTTTTTCGAGCCACGATTTCTTTCTTTCTCTCACTATGTAACAAGCGTACAGATGATTTAGCTACTCGTGGTCGCGCGTTCCCTTGATTCACGGTTGCTCTCAGCTAATGGCGGCGTTTCAAAGCGATGGGAAGAAAAGCGGGATGAGTGTAAGTGGAAAAAGACAGAGTGAGAGAAGTAGTAGGAAAAGCATGCAGAAGTGAAAGCGCGGAGAAACGCACGAGAGGAGAAGAAAAGAAAAGGTTCTGCGACGAAAACGTCCTCTTCACCCTCGTCAGCCTTTAAGAGCGAATATATGCCGGAAGGGTGAGAATGGGACCGGCCACAGGCAGAAAGCGTTAGAAATATGTGAAGGTAAATCCCTGTTTATGAGGGTGATAAGGGTCGTCATTAGAGAGATCACAAAGGGAATCCGTTGGTTGGTTTCCACGCTTTCTGACGGAAGTTACTTACTCGTCCCTGGCAATATTATTCGCTTTTTCTCCGCCCTTGCTAGTAGCGGTCAGATAATTACACTCGTCAAAGGGTCTCCGTTAACCTCGAGAATTTCGATATTAAAAGTTTCTCGAACGAAAATGAGAAAACAAACCCTTCCATACCCTTCGACGTTGGCAAATTAGTCATCCAAGGATCTTTTAGCTGTCGTCGACCCAATTTTTAGGGCTTTCTATTTTTCGTTGATTCTCCTTCGCAGTGTAAATAATTCGTTTCAACGTCCCCTGAAGTAATTCACTGGGGCGAAATTTCTTTCTTAATCTTTCCGCCGACCGTTCCGCAGGGTGACAAACGACGATCGTATCTTTCTCTTCCTCTTATTCCGACGATGTTTTGGCGTCGGTTTCAGGGCCAGGGCATCGAGAGAGCCGTGTGCAACGCTTGCGGACGTGCACAGAGCTTAGCTGTAAATTTATTTTCCAGCGGGCAACCGGAAGTCCCGGTGCAGCTACTCGAGAAGCCCCTCTAGGCTAGCCGGACACTTGAGCTTTCATTGTTTACGGCAGGCAGTGAGGGCCGGTCCGGGGGTTGCAGTTTTCCCAAGAAGAGGTTAGTCTGACCGCTTCCATTTCTCTGCACGGTCGAAGCTCGACCCCGTTTCCCGTACTTTTCACCTCGTCCTTCAACCAGCCTGACCGTATCAACCGACTCGAAACCTACTCGCTGTCTCTTTTCAGTTGTCCACCAAGAAAGGGTAACTCGCAAGGGGGAAGATCTTTGGAACCGAGTGATATAAATGACTCGACTTCCTTGCCGCTTAATCATCCGAATGAATTTTGTTCTTCGTACTTTCTTGACGAAGTCTTTTGAGAAAGTGATAGTACTCGAAGTTATAAATTAGTACAGGTTAACGCATTAATGGAAGCTAATATCTCGTTTTTCATGGATGTTGTTTTATTAGGTAGATTAATTATCTATGTCTGTAAGAAAAGGACAATGTCTTATGTCTGTTTGAATTAGTAATAGTTCGTCTTGATTGTAAAAACTTTTAGTTTCCTATTTGGATTTTATTTTATTTGCTTATCTCTAGAATAAAATCAAACGAGTTTGTTAATAGAAATTATTACTTCTCAGAATTCCATTTATAGTAAAAGATTATAATGAATTGCAACACCTTGTTCTTACGAGTAATCAAAATATTTTTAAACTTATTATTCACTACAAAATTTTTCAAGCATTCCGTATAATACTTAGCACATCGGTGTTTTAAATTACATATATGTTCTTTAGCAGACCATCGTTCGTGAATATTTGACCGAGGTCGAAGCAACGGGCTGAATCTACTTATTCTTCAAATATTCAACAGTTTTATGGAGGCGGACCTTATTTAATGCTTTTCTATGCATGTGCCAGCACCGGCAGGTCTCGTAATTCCATCAGGCTTAAAAAGAAAATATCGGATTCCGTGTCCTTCTCGACGACAACGATGGCCGCAAGCGTCAGCTTTGCAAAATTTCATACGTCTACTTTATATCGTGCGAGTATCTCGTTATTTCGTCTCAATACCACCTTTCCCGGGACACAAGAAAAATATTCCACGGACCCTTGCTCGTCTTACTACTTATCTTCGCAGTTTCGTGTTCCTCGTTGGCGAAAATTGTGAAAAGTCGTCCACCAACCGGATCATTCAACGTTTTCAGCTTTGTTAAAGATTGTATGAAATTTTCCTTTTTGTCTGAATGGTTGATTTTAATGACAGAAATATAATTATTTATATTGTTAGCGATTCACAATCGCATATTTCCTTTTGTAGTTCTTGTATCCTTTAGCGTGGAAAATTGTTGATATTTTTGCGCGTTCAAACACGCTGCTTGCCGAAATACTCGCCGAAAATAAATATTATATTTCCATCGTGGTATTCTCATACGTTTGACTCGCTGTTTACCGATACACATTCGCATCGATCGACAGGTCGCAGGAACAAGTTGGTTTTTAATGACGAATCCCGTTATCTGGTGGTAGAAAACGATCGACTTGGCACAGCTGTGAGAAATTTCGCCTCTGAAAGTATTTTTCAATAATGTTTCGCGGTATGATTGCTAAGGAAGCAATCAATAACAAGTACCTCGATCTGTGCATTAACATCGACGTATGAAAGGAGTAAAAATACACACGTGGCGATCGTAAATCCAATAAAAATCGAGTCATATTGGTCAACTCCGTAAATTGAAAAATAGAAAAATGTAATACGTCTTAAAAGTCATTAATATTTATTCCATCTTCTCATGATAAATGAATTTATGGAAGTAAGTCATTTGTTTCTTAAAAATTGAACGTTAATCACGTATTTGTATAATGAAATAAAAAAAAACAATAAACGTGTAATTAATTAATTTCAAGTGCTTTTTAAAAAAACTCAATTCATAAATGGTAATTAGTTCGTTCTAGTAACATATTGTACCAGTAACTTATAATGTATTTACGACTTATAAAAGTTCGCTAATAATATTAATTTAATTGTGCAAGAGGCCATAAAGAGCCAGCTGCCACGTGCCGTTTCCCCTTGAATAGAAGAGGGATTGATCGCGATAGCGCCGCTTTCGTCCATAAAAGAGCTAATGACGGCTTTGAGAGCCGATCGGTCGCGACGCCGAGGAATAATCCGTCGATCTGCGAACACGGCTGTTCAGATAATCGAATTGTTTAGCGCGGCATTCGGTAATACTCGGCGGCGGACAATCGGAATGGTACGGTTCGCGAGGACCCATGCGTAACGGAAAGCCTCGGTCGACCTATTGGAACGTGCTCGCTTTGTTCGCGTGCCAATTGCAGCCGTTAATTGGCTATAGCCAATAAAGCGTTGATTAGCAGCCGGCCAGATATATCCAGGGATCCCACTATCTGTGTCGTGGCTGTGCTTGTAGCTGCGTGTTGGCTTAACGCTTCATCAAAATGGCGTCAAGTTTATCGATTGCTCGCCCCTGTCCCGTCCACGTCTACTACACATGTTTAATTTCGAACACGAGGATCTTCTGTTTGAGTTCGCGCCACTTGACGCCCGCGTCCCGAGCGCTACTTACGCGCTCCGGCTATCGCTCAAGTATCGATGACACTTTTCTTTGGTCGAATCCTCTTTTTGTACGATGCTCTTGTCTCACGATGTCGTGTCACACTTATCATATGGATCATGGATTATAATTGTGAAGAAGAAAGGCGAATTGTATTCATGGCATGGACTAGTTTGAAATCTTCGATAAATCTTTAGTTTCGATCCTTTGTACTTGGATTAAAGATCTCTGAATGGAAGTTACGCAGGATATCTGGTAGCTTGTGACGATGAGGCAAGAGCATATCATATATCGTGTGATATTTGACGTTAAGGTTATTCGGTGTATGTGGAATTAAAGAAACGCGTGGGTAAACTGTAAGGTATTGTAAGTATATATATATTGTGAATATTAAAGTACAAAGTGTGGAATACAAGGTAAGCTGGTCCAGATCCTCACGCTAGCAATGTTACCCTGAGACTAAAAGAACCCCCGAAACCAACGTCACGCATGTACCGCTTATGGTCTGTCATCGACGCATTCTTTTGTCTATGCGCTATCGATGACCTTAGCACTTGAGAAAACCGAAGACCAGATGTAGAGTTTTCTTAGAAGTGGCGATCACTTCAACATTTGACTTAGAAGTTAATTTTTGTTAATGTAACAAGAAAGAATTTCACGGGTCATAAGGCGAACATTCAGTTAGTCAAATTCAAACTTAACGTCTAATAGAACAAAGTAGATTGAACAGGATTTCACGGTATGCTACAATAATTCGAGAGTGCAATGATTTATCTGATATTTTAACAACTTTCGCAATCTTCGAGACGTTTGTCGCGGGAAGTTCTCGAACTAACAACAAGACATCTGAGAATCTACGCTAGTTGCAGCTCAAGTGCCGTATCTAACTTGGATTAGTGCCACTTACGCGTAACGTTTCTGGGTATCGCACATGATTACGACGTTTGTTCGGCGAACTTCGCCCGTTATAATCAGTCTCGATGTAATCGTTAGATCCTCGGAAGAAATTCCGATGCGTCGTGGCGGTTTGCGTACAATTCGATGATTCGCACGCAGACGTGACGAGCATCTAGAAAGGTTTGAAAGGCCGGACCAGTGCAGAGCTAGCCAAGCGCAATGAACTCGGCCGTTTGCCAGTTATAATTGGTACGTGTAACTACTACTGCCAGTTAACAATGGTGGTTGTCGATGAATGAATTCGCGGCTGATGCAAAGACCTGACTGACACGTGAATTGCGTGGAATCGTTGCCAAGAACGAGGGGAATGTCCGTTAAGGTGATTAACGTATTATATGCGCAATGAATTTATTATTTTTTCTTCTTATAAATACAACGACGTTCCTTCATCATAGTTATTCGATTACTGCAAAGAATGTTTTTAGATGGTCACATATGTTTATTTTTACAATTTTCAACTTCCCTCTTCTTACCAAATTTTCTACTAAATTCCACGCTGTTTTTTCTAGTTGGACGAGAAAAAATACTGTTCAAATTTACACATATGAGATAGGATACGCCCACAAAGCTGGATCTATTCGAGGGACGTTCGAGGAAGTCGTCTAACTATCGCGTATATCGTTCAGCTCGAACGTTCGAATGCACGCTCCGAATGCGAGGCCATCGTCTCGCGTTATCGCGCTGCGTACCGTATCCACGGGTCTGAAATCGACGCTGAAAATATTTTCCTCGTGAACGGGTCCTCGCCAACGTATTTCCCTGTCGCCATATAGGTGCGCACATGCAGCCGGAGCCCCGTAGCAGCACTTCGCCTCTCGTTTCTTTTTCACCTTGTGCGCGCCGACACGAGAAAGAGCTTATGCCGCGTTTACACGCGACGCTCTTAGCCGCCTCTCACCTGGCACGATCTATTAATTTGCTCGAATTCCCTGATCCTTTTGCTCCTTTTACTCGTTTTTCGCTCGTCTGTAATAGCGTCACGCTGCGCTCCCGCGAGTTTTAATTCCATCCTCGTGCACCGTTCAAATCGATCGAAGGACTTCCCCTTTTCACGCTACTTCTCGCCAAGATTGATAGCTCGTTGCCTTTTCCGTGTCACTAGGTAGCGATATATTAAGGAAATTCGATTTGTGTATTAGGAAGGAACATTTGCGAATGGCGAAAAAACTGTTGATTCTTGGAGAAAGGTTGTTAAAGAAATGCTTGATGAAGGGATCAATTATTTAGTGATATTTGTGCATTATAGACCTGGTGATATTACATGTATATGTAATTATAGTATGTTGACGTATATAGGAGTACAGCAATATGCATAGAATATGTTGTAATATACATGTATGCATATTTAAAAATGAATACAACTAAACAATGAAATCCGAATAAAATTTTCTTTCATCTTCTAAACATTATAACGAGTAAATGCCTTTATCGTGAAACTTCATCCTGCAAATGTCATCTACTTTCTACAGCTTCGATCGAGGCACCCTTCAATTATTCAATTACATCATCTGCACACGATGTGATATTAAATTCCATAATTCTCCAGGAACATAAAATTTAAGAGAACAATAGGAAAAGGTTAGTGATTCGCGTTAGATACACTCTCTAACGCGATCCTCTATTGTAGTCGAACGTTTACGAACGAAACTACGAGCGAAAGGTATTTTTCCAACGGGGCGAACACCGCTCCGACTAGATTTAATAGCAAACAGACAGTGGAGATACTTCTTTCTCCGTGGCCCCATTCTATTCTTAATTGTTTTTCTTTATCCGTCCGAATTTACAGTGCAATTTTCGCGCAGCTGACTCGGATAATACAATTTTCCCTGGGACACGACTTAAATCGCCGGCCGCGCCGTTTCAACGATAAACCGTTTCACTGGCGTGATAGCTTTTTAGTCCCGCGAAAAAGCGTGGCCGAGTCCAGGGAACAAGTTCTCCGGGGCTCGAGATGAAAATGAGATCGTCCGAGAAACGAGGTCTGCTTAGACCTTAGACGACGTGTTTAATGCTTTCATTAACGAGACAGAGACGGAGAAATGAAAAGAAGAGAAAAAAGAAAGAAAGCAAAAACAGACACGAGAAGGAACACGCTTCAATGTGATAACGCTTTCTTTACTCGTCCATTTTGCTTCGATCTTTCTGCAGTGCTTTCGTTGAAAGCGCTCGTACGTAACAAAAACGAGCGTTGTCAAATTTTTTAAGCTTGTACATAACGTCGTATGCATTCTCATAGCCAGAATCTAAACTTAGAATATGATGTAATCGATATGAAAACTATAGAGATGCATATGATAAATGATATTTTCATATTTTCACATTTTACTACTAAAACTGTCTGTTTGCTTTTCAGATTATTAACTCGCGTGAATTCGGTTATGATATAGCACGTGTAACAATTCGCGCCGAAACTAACACGTTGTATGTAACTTTTACGTGACAGGTTGACATGCTAAAGCATTCGTTGCATTTTACATGTAGTACGTAGCTGCGACTCTGTGATAACTTTCTGTTATATTTTCTACTTTGACTGACAAGTTAGAAGAATTTGCGTGATCAGAAAAATGACACGGCGTCATGTTTAGATATTTTGATGTGGAAGCTTCGCAGATTAGATCTCATTGAAAGTTAGCAAAATGCTACCTACGTTTTCATCATGGAAATGTATAGACTTCCCGATATCCCGTGATATGAATGGCATGACACCATTTCGAATGTTACGTGTGAATAGCCATGAAGTAGATTACATTTCTAGAATTTGTGTTTGTTGAATATCACTCGCATCTATGCAAAACCTGAGACGGGAAGCAGTAAGCGACAAAGTCTCAAGATTGTGTTTTTTTTTTTTTTTTTTTTTTTTAAAGAAGACTACACCATTCTGCAATGATATAAATGTTATAACTATAAATATAACTATATAGGTAAATATTCTAGCAGATATTGCATCAAAAATTCATGAAAATCTAGTGAGAGGCGAGCATATACAACAACGTATAAAGGAAAGTTTTGCTCGTTAACAGCGCTACAATAGGCTTTTAATTCCCCGTTTATGGTTACCGGCTCGATCCAATATCTCTAGACGCTGAGCATTGTTCGAGACGACGAGGATTGTACCGCGTGCGTCCGTCGATTGACGTTTCATGAATTGTCCGCTCGTACATCACATAGACAATGTGTGTATTGTGCGTAGCGCAGGGACGTCGTGGTATTGTTAGGTCATCGTGTTCACGCAAACAGGAAAAAATCGTATCCGCATATTAATCTCGTGCAGTCGAATCGATCCGTGGGGAAGCTGGTCGAGCAATTCCCCATGGAATTGAAAAAAGCTAATACTCCATCTATATGATCCGACATTCAGCCGGAAATTACGAAACATCGACGTTGACCTGGTTGATTGTTTGCTCGATATTTTATAGTGGAAACGATGCGGTAAAAGGAAATAGGCTTGATCGATTAACCTTTCGATTAATTGCATATTTAAATTTGAAGAATTTGTGTACAGTATACCAATTTTAATTTTTATCTCGTCCATGTACCATAAGATCCTTCGATTTTCTCCTCGACTCTGTTAAACTTTCATCCTATAAACCTCTGCTTCCCGGTGCTTTCACTTCGTCTACGCTCCGTAACCTTTCTTCGCTTTTTCTTTTCCTCACCATGCAATCACCCTGATACCATCTGGGAAGACTTTGCAACTGCACGTTCCTGTCACTCATCTTCTTGAACGAATTCGAGCTCATCTAACGGTTGACCGCAACGAGGAAGATCGAAAGGACGAGGACTATGCATTTGATCGTGACTATCTCAGTATAGTCTGCTAGAGACTATCTTAGCATCGGTACACCATACTAGTGGATTTACATCCTAAAAGTAATAGCTTTGGATGCCAAGACAGGAAAGGCTAAGTTAGAAAATGTAGAGATTGAAAAATTAGCTACTTTCGACAAATATGATTTTCCATGTGCATCTCTCTGGCAGTGATCTATAGCAAGCGTAGGAGGATCGCTACAATGATACATTTAACACCATTTCATCCTCCATTAATCACACAGATAAGAATTAATTTCTTGAAGAATATTCTATATCAAAAACAAAAGTAAACGCGAATGTTTATTATAGAATTCTATTTACTTCCCGACAGGTCCAGATAAATGGATTTCTACTATCCATTGATTTATAACAATGCTTAACGCGTGGTCATCGATGACCCGCGATTTACTGAGTCTTTTGAAGCGGTCAAAATAAGATAAATTTCTAGCATTAAAAAATTCCCAGCGACGCGAATGATTTACACGACATTGTCGGTATTACAATCAACGATATACTGTGATATATCTCAATACGTTACGGTTTCCAAAGTAAAATATACAAAATTCCCGTAGCAGTTGAAGTGTTAAAAATTCCCAAACACCTGTTTACGATCGGAATAATTTCTCGAAGCATATTCACATTAACCGGTGCACGATCGTGGCGATAAGTTCAAAAGAAGCGCAGTGCTGCCCTTTTCTTAAAGACGCTCCAACGGTTATCGCTCTGGAAAAAAGAAATTGCAACGATGCTATTTGGAACGATTTAAACCCTTTCGCAGCCGTCGGAATGAGTTTTCGCGACGATTAAGAGCAAAGTTTCCGGCCGGAGGGCAATTCCACAGTCGGGGAGAGGGAAGGGGGTAAAAAAAGAAGAGAATAATTTAGCGAAACGATTAAACTCTAGCCGGGCAACTTTTCGGGCGCGACTCATCCTCAAACCTCGTCGAAACGGAAGTCGGAGGGGTTGGATCGGTGGTTGAGTATCAGCCACGAAAAGCAAGCAGTCTTCTGTTTTTAAACGACCCTTCTTTTTCTCTGTTTCAGGTAAGAGACGTATTGCAACCTTCCGCGACACGATACTACGGTGAGTGGAAATTTACATTGCCATAAGTATTATCATAAGTATTAGGACAACTATTGATGTTTAGTAGAAATTGAATATCTTTTACCGCTTTTATCTTATAATTATTTTATCGTAAGTCTGTAATTTCAGTCGCGTTATATGTACCTTATTCATAGACTGTGAATATTTATAGATTTGTGATAACTTTAAAGGCACAAAAATGCTCAGAACGTATATAATATACAAAAAAAATATGTATAAGACACGCAGAGTGGAATATTTATATCGTTACAATTTTTAGTAAGCGAAACTTACATAAATTCTATTTCTTTAGTTCTATTTATACAAATATGAAATAGCATAAAAATTCGCAGACTAGTTATGACGTAAAATACTAAATAAGGTAAAATATATTAGAAGCTTTCAATAAGTATTGCGAGTACGTGTGCTAATACTTATGGTAGACGGTGTATATCGCAAGAAACGCGAAATTCTTTCCTCCCTTATTTATCTTTTTTCCGCGCTTTTTTACGATGCTCCGTGTTTCCCCGAGATGATTTTATTCTCGTACGGAAACTTCCGTCGTTTCGATGATCTTGTTATTACTGGACAAAATTATTGTGACCTGGAACTTGCAAGAAATTGATATTTACAGCTCTTCTCGAGGTAAGTTAAATTGAGAATTTCGCTAGGTTTCTCTGTTTCGTCCGGAAAGTCGATTATCGTTCGCGACATTAACGGCAGGGTGAACCGAGCAAAAACTGTAAACCAGAGGGAGGAAGAAAAATGATGGTGAAAAAAAGAGGCTACGTGAGCTGGACACGTGAACCGTCATTAATTAAGCCTTGGGAAACTAATTGAAGTCTTCGAGTGTCTCTTCTTGGGCTCTTTAATTTTTATTGCTACCGAAGCTTCTTTGTAGATGTCTTTGAACCAATGATTTATCTGAACCAATAACAACCGTCGTATTATTCCGATATCACAGAAATGGAAATATTTATTCATTTTATAAGTTACGTCATTCTTTCAAACGACAAGGTCTGACATGAAGCCACAGAAAATCATGAATTACATTATTAAATCGTTAGCATATTCTTCTTTATTTTCCAGCACTCTTTCTCTTTCTTAGATTATAGAATCTCTGCGATTTAGGATTTAATTAAATCTTTTAATAAAAATTTTCCTGGATCTCGAAGACTATCTTTCACAAGTCCTTTCGTCAATCATGCGAATAAACTGAATTAATAATTTAAATTGCCACTGTTGCATTATTTTTTCTTATAAAAGTCATACAGTGCACTATGACACAAACGCTTTCAATTTGAGCTCTTCCTTCTTCTTAAAATTCGCCCTAGCGGAACAAACAATTAAGAACGATATGTGTAGTTTCTACACGCAAAACACTTCGTGCAAAATCGTTAATAAGAAGAAGCAGAACAAAATGCACGAAACGTCTCAATAGAAACAGGAAAAAGAACCTATGTTAATCAACGAGTCCTGTAAAATCGGAATACCCAAACAGGCAGCCAGATAAACCAGAAAAATCACATCCCTTTAATTACTCTTGTTTTTCTCCGACAGAAGTTTTTTCAGCATTTTATCATATGAACGTGGCGATATCAGCGAAATATGTTGGTGTTAGGAGCGAAAAAACAGGCGTCCACGACGTTAATCAGAAATTCGTAGACCGTGAACTGGGAGAAATGGTCGGTGCATATTTTTCCCGACGCTGGGCGTTCCCTATAGTTGGTTCTTCCTCCTCCATCCTAATTTCGTCGCGTCGCGAATATTTGCAAGGATCGTTTCCTGGTGTAGCGAGGGCTTTCTTTCTTCTATCTATCGCGCTCTTTTATTTCGCGTGGTCTTTCTGTTTATTTCGCCTCGTCATTACCGTGAAGTACCTCCGAAAATCCATCCCTATCCTTCTGATAAGACTTCTGTAAAGAAGCTTTTATATCTGTATATTTGTGTATACAGGGTGTCGTGGAAATAACAAGTAACTGAATAATCGTTGTATAATCGACAAGGAAGTGATTGTACGTACAGTCGAAAATGTAAATTAAAGTTTAGCCGTTTAAGAAGCGTATAAGTCATGTTTTCAAGAAAAAGGAGTTCACAGCATCGCTTATTTTCACACGTATAATAACTTCCATGTCGATTATTCTGTCGAGTTCGGAATTAGTACCAAGTTCAAATACACTTGACAAATTTGCAAATTCAACTTTCTCTACTAAAACTAGACGTCATTAAAAAAGACGTCATTTGATTTCTTCACCTAAAATCACTCTCCTACTGATTGTACCACGATTACTGGGACATCCTGTATGTATATCTATGTATTTGTGTATGTAGATTCGCGTCGGTGAGCGAAGCTATATATACGCGCGCACAAAAGGAAAAGTAGTCGAGCAATTTCCGCAATTACTTCCGCTTCCGCACAAACGCTTCCTTTCTTCCGCCGACATTGATGTTCGTCGCTTTTGGAGCCTCGTCTCCGCCGTCTTCGCTATTTTTTCCTTGTTTCTTTCTTTTTTCTCTCTTCATATTATTCTTGTTCTTACTCTTCGTTTCATCATCGACAAGCTAAATGCCGCGTGGCGTTCTCGTTGTGGAAATACGCTAATAGCTCCGTCGACTGCCATTCCTCGCGAGTAATCTACTGATAGACGTTTTTGATACCGCAGTTCGTTACCCTCAACCGATGATTTTGATACGTTGCTTCGGTTTTACCAAAAATTCGAAGATACCGTGGCTTGTTTGCTGAAGGAGGAAGCTGTGGAACAGAAACAATATGTACTTCGTGAAAGGAATATTCTAGCATCGTGAAACATACATACTGTTTCTGTTTTGCTCAGTGAATTCTGGAAATTGATTCCCCATGCCCTATATCTGCTCGAGACTATTTTATATGACGTGAATAAACATTTTAGAAAACATGACGAGTGTAACATATTGTTTGAAACTCTGGTTCCTCGATACAATTATACCGTAAATATTGATATTTTCAATTTCTTTGATGGAAAGTTGACAGTTAATAAATGCAAATATACATTTTGTTCCTGTTACTAAATACACGACTGACAGAGGTAAAAGCTTTAATTTATCTTTCTACAAATATTACGTTCAATTCCCAAGAATACTAATTTTTTGTAAGAAAGCCTGAGCTTCGTCTCATTTCAGCCAATCGATAACCAATTCTTTGCAGAAGTTCGCTACGCGAATTCAATGTTTGGTATACTTTTTCTCTTCAAGTTCCCCACATCTTGGTGGTCGGATCGTTCCCTGTGTATTTTCTATTTTTGTTTCTTTAATAAAACTTCAAACGTTCATTTTACTCCATATATACACAAATTATCTTTCATACTTTCATCTTACATTTTTTATATTTGCGCCTATAATCTATGGTTGTAAAATACTCTGACGAAATTTAGTAAAAAGAAAAAAAATTCTGGGATCTTTTATGTAACAACAATGGAGAGAAAATCGTGCGAAGCTCATCAGCTCGTCATCAACTCGATAAAATCACATAAAATGCGCAGGCTAGCGCGCTAACGCAGATCGAGCAACAAATTTTCAAAGCGAGAACGCGTACATATGTATTCACGAGTCGTATTAACGCAATAAATAAATTGACTGGCTCTGACAATTTCTATCGTTTTTCGCGTTGTTCCCGTAACAATCGTAACTCCGTTCCTAAACGGGCCGTTTTAATCGTGTTGCGGCGAACGCAAATCTTGTTAATATATAACCCTAATTATTCGCTTTGTTTTAACATTATCGATAAGGACGTCGTTTGCAATTTGTGCGATCACGCTCGTAAAATTTCTATGAACTCGTTGCCGGCTTGTTGTACCGCCGTAAAAAGATCGTTATTCGCGATGGGACGAACATGGGAAAATGCAGATAACCATTTGACTGATAATTTGCTTGTCGAACGATTTGTGGTTTTCAGTGTCAACATTCATACGATGAATACAAAGTCTATGGATTTTCTGGTCATGGTGAATTTTATTCGTGAAACGAAGAAATTTTGGAATGATTGGTTAGAGGAGGGGGAATTTGGTGTCTAGCGAATTCAATTTTGCGAGAAAGATTCTTTCCATTATTATTTACTATTATTATTAATTAGTATTAATTAATAACGATGAATTTATATTAATAGCAAACGACATATTTTTGTGTATTTTTACAAGAAAAGAGATCGTCCACTAAGATTCGAGAACAGTTTTAATTAAAATATATGTCGTTTAATTAGTTAATAACTCTTTAAAGTACAACGTAACATCTGCTTAACATCAAACACGAGAAGATTACGTACAAAATTGCAACTTCTGTGAACTAATTAAAATAACACAATAACATCTAACTGAATGTCTAAAATTCTACGATGAAAATCAGAAAATGAGGAATTATTCAACATGTAGATTAACTTTGAAAGTTTCAAATGTCGATGTGTATTTAAAACACCGTGACCTTATGTTTTTCTTTTATCCCACAATTCAAAATTTAATTACCGCTTAAAATAGTTTCCACGTTTCGCTGGTGAATATGTTTCTCCCTCTGCGAGATTAACCCAAAGACATTTGAAATTCGCGTGCAAAGTGGGTCTTGCGTTGGATTTTCAGGGATCCGCGGTTCCATCAACCATGGCCTCTATTGGTCGTTCGTGTTTCTGCTTAATAACTGCTGCTACCCCATAAATTGTTTAAGGTTTAACCTATAACCTATTCGGTGATCCATAAAGCTTCTGTGAACGTGGTTTTCTTAACACGCGCTCTCGTCATTTCTCGCAAATTGCCTCGTGTTTAACTCTTGTTCACGGAGAAATAAAGCGACTGTCATTATATGATAAGGCATCGTTATTACCAGAACAACGTTGCCTTATCATTTTATATCGTAGTAAAGAGAGGAACAAATTCAAACGGAGAACAGAGAGCGAAGAAGGCGGAAAAGGAAAAGATTGAAGACACGAGGAATAAACTCGAATAATTTGCATTTTATGGAATAATAGAGGATTCAAACAAGAGGATAAGAGAATATGAAATTGAAATTGGAGGGATAATTCGAGAGGAAACTAGAGTGAAACGGCGAACGAAAGACAAAGGTGTGACAAAACAGAGGAGAGGTATACAACTATTTTGTATATATGCGAAGTATTCGGCGTATTTGCAGACTATGGAAGTGTTCAGTGTAGAGAGGGCACGATTCGCTGGATGGACATTCTTAATTAAGAAGCTTCGCGATGCGGTTGTCTTGCGGATGAAATTTCGAAAGATCTCGTCGCGATCGATTTAAATTTAATTTCCAGCGAAATTCCAACGAATTCGTAGCCGCGTTCAAAGGACCGTGTTTACATGAAATTAACACTCTGTATACCCCTTTGATCGTGCCGCACGTGTATTCGCGTAGGAACTCGCGTTATTTAAACACGGATGAACGTATTTCAATATCGTCTGTATTCTTTGTCACGGAGAGACGATTTCCATTTGAAAAGCTGGAAAAGTGACTTTGAAACATCGAAGGATGCAACGTATAAAGAGATTTGAATAATGCTCCATTACCATCTGTATGTCCCACTATCTCGTTCTTTTTTCATGTTGCAAAACTACACGTTTATTAAATCAAACATCTTGATATCCGCTTCTCTTCGTTTAATCCGGCTTCTCCTCCTACCAAAGGCAGAAACTATCAGTTTGTATCCGATCCTTCAAACGATTCACTCTTTTTAACGCTCCCAGGATTTCTGTTTCCTTTTTTTCCCTTCCTATTCGTTATTTTCTCTCGTATTTAGTAAAGGTTACGATGAAACATGGAACGTTCTCGTGCACTTTTACCTTTGAATATCGATAAAAGATTGTACCGTGGAATTGAGGATTTTGGGGATGACGAGCGATTAAGGGTTGGGCGAATGATTCTACTGTCATATTCAAGTGGAAATCCAATAAAGATTTGTATTGAATATTGAAGAGAATCAGGAGTTGTTTTTAGTCATTGTTACCGTTTTATCGTCGCAAAGCTATTCTTCTGGTGGTAATAAAAATCTGTCTGCAACTCAAAATTCCTACAACAATTCGCAAAATATGTAACTGAAAAATGTTGAAGAGAAATCTGTATATTTCTAAACACAGCTGCACGTACTCATAAAGATTCGGAAATTGGTTACAAAATCTGACAAATATTTCAAGTGAATTTTCCTTCGAGCAAACCCTCCTGGAAAAATTGCATCCTATATTTTCAATTTAGTTTGCCAAAAAGGATCATCCTCTTGCCGGTCGTACCATCTGTTACAAGACACCTTCCTTATCACTTCCTATATTTACCCTGTCTGTTTTCTTCAATTGCTCCTGTACCATTTTTTCACTCCTTTCAATTAAAACGTTCACGCTAATTTCAACCAATAAATTACGTAATAGATATTCCTTTGTTCTAACACTTTCGTATTACTATGGGGTATATTACTCCAAAGATAAATTCCACGATGCTTCCATGATATCAGGGGCCCATTGACACGGTTGCTACTTCTCAAGCTACAAATATTGGACCACCTTCGTCGTTGGATCCTGGTGTTCGCTCGCTTATCCTTTGGCAAGCACCACGCGGTCGGGTTATCGGACAGTGTATCTCGATGGAACGGCAAAGGGGTGAGAAGAGAGCTGCGCCAACCAAGAAGGAAACTTTCGCATAGAAAGGGCCAAAGGGGCGTGTCGCGAGATGTTATTTACGTTATTTATATGTCCCACGAGCATTGGCCGGTTTATAATCGAGCGTCGCTACTCGACAGCCGTGATTACATATCGTTATCATAGTTTACTCGATGGAAATGACGGGGTTTAAAATGGCTTCCGAGCACCCGATAGGGCCAGAAAACACGATCCGGTAGGCATTTCCGGGCACCACTTACGAACTTACCCACCTTCAATCTGATTTTCATCGCGCCATCTTTCACATTTCTCCATCCTTCCCCTTGTTCCTCTTGATCTCTTCTCTTGATTGCTCCTACTTCCATAATTTTAAGATCTCTTATCCTAATCCTTGAATCTGTATATTTCAGTAAATAAACAAAGGTGTTCAACATATAATCGAAACGACGAATCAAAAGAATCAGAAAGATATATTCTAACGGTAGATTAATACAACTGAATCGAAAATGATCGAAAGAATGCGGAGGAGTCGAAGATCTTCTGCTCCTTTTGTTCTTTTCTTTTTCTGTTTCTTTGTGTTAGATTATTCCTCGTGTAAAATATTCTTATATCTGTTATACATTGTATAGGTACGAGATATATAAAATGTTGTTTTCGAGAACTCGTATGTATTGTGGTTCTAAAATTTTGAATCTTTCAAATTGGTTCAAATTAGTTTTACATATTTTTCGAGATTTTGTATTATTCCATGCAAAGCGTTCTTGATTTATAGATAACGTTAAAGGTACTTATGTTTTATAGTTGGTATTTTTACCATTTTTCTAAGGCAGCATTAGAAAGACGCTTTAGTAGATTTGCGATTGTACGTGTATCTCTTGCTTGAGCAGATTCTATATTTTCAATCTCGTCCATTTTTCCTACATCGAAACTCCGTATCAATCCAAGACTGAAACCGTTCTCATTTTTTACCCCATTTCCCATTCCTCTTCCCTCTTTTTATTGTGTCCCCAGTGACTCGTTTCCACGAGTATCGCCGATAGTTTCCGTATTGAAGTTCCTCTCCGTTCTCTTCCAACTTAAACACACGCCCACCTCGCCGGAATTTAATTATACTCTGGGACATTCGTTCGGGAAAAAGCGTAGAATCGATGTTCGTATCACAGATACCCGGCGCAAACCGCGTTCAGTATTAATTACGGAACGTTGTACTCCATCTTAAAAAAAAACGCGCCGGACGTCGCCTTTTTTGCAATTCGTGTTTCGCATTTGTGCGAGTCTTCGTAGAAATATAGTCAATGACGTTGTTTGTAATTTAATTGCGATTGCTATGGAGTTATAACCGAAAATTATAATTAAAAACGCAGCTACTAATTTTATTTTATTTGATATCAATCGTGGAAATTTATATTCTTCCATTTAATGGCCTATTCTATGGTCTATATTTAAAAATGTATAGAAAAGTATATGAATATAGAATTCACAGAACGTGTAGCAATATCGTGGCAGCATCGTGAAAAGACTAACTAAATCGATTTTTTGTTTAGAAAATTCCATTCATTTTTAATTAGTATAGAAATTTTTATTCGATTATTTTCATAAAGATAGATGAGATTTTGAAGAAAGTTATACTCTATTCTTTCTGTACGTATTTTACGGTTCCTTTTACTTAGTCCAGCCATCTTATTCTTCCTTCACCCTTACCTTAAGTTCTCGAACACTTCAGCCATCTGTAATACCCACAACTCAGTCACTGGCAATAATTATTTACACCAAATTCTCATTAGGGTTCTCCCCTAAATTTCCTTTCTATTGATTAATACAATCCTACACAACTGAGTTTCAAAGTTCCGTACCTTAATTACTAACTCTACAGGATGTTTCTATTACGTTGGCAACTATGTGATTGCGGGTTTTATCATTAGGTGGTAATGAGAAAATCCGCAATCACTTAGTTGCCAAACCAATAATAACTGTTCCAAGCGAAATTAGAGAAGAATCGCAATTTCTATCATACTACTGTGCAACTTTCTTCGCGGGTGCACCCCTATAGCCACATAGTGCAATTACACTTTTTTTTTTAAATAGAACTACAATTTTTTGCGTAAATCGCTCGTGTTATTTTGTTCAAAAATGTTCTCTACTCTTTTTTTTTTTTTTTTTGCCATAATTATGACGCAAATTTAAAGGAACTGTCCCAAATGAAATTAGAGAAGAATTGCAATTTCTATCATACTACTGTGCAACTTTCTTCGCGGGTGCACCCCTATAGCCACATAGTGCAATTGCACTTTTTTTAAAAACAGAATTCTACAATCTTTTGCGTAAATTCCTCATGTTATTATGTTCAAAAATGTCCTCTATTCTTTCTTTCTTTTTTTTTTCTTTTGCCATAATTATGACACAAATTTAAAGGAACTGTCCCAAGTGAAATTAGAGAAGAATTGCAATTTCTATCATACCACTGTGCAACTTTCTTCGCGGGTGCACCCCTATAGCCACATAGTGCAATTGCACTTTTTTTAAAAATAGAATTCTACAATCTTTTGCGTAAATCCCTCATGTTATTATGCTCAAAAATGTCCTCTATTATTTCTTTCCTTTTTTTTTTTTTTTTTTTTTCCATAATTATGACACAAATTTAAAGGAACTCCGCTCAACGAGATTTTATTATATTCTGTCAAAACAAGAAACTCACAGACACCAACGTCGCGAGTAAATAAATGAGAAAGAAAAGAAATATTCCGGAAACTCGGTTTAGCATAGCCATTTGTAACCTCGGCTGCTATGTCTTTTTTTCAGGCTCAGTGGGCACGATTTCCGTATCCGGTGGGGCTCGGATTTGCGATCGGCTAATGATAAATCCGCGCGATAAATCGTTGGCGTCGGTTTAAATATCGCAACGCTCGTACTCGCACGCTATTTAATTGGCCAGTTAATCGGCCTAATTAATATTCGGGGACAGGCCACGCGCGCCATGTTCTCCATAATGCATGTCGATAAACAGCTAGCCAAGTGACCAGGGTTGCTGCATCCATCCTCCAGGGATCCGTAGATCCCCTCGTTAGGATGTCGGCTGCTAATTTGCCCGAGAAACGTCGTGGCTCGTCAAACGCGACACCTTCGCGCGCTAACGAAGCTGCAAATTGAACGGGATTTTCTTCCGCCCGGTGTTTACCTGTCCGATTCGCGGATCCGCGCGGAACTGTGTTTGCCAGCCGCTTTGGATTTTGATGTTTGTCGTTCGTTGCCGGCAGACTGTTGCCCGCCCGTGAATATTCTTCGTACCGTTGCGTCGTTTTGTTACGTCGTTTGGCAAGCGACGATCCTCGTTGACAGAGAGCTAGGTGCTTGTATATACTTTTTGCAAGCTTGTTTAGCGTTGATGCATTTTCGCGATGATTCTATTGTCCACGAATTGCTTACGATTTTTAGGTGAAATTTAGAGAAATATTTTTTACATGATTTATTTTGGATAGTTGGTTTGCGTATGACTAAGTTTGGTTGAAAATGATTGAATAGTAAGTTTCTCTTGTTTAAGGAGCGTGGAAGATTTTTTTGTAAAGCGAATGGATCTATTAATGTAGTTTTAGAATCATAAATTGAATAAGTTTTGGAAACAAGATCTGATCGTTCAGACTTGGGCCATTTGACATGTTCCTTCTTCCTAGCCTATTCATTGCAATTTTATATTATTAAATTCTATTAATCGTTAAATTCACTGCAAATTGCTTGAGAAGGCCATAGATTTACAGATAATATTTGCAGATACAACATCTACATGTAAGGTTCCTGGATGTTTGCAGACATCTCATCGACAGTCGACGAAGTTGTGTAAAATATAAATACACCATATATTATAATATACGACGCGCAATATCATACTCTGCATACATAACACCGTGAGTAATGTATGCAGATTGTTCGTAGACAATGTCTGCTAGGAAAACATCATTTATCGTATCAGATTTAAATAGGGCATATTCTGAGCTCCTGCAGCAAAATAAATTACTTCAGCTATTTAACTAGAGATACATCTCTACTCATTCACAACTTTTCAACAACTCGCATTCTTTACATAATATTTTAGAAAATATATTTTCAGTAACCTACATTTCAAATAATGTAAAACCATCTTAAACCATCTTAAACAATTCGAAATTCCCGACTTGCAGCCGAAAGTTCTTTAGAATCCGCAGCATTTTAAAGCCGCATCAATTTCACGCCGGTCGAAATGTTTCTTCATGCGTTTTAAAGGAGACTTCTTGGAACATCGAAGCAGTGGTTGGATGCACTTCCGGCTTGCAGAGGGAACGTTTCTTTTCATCGTCGACTAAACGTGAATCACGTGCATATTCATGCATATTGGCTCTGATAGCAGAGCGCTACGATCGATATATCAGTGCATTCCTCTCGTGCACTTGCCAAAGTGCATCGGGAATTTCTCGATTGGAATGCCTAAAGTTCCACAAGTAGAACCATCAGTAGCGTTATTCATCCATCGTTCACGTGAGGCCTTTATCTTCTGACGCCTGGTATTTCACCAGTGCCAGATCGATCGCGATTAACGATCTTCTCTCTCGACGTGATCTTTCTGCTGTTTATGCAACTGCCCCGTGTAGCTACGATGCTCGCTGTTTGATTCTGAGATTTTGCAATACATTCGAACGTAGTCCAAGAACTTGTAAATAATCTTTAGTACGGAGAAAAATAGTAAATTAATTGGTTGATTAAAGTCGAATTTCAAGTTTGATAATTTAATTAAGCACTGTACGAATTATGAATTATAAATTAAAAAGTAGAAATGAATTGTTCTACTGCGAGACATAAAGTTATTTATACCATCTGCTTGTGACAATAGGTAAATTTATGGATGGAAGTAACAAGTTGCACAGTTGTAATGAAATTGAGAAATTTAAGAAAATTCGAGTTAATCGCTTTTGTTTCTGAGAGGCTTATATAATAACGCGTAATATTTTAAACATTAAATATATTGCAAATCATAGTCATGTTACGGCAATATTAGTATTTGCATCGTCTTTGTCTGACCACCAATCATTATCTACTTTAGTGTGAAGATTCTACTTAAATAGCGGTTGTGTGAAGTAGATTAAGTCAATTCCTCGTCGGACGCGCTTGAATCACGAGGTCGTTGTCTAATATTTAACAGTCAAGTAGATCAGTTCTTGCCATGTATAGACTCATGTAATTCCTCTTACTTTATGTACGTAGTTTCTACTAGATATACACGATGTCTCTTCAAATCTGTGTACATCAAATATTCTCACTGTTCAAAGTAATAAACGTAACCGTTGCAAAAGTTGCACAATTGTAAGGGAAGAAAACGTGGAGAATAGAAATATAGAAGAAATCTGAATCTCAATTTTATTTTTTAAAGTACAATAGAATGTCCAATGTTCTATGATAAAATATTAAATAATCATTATTATATATAGATAGTAACGGATAAATAATCCGCGAATTTTTCTATTCGACTATCAATGTCACGGCTGATTTTCTAATCAGTAAGACTCACACCTTGACACGATATTTTTCACCGGAAATTACCTCGCGATTCCTCCAAACATTTTCTTCCTAAGCTCTCGCTGTACGCAGCCACGAGTATGCGGGTATTTTCCCCCGATTCACCGCGAAGAATATTTTTCCCGGGATCATCAAGCAATACCGATTTATCTTCCTAGAAATATCCAGTTTACAAAGTATCTCGAAAATTTATTAAAAATTCTCAGTCTCGTTCTTCAATGTCACAACGTCGATTCTTTAATACATATTTTCACTGTTTCTAACGCAAACATTGCATCGCTTTAATTATCTAATTGTAGGTAATGCTGCGTGGAAATCGTCGCATTTTCGTTTTTGTGTAATTTACTGCAATGATTTAAAGAGACAAAATAAACGGTAATGAAGAGTATGTTGAAGCAAACATTATTATTTAAAATAAAGACATCTCTGATCTCTGTTTCAATATGAACAGAAAGTGATGTGTAATCTTTCACAGCAACGTGACTATTGAATTTCGCTAGCATACAAATCAACAAGTGTCTACTTAATTAAGGCTAATGTACTTCCACGGACACTGTCAACCGCTTCCGAGTCTGCTTGAATTGACGTGGATGACGTTCATCGCCATGAAAGCTTCAATTTCGAAGTTGCATCCTACAGCAATGGGAAAAATCCACTTTTCTGAATGTTGTGCAAACAGATTTTTCTCATTACAGTTTTCTAATGGGATAGCAAAAGTTCTGATTAACATAATAATCACGATAATAAAATTATAACATGGTTGAACAACTATGATGCCAGTATTTTTCTCATTCACAATGTTTCTTCGTGTTTTCTTATAATGTGATAATAATGTAATTATAAAGTAATTATAATCAATAGAAAAACGTAGAAAACAAAAATAAGAGCCCAAATATGATTTTCTCAATAAAACACAATTTTTCGACTACAGCGTCATGAATTTTTGAATTTCGAAACGAAAAATATGAAAGATCGTATTGTATCGAACGAGTTAATTGCCTTAAATGGTGCGTTTAATCAGCGCGCAGCGAATCTTTCGCCTGTCCATCCAGTGACACGGATTGCAGAGGCTTCCTTGTCACCTGTCCCATTTTGCAATTACGTTTCAGGGTCGACGATCAACTGGTCGCCCCGTGAAAAGTCGCAAATGGATTCAATTAATTGCGCCTCGTTAGTTGGACGAGAACGTTTTTGAAATAATAGAGCAGTTCGATTGAAGTAATTTGTCGTTTATTTTAATATTGTTAATTAATATTCGGTTTGTATAACGCATAGTTGTGATTCGTCGAATTTCTTCCGAAAATTTCTCTTGTACTAATAGAGAGAATTTCGTTAATTATTTTCGGCAATGAATGAAGGTAATTCATTCGTTAATCACAATTTGTGACTTTACATTTAACGAGTTTGTAATTCTCACGTTGTCAGAACGTGGCTTAATTTCTCAAATAAATGGATCGATATTAACGATGAATGTATTATTCGGCAAAAATAAATATATAAAAAGTCTAATTAAGATTTAAGTGGAGAATGGTTTGAATTTTCTGATTCTGTTCTAATTGTTACACTGCTCATAATATGTATGTGTCAGTGTATGATTGGTAGAACTGTCAAAATCTATGTTTATTAGAAAATGAACAAACGAATGAGTGAGCTTAAAGTAAAACCAAAGATTCACTGGCATCGTAGGCGATAAAATCAGTGGTTCTGTAAATCATGTTGCCGTTTTTAAATTGTCGTTATATTTATTGATATTGTATATGGGTTTATTACTATTACGTGTTTTAATAACTGTCATTTATATACAGAAACAAAAGTTTGCAAATTTTTCAATTTAATTTAACGTTTAGTACTATTTGATTCTTTGAAGAAAATAGACCAAATAACCTACTATTTTATAACTAAATTTCAAATTATGTTCTTTAGAATTTATCATTTAGGAATAACGTGTATATTTCTTTTTCCATATAATTCCCATGAGTTTTCTCTTGGTTCATGATCATCTGTAATCCTGTGAGAAGTTCTTTATCGCGGGTCCCAAACGACCGTGACCTTTGTCAAATACGCCCCATTACGAGAAAGCTTTCATCCTCTCGCGTTTTACCCTCTAGCCCACATTGTTACGCAATTAGTACACTCGCTCCACTTCAGTAACTCGAATTTCCCGGACATCTCCATCCCATTTCGTCCACTTTTTCCCTAATACCCTCTTTCTACATTTACTCCCTTTGAATATACGTTTGCTTTACGTTCAATCACTTAATGTCTCTTGAATAACTGTTGTTACTAAGATCTTGAGATCGTTAGATACATTTTGATGAGAAGGGAGTTCGTGAAGGTATGTTATGTCGCTGACTATTACGTCGATCCAGTTACTAATGATATAATTGAATCAGCGAATTAAAAATCAATATAAAAACAATTCATATTGTTTTTTTTTATTTAAAATGATGTTTAAATTTCAAGGATTTCTAAAAATTTCAAACACAATACACTGTGCCTGAAGCATAATGCAAGAGTCAAAATATTGTCTGTAATATTTACACACAAACACTAAAGCAATCGTGTAGAATAGAAATGGTTACGTTCTGTACAAGCAAATAAAACATCCTAGTCCCGACATTGATAAGTTTTTACAAAACAGAAACTAGTTTTACACATTTATTTCGGAAAATAAATGTGAATCATCTGGTTGCCGAAAAACCGATTTTTCCTTGAAAATTTACAACCAAAATCGAACCGGTGTATCTCGATGTTTAAAAATTTATCATCGCAATTCGTGCTCTCTGGGAAGATTGCATCGTCTAGCGATCGTCCATCGCATCGCCTGGACTGTGGAATCTAGGGCAATCTTGCCGGTTTTTCAACAACCATACATCGTGGTCCCGACATACGACAGCTTTTCTTACCTTCTTCACCCTAAATAACTCCATGCGTGCTCTCATCAACGTGTGAGAGTATCCACCGACAGTTTAGTCGAGCATTTTTCATTCGAGGATCTCCTCGAGGAGAGACATGTCGTGTCGATCTTCTCGCTGCCGAAAAAAGGAGGAATAGCGAAGAAGCACAGAAACACGAAGGAATTTTCCTCTCTCAGGGAAAGCTGTAGCATCATCGTCCTTTCTTGGCATCCAACGTTTCTAATGGAAATAAGAATAAAAGCGGCCGTGTCGAGATGCAGGGATAGGTTTCGAGAGTGCGCTCTCAGAACCTGGCGAAGAGAGAAGGATGGAGGAGGAGAGAAAGAGAGAGAGAGAGAGAGAGAGAAAAGGAAGAAGAAGAGCTATCAGAAGGACGAGGAAAAGGGTTTCCTCTTCAGGAAAGAGGGTCTACTTTCGAACGTTGCACGCGAATTGAAATAAGAACGTGGCCGCTTGTGAATGCCGTATGCATAAAGATGACCGCAATAAAATTGCTAATCCCACGATAAACACGTCCGATACTAAGCCTACGGTTCGCCAATGGATCGGCCAGTTTTTTATACCAACTCCTTCTCCATTCAAATTCCTCGCGTATTTCCGTTTGATAAATCGATCGTATTATTCGGCCGAAAATATGCGACGCTCGGAATAGAGAGTGGTTGTATGCAAATTGTTCGAAATATAAAAGATTCATTGGGAATTCATGAGAACTCTCGGTAGTTTGCCTTAGCTGATAATATGATATTCGTTGAAAGTTATTGTGCTGGAATTCGGTTTGAAAAATAATGATACATTTTCGTATTTTAGTTAAATGCATAACTGAGTGTAAAATAATTAGGAGCATGTAAAATATTCTGGCTTTATCGAGCAGTGTCACGGAATGCTTCTCGAATTTCATACATTTTCCAGTTGAATCGTATGCTTTGAAAGCATTGCCTTTCGGCGTAGAATCATAAATGACGAGAACGAAAAAGGAATTAATGTTTGATGTAACTTCATTTCTATTAACGGCATGTTATTGGAGGTTTGTGTTATACGATTTTTATGAAAACTATGGTACCCGAAATTTTGCATTTGGTCCGATTTGAAAGAGCACTCGATCCAGTCGTAATCTTCCATTTACGAACGAAAGTATACCAGTGAACGGAAATCGAAAAATATTTGACCCCTGTTCGGCCGCGTGTACAAGCTCGATGGCTTGAATCTTTTTACCCGCGAAACGCGATTTTTATCGCCGGGTGCTTCGTGAACCGTATTCACGAACCGTTGAACACATTCTCAACGTGTAATATTTTTCAATTCGAAAATTGACTACTGAAGTCTCATCGAACTTGATAGGCGATATAAAACAAAAACGAAACACGGTCACTGAATGGGGTGAGATCTACTCTTTCAACCCCTGATATAATATCGCCTCAATCTGCGTCCTGTATTACCGTAACGAAGACAGAGTAAGAACACCGCACCAGATTCTAAATATCAAAAAATCTTAAAGCGCGATCAGAATACTTATAGATATTAAAAAGACGTTAAAAAATGAAAGATTGATATTAGGAAGTAATTATTCTTGTAACATCGTATTGGCAAAAAAATTCATTAATCATTGAAATAAATAAAAAAGAGATAAGTATAAGGAAATAAATAAATTGAAATGCCAATATGTAAGTTAACTATTAATACTTGTATAAAACGCATTAATATTACCACGCTCACAGTATCATATAACAAAGCCCTTTAACTCGAACTTTAACTTTAACCCGAAACTTAATCCGAACCTCAAACCTTTCAGGATCCTTAAAAACACTTCCACTCGCAGGTAGAAATTCCGAAAACGCTCCAACGGGCGACAATTCTCTCTCCGTTCGGCCATGCAAGTTTCAGGAGACCCGGGGCTCTCGACGACCCATCGTATCCGCTTGCGCCACTCGTACCACGCCCGTAGGGGAGTCGCTCGATCCGATAAGGATTTCATTTCGCGTAGCGTTTTCATTAAACGGTAATTAAGTAGCGTGGTCTGAAAACCACCGCGAACAGACCCCACTGTGGCTGCCTATATCATTACAACCCGATGCATCTTAATCGTTCCTCCAGCCTGAACTCAGTCCCTTCCTTACATCTTCCTGTTCTTCTTCCTTCTCTTCTTTCTTCAGCGACCTTCTCGATTCCCTTTTACCCTTGCAGTCTCTCTTCGTCTCGCTTGCCTCCTTATTACGACGGATTAGATTAACTTTCGAGCAGCGTCTTGTTTATCCCGCCGGCCCCGACACACCGAGGGATGATCTCCCTCTGGTAATTGCCTTAAAGGGTGCGCGCTGTCATCCTACCCTTCGTCTGTGAGCGAGCGCAGCAGCCCGTATCGCGCAGTCAGATTCGATTTCGTCGCCCACTTTGAAGTCGAAATCCTTCGTTGCTCCTCGGAATGGATTTTTCACTCGGGCTTTCAACCCTTCTACCACGATAATTAATTGTGTAGCCGGCTCAGGCTGCTTGGATTGCTTGATGTTTCAGGTAGAATGTACGGGGAGACGTTTATAGCGAATGTCAATGCTTGTTAAACGAAGAATTAGCGTGGGGTTAATGACGTTAGGTGGGTTGTGATTTTCGCTCAATTCGTTTTTGATTTACGCGTGGCAAATTGTTTATGTTCTCGTGGATATTATGAATAGAGTGCGAGTATTATTCAAATTCATATTTTGATAGAAATGCCACGAGAAATGAACCTACGTAGAAGAATGTTGTATCTTTTAAGTACTATAGTTGGTATTATTTTCTAGATATCTTTTATATTTTCTAACAGTACATGTATGCTTTGTATTTCTATAGTTTTAAATTTCCTTGACTGTGACGATTGCAGTTATTCAGAAGACACCCTTGGTTTGTCTTTTTTAAACAAATTTATATTTCTTTCTACTAATTTTTTACTAACTATACGTTTGCATTAAATATCTTACAATTTCTCTATATACTTTCAGTCTTATTTCAGATTTTGTCGATATAATTACGATAGTCAAGCCTCGTAACAGCGTTAAAAATTTGTTAATGTTCCATGTAACATGTATAATAAATACATGCATCAAAGATATCTAGAAATGCGACTACTTTCGTAGGCTTGCGAAAATAGATGATATCGTCTGAGGAATCGAACGAACCTCGTGAATTGACTTGTTAGATATAAGAGAGATGCACTCGGAATTCTAAACCATGCATTTCACTCGTGTCCGTCGGTATTGCGGCTAGCGAAATTTAGGTGGCATGATTTCAGTCGGTTTTCGTTTCCGCGTATCAGTGAAAGCCCGCTGGTGCGATATGACATAGCGAAAATCGATTTTCCCGAGCTGTGTGGCCCGATGCTCGCCGCGTGAAAATAGTAAATTCGTTAGACCGTTAGAAACTCGGTGAGCGCGGAGGATGCGGCAGAGAACAGCTTTTCGGTTTTAGGAAGTCGGGCTCACGGTTGCGGCTTATCCCGCGTCGATGGTTTCTTGCCTTCAACGCGATTACCGTAAATAATTTCTACCATCCCTATGGTTTCTCACCGCGCCCTGCCGCGCCAAATTGAGTGCACCTTTGAGTAAGCTTCGAACTCGTTTACCACGATACACATGGCTAGCTGCTATTGCATATATTCGACAGTACACATTTTCGAATTAACAAGACTGATTTCAGAGTATTACCTTCGAGTGCGAACAAACTATAGCGGACTACAAAGCAGATTTTTTATTACACAAATATATCGCGAATATTTATACGAATTCATATTCTTATGGATGTAATTTAAAAAATAAGCCTAGATGCACAATTTCTGAATTTTTATCACAAATTTGCTGATATGTCTTTTCATTTTTTCACATATCTTTTATTTACAACGTCGATTTCAAATAATGGTCGATTAAGCGAAGAGCTGCCATTCGAAACTCAATTTTTAAGGGTTGGTCGTTTAATGGCGACCAAAGCGCATTAGGATTTATATCCAGATTTATATCCAGTACCCTTAAGAGGATCCTTGAAAAATTAGATTACCGGAACTCTGGCTTGAGGTAATTTCCGTCTCATACACTTCTCATTTCTTGAATTAGCCAATTCCTGAAAATCTTCCTAGCACTTAGGAATCGATTAGAACGAATTGAAACAGTAACAATGAACGTCTTCTCCTAGCAAAACCTACTCTTATTATTATTAAATTATACCAGCAATTTAGTCGTATCCTTTATCGTTTATGAATACTAAATCATCATCACGGTTGTCGTCAATCTTCTCGTAACTGTTCTCTGTGTATTTTGTATAAACTGTCAATGTACACTACCGTCAGAATATTTCTCAATTATACTTACACTGAATCTTTCGCTAATATTATTATTAATCGAAAATTAATATTATAGATACCAATGATAATATTCTTTCGTCATGATATTGTTTTCTCGGGAGCAATCGTGTAGCTGTTGCAGTTGCACTTTGCATTTGATAAAAACTGAAACTGTTTCAGGTCTGCCGTGAAATAGTATACCGCAATGTCTACGAGACGTTGGCGCAAAACGCAAGTGCAACAGCCACACGATTGTTCCCCCAAAAAAACCAATCTCGCGACATCTCACCATTCTGAAAGTTTGAAATATAAATAAATAAAATTTTTTAATTCGACAGATTCTTTATGAAACTATGCTATTTTATTTGATTAAAATAACACAGTATTTTAAGCGGACGTTCTTTAAAATTCTTCAATTTTATAAGATACATTGTACATTCCAAACTTTGGACTAGCAGTGTACAAAATTAAATTAGCATTATATAGAATATATTCAGCGGAACCGTGTCGTTATTAAGAAGGGTCGTTCCGCGGGAAGATCTGAAAGGCGTGACCGACTGTTCGAAAGTGGTTTCGTGCCATCTTGTCGAGTGAAACGATCGGAATAATGAGCAACTTTTAATAAACTGTCGGGCTATCGTCCGCGTTGAGCCAGTTTCGAACTGAAGAAACTCCCTTGTCCATTTTTATCCCCTTCCATCATCGTTCTGCTTGTCGTTCTTCCTTGCATTCTCCAGCTGCGCTTCTTTTTTTTTTTTTTTTTTCACGAATGTCTGCGAATGGTTCATAAGTTGGCGATTCTCGAAACTCGAGTCTCTTCTCCTCTCTTCTCTTATTTTCTCTCACCCCTTTCAGCCCCGCTGATACCCCTCTGTCTTGCTTTTTACGCCGTTCTTACGCTGGTATTCTTATCCGGGAGGCTCCTTTATATCGTAATTACCATTTTTATCCTTCCTCTCTTACCCTCCTCTTTATTCCTCCCATCGGAATTCATTAAAGTCTCGGGAGTATTCTCGCGTAACTAGGGGACTTTCCTCCGTGCGCGAAGACTCTTCTCCCATCGTCGAGGAAAAAATTCTGGGAAGAAGAAAGGAGGAAAGAAACAGCGAAGGGGAAGGAACGAGAGGATAGGAGAGACGGAGACAGAGAGATCGGGTCACGTTCTACTCTGGTACAGCGGAAAATCTTTCCCGCAGCATGGTCGACTCGACAAAGTAATCTCCTGCAAGTTACTTTCGTTCCATCGTGTAATGCCCGTGCAATCGCAATCGTTTCGATTCCAGTTGCGTTTAATTGCGTTAAGGGTGAAGCTTCAGAATGAAAACACCTTTCTTTTCTTTTCTTTCTTTGATCGATTTATCAGCACATGTGACTTTAACCGACCTGTGAACATGATAGACTGATCATGTGTGTCTGGATCTACTTAAATCGCTCTTACCCGTGATACCACCGTGTTGGACATTTTTTTATGGTGTAACGTTTGTCTCGGCATTACTCAGATTGTAGTGTGCTCAAGTAAATCATTCATTGTCAGATACGCGTTCTACTTCGAAATGTTGGAAGAAGGATCGCGATGTTGTTCTATTATTCTATTATAAAAAGAAACACACACATTTTATCTTGCCGACTTCGTGATCGATTATTCTAGGAACAGCATTTCCTTGATCCTATATCCTTTTATCTATCAAGTTTGCATCGACATGGAAATTTTCTGCTTAAGTTCTTACTCCTATATCGGATATGACACTTTATTTTTCAGGCTAATATTCTATAGAAAGTTTCCATTAGAAAATTCTAAAGAGTGTAAGGAGTTAATTCTCATTTTCGAAGTCTCTTAAACCAGTTAGACCTGCCTTCTAGCCACGAACACGCTTCTTATTAAAACACGAGTAGACAACGAGATGTTAATCCAGTCGAAATGTCAAGAAATGAAGACGTTTCCCATAATAAATCGTGGCCCATCGGATTCCTTTGATCTTGCTCGTTGCATCTTATAACGGAGCCTCGGCTTGATTAGCTGAACACGAATCAACGACGAAAAAGGTGTTTTTAATGGTCAACGTCACACAGGGAAGATGAACACCGACAGTTGGAGATTCCGGCGGTTCCTTGTAGCCTCCGCTAATCGGTCGAACGATTGCTCGGATTCGCGCGGAAGCTTCAATGTCGGTCGACGATCGATCCACGAGTGTGTCTCGTGTTGGTTTGATCGTGAAACGAGTCCGCTGACCGGACGGAAAAGGAGAGACGCGACGGAAAAGGCGAAACGGGACAGCAATTCCACAGGCGCAAGATTCATGGCCGTTGGACGATCGATCGATCTTGGAGGGCGCGTTGCCACGGTACTAGAGAGACAAGAATGCGGCACAATGCGCGGAACCGGTTCCCATCGAACGCCGTAATGGAATCAAAGGATAACGAGCCACGCTTGGACGAGCGATAAGGTGAACTTCGCTGTGCGGCAATCCTATCGATGAATTTTGTAACGAGCATCGTCGATAGTGATGCAAGATATACATGTTGGGATGTTTCGCGAGGTTCGTGAATCGTTCGCGGCTGTAATATGAGGGTGATGATGAGTTTCAAGAGTGATGTTAGGCTGCAATGTACGAAATTTTAGATTTGCAACGATACACGTCTCACTGAATTCCAAGAAGGATGTGTTTATATATGTGAATGTCGAGAAACTAAAGTTGTATGTGCAAGAGAAAATTCTCGGTTTTCACGTGATACCATAATGATAGACCTGCAAAGATAAAAATATTTACGGGGAAAGAAATTTAGAAAATTAATACAATCTAGGAGATCGTCGTTATTTTTGGTAAACGTTCGAACAAAAGAAGATTAGGAAATTGAGTACCAAATTGGAAATTTCTTTGTCGAGTGTCGCACTGACGAAGTTTCAGTGTAAATGCAGAATCAGACTTCAGAAGACTTTGAAAGCTTACATAGTAGTACATACTCATCTAAAGAAGTAAGACGTTCTTAATCTACATAAGACCCGAAATTAAGTTTGTTGATGTAAAACACGAAAGTTTATTCCCAGATTTGCATTTCTTATTTTAGTACAAAAGTCTGGCATCTCTGGCATTGCACGATGCGAATATTTTTCGAGTTGTCGGTTGATACGTTACACTGATTGTTAAACTATGAATAACATACATACATATTTTATTAAAAGATAAAATTGTGGGAGCGCTTTTTAGTCTATTTAATACTTTACTCTGCAACGGTAAAAGCATTGAAAATGTTATGAATATGACAGTTTATTTTATTGAATCATCACAGCGCTGTTACAAACGACATCTGTTATTAAACATTTTTTATTTTCCTCCTAGCAATCAAAATTTTAAATCACAACGGTATGAATTTCCGTTTTCAGTTAATGTTCTAAAAAATGAGCTTGAATTACGTACCACGATCATGTACGAACAAATTACAATGAAAATAATTGACAGAATTTCGAATTGTGAAATTTGTCTTCTTTAAAATCTTACGAACTAGAAACACGTTCTACGATCAAATTTCCTGGGACCGATGATCACCCTATTTCTTTATAACAATCTTCCATACAGCTCAATAAAGTACCCGTTGCACGCTCCAGGTTTATAGATCTCGCGAAACGAGCCAATAAACGGGACGATTTTATCAAGGCATCTCGTTTCGCGACGCTGCACCCGCTCGTTTTTCGACGATTAAATTTGAAGTCACGTATGAAAAATATTGTTTTCCGCCCGGTCGCCGTTCAGGTCGTTTTAATCGATATTTTTTGGTTCAAGGATTACCTGGCGGAATTTCGATTACAAACTCGTTCCGTGCTGGTGCACGGCCGCTTCGACCTCTTCCCAACTCGTGTCCCGCTTTTTATAGGAAATTGATGATGAGCACCGTTCGAATCGAAGTAATCGTTTTAGCTGTAGTCCTTCGCGAATCGACTGCGCGAATTAATCGGTAGGTCGCGTGGAATTCAACTCGATGGTGCTTTCTACGCTGTGTTCGAAATTCGTTTCTTCCGTCGTGCTCGATCATTTGGATGAACTGGTCGTACAAGGGATCTTGATACCAAATCCTTTGAAAAACGCACTCTCATTTAGCACCTTCAGAGGCTTATCCTTGCGACAAAATTGCCCAATTTAGTACTTCAAGTCGTTTTCATTCTGACTGAGCTTTTCTTTCATTACAAAATTTCTTAAGTTTAAAGAAAATGCGCGAGAAGCATTGTTGCGTGCGATTTCTCGCTCTAATTTTATCAGAAAGTTTCTGGCAATTTTTTAACGAATTAATTTATCGTTCGAATTATCAATATTTCGAATATAGTGGTGTTTTTTTTTATTTAAGAATTTTTCTTTTTTTGACTGACCCAATTCCACTTGATTCATCTTTATCAATGTTTCAATAGAAGTGTCAGATAATAGATTAAAATATTGAGGAATTTCCTTCTTGAAATGGAAACAAGATTGGGCCATTAAAATTCACAAATTGATTAAGACTCCTTAGCGATATTTCTCAAAATACGGATCATCGAAAATAGAGGAAAAGAAAGACTTCAACCGGGAAATCCAACAGTTACAAATCTTCTCACATTCTACAAAGAAGATATCCCAGGCTATTACCAGGCCATCATCGTAATGTCGTTGTTTTCCACAAATTCTACATCTAATCAGATTCTTGCTCGTTGAATGCGAGGTAAGCCAGGTGGATGCAAACAATGAGTTCACTACCAAGCTTGAAATCAAACGAACCCCACATTTACACTTTCACATCATCTTCCATCTATCTTCGTTCTATCCAACGCAATTCCTTCGTATGATTTACAATCTCGAAACACATTCATCGGCGTAATCATCAATAATGATTCGACAAACTCGACAAGTAGAAATTAGAACTCGGCTAATATAAATTAGAACTCTCGAAATCGATTCTACCTAATGGTTGGGATGAAAATTTGCGAAATAAAATTTCTAGGCGAATTTTGCTGATACTATATGTTAGCGATAAAGTTCGTAAAGATATTCATCTTTAGATGAGGATGAAAGGGTGTAAAATGGTGGTAACTAGACTGTTTCCTTACGTGGATGAGACCGGATCGATCCATGAGAAGAATAGCCCTCGTTCGTAACGCGGAGAACGGATCTTCGACGAGGGTCGAGTCTTTGCAATCAACCGCCCATTTTGTGCGGAGAACTCGACGTTTTAATGACGAGTTGTACCACATCTTCGTGCAAAGAACGCTGCTTTTTTGAAGATCGAGTAGTTTGGAACATTGACGATTTATCACAGATTATGAAAAGAGATGAAAGTTTGAACAGTGTATCCGTTTTGTATGAAGTGATTTATATCGATTGGTCGCTGACTATATTGTAGGTGTTATATTTGTATTCTCCATCATATCTGTCCATCAAGTGCAAGCAATTACGTAAATGCATACTTTGTCATATTCGTTAGAAATGCCTATGATATAATGAAATAGGACAACTTGTTGTCAGTAGTATAAAATTGATTTCAACGTAACTTTTATCGTTGATCTCGATTCCATCGACTCGCGTGCTATTAAAATTCGAGTGTATGAATTATCGACGAGCACGTTTTTATTTTTTTTATTTCGCAGTGAACGCAAACCGTGATAAAGGAGATTAAATGAACGCGAGTTGAATTAAATAGAAACGGGTGCAAAAGTGACTTTTAATAAAATTAATTGTTGCCATTGATTTTTAGTGGATTGGAGAATAGAGAAAATTCTGGTTGCAAATGCGTGCCATATTGCAATCAGAATTTAACGCGACCATAGGTGCAAAAATATCTGTAGTACTACTTTTCAAGAGCTTATACCGACAGGAATAAAATATTGTTGGATCGACGTAGAATCCAAAATCAATTTATTTTCTTCCCTCCCTTATTTTTCCTTTCACTCAATAAATCACTAGTCTCGTCTTATTGTTTAAAACACCGCGTCTGTATTCCGTAACCACAATGCGTAGCAGAATGAAGCGTAAACGCGACTGCGCATCGAGATCAGAATACAGAAGATTCGTTGATGCGTCTCCTCCGGCTCGATCGTTTCTTTCCTTGCTTGAATCTCGCCCTCGAGAACTCCTGTTCGTTTGTTCATCGCACAACCTTCTTCTACTCGGTAAAACCCAGGTGTGCAAGAGGGATCGATGTTCCAGCCCGAATTCATTCAACATATTCGGTTTGCCGAATCGACAGGATCACGTTCGAGGCACACTTTAAGGAAATGAAGAAAAACGACTTGGTCTCGTTGTGAGAAGTTGGTCTCTGACAACGAATAAGAAGAATTGCTTCTTCTCTCTTCTATGTGACTTATATTATTATGGTTTACTTCGTAAAAACGCAACTCGTTCTTCACACATTTATGACTATATCATTGCTCGCTGTTCTTCACAAGACGTTTAAAGAGTTCGGCGAATTCATCCGGGGAAATTAGAGATTCTTCTTGTTTGAAGTGTTTGTGAAAGATCGTGGGACGCTTATAAACTGTTACATTTGCGTGCATCTCATGGAAAAGTAAAACGGGTGAAACGAATTGGATCTATAGAATAACATGAAAGCGTAAACTTTAACTTTTCGTTATGAGCAATAAGTCAGTCGGTTTATGGCCTCTGCTATCCATAAAATTAATTATAATTAATTACTAGCGGCTATTTATTAAAACCGTCTCTGTTCATTGGGATTTCGTTCAGTAGGAACTTTACGTTGCGTTAATTTCGAATCTATCGATGAACAGTGAACAAAATTTAACAATGGCAAAACCAATGTTAATGAAATGCATTATTTCTACGAGTTAAAATAGCACGTGAAATGATGTAGCAGTCGTATCGATTTAAAATACATTCGGTTGGATTTGTAATTTTAATCAGTCAACTTGGAATTCACCCAACTTTGTTAATTTCGTAATTAATATTCTTGTAGTTATAAAATTTCCTCTTAGATAGTTTGTTTTATAACGTAACATGCGTAGAGAAATATAAAAATTTCTAACGCTATTATTATTTCCGAGATATAACTGTGCTTTTAGCATGTTCGTTTAACAGCTAACAACAAAGCTTGCATTTCCCCTCTTTCCAAACGAATTCATAGAGTAATTACCACGCTTGATCAGCTAATTAACTAGACGTAGTCCTTTTGGGATCGATCTACATGCGCTAACTAGCTCGTTTCATCCAAATGGTGGTATTAGTAATCGTGCTTGCAGTAATGGCAACTCATCAACCAACAATCGTCAGAACTCTCATTCCAAATGCATACAATTTTCAACTACGAATACATGAAATTTCAAATATAATTATGTCTATTCTATGCATTTTAGCAGTTTTAAATCCTTCATAAATAGGGGAGAAATTGAATTCAAAAGTATCGAGTGTTGAAAGATTATAAAAAAAAAGGAGAATCGAATAAAAATTAACTGTTTCCTGATTGGAAGAAAATCGTTATCCTTTCTTCTGCCACTCACGTTAATTACCATTTCAATTTCACAATCCTCTTCTTCCTCTTTACGAATCTCCAGACGTTCGCCGATATATATGGCAGATTTGACCTGCATAAGTTTGAAACTTCACGATCCAAGGACAAGTTCTTAAGTCCTTTGAGTTTAGTTCGAACTGTGACCGTTTCATCGGGAACTGCAACGGTAGTCAGAAAGTACGTGGAACTCGAAGAATCGAACTGTCAGGGACAATTCCAGGCTTTTATAACAGCGATTCTCGCGGCCACCGGAAGTAGAGGAAACGATTCTGGGCCGCGACCGCGAGAATTTAAAGCGATAGCAATGCGATAGAGGTATGGGTAAAGGAACTTTCGAGTACGCCTCTTTGTTCCTGACTGGTTCTCGAAGCACGAGAGCTCCGTAATCGAACGCGATCCAACGGGCAGCCAGGTTTCCTTTTCCCGAAACGCTGGTGCGCGATCCACGAGACCAGAGGGGCCAGGTTTCCCAGAGGAAACGACGCGATCTTCCGAAACGGCTTAAAATTGAAAAGAAAGTTCCTTGGGGCTGCTGGCGAATCTCGACTACCATCGACGAGATTCGATAAGATGCCAGTTAGACAGGCGAAGCCAAAATTCGATTTGATATTCTCTGGAAGGAATTTTCGGATAAAAGGGTCCGTGTGTAGACAGTTAAATATGAAAGAGGTCGTTGTATATTGATCGTGGCGAATTCAATAGGTAAAGATATGAGATTTGACATATTGTAATGAAAAAAAGATTGATTAAAGATCAATACTGAATTATTTGGAAAATTTGTAACAGAATTTTAGGCAAAATTGAAGATAACATATTTGACTGGAATGACTGGAATTTTCTCGAATATTACATGACCCGTTTCTTGTAGCGATCTTTTGATATTTATTAAGTAGATTCATGATTGATTTCTGGTAAGTTACACATTTGTCAAAAATTATTATTTCGAAATATTTTTTACTATTAGATTTTTAGAAAATTCAGTGCTTTGTGGTCGAAATAAAATTGGCAGAGATTAAAATAAACTATAGTGCAATATACTATGGCTGAAAAATTATTTAAGTACGTCAAGATATCTATATTTCATACGAAGATTTACAGAATTAATTTTATTTTCTTTAAAATCTGCTTTTATATCAACAATGGATTTATCTCTCTCTCTCTAACGGTTGCATTAAATTTTCAGCTAGAAAATCTCGAATTCGATATTCCGTTATTTAGCAGTTCGTAATGAACAGTGCTCTTCAAATTTTACAAAATACGCGATAGAACGTATCGACTGTCAAAAACGCTATTTTGTACGAATATTCCAAACATGCCAGTACAAAAATTCCATAATAGCAGAAATTCCAGAAATGCAGTACAGAGGAGAAATTTATCCGATGTCATGGCAAGAATTTAATCGAATCCGACACAGAACAATTTAAATTTACCCACGTCGGAATAACAAGTACAGTTAGTTAATGTTTTCGGAAGAATCTGATAAAAGGAAGCTTCTCATTTACGATGCAGCACACACAGAGATATCATCAACATCTTCGTGCATTACGAGGTTGCATAACGCGAAGACCAAAGCAACTATTCCCTCGTAGTGCGCCGTGCTTTCATTAGCCCGAATAACACGAAAAGAAAGAAGCTTTCATAAAAAGCGGGCGTTGGACAGAACGTTACACTGAGCGGAAGGCAAGGATCCGGGGAAAATTAATAAAAATCCGTCAGTGAAAAATAAAATCTCGCGAACGGATCCCATAAATAATTTAAACGAGCACGGCGTTAAAAAGCGGGTGTGCGTCAAACGACAAAGAAAAAATGCTAGCGGCCGATCGTTTTCGACCGATATATTACTGAGGCGGACGGAAACGCGGTAAAGCTCTGGCCAATAAAAACATTCTCTGTCGAGATTTTCATTTGCAGCGAGAAATAAGCGCGCCGGCTCTCTTTTTCCTCTTCGCGATGAAAAGCCTGTGCCTCGAATGCTCGTCTACTCGTTGCACGAACGCATAATCGCGAAGGACTGCACCAAGGTTGAAAACTAGCTGGCAACTTCATCTTCGCGTCCAATTGCCTAACTTTCTCCAATGAAGTTCCTGGAAGCCGGAAAGACCGGTCATCGCCTGGCACTCGTCCACCCAACTCCCTTCAACATCCTAGGACACCCTGGTGTCCTGCAATCCGATTTGCGGTGCCACGAGTTGCTGGACGATTCGTCGACTCGTGAAATCGTGAGACAAGGGACAGGAGTGGAATTCATCGTGCCTGGAATGGAATCATTCGTAGCGTTGTTTTCCAATTGATCCCGACTGTTGCGTGCCAGTTCAATTTTCACGGGTTGACGCGTTTGGGGTAGTAAATATACGTGTGTATACGCGTAGGTGAGTTTAGGGGTGTTATATGGTTAATGCAAGCGAGTATCTCTTGATCTTGCTCTCGTCAGATGGCTGTTTGTCGCGGTTGGTGCTGGGACTTTCCATCTGTCGTGACATGACTGGGAGAATTATAAGCTTCCCAGTGGCTTCCGGGGTAATGGGATGACGTGAGGGTTGCTTGGTGTTCAAGGGAATTCTAGATTTTGTTCCGTGACTTTGACGTACTGTGATTATAATACATTAAGTTTCTCTGGAAATTTCTCTCTATTTTTGTTCGAGGATATAACAAACATATTAATATTTTCATATGTAAAATATTTTACAGCCCCATTTTTCACTCAATTCGGACATAGTGCAATATTATAGAAATTTCTAAATAAATGACGTTATGATACATTCATGTTTCACTTATAGTATTTATCCGAGAAACAAACATATTAAGCATCACTTACCTATGAATTTTTATTCGTACAAAGACAAAATAAAAATTCTCGTTCAGAGAAAACTTTGTGCTGTAAACAGAGTTTCATTGCAACGGTAGTTTTTAACACAGTGTGTTTCTCTAATCGTAATCGCGACGTATACACCGACTATATTCAAATTAATTAACTCGACAAGAACTACGAATTAGTCGGTTGCAACCGTTTAAACTCGTCACGGGAGCATTAATTAACACACTTAAAACTATTACGGATTTACTTTCCTACTCGTTTCCACGTTTCTCCCCCGTGGGCACAGCCAACAACGTGGAAGTCGATTATTCGCGGTGAAATTAACCGCGCGCAAACTTTACACGGAATTACGCGACGTAGTTAAGAAGCGACCGCCGGAATCGGCGACTCCGTCGCTAATCCTGATTGGCAGTTAACTACGTACGAGTTCCTTCTACCTCGCTGTCGATTTCACCAGGGTTTTTGCAGCTGCCTACACGGCGACAAGTTCGACGCCTCGCCCGGATGTGAAGTTCCATCGAAACTTCCGAGACAACGAAGAATGAAACTTCTGAAACTCCCAGACTCTGGTCTGTGTCAAAGCTGGCAATGGTGCAAGCTTGCGAATGTCGGTCTATTTTTAATAAAAATTAACTCTTTCGCTCTTATCCCTGTACCTATTCAATTCGAACGTGTTTATGACGCGCTAACTTTGAGAAATTTGCATGATTAACATTTTGACTAAATCATTTGCAAATAGGAATATCGATTAACTTTTCCATAGGTGGTGGAATTTAATTCTGTAGCGTTCTGCTGTACATAGAACCGTAAAAAAGGTAGATTTAAATTTACTAGATTTTAGTTCAATAAAAGAATATGTCCAATATATAGATTCAATAAAAAAATATAAGGAAAAATATTAGGTTGTTTCGAAAGTATTTAGAGAGATGTGAGAAAAATTCAAAGGCAACGTGTCTTCGTAGAATTGGTATTTTATTTCATATTTTTCTATAATAGTTTATAAACAATCTGTTGCTGCTCCTTAAAAAATAATCCTCTTCCATTTTGATCAAATACAAAACAGCAAGCTAATATCTGAATTGCCAGAGTAAGAATTAATTGATTTAATTTTAATGCAATATAAATATCCCTGTTCTATTTAATTTGATTTGAATTAAGACTCTTTTGTATTTCATGAATTAAAGACAGAGATATACAAATTTCGACGATTAAGAAATATTTAACTGGAATACATAGACGAAATTCGTAGAAGTTTGACGAGGACAATTTCAGAACAATTTCCAAAAGCTGTGCGAATCTGCAACACGAAGTAGCTAGGTAATAAGGAAACATTGTGCGAGATCATAATTTAGCGAAGCAACTTTAGAATTTCTTAGTTCGTGTTTCTCCGAACTTGCGAGTCGAACGGTTATACCTATGAATTGTACACGAATGTGTAACACGTTCTATTCAAAGCAATGTGACTGGAATATGTTCCAAGGGAAATTACCTGTGCGCAATTTCTTCAAATAAATGGCAACATTAATCGGAAGGAAATAAACAGTTTGCAAAAAATATAAAAAATTCAAAATACAATTGATAGTTACTTTCACAATGTATCTGATGATATCAATTTAAATGTGAGACGTAAATTGAGTTAATTTATTTTGGTAACTTAATTAATTTTGGTCGAACTGACATTCGATAATTAAGATACACATACAATATCAATCACATTCACATTCATTGATTTCAAATAATTTCAAGCAAATCGAAGAACCCAATTTATTAACTTTTCTTCTACCATAAAATAAATAATCATACATTACCATGATTGGTATGATTAATCGGATTTCTAAAATTATACGGTGTACGAATTTTGCACGAGAATATATGTAATGAAAATAATAAAAATCCGATTAACGAATACATTATGTAACGGAAATTGATCGAATTGCTTACTTTTTCAAATAAATAATAATAAAAGAATTTATTTCTAAATAAAGTCGTATTTCTTTTTTAACAAAGGAGCGCTCGAAATACTCAGTCGAGACATTTCCAATTTCTCGAAGAAAGAATGTAAACGCTTTTATTTTCCTGGTTTACACCTGGTCGTTGAACCCGATTTTTCGATAATCAGTCGGTCGAAGAATTTGCAATTTCTTTTCGTGTACTTTAGTCTCTGTCCGTGACGGCGACGTAAATATTTCATCATCGGTCTTAATGGACAAGCCTGTCTGCTTTAAAGGGGCGCGTCTCTCTCGAATCCCGGACACTTGGGTCCGTATTAATGGAATTTCCACGAGCCGGTCTCGGCGTTAGCCTGTAAATTAATTCGAGCCACCTCGTCACGCTTATAATTGAGACGATTCTTTTCTTCCTAATTTTCGTCGACTCTCTCGATTTTGAGAGCACGATTTCCTTGGTTTGGGTTAGGTTCATCGGATGCTCGAGATCATTTGCCCCGCTGAAATGAAAGTTTTATTTCGCTAATCGCTCACCCCCACAACCTGCTACAGCTTATTGGTCGCGTCTTTTAATTGAATCGTAGAGTCGAAGAAGATGTTGACGATACTCAGAGGAAAATTTAATAAAATCTTCTTTTGAGTTACTTTGGGTTAAGGTACTCTTTGATTGATACAGCAATGACAATCCTAAACTTGTATTATTAAACGGGGCGATTTAATTAAATAATTACTAACATTGTCTATTTAGAATTCTATTTGCAGTTGAAAATTTTCCAAATCAAAAATACGGTGCACTCAAGCGCAGAAAATAAATGGCTCCATTTTCCACATGCCTTATTTAACTATTCCGTGGCCATATTTATGCACGACAAAAATTGACAAAAGCAAAACACTGTCCGAACGAAAATTTCGATATCAATGTTCTCTACCCATCGTCGTACCAAACAGTTTGAACGGTTTTTGGTAAAAAATAAATAAAAGAGTGAAATTTTAGCTACTGTAAACATCGAGTTAAAAATCAACGACCAACGAAAATCATTCAAATTAATCCTCTCTATCATGTTCCAGTAAATTTGCTTTTTTTCTTTTTTTTTTTTTGGGTGGAAATTTCATGCTATTTACAGAATAGTGGTGAAGTTTTGATTAAAATCCAGTGGAGTAGCGTCACGAAGAACGATGGCGCTATCTGGTTTGGCGTTGATATTCGCCGCGTCGTCATTATCGTTCCAGGTTTCTCTGTGTTACGGGGTGTTCAGTTCAGGATGCAAAGTAGCATTTGTACGTATCCTGCGGTGGGACATCGTCAGCTGTTAACTTTTCGAGTTAGCGGAGGAGATAAGGCCCCATGGGTGGCGGCGGAATAGCACTTTGCCTGGAAGTTACACCGCGATAGGCGTATCAAACTTTCACGGACCGATCTACTTAGGGCTGTTCGTGTAAACGGAATTAGAATCGAATAGTCTCGGCGAGCGTCGATAAAAATCGATTGGAAACTTGACCCGGCTGAACGAATCTCTGCATGACTTTATTCTCCCCTACGTTTTCGCGGGAAATCGTTTTCATTTGGAGATAAGAACCAACTGAGAGACATATTTACTGCAAGACAGGGAATTTTGACATTTCAAAAAGTTGATTTAAACTTCATAACGTGAATTGTTGAAGAATGGAAAAGCAGAGTTATTTTTTAATGTACAAAAACTATCGTAACATCGAAATTGTATAAATATTTCCATTGTTGCATGAAACTTTTAAAGATTCTAATTACAATTTTAATTTAAATACTTCGGAACGTTATAGATACGGATAGTCGTTTCTTACAAGTAATAAATAAATATTTATCAACCTAAATGAAAAGATCTGAATAACGTTACTCGTTTTTATTGTTATGTCGAGATAATAATTAATACATCCGACCAAACAAATGTTTGCGCGCGCGTGTTCGATTAATAATTCACTATCGCTGAACCGCACCGGTTGATCCTATAATTATTCTCTAAATAGTGAAACATAAACACAACGATTACCCGGCTCATCGGGAGAGTGTTTCGGAGCAGTCGAATAACGTGCAATTATTCGGTTAACTGACCGGATAAATTATTCAGTATTCGCGTGCAAATCAATGCCTCGCGACTCGACACGATTTATGAGCGTGCACGTGACGCTGCCGTTTCCGTACTTTCCCAACAGGAGCTTTGCCTCGATATGGCTCTGAATTAAGCTCCGTTATTCACACCATAGTCGTTACTTTTCATTCTATACAGCAACATTCTTTTGTTCCAAGCATGTTATATATTAATTTATGATTTGATTATTAATCCATTATGAGTCTAATAATGTTTCTAGATTTTATAAAAATGTAGAATCTAAGCGAAAAAAAAAGATAGTAAAATAATGTAAATTGATTGAGATAAGTTGCGAGTGAAACGTTGTGTTAGCTCCCGTAATGAGTTAACTCACATAATTTCGAACTATAATTCCGTCGAAATGACTGAACTTGTCAAAGCTATCGAAAAATAAGCCTCGCTACTTCATCGTTATGCTACTACTTCTCATAGCACAATCGTTCTATTCATAAAGATACAATGCCGATATTTGAAAGAAACAATGAATTAATTTAAATAAATCGATTTAATTCCAATTCGATGTTCCTCCTTCCTATACTTCTCCTATATTAAAAGAACCTTGCCTATTTTCCAAGAAGTCTACGTCAAGAACACGAGTAACAAATTAATCTTTGATGAAACTTGAAATTAACGTACAACATTCTCCATTCTATTAAATCGAGCCTTTCACTTTTATGTTGTGTTACCTCCTGCACACTTATTCGCCATCTGCACAAATATTTCAAACACGCATTCCATTCGTAAAGAGATGATCCAGTTCGGTTCTTTCTCGGAGAACAATCTCAATTTCTTCTGAAAAGTGAAGTTCTTACTGACGTCTAAGGAGGAAAAGACGAACAAAAGGAATATGTAAAAGGAATCGACGGTCGTCGCAAGGTGCCTCCTTTGAGTGCGTTCGAGAGAATGTAGCTTATCACGGCGGCGGCATCTTGAATCCATTAGGGAGTTGTTTCATAACACGGAAGCTCCTTGACCAGGAATCGCGTCATGTGCGTTGCACGTCTCTTTGCACGAATCCTGTGTGCTGTCCTCGTGGCGTTGAGAGTGTTTGCCGGAGTGAAATCTATTTTACGCATTTCTTGCGATATCGACGCTCTCAACGTTCCCGCTTTTCTGTGGAATTTGTCGCTTTTTTCATACAACCTCGCGATATTCATTATCCGGCACGTTCATTAAAACCAGGTCAACAAGGTGGCGATTTAATTGATTCCTATTGAATGGATTCCGATAATTAACATGTAGGTTATGCAATAACAATACACAGTGGAATATTCTGTGTAATTTGTTTAAACAAATTTTCAAGTTGCCCCAAGGATTCTTTATTAATTTTTTTTTGATACATATGTACAAGTCGATTGTGTATTTGTATGGATTTATGTGAAATATCCGAAGTACTGATGACCGTTCTAATATTTATTTATATCGGGTAAAATATGAATTTACATAAATATCTGCAGTCTAATTATAGCAATAAATGATCATGCGTTAACACGGTTGGCAGAATTATTCTCGCTATGAATATTAAAATGCTTAGCATGTTTACGATAACTCTAATGTCTCGGCGATGGCGTCGTAATAACGGAAGACGGGGTTAATTAAGCTCTTTAAGGCCTGTTACTTCGAGAACGCTCTTCGATCGATTAAACACAGCCAAGAGGTCGAATAAATTAGAAGAAGCTTGTTATTACCGATTCATGGTCGCGTCAAAATTAAAACGTTCGCGAAACGATCGATCTCTCCTCGGACCTACGCGACATTGAACTCGATTTCGCTCTTGTTTCTGGCTTAAACCGCCATTTTTCCACATTTGTGGACTCTAAGCGAAACGAAACTCTATCGACGATGAAAAGGAAAAAAAAAAGAGAGTAATGGAAATCTGATTGTGGAAAAACTGGACAAGATACACGAAAGAGTGGCAGGCCGGGCAGTTTCTATTTTCACGAAGATAGGTATAAATTGATATCACGAGGACCACCACCCTACGAGCGTGGTATGGAAATCGATGAACGGGAAAATGAACTTTTCGAGCGTGAGCGCGAGCCAACCGGGCCGCCGCGCCGTCGTTGGAAAACGAAACGCAATCAAACGTGAATTATTCAAACCGATACGTGGCCCGTAACGCGATATCAGCGTAGCCGGAGTGATTACTATCTGTCAGTCGACTACAATTCATGTCGCGAATTTCTGTAATTTCCTTCGAATATTATACTTTTGTGACTGGCACGCTCTACAAAAAAACATACGGACAGTAGAATCGATGCTTACTGTATCTCGCGAGAAGTATTTCAACGCTTAATATAAAACTGATTTATGAAATATCATGTGAACTATATCATATGTAAAAGCATTTAAAAAATTTTTTAAATTTTAACTCTTTAATGAGTTTATAACTATCGGAATTACGTCGATGAAGTTTGAAACAGATCCAAAAATGTAGAAGTTACAAGATACTTGCAAATATGCATTTGTGGTCTATATCGATACATACATATTTGCAGCAAATATCTTGCAATTTGTCTAAAAATTTTATTAACGTGATCATGAAAGTCATTTATACCCATAAAAGATTTCCATAACAAATGTTCAAATACTTTTATGAGTCACTCTGTGAAACTACCTACGGCGGTGCCATAAACCTTTGAAATGTCGCGATTAATCCCTTGCCTTCTAATCATTTTAATAATTATATGTCCCTGACCTATGATTACATTATATAAAAATACACTTGTAATCTTTGTTGCGACTATGATTCACGCTTGTCAGGTCTTATCTTATAATTATCATAAAATGTGTAACTTGGTACGAAACGCGACTAATTCCCTTCTGCTTTACAGCAGCTAATAACCGCTCAAACATGTCGATATTTTTATCTAATCTCTATCTTCTACACGAAAGGTCTTCATTTTTATACTTAACCTCATGATCGCTGCCAAAAAGGCTGTGAAATAAGAAGATGAAAATGAAGGGAACTCGTTTGATGCGCGGAAGAAGCGGAAGATAGGATAAGCGGGATAAGATAGGTAGCGGAAACGATCGCGAAATTACGCGTCTCTCCCGTTAATTACCTCGCATAAATAAATCGCACGATTAAGGAGGGACTCGGTTAAGAAGCGTACCTCCCGGCGTGTTTGCTCCGCGAAGGAAGATTGCAATTTGCTAACTGGGCGCGGTTCACTCGTAGGCGGATCCGGGCGAATTCATTCCGGCCCCGCGATACAGCCGACAATTAGAAGCGGCTTTATAATGAATTTATTGTCAGGGGAATCGCTCCCTCGGGCGATCACGACCACGTGAAATTACCACGATTTCCGAGTGGTCTGTAATTTAATGTGCCTCGTTCGATGACTTCATCGTTCGAGGCTCGTCGATGATCTTATTATTCATCCTATTTTATTCTTGTTCAAAGTAAATTTTTCTTATCTTTCTTGTCTCACGATTGTACAGATGATAGATCGTGTCGACCAAAAACGCTGTTTTATGTTTTGTATAATTTATTTTGATAATTAAAATTTGACAAGGTTACCGTGGAGGATGATTTTAGTATTTTCCAAGTTCCATAGTGATATTACGTCAGAGTAGGAATTATTAAAATATACTATAATATCTTTGTATTATCATTCTGAAATGATAATAAATGTATAAAAACGGAAATCGAGATTAATCTACGATTATCAATTGAATATTGAAGCTGTGCGTATAAAAATTGTGAATCGTGGAAAATTAAAATAACGTTGAAAAATGCATAATAATTTGTAGATTTTGAAATTTTCTTTTAAACCATCTCTTCTGTCTGTTATGATATTTACTGCCAATATATCCACTTTCGCTCCTTCCGACCATCAAGCTTCGTTGTTTAACCGTTATTTATTAAACCCATAAATCAAACACGAACGCGTATCGATATATTATAAATCGATCATCTCTCGTAGCAAAAAACAAATCGAAAATATATTTTTCTATGGAAAGAAATTTGTGGAATTCTTTTAGTCGCTATTTCTCAACTTCTGCGCGAAATTGCACTTAATCTTCTCCTGTGCCTTGAAAAATGCAATTACCCGTAAATCCTACTTAACGATATTTTCCCGATTATCACGAAACAACGGCAATTCAAAGGAAGACGAAACGATTGGAGAATCGGTGGTTGTGTATCTAATTTGCACCGCGGCGGATTCCCGTTTTTGCGTCCAGTCGTATTTTTCCGCGTCGCAATCAATCGAACACGGAAATCAAGCGGACGATGTTCCGTGTCGAACAATGCTGGAATTCCATCGAACGAAACCAGCGGATAGGCGGGAGGGAAGACAAGCCGCGATGAACTCGACTTTGTTAAGCCAAACGAAATTAGCCCGTTAGACCAGCAGAATTTCATCGACGATTAAAGCTCAAGCGTCGTCAGAGCATCCGCGTTTCATTCCTTTTTTTGTCCTTCCATTTGATAAATTTCTGAAAAAAAGATGTCCCCGATGAATGGAAACGGAGACGAGGGATATTCGAAATATGTCGTCTCCGCGAAGGAACGTTCGTTAATTTCAACGGAGATGCGTAATGGACGATGATCGCCGAACAGTTCCATCCGATTTATCGATTTAATGGACTCATATTAACGTATCGACTGGCGTCCCAACGAATTCGAATTTTCTCGAATTATTTGCGATCGAGCTGAGTGGTGAATCGACGAGGGACTCAAATTTTGGAATTTCTTATATGAGAGTCAAATATCGATCGAGTCTCTTCTCGATATTGATTTGCAATCAATTTTGTAAGAATGTTGCATGTAGTCAGATGTTAAGAAGAAAATCGATTTGCCTGATAAAATGAACTTTTAAGTACCTAATAATTTTGAGAAATACGTGTTTGTTTGATTGGTCCAACTAATCGAGAGGAACAAGTAGTGAGGCTATTAGGTATTATGATGATACGGGTATGAAAATCGATTTAATTTGTAACTCGTAAAACGAAGTTTTAGATATTCGGTAGTTTCGAGAGACGTATTTATGTCGATAGTTCCACCTGATCGAAATACCTGATATTGTAGCTATCATTTAGAATGATATAAGGATGAAAATTGATGTAATTTGTAACTGATGAAATGAAGTTGTAGATATGCAATGGTTTCGAGGCATATCTGTGTCGATAGTTGCAACTGATAGTTGCAACCCATTTGCAAAGCATGAAACAATATACGTGAATTTGATATAAATAAGTAATTACTTTTTGATATTCGTATTACAAATTACATTGGTTTTCAATCTAGCAGCTGTATTCGTTCCCATTCCATTTGTCATTTTGCCGCCTCGCTTTTTTAATTGATCCATTATTTCGCAGCTTGTTCTGCATATCGATTCCGGAACGATAAATTGTCTATAACCGAGAACGATCAATTGAACGATAATACACGAAGAGTCTCCATTTTTGCATTGAAATTACGTTTTAGATTCGCGAATCGCTTCGGATATTACGATCTCTGCCTACGTATTTCAGAAAATTTAGGCACAGAGATTCGAAAATAAGATCCAATCCTTGCAATTTAATAAATTCCCGATTCGTAAAGTATAAACAAAGCTACAAACAAAATGCTTCAATTTCACAAACATAAATGCATGGCGCTATTAAAATCACGAAACGCAGGTTTAAAATCTTACTCGTACGTGTGTAAGATAGCACGTAAACCGGTGATATATTGTGGGATACATTGAAAAAGGTTCAGCGACGCGTACTAAACAACAATTCTACGTACTTTCCCGCGGAGTCATAAATATGTATCATGTACAACAACAAAGAATTTGCATCTTGTAGAATGCGTTTCAACCGGACGATCGTTGACGAGCACGCGCCTCTGTAATCGCAGCATTTCTGTGTCACTATTCTTTTTCTTCCTTTCTTCTTTTCTCATTCAATTTCACTGTTCCGTAGCGGCGCTATGAATTTTTCAACGCCTTTCTCCCACGGAAAATGCAATTGAGAAAACACGCATGACAAGAAGAAATGCTCTTAATTTCCTGCCAGTATATATTACTAAGTCATCGGTGTTCGTCATGGAATTATAAGGATGAAACGAAAGTTGAGAGTAAACGATCCAAGTTTCGAGTATTTATAAAGCGCATACTGCAACGATATTCAACGCGGTATCCAAAGTCTTTCACGTTTCCTTACTGCTTAGGAGAATTGCATTGACTTCGTAGAAGCGAGGTTCCGATCGAAAATTCATGAGAAATCAAACAAAATTTCTGAAACGTTCCATCCTCGGTTGTGACTAAACGATGCAATTAACCTTCCAACTGCGGAGCTGCAACGTATTCTAATTACGGGTGGTTCGTGACCCAAAAGAGGAAGCAATCCGACAGGAATCTGGCATGGAAAAAGGGAGAGCAGAGAAACGGGCTTCGACGGAAGAAGTGAAAGAAGATAAAAGGCAGGAAGGGGTGTGAGGGACCGACGTGAATTCCCGGCTAAGAAGCCGCATTCCGTAGAAGCGGTGGCGGCCGATCTCGGGCAACGTGCCACGCTCTAATTAGAAAATTAATTGACAAGCGGCGATTTATCAGGCCGGGGTGAAAAACGGGGACGAGCGCGCGATTCCGCCCGGTAATATCGAAAATTATCGTTGCCGGTCTGCTCGCTTTTCGAATTAAACGCTCGCCTCGAAAACGTCGTAAAACATCGTGCCTCGCCTCCGGTAATTAAAGCGATAGTTAATACGGTTTTTAGCCGCATCGAACACACCGAAGAACGTGGAAGGAGAAACAAGTGGATGTGTGGACGCGGAGAAAACCGCGAAACTGTGAAGGGAAGCACGGACGGCTTGCTAAAAACCTAAGGGGAAACTGGACAATGGCTGGGAGAGTTAGGGGTTTGAAGAATGGGGTTTGAGCGAGGAGTAAACGAAGGGGAAATGCATCTCTACTGCCGACATAATTATACTTATTAATATTTAGCCACCAGAGTTGCAAAAGCACGATAGAGCTGTTGGGACGTCGAGGGTTTCGGATGAAAGTTTCAAGCGTATTTTTTAAAAAATTATGCCAGTACTTAGCCTCGAATTGAATGGACGCTTTGTCTCTGCAGACCTGACGTGTTTTCATGGGTGTGTCCTTAATTAGAACCGTGGAATATAATAGGCGTATCCCAGTCGGCGGATCTAAAAGAATTTCGCAGATAGTAGAACAAACGTCTTTTTTAAGGATGAGTTTTGTTAGGAACGAAAAGCCATGAAAGTTGGTATAATTTGGCTGGATTACCAATTGTTTTATCATTCTGTACGCGTCATACGATAAGAATACGAGGGTTGAAAAGAATTTCCGCCAAGTTATATCTGTGTGCAAGATGAAGGCTTCAAATTACGGGTTGAACGCATAATAAAAAAGTTTATACGGACGTGTAGCCTGCTTGACCCAGTTCTTAACCTACAGCCGCGTTATGAATCTTTCTTTTGAATATTCTAATGTATCAACCTCGACTGTCTAGTTAAATGTTTTTCTCCAAAGCAAATGCTTTCGCTTCGTAGTTCAAGCGCACTCCTCGTCATTCTAGTTCTCCGTTGCACTTTTCCAGATATTGCCTCGTCTCCATTCCTTCCCTTTTAAGCCCATTATCCAATTCACCGAGATAAAATACGAAACTGAAAAAACCACGATTATTCTCTTGAAAAGACGAAATGCACGAAGTAACGGATAGACGTCCAAGCAAAGTCGCGCAAGATCCATCGAATAAACAAAAGCTTCGAAAGATACTGAAATAACCAGCTCCGAATAGGAAGGATCTAATCCATCGCACTTTCATCCCCTTTCCATTCGTTCGATACAAAGAAAAAAAGCCACGCTAAATGGATCAGCGCTATGAAAAGCGCTGGCAGCGATCTTGCCCGCAAAAAGCCGATTCCACCCCCCTGTCACCTGTTGTTTTCGCGCGGCCGAAGTTTCGCCGCGTGCTCATCGATGGGGAACACAGATAGCCGTGGAGGAAATGTTCACCAGGCTTCGTTGTAGCGCGACGTGGCCAACGTTATCGACATTAACGATCCGCGGGGCAAAAATTCGTCGTTAAAAGGGGCTTGAACACCGTCAATCCGAGCCACTTTATTCCTGATTTTCCCCGAGCCATTGCTATTTTGATAGTTTTGTCATTTTTCGTGTGCCCTCCGGTGACGAGGATAAATACACTCGCAGGTCGCCACCGGCTTATTCGAACGAATTTTTGCGTTTGTCAAAACGATTTTACGATTGTCGTGCAGTGCCAATAGACGTGTCGCCGTTGTTAATTGTCCGTGGCTGTTCGTTTCACCCTTTTGTACATTTAAAATCCTCACGACTCTCTCACTTTCCTGTTCGTTTTACTTCGTCGGGCTGAAAAGGAGCCTGGAGGAAACGGCTACTGATCGAAAGTTGAAAGAATAGACGGTCCAAATGTTGGTTTCATTGAGGGACTGGCTGAACCAGAAGGAAGCGTAACAAGTCTTCATGACCTCGTTTTTACGCCATATCTATCGGTTTCTTATTTTCTTGTTGTTGTCGCTGTTACTTTTTTGCTCTTCTGTTTCCTCGTTACCCGAACTGCACAGTGCGCTTTATACTCGCCGGTGATTTATGTTACGTTCGTGCTGCAGCCAGCGGCGACTGTTCCCGTTCCGATAAATAAATTGCCGCGAATCCGTGGCATGAGACCAGCGGCGGAAGGGTAAATTAAGGGATTCGCGTTTTCCAGGCGCTCCCGTCCGCTGCGGAAATGTGAATTAGGTGAGATTCGAACCGCTCTTTCTCTCGGGTTTGTTAATTGTTACTTTCATCTTTCTCTCTCTTTCTCTCCCTCTCTTTCTCTGCTATCTTCCCTTTCCTCGCTGTTTAGCGTTTTCACCAAAGTGTGTTGGTATACAATTTCTACTTCGTATTTGCTCTCGACATGAATTACGTCGTTAAAGAAAAATCAAACGAGAATTATTTTACCATCAGATGAGTTTAGTAGCGACGAAACTCTCAGAAACAGTTTACCGATTTTTAATGAATCCCGGTATCGCATTACGTATTCAGATCGATAAAACCATCTTGCGAAGAATATTCGGATTGCGATGGATTAATTACGATATATAATAGTACCATCGTGGTTACGTTCGATTAGCTGCAATAAATATCGCATTTAAATACGTTACAAATATTATTCAAAACGACAGAGAATATGACACAAAAGTGTCAGGAAGGAAAATAAATACAAAGCGTAAAAGGGGCATGCACGTGTTATGTTACATCCCGTTGGTTAACGCGTAAAATTTCAGCTAAAGCTGTTCGTAATATATCACTCGATTAAGCTTTGCAAAAACATAAATTTCACTTCTTAAAAATTGTCTAGCACGTTTTTGGACGCGGTCTGTCACCTGGACGCCTTTCAATCGTTAATTTCATCGTGTCCACACCGGACATCATTAGCCCCGTAGAAACGTCACTCGCAGGTGGCTCCTCGATCGTGTAATTTTCTATTCGACCGGGCAGCACTGTTAATTAGAGGACATTGAACAAATGTAGCGGCGTTCGAGCGTCCATTTATTGTGGAGCCGCGAGTTCGATGCTTATGACGGGATATGACGTGGATTCGGTAATACCGTAGCTCGGTGTCGGATGATTTTTCGATCGGCCACGCCGCTCGGAAATCCAACAAACACGGACAGCCACCCGATAGACAAAGGGTCGGTAATGCAATATTAACGTCATTCATTTCACATCGTGGCGAACGTATATCAGCCCCGGAAAACGTTTCAGGCCTGCGTGCACCAAAATTATTAACATTCACAGCTGACCGATTTCGTAAAATTCACCTGCGTATCGTGCCAATGAAATTTTCCCCTCGTTCGATGAAATAGCCTCTGTGTTCTTGGAAAGCACCTATCCCTTTGTACTTAAAGCTAATTAGTTTTTTGATTAACAACCTGTAATTACATCGTGCTACATTCCCTCCAAATGAATAAAAATGTAAAACATTACGCGATTTTTTTTTAAGGAATTTTTTTTATAGTTTTATAATATTAGGAACTCGTATGATCCAGATTCCCGAAGGAATATGCCATTCGCTAAACTATCTAACTAATTAGCAAGTTCGAATAATAAGCAATAAAAAAGGAAATTAACCAGAATCGCTCGCTAACTCTGTTACAATTCTACCTATTGCGGATTCTACGCAAACAGTAACACAATTCTCCGTTGTTGTAATTTATCCAGTAGCCAGAGGCGGTTCGTTCCCATCTATTATATCCCCGCGATACCCTATCAAACTCACACGAATACGATTGTTTCGACCTCCGAAAAATTCGCGCGTAAATTCGTGAGGGTCGCTTGACGAAGGATCGAGGGTTGTATGATTCGACCCTTTGAACGGATAATTAGCGAGATGATGACCGGTGGCGTGCATCGCCGGGCGCGGTATAATGAAACGAAAACACGAGGGGCGAGTGGCGGCGGAGGGAGAAGGCCACGAAATTACATGGCCATCCGATATAATATTCCCTCTTTCGGCCACGGTGGGATTGATTATGTTTATCTTTCATTAGGAACATCGACGGAACCGAGAGAAAGCTGTGAATAATGAATCTCGCGATTCTTTTGCGCGCGTTACGAGACCAACTCGCGAGTGGAAGAAGTTGCTGCCGCGCTCCCTTTTCTTCGAGGGTGACTTTTTCGTGAAATTGCAGGAGGTTTGTAGTCATGAGTAGGATGAGAGTCTCCCTGGGGGAGAAACGAGGCAATCGTGGCGGACTAAGAGATCCGTAGAATTGAATTGATCTTTCTTGTAGCCTGTACGCCGCGCGATTACGTTAATGGAACGACGAAGTCCGCTTTCGAATGGATACCGCCGCTTTCGAAGATTTGATTTCCACATAGCCGCGAGATTCTCGCAAGATTCTAATAAGAACGCAAGCTCTTATTACTTTCTGTGGTTACACGGTTAAACCGTGCACGCCGTAAAACTTTTCTTACTATCTTTTTACCGGATATCGTACGGTGATGTTCTAGGCATTCTTTAAATACTTCTTAAACGGACTTTGTATGTTTCTTTAACTCTTGTTAAGTACATCGACCAGTAGAAGTATTTGCGCTATCTGTTTTACCGTTCTCTGTGCTAATTATCGTAACGCGAAGTAAGACGTGGTTCTGGAGAATCGTCGAGCAATTTATAAGTCATTAACCAATTAACGTGGTTCTATCTTATTTCTAGTTAAAATTCCGTTTTAGTTATTCCGGATTAAAAACTTGGAATTTTTTTCCGCTTTAATACTTTGAAAATACACTGTGCATGCGGATCTCGCGTGCGGAACCTCCCCGCGCTAGCTCTATTCTCCTGATACGGTCCTGTTGCTTTTAATAACAAGGACAAAACGTTTCTTTCGAAGTTGTGTGATTTCAAGAGCGACGTCTAGAAATAATTTCGTACACAGAAAGACACGATGAAACGAAAGATATTTGAATTTAAAAAGTTTCAACTCCTTTTCGTGCTTGTCACTGCGATTAACGAATGATCGCGTATTTCATCGTAAAATATGATTCCATAAATGTTTGAATTTGTCACGAACAAGCTCGTTCAGGTTCGTCAGAGTTTTTAAATAATAGCGAAGCCTGTTTCCGTCTGGTTGGAGGCGATTCGTCGATTTTCTAACCAGTCGATATAATCGTGCATCCGCGTTCTACGATTAGCAAACGTAATTTCCAGAATCGACACGCGCATTATGCATTCATTTTCCATTGTACGGAATACAGCTAGCTGGCGTGGCTTTGCATTATTCAGTGTCCTTCATAGCTCGTCATAATCGTCGGGGTTAAATAATGAATCGAACGATGTTCGATGCATTATTCCCTCTTATAAACCACACGGAATTGATTCTATTTGCCTTGCAGTAGAAAATCTCGTGCAAACGAACGCCAGTCGAGCTAAATAAATAACAAATCGCGGTCCCCAGTTTCGAACCGTGCAGATCGTATCTCTTTGATAATTCTCTCTTGTGCCTGTTTGATAATTTCGCGTTACAATATGCAAACTACGTAGACATTTTTACGTACGAAAATTCAGGTTTATTTCGGAGGATGAAAATGAATATAATTGGTAGGAAGAAGGTTAAACGGTTCAACGTAGATTCGTGACAGATAATTTAATTATAATATGGAGTTGCGATTTTTATAAATTGAATTACTCGTGGAATCTTCAATGTAACGATGTAATAGGCCAATTATTGCATAGAAGATTAACAATTAGATTTAACGAACAGTGAAGTTACAGACACATTGTATTTTATTTAATTATCGCTTGAAAATAAGAGCATCTTCTTTTTATCACATTATTCGATCTTTTATTTTCTCTTCCTCGAACAAAGCGATAATTATTCATCTCAATATCTAGAACTTCTCAACGGAAACTAACATGTCGTGGATAATTCTCCGTATGCAAAAATGAAAGTAAAATATTTAAAAAATGGTCCAAAAAATGGTTCAGATATAAATCATTAACTAGCTTAATTGTAGAACATAGAAAGTGGTTATGAAAATCTTTGTAGTTGATGTCATCAACAATCTGTCATCCAATGACAGGGGTTGCTTTAACGTGAATAAATCAGCATGCGAATCGTCCTCGATATTTCACAAAAGAGAATACCGAATATAATGCGTTCTTTGTATACCGTATTTTATATGAATCTTGCAGTTCGATAAAACCAGGTGAAGCAAAAGGGCAGTGACGGCCCTTCCGGAACGTTTGAATCGTCTATTGCCGTTTTCTTTTTAATTAAAATTCAAATAATCGAGAATCTATAGAAACGCGTCTCTACTCGGTATCAATGGCAACATTTCCGGAACGAACAAGTTCGTGGTAACGTATATATTAGATTTTCATTCTTCACACGTATTGCGCTGATCGATCGGTGTCCGTGTACCCTGAGTATTCTCTGTTTCAAGCTGCATCTCGCATTCAGCGAGTAATCCGCAACTTCCAGTGAAAATACGGTTAATCAGTTTATGACGAATTCGGTAAACAATATTTATATTTATAATACGATCACGTTTCAGTTTGGATCATCGTCACTTGTAGAGTTAAACGAACGTCGTATAGAAAAACGACGACTCTTCGAGTTCGCTGTTTTTAAGGCGATGTATGATACTTTTACTTAGAAAGTCATAGGCGATGTTGAAAAGGGATGATCCGATAAAGAGTGGACTATAATCATCTTGAAGCACATTATGCGACATAAGAAAATTTCGATTGATTTCCTATGACAACGATCTTAAATAATATGACGCTGTCTAATTTTTCCAGTGCCTGACTTATCAAAATTATCATATAGCTAATTAAACGAAGAATGTGTTTTTGTTTTCAGTATAACTGTCGTTAAATATTAGCATAGTGTGTCTTCTTTACAGAAACGTCAGGGAACGTGTTTCTATCTTTATTAATAGATAAAACAAACTTCTTTTTATGACCCAAAAAGAAGTACTTGAAAAAAATAAAAGGACAGAAATGAGGAGAAAAATTCTTCAGCGACCAAAGCGACCAATTAAAATCCATCGAGCGAGACGATTCAACAAACCATGGCATAACGGAATATTTTACGTGTTTACCATTATGCGCCCGTATTTTGTTAAAGAATTGCCATACAAGAGTTTAGCAAACATTCGCGTATTTATCTTCGGTCCGTTTGCCGACTGTCCGAAAGTCCATGAAAACAGAATTTTGGCAGGCGAACGTTTACGCGGTAAACGAATATAATCGTCGAGCACGGTGCGGCCTATTTTGCAAGCGGCGAAAACGAGCGAAGACACGGGGGCCGCATCAATATGCGCGAGCAGGGATTCGCAGCGAATCGCAATGTAAATCGGCTGAAATATTTCCGTGAAAAAAAAATTTGGCGGCAGGTCGCAATTTCTCGCGCTCTGCTGCCTCGATTATACGTCTGCGACAAAAAGTATTAACATAGCAAATTGACGTTTTTTGTTCCACCCATTTCGGCATCGTTCCATTTTGCATGAATTTGGAAAATTCCATTTGTACTGGTCTTTTTTTTTCTAGAAATATTTTATATCGTTAAATAAAATATATAACAAAAATAAAGATTTATTTTTTAACAAAATTTTTCAAAGATAAATGGAACAATTCACTGGTTTATTCGTTTTATTTATCGGTATTTCAATTTATCTATTTTTTGTGATGGGGAATCTACTTGAAATCTTTTTATTAGCGCGAAATTAACTGAACGTGGCAAACAATTTTGAGGGAATCTTGTTACTAGCTTAGTTAGCGGATGATTGGTGCAATCTCGATTTATAACGCAACATGCAACGTTGACATTGTTATTTCAAATTGCATATGGTTATTTCTTTCTGATACGCCATCAAAAGATATTTTTCAGCCATTCTATCTGAAAAATTCAATCGCGGTTATCACAAAATTCCAGAAGATTCGAGCTAGCCTTTCATCGTGATTGTATGATATTGCCATCGTGCTTCTTTCATTTTCTTATCAAATTCATTTAACAATCCCTAACCTATCATATATCAATAATCAATGATACCTAATAATCAAAATATTAATTTGGTTCATATTAATCGCATGTCGAGTTACCAGAAATCATTGATGTAACTTCCTCTTATTTTTTTTTTTTTTTTTTTTAAATCTCCTAATTATACCTTCTCATACGTCCATTTAAAAAGCAACATGGTTTATTTAACCGTTAGTTTATTCGTCTACTCATCAATTGCATTTTTTGATGACAACTGTTTCGAGCTTTTATTACCGGTGACCCAATGGCCCTTTGACCCTGCGATTTCCGGCAGCTGATTCTAAGAATCGTTCAGTGCCACCGGCTGCATCGTGTTGCCATCTAGGCAGACGGCATTAAACTCTCCGACACGAACTTTTCTTTATTCAACCGCTCTATCGATACCTCGTAAACTATGCCGAATGGCCTCTGGAACTGTCTGTATAAAGTGCATACACTTGGCCGGCGAGTTGATAAGGGATCTCGAGATTTTGTCGCCTTTGGTTAGCTGAATTCCTGACACGCTTTGGGAAACGTTTCGCTTTCATGTTCTTGCCGAGAAGCTTTGATGCACGACGTTGATAATCTCAGGAGGAAATAGAAGAGGAAAATATGGCCATGGAATCTCTCGAGACAAGAATTTGATTATGTAATTTTTGAAATTAATTCGAACAATTAGAATTTTTAAGCAATTTAACGCGATCTACTTATTACAGCTAAGGATCGCATTTATTTTCATTGATATTTAATGGCTACAAAGAATTATTTTAACATGACATAATCGAATGAGGGAATAAAGACGTAATATAATAGTTTGCGTTAGCTTAACTTATTTCATATTAATCTGTACCGAATATTATTAATTTCTTATAAATGTTGATAAAGATGAGGGTTAATCAAGAAATAGAAAGGCAATTTTAACATATCGAGTTAAAGAATTGTTCTTCTATAAAACACCAAAAGTGTGATTCATCGCCTTTTTCACCTGCTATCTTTAATTGTATCATGATTATATGTAAAATACATATAATACACATAATTTTTTATCATTTTTAATGTGTTTGCGATATTTTAAAAGATATCATTTTAAAGTGTCTGAAACAGTTTTCAATCGCCAGTTAATATCGTCGTATCAGAGTTTTCAGTGGCGTGCTGAAGATTGCATCGATGTGAGGCGATCGCAGCAATAACTTTGATACCACGACAATTGCAATTTATTTCGAACCTCCGACGAATTACATTCCACAGCGGCGATATAAACGGCCGATTCTCCAGCTAGCCGCTCTTTATTCGTCAAAATACGGTCCCGTGATTGCGGCTGGGTTAACAACTGTTTGGGACGAATCTACGAACCTCTATCGAACGCCTTATTGATGCAATCGAGAGAGACCTTGACTCGCTTTTGCGGCTCGTTCTGTTTCGAGGGCGACAATTTCGGTGATCGACCTCGCCTTTTAACATATTCAACCGACGCCATGTATTTCTGGGGCTGCCACTTTATTTCGTCATTGAAGTTAGATTCCCAGATGACCCATTAATCCTTTGTTTTCTACTATACATATTTTATCCGATTTTATTTCTATCATGGTACGTAAAAGGATATCGTCGAAATACAAGCTTATTTCGCTTAGTGAAAAATCAATTCTTTCATGGTACGTTTGCACGAGAAAATATTTCATGAATTATGAATAATAGCAAGTTTCATTTATCTTGATAGGATTTCAATTTTAAAAGCTACCGATGCTCCTTTGACAACGATACTTTTGCTATCTTTAGACGAGATGGGCCTTTTAAAAAATTGCGTATTCCAAATCGCGTTAAAGCGCATAGAAATCGGTCGTTTGAAGGCGACGGGGGATAAGAAGAATGACAGAAAGCGAACAGCCACGGGAACGGGACGAATTAAGTTCTCAGCTCAACTCGATTCAAAGATCGCTTCCGCTACGATGATCTCATCCCTCCTCCTACAATTTGATCGGTGCGCATGCTGCCATTAGGGGGAATTACTCCTCTTTCCGCGCTGGAAAGTCTATTAAAGACACAATAGTCGCCGTACCGTGGTCTTCGTCGTTCACAGGGTGTCCTCTCTCCGCCGATTTTATCGGCTTTGCCCTTCGCCATATTCACGCTCTTCTGATCGCGTTACTGCCACTTTGGATTGCCTTTGAAATCACAAAGATTATAGAAGTAACATATCAAGGGCTAATGCATTACGTTCCATTTTATTGTATTATCGAGCATTAAAAGCATGCGTGACGATTTTTAATTAGATCCACTTTTTCTATCTTTTGTGTCAGGTTCAATTCTCTGTCGCTAATAAACATTTTAATATTTTAAGAATACAAACGTACAAATATTATTTGTTTGATTATGAAGTTGTTAATGTTGAAGTTATTAGATTTGTAAACAAAGGAATGCGTGGATAAATTGTAAGGTAGAAAATATATTTTAATACAGAAGTGTAAATACACAATTAGGAATATAATTAGCTGGTCCAGATCCATACGCTAGCAGTGTTATCCTATGACTGAAAGCTACCTATTGCCTATCTACTGTTTATGGTCTGCTTTCGACCTAGTCCTTTGTCTATACGCTATCAATGGCTTTCAGTGCTTGAGAAAACCAAAAAGACCAGACGTAGAGTTTTCTTGGAAGTGGTGACCACTTCAACAGTTAAAATAGCGTAATTGTCTTTTGTCTATGTTATTGGATTTAATTATTCCTACTTTGAATAAATATTTTAATATCTTAAATACGAACATGAATATATATTGTTCAATATGTTACGAAATTCTATAAAGCTCTTAAAGGATTTTCAACGTCAATCGTATTCGGTTTAATGGTTCCCGTTATTAATAAACATTCTAATATTTTCAGCAACATATGCACATTATGAAACTCTCTAAAATGCCAAGATTACCTCCTGTAACGTTCCAAGAAGCTTCTGGATGTCTGTTCTAATTGCCGCGCTAATAGCTCGTACAATACTGTAGCTTCTAAATCACTTAATAAGGCGTCTTGCCTTAATTAATATCATATTTCATACTATTCCAGACTGTTTGACTGTAATCCTTTGGATTGCAATATTTATGCACATTTTCATACTGCTTTCAATTTTCAACGATATAATCACGACCATCGTGTCTCATTACAATACCAATGAGATTTCAAAATGTTTCACACGCCATAAACGTCAACATTTTTCTACGATAAATGTTCAAATACCTTTATAAATCTTACATTACCGACGTAGTACAGGTTAAATAGTGCAAATCGCCAGTTGCAATTCCAAATGTGAAATACCGCGTCTTCTTTGGCAGTAGCTCACGCAACGTAATTTCGTCCTCCGAAGGAATTCGTGGCTCTTAGCCATCCCGAATTACCGAAGTGTCGAGCAAAGTGGAACGACTCGAACGCGAAGTTAAACCGGTCGCGATTACACTGTTCCTTTTCTCGCGGTGATCCAAGCTTCGGGTCGTTTCATTAAAGTCGATTTTATCGGCGTAATCGGCGACATTACGTAAGGAATGGGTCGGTACGGCTGGAAAGCTATTAAGAGCGTTTCTGGTGAAAATCGAGTGGCCCGATAACTCGTTCGAGCCCGACGGAGTGGCCGATAAGTCTTCGCGACAACCGGGCGATCAATCAGCGCGGAATACAAGTCGTCCATACCTCTCGACCCGTTATCGAAATCATGCCGAAGGAAAGGATGGCTTCCTGGTGGATGTGTGTGCTCGTGTGCGTTTCATCTTCTCAAAAATCTCCCTCCATATTTCATCCCTAGAACGATTTATTCCCTGGAATCACAACTTCTCCTCAAGAAACTTCGTTTCCATTATTTTTAAATTTTTTTCACTGGGTTTCTTTAATTTTATTGTAAAATGAATCGTTAAAATGTTTTATTCAACGTTGTATCGCGACCACGGAATTATTCCACTCGACTTTAAATCATTTAACTTAGACGCTGCTTTATTTCTACGAAAACCTGAAATTTTCTACAAGGATTTATGATTGAAATAATCTCGTTTAGATTATCATAGTTGTACTTAAAAATGTAAAGCGAGTAACGATAAATTGGTCTCCGTTTAATATCAAATATGATCTCGTAAATAAAAGAATTTTAAAAGATCGTAATTCCTGACAAAATTTTAAATACTCAATAAAAGTACAAGAAGGTAAAAAATTTTTATGGAATTTATGCTACTTTCAGGAATTTTTAGCAATTTCTATTCATGTCTGTTCATAGCTAGTCGTTCTACCCATTTCATCGATCCCCAAACAAACTTTCGCTCAAACGTCTTTAGATCTTTCATCTGTTAACAAGAATTGGGAACCTATTGCGACCTTTCGTTCTCGCTTCTTTACCTTTTTTTTTTTTTTTTTTTTTCGAATACTCCAACATAACTCTTTTCAACGCCACGAAGTCTATAGGAACGAGCTGGAGGAAAGATTTAAATAGTTCCTTTCTTTAAGCCGAAGTTACTTAATTCTTAATTCCAGATTTCAACAAGCTGATCACGTATTCGAGATTTGTACGCTAGACAGGTGCTTAGAGAATAGGTTTTTCCGATATTTCTTTCGCCTCTTTTCAGCTTGAATTATGTGAAAAATACTAATCTCAGTCATAGGAATTTTTTCTCTCGTGGAAGCTTCATAACGTAATACGTCTAGCTTTTGTAATAGAAAAGTTCTTTATGGTGGTCTTCACGAAGACTGTTCGTTAGTAAAACAAAAATTTCACATTTTCACGTGCTTATTTACAGTGACGAAATCTCGGTTTCTCAGTTCGTTGATACTTCCAGTACGATGGTTATACCATGTCCTCTTCTTTCCCCTGTGGACGCGATATTCAGTTGGTTTCATTTTAACGAAGTAATACAATCGTGTTGAAAGAACGATGCCACACGAGCCTGGAAATTGCGTTTTCACGCGAGTATGCGGTTCCCCTGGTTCCCTGGACAACGAAGAATTTCCCGGTCGAATACAAACCCGCGTTAATTACAATTGTAATACGTCAATGAAATAAAATGACCTACTTTTTCCTAATTCTTACCTAAAGGATCATCGATGAGATTTTGTTGCCACAATCATAGAATCTAGAAAGTAGCAAAATGCTGTTATCTAACAAGGAGATAGCAGAATGTGATAATTTGTTCATTTTTTCTATAACATGGTGTTTAACGATGCGTTTCTTTAACATGCATTTTAAAGAGGCTAATTTAATCTGGAGTATACGTAACGCGAAAGATTTAATAACTATAACGACGTGAAACCGCAAGAACACAGTTTTCGGATATATGTAGGGGATAAAGTATACGTGAAATTACCGCCTTGATTTACATCGATATTATCTCGGAGAAAAATGGACTGAATAAAAGTTACCTTAAAGTGTGGTGGGCGTAACTTGAATCTAGACCAATTCTTTCTAGCAGTTCTATAAATTTAATGTGACGTATATGGTTTCCTCCTTTTATGATATGACTCTCATCGATAGTGCAATTATAATATTAGAATGTTATGCAAATTCATAGTTTTATTTAGAAGTAAGTTGAATTGAAGTAATGGAACCTAACGAACGATTTGTTTCGCCTGCTTAATACATTAAGTGCTTTACTTTGAATACTCGGTATACTTCTCACGTTACACGTGTTATATTGTGAATGTTATGCAAATTCATAGTTTTATTTAGAAGTAAGTTGAATTGAAGTAATGGAACCTAACTAACGATTTGTTTCGCCTGCTTAATACATTAAATGCTTTACTTCGTATACTTCTCACGTTACACGTGTTATATAAATTCCCAGCTTTAATATTTTCATAGTGTTATAAAATAGATCGTTTCTAGAGTTTCCAGGATCAAATTCAGAAAATACATGTTTTTAAACTTTTATGGGCCATAAAATATTACTAACTACGCTACATGTGATAACATACGAGATATTTCGTACTACAATTTCTTATGTCTCCATTCGTCATGAAGCAACGTGAGACGATCTTTCGGAAAATCGATCCGGAAGAGGAAATCGAGGGTGGAAATGTGTAGCCGGTGTCGTTTGACTGGCGACGATGAAAGAAAGGGCTCCAAGAGGGTCTGCGTACCGGAACCCGCATGAGATCCGTCGGATCTTTCGAATAGTTCACGCGGCGCGTTTCTTTCACACGACCGTGACGATGAGAAACATTCGACACGACGATGATGGTTTTTTAACACGGCAATGGCGCGTTTCTTTGATCTCTGAGCACTGTGCTGAATGGTTTAGATTTTTCGGAAGTATTCCCGCCGTGTTCTTCTCTACGCTCCCTCTCCGATGTCTTCCGGTTTCGATAATCTTCACAACATCTCGTTGGATATGTACAACGAAGATTTATGCACAGAGTGAACTTGTTACAATTTACAAAAGTTGTAATTATTCTAACTGACACAATTATTGTATTTTTATTTTTCGTACGTTTTTATAAAATTCATTAGAGTGTTAAACAACACACTGGATGATACGTGTGTTAGGATAGTCATTATACTACTTCTGGAGTATAAATGTACATGTCCAAGGGTGGAATAGCTTTATTTGAATAGCGGCGAATTGGATAATCCATTATTTTTACATTTTGTGTGTATTGCGTCAATATGAATGTATTGTTCAGGCTGTATCATATAATTTTTGTGATGAAAGAAATATCTGCGTCGAAAGGGTTCAGGCGGTTTAAGCGGAAGCGCGGGGAACATACAGAGAAGGTTAACCAGGAATTAAAAGAAATATTCGACATTGATAATTGTTGCCGGCGTGGCACACTGCGTTGAGAGAGTTTTAAGAGAACTAATTATCGAAGAGGATGGAAGTAAAATGGAAGTAGGTAATGATGAACAGATTGGATTGCATGGTGTTGCCCTGAAACGGTCGGTGGAAACTCATTTTCATTTAGCGAAGTAAATTAATTACCTGCGCTGGCCAACAATAAGATTTTCTTCAAGGTTTTCGTTTTATTCGACATAAACGAGGTAACGAGCTTTCTTTCAAACGAACCTGAATTCCGTTCAATTCGGTCAGCTTATTAATTTAGCGGCAAAATAAATCGATATTCAAGGAATTTCAATATACGACACAACGTGTAATTTCCTTCGCTAACTTCAATCACGTTAATTAAAAGATCTGAATCGAATAATAATAAATCGCGTCTGTTAAGTTTCAAACAGATTTAATGTTGACAAATTGAAGTGCAGTGTTTTACGCTAAGAAAAAGGATCGCAGTTCGTGAATCGCGAAACGTCTGTTAAGACAGAGGGTGCATGTAGTTGTGCAGAGAATGCGGTTTTCTGCATTCGTCTGAAAGACTACGTGCAACGCGGGCGTATGAAACGACCCTTCTGCCACTGCCACACCATACGCTATTAATATCATGGGGTATATTTAGATTTCAATGGGGAAGAGAGAGCGGGGCCACGAGTTGCTCGGCCGATACGCCGTCTGTAAAGTACACGAGACCCCGGCAATGAATCGCAATAAAGGAATTCGCTTCTTTGTCGATACGGTACTCCGCTGAGATTCTCGTATTTCTTTTTAATTAAAGAGAAGGAAAATAATCGAACAATGGGATTTTGAATCATTATTAACGCAGAATTTTAAACTTCTCGTATTTCTCGCTAATTGCAGATATCTTTCTATATATGTACGACTATATATCATTTATCGATTTGTTTGACTTCTCAATTTGCTTTAGTTTAATTGCAATTATTCATCGTGGATATTAGCCGAGAAATATTCATTAGATTTTCAAGTAGAAAATATTACAAAATTGACTTTTAATAAGGATAAGAAATTGTTGTAATAAAAAGAGAAAAAAAGTCACTTGAACCAAAAATTGAGGAATTATATCTCCATATTGCGTAATTATGTCGAGTCGTATATTGTACTCGATGAATATCGATAAAAGTAGTAAAAGCGTTATTATCAAATGTATTTACTACGATTTCACTATAACACGGCGCCAGATAGCCTACAACACAGGATCGTAATTGTTGCTTCCGTCGATGAACTTAGGGCAATGGAACGAGTCGGGAATATCTTATTTTTGGATTTCTAGAGCGCACCGAACGGACATCGTTTTCTGGTTCATATTTATAATTAACACAGACTCAAGTTTTCCCGTTCATCTGCGACATCCTGTTTCTCTAACTCGTTGTTTTTTCATTTGGCTCGCGCGTTGGATGACTCCCGTGACCGTCAACACGTGACTGGCAAACGTTTCGTCATTTCGCGGATGTACGTACCATCGACGAAACGCAAACGAACCTTCCGTGGCTGGCGAATCAGCTTCACCAGCAATTCTTCCCTGCATCTCGTCGAAAGTGTCTGATCAATTATTTTCAGTCAAATCTTCCTATTAACGCATTAAGAATTAACATTAACGCAACGTTTTATTTGTAACTTTTTTAATCACTTCTTATTACTGAATTTTATTGAATTCATATTATTCATATTATAAATTGCTCAATACCTTCTTAACTTGCTATTTTCTCTGGCATTTAAAATGTAGATTTTTATGAAGAACTTAATGAATTATTTTTTCTTCAATTTATAGAGCTTCCTTTCGTATCACCGACTTCTGGTGGACTTCTATAATGTATATGTTATTCTAATAAGTTTTCTGTGCCTTGACAAAACAACAGCTTGTTTTATTTACATTTGTAATAATGTTATTTATAAATTTGTGCAATTTTTACATATCGTTTCACTGGCAGGCCCGTAATGGATTAAAACAAATCAAATTGGAAACTACAGATTATTTGTTACTAAAGTAACAATAAGTTGATCAGTAAGGTAACATAAAATTGAAAGGAATTTTCCAAATTTATTTATGCTATCTTCAATTTGAAATACAGATGTCTTAGAATACCATTTTAGGACAAATAACTGCCAAGAATACAAAATCCCAAAAATGCGAAACAAGGATTCACCATTTTTCAGTGACAGCTCTGTCATTCGAGTTGATTACCTTGAGAAAAGAATCGCGGTGATACGTGAGCTTCTTTCTATAAAGATCTTTGGCGTAAAGGTCCATTAGGACGACGGTCTAATATCCTGGCGGCAGGTGACACATTGGCTCGTATGGAACACTTGGTGGATATTAAGAACGCGCCATTCGATATACGAACACGACGAAATAAAAGCACGAACAGAAAGTTCGGCCGTCAGTTCGTCGATCAGGCCAGTATGTCACCTGGTCGTGTGCTTCCAACACGTTTCGATTTTATACATTTTCCCATAAAATTTAAAACGACTACACGAGTTACGTCACGGGCCTCGTAAAAGTCGTGCCGAGCGCGGCGAAACAATCTCTTCGTTGAGCGAAAAATGGTAAAAGTTGCCAAACAACAGACGTGTTTCCCTCAAAATGGATTTCTATTTAATTAACATGAACAAAAAATAGAAGTTGCGATACGGCAAACTTGTTTCTCTCGAAATTAATATTAGCTTGACATCGTTTAATAAATTATCACATAATTGAACTATGATAATTAAGACTCGCATAAATCTTCACATATTACCCACGTTTCATAATATTATATTAAATTACTTTCTCCAGATACCCAAAAGTAATAGATACTTGAGTGGCTTCCAATAGAATCAGAATTTTGGATTTTTCAAATGCATTCTAATGTCCAACGAAAATGGATCGGTTCCACGAAAATAATCCTTATGCTTCTCAAAAATTTACTTTTTGTAGGAATACATCTCACTGAGAGAATAGAATTTATACCTATGTTTCTATTAGCAAAATTGTTATTTTATCACAGTATCCCGGTCATTATTCTGAAATACATCGGACGAGAATTAAAAATGCCGCGGTATCCTTGTCTCGCTCTCTCGAAAAGAGAAAAGAATTGACAAATGTCCATAGTTTTCGTTCCAAACTCTCCAATTACATGTCTCGCTGCGGACAAAATTTCCAACACGCGGAAGTTGTATACTCATTGTCGCTCATTACACAGTTATCCAGTTCTTTCTCGTCATCATTCTGGAGCACATTACCCGCACGAGTAACAAGCTGCTTAACGAACAAGCCTCCGCGAAACAAACTCCCAGCTACGTAATTGACGCTCCCCCCGCGACCACTAGATCGGCTAGGAAACTAATCTCAGAGCCGGTTGCCATCGGAAGGCGGAAGGGATCCAGGTGGTCCAGAAACAATATCGCACGATATTACTAGCTGACGCGTCGTGGAATATATTAGATCCGGTCCAATTACAATGTCCCGATACATTCTATCCCACGTAAGCTGTTTTCGTCGACTACGGAACTCTCTCTCGCTCTCCACGGACCACGAAATGGAAAACGCGTTTACGTTCTAAGCTGGGGCTTAATATAAGCCGTTGACCGGCTCCAGTAGTGATTTCGATGTTACGATAACCCGAGAGAGAGAGAGAGAGAGGGAGAGTTCATGTTACGCCAAGGGAGAGCCGACCGAAGTGATCCTCGATCGATTTTCCTGGACGATCTCCGACTCGCGGAGATTAGGTCAGGGACCAGAGAAACGGGTTAACCTACGTGCAGGCGACGGTAGCACGACCATATCCAAGTGATGAGATGATTGGCTCGCTAATGAAACCTGATAGAGAAGCTCGCCTCGACTGCCTCGTTGCAGATTATTCTGTCGTGTAACGCGATGGATCGTGCCGGTGATCCCGTATACACTTCCGGCTAGCATGCACCTTTCGTCGTGGTCCCTACCACTTGCTGCCTCTTCTTCATCGTCCCCATTCAGATGGAAGATTTACAGATCCTGTAGGCTATAGATTTCCCTTTTTAGTGAGAAGAGAGATGGTAGATTTATGATAAGCGAGATAATGCACTGAATGGTGGACGTGGTCGGGCTTCGAGGACGTTTGTTGGAACAGAAAGATACAATTGAAGGATTGAATTTCTCCTTTTGTTGAGCAGATTCTCTATAGGATTCTATCGTAGAATTCTATCTTTCTAATACGATGTTAGATGGTGATGTCATCGATGTATGCGCTGAATTAATTTGTGTTCCCTGATTTGACGGTAACACACAGGAGGTACAGAAATTTTAACAGAAAATAGTAGTTCGTAGTAGACGTTTGTTACTTTACGAAGGTGTGCAACAAACTGGAATATGGATCTAGATCTTCAAGGAGTAAAATACGATCGGAAGAACAGTTTCGATAGTTTAATTAATCTTGATTTAAGTTTGATTCAACAATTTTTCCAGCTGAAACAGAGTATTGACCAATGTGATATATCTGACTTGATATATCCTTTCAAATTTCCACGTTCATCTTGATCACTCGCTTCAGGTTGTTTAAACTCGAGCAACTTGACTAATCTAAACAAGACTTCAAGTTCGTAGTCGAAACGTGACCTATTAAATCATAATACGCTTTTCCCAATACCAGAAGCATCGAAGTTAAACAAACGACGCGTCGTCCAAAAATCGGCCGGTCACATGCTTCCTATAATTCTACCGCCAAGAGCAACCGGTCGTCGAGAAAAATCACATCCTTATCTGAAAAATAGGCGCCCATAAAGTATCCGAGGAATCGGTACGAGATAGGGTGATTGCTCCGCGTACGTTGACTCGGTATCGCGACGACGCTACGCGGCGGCCTGTCGACAAAGTGGCGAGTGATAAAACACGCGAAGGATCACACCCTCGGAACGAAAGTACGACGAATCGCTCATGGAAGAAATATCGCGTTTGTTTTCTCCCGGCTATCGTGGATTTCCAGCGACCGTTCGATAAAACGTTTTCACGCTACATTGTCCTTAATGGCGGTCCGTTCAATTTCGAGGCTGACCTGCTTTCCGTGATTTTCACGTGAATTTCGTTCATCTAGTTCCCCTTGCGTGTGCTTTTGTAGCTCTTTGATGCTTGGAATGAATATGAATGTGATTGGCAATATGATATTTTAATCACTGATAATTGACATTGAAACTACCAAATATATAAAAACGATAGATTGTAGATTGTTTTCTTCTATAATTACTCGACATGTGCGGATTTTGGCAAAGTTGAACCGTTCTCTTTTTACTAACATAAAAATATAGTGTACCTATTTAGTTTCATTCTAAGTATATGAAGTAGTATAATTTGTTCCTGATACATTTATCTAGGTACACATTACAAGTTGGTAATTCTAAAATTACCTACCCTGATAAAAGTGCAAATATAAGATGGCGAGGAGATCTTTTTAGAGATATTTAAGGAGATACTAAATTTTAATGGTACTCCAATTTGGACAATTAAACAAACATCTGTCCTCTTGCTAATAAGAGCGACGAAGGGTTCTTTCTCCCTTCCATTCACTTTCATGGATACTTTTCAAACATACACACATAGTTCTATTTGATAGAAATTACGCTATATTATGGTACAATTTTTCTGAAACTACTAAATCGTGTAAATTAATTTTCCTGCTACTTACCTTAACATTTCAGCGGTGGTCGATATTTTTCTCGGTTAGACTCGCAGACTTCTTCCCGTGTCACCGCGCTCTTTTTCTCTTTTGCTGAAACTTTTCTGGTTTTCAGTAAGGATCAGAGGAAGAAGGAAAGAAAGAAAGAAAGAAAGAAGTAGACAGGGAAAAAGGGAGGAACAGGGTGAAAGAGCCAAGGAGAGAGAGGCAACAGCCGTTTGAACATCAACAGCTGCATCGCAGCCCTCCCCAGCTAGCCGCCTTCTCTATTTGCTCCTCTTACATTCTTTGTGGAATAGTTTGGTCTCGCCGCGGATATACACACCGACTACGCCCAGAGAGAACGAAAGAGATTAAGAATATCTTTTTCGGGGTCTTCGGTGGCCGTCGAAACGACTGTTTTCTTCGGTCGTCTCGCTACTGTGAACGAAACGACCAGACGATGTTTCGTACGACTCGAGCACCACTGTGCCGTGTAGAATGAGAAAAAATATCCGTGTCGACCCCTGAACCCAAAACTCGCGTTCTCAAGCAAGAGAAACGCTGGGGCGCGAAAGTCTTGAACGATGCTGGAATTATAAAGCTTCTCGAGATAACGTAACGTCGTACGAAATTTTGGGAATTAAAGAAGTTTTTCTTTAGGCTTAGAACAGTGAAAGAGATAATTCTTATATCTCCGAGGTGAGAAGTAAGAGTATATGCTATAGATATATACCTATAGGGCTCCCATATTTTTGTGAGGTATGGAAGAAGTGGAAAAGTGGATTTCTAGGTCATGTGAATGTGTCGTGGTTACGAGAGTTTTCGAAGAATCTGGTTATGGAAGTTGCGAAATATTCCGTGACAAAATCGGTGAAGGGAAAGCAATGTTGCAACCCACAACTGCGGGATTGGTCCAAAGGGAAAATGTAGCAAGGAACTTTACAGGCGTAAGACATTTGCAAGGTTCGTAATTGCAAAGGTTTCCTATGGGAAAAACGACGTATAAACTCGGTGGATGCAAGACAACTGTACGATTCGTAGCTACAAGATTTCCTCGTGGGAAAGACAAAGTTGCGAACGTGCAACAGCGACCAGGTTCATGGTCATGGTTTTGTCACAGACAAAATGAAATTTCTTAGAAGTTTCTAGCTACTTTACACGTATAGTTCTTTTTATGGTTTTAACAAGTCGAGGAAGAATATTTCGAGGGAGTTGTCCATAACGATTATAGTTCTCACAGATTATCCAGTACCGTCACGTTATGTCTAAAATTAATTTCTGATGGAACGATTAAGAGTATGGCGGAAGTCTCGAGAGAACTGAAACTTGGAAATTATCGGAACTGGATATCGCATCCAGCTACATAATTCCACGAACTCGTGGAAGGCGGATCGAAGAGGAGAGCGTAATTGGCCGTACCGGGTCGAATGAAAGACAGAGGAGGAATGTGGAATACTTTTTTAATAATACCTGACGAAGCAAATATATATATATATATATATATAAATCTATGATACATTCGCGTCTCGGGGCCAGTCGTTAAATAAAACTCGTCTTTCATCGCTCGTCCAATTAACTATTTCTTCCATACAAACAAAAGAAAAGTTACAACGAAACCGAACAATGTTCATCCTTTCTATGAATTTCCCTATTTTTCTTTCTTTCTTTTTTTTTATACAAAAGCTTCTTAAACTAGTATCATAAAAATCATAAAAAGTGTTCGATTCTTACATATCTGGCACTGTTCCTCTTCGACGAAACTCTACTAACACGTTCGGTCACCAGGCACGAAAATCATCGTTGTTCGACGAACAATTATTAGGAAAAAAAAAAAAAAGAACGAGAGAGCACGATTCACTTCGTAGTAGTCTTGCCACTCTCGCGCACTTATCACAGACAATCGACGATGGGCGTTCGTTATGCCCTCGCCATGTTCACGGAATCTTGGTCGGGTTTGGTGGGTAGCGGTCTGTTGGCCATCTTGCTCGCTGGAGTCGATGTTTGAGGTTCGGGTAATTCCGAGTATAGATGGGCAGTCGCATCGGACGGTTCGGCGTATTCACAGAGCAGAGAATTGGGCCTTTTGTTGTTACTGGTTTTCGATCCACCGAGAATACTTTCGCCGAGAGCCTTTAAAAAACTCATGGGTCTGCCCTGATTTCTAGGAGCTTCGAACTTAGGACTGTCTGGAGGCCTGTGGTTTTCAGTCTTCGAGCTACCGAATGCTTGGTTCGAGTGATCATTGATTAGATGGTCGTTTACGACGTCTGGCGGCAATGGTTGCGGTGCTCTTCCAGCCAAAGTCGCCAGGATAGGTTGAGATAGTCTACTGGTACTGGGAACCGTCTCGTCACCAGGTAGTTCGGCGTACAAGTGATTCTGTTCGTTAGGCCTCTGATCTCGTGGCTCCGTGTATTCCGTCAGAGGTGGTCTAGGTTGTATTCCGCTGGGCAATAATTTCTCCAAAGACGGTGCTTTAGTACCGACACTAACGGAAGGTTTCGCTGCACCTCTGAGTCTCCTTTGTCTCGGTTGAATCACATCGTACGCGTTCTCCTCCCTGCCCGATGGTTGTCTGTCGTTGTTATTGTTGCAGCTCTCTTCTACTTTAATCAGATCGTACAGGTGCTCTATCATGTCCCTTGCTTGATTGTAGTTGTCAGGATCGTTCAGTCGTTCTCTGAGATCCCTCAGGTACTCCTCCGTTAACTCCTCGGGTAACGTTTGCGTCGCTTTGTTCTCGGTATAAGGATACAATCCTTCGGCATCTTCTTCGTCTTCCTCCGCCGGTTCTGCTTGAGTCTCAACCTCCAGAATCCGTGTCTCCGGCTGAAGTCCCGCGTATTCGTGCACGCTTAACCTGGATATCGACCTGGCAGAAGTGGCAGCGGTCATTCCACTGCTGGGTGACAACCAGCTGGCAAAGTTTATCAGATGACCGGACGTTAACTTTGGGCACACGCCACTACGGCGCATATACAGAATTCCAGAAGCTAAGATGACCACCAACACGATGAATACCGCTACCACACAGATCACTACGATGATCCTCTTCTCGCGTTGCAATTGCTCAGAGTCGCTCATCTCCACGTCGAAGTAACCCTTGTGCCTTGGATACACGTGTGGACCAACGCTTGGTGGACTGACGCTTGGCTCTGGCTTAGCAGATGGCTTCTCACACACGATATGACTGCCAGGACCACAGATAATTTTTGTAAAATTGCTCATGGACATGTAGCCCTGTGGGAGATTGAAACACTTGTCGAGAAGCTGGTCAACTACGCAGAAGCTCGAATCCATCATCCAGGATACAGAGCTGTTCTTCCCCGTCACTTCGCGTGTCCAACTGTCCAGGCCACATCTGCACTTCTCCTTGAAGTAATTATTACCGACTCTGGCAGAATTCACTCGTTGCGAGATCGCCGCGAATTTCAAGGAACCAGGTCTCGCTTTCTCTATGTGATTCCCCGTAAAGGAGAACTCGAAGTTGGGCGCCGATGTCGCGTCCACCTCTGCCATGATCGCGTCGGTTTCCAGATCGATGAAGAGATTGTAGTCGATGGCTATGTGATTCCACTGGTGCAGAACTATCGCGCCTTGGTGCAGGTTTAAGAACTCGTTATTGTTGAAGCTGACCGTGGCAGCGGATATGTCGATGGCGCCGGTCTCTACTTCGGACAACCTGCAAACGCGAGAGGAAACTTTGTCTTGAACTTTGCACATTACAGAAACTTTATCTCCAGAAGTTTCAACGTAAAGTTTTTAACTACGTTCGCGTGTTTTCACGAATGGAAAATGGAATTATCTCGCTTCGAGTTACAGATATTAATCTCTTCACTAAATTATAGCGTAATTAATTTTGCTTGTCAACTTTGAAACAAAGCAAACACGAGACATTACCGAATGGGATAAATATTCAAGGTGGAGGAAATTATATTAGGATATAATGCCGTAACACATAATTACGTTACGTTTTCACTACTAAAAAAAATTTGTTAACGACATTGCGATAGCACGTTATTTTTACGTTTCTAACATTGGAAAAGTCTGAGCGTTCGTTAACTGTAACGCACAACAGAGTAACGGCTTAACAATCGCGAGGAAGAATACAAACACGCCTGATCAAACAGTAAGCGAGACAAAGGGAAACGAGCGGATCTACCTTGAATATTGTATCGTGAGGTTGTCGTGGCCAGCCCGGAAGGCTCCCCTCTCTATGCTCTTCAATCTGACGTCGACGAACTCTAGGCTTTGGATTAACGCTCTGTCGCTGAACGCTCCGGTCTCGATCTCTAAGATCGTCGCGTTGCTGATGGTCACACTGAAAATCGTCATCGCGCAGAAGGCGTTCTTGCGGATCACCTTTGTCCAGATATCATCCATCCGAACCTCTGCAACTGCCGATGGGAATACCGCTGTCGGCAACTCCATGATTCTCACGGTTTGGAACATAATCTGCACTAGCCGAATTAGAAATCGAGATTATAGCGAATTCGTCGAAAACTGTTGCGGCTAGCCTGTTGGAATATCGCCAATTTCTAGCCAAACGTATTTCGCGTATGTATTCCGTTTATCGCGATGGATTTATGTTACGTCGAAACGAATGAGAAATATAAGAGCCATTAAAATGAACTGTGTCGGAGAAGTTTGAATTCTATTATTTTATAATGCATAATTCTTGTTATTTGTTGACGTGTACCAAAACTTCTATTAAGATTTTCAATTCAGATATTCAACATAGGTAAAAAAATAATATCACATTTTGTTAGTATAACGCCAAATTAAAATCAAAATTAAAATTAAACGACACAAAATTCACCATGAAAATTCTTTCGGATAAAGAATGGAGGAATCCTAAATATATACGAGCTTCACAGCAGCCAAACTGATTGAGTTCACCTTTATAAATTTTCAATTTCATTGCCCAGAAACATAAATAATATTCGATCTTTCAAAAAACGTATAATCACTTCCACGAATTTATCTCGGAAGAAATTCATATAAATGGTCATAAATCCCAAAGTGAATTCTAAAGAATGTCGTCACCTTTCTACTTTTTAATGTAAGAATTTGATCAGTGTAGACTTGACCTTGGTCGCTGGTCCATGTCTGCCGTGTTGAGAAGCTTCGAGTTTGAACGCGTTGCTGGACAGCTCCAGAGTGGGCACCTCCCTAATCGTGATCCAGAGCAGCCTGGAGAAGGCATTCGGTCTGATTCCAACGTTCCTACATCTCGATATCGAAACGCTAAGCGTCCCTCGGGAATTCCTGAACGCGTGGCTCTCTAAGATCACGCTGTTGCACTCGGACACTTCGAGATGCGTGTTCGGGGCGCTTAGATTCTGAAAGGCTTGCCTCTTAGCCACCAGACTATAGATCCCCGATACGTGGACTCGTTTCAAAGGCGCGCCATCCGCGAAAGCACCCGATTGGATCCTCAACTCCCTGCAGTGAGAGACCTCCACCTCCATCGCATCCGATGGAATGGTTCCCTCCAGTAACTCCACGTCCTAACAACAGAAAAGGGAAATAAAATTGGTTATTATAGTGTGTCGATCCTGTTGGTTGACGCGTTAACGGTGGAGAGAGGTATTTTAATCTTTGTGCCAGTTTCGAAAGGATGTAAAGGATGTTAGGGGCTTTCTAAATTCTCAATATTATAAGGGTTGTTTGGAAAATTTATACCTGAGTCGAGAGAGGTGGGACTTGGGTTACAATGCGGGTGAATGACGTGAGTTATCGTAGGTAGGTGTATCCTGGATATAAATCATGTTTTGCTATGAATCGTAGTCGAGAGCTGACTGATGATGCATATCTGATAAATATACACACAACCTGCGAGTGGACTGTACGTATAGAGAGCTTTGTGAGTAAAGGTAGTTGCACTTCGAAACGTCTCATTTCATACGTCTTTCAAAATTCATTCTCTTCGTTCTCATTTCATACGCGCGAGGAAAATTGAGAATTTATCGAGCGATGGATGATCGATATTTGTGAAAAACTAGCAGTGAAATTCAGATGACCTGTAATTAGCTATGTCAAAGCGAGGTTGAGAATATTTCCATTTTTATTGGCACTATAGATGGCCAAGGTTTCCACGTAATGGGAACAGAAGAGTTCAATTTCAACCGTCATAAAATTTATGTAATTGCAAATATCATCTTCTCGATGGGATTCTCCCTTCGCAATTTCGTAACGATAAAAAGAGAGGCGACGAATGGCTGAGGGAGTTGGGCAGAGGGATTTTAATAGACCCCCGGGAATAATTTCTCGGAATAATTTACGTGTTACGACTCGGGCGGCGATGAATAATAATCAGATAGTTAAAAATCTCCATAATGAAACGGAAGTCCTTTAGCCCTGTCGCGTTTTAAAATCAACAAGTGAATTTCTATCAGACTGAATTACCAGGCTAACTGGTTGTAGCAACTACGAAAAGAAAAAAGAAGAAAAAATACGAGAGAGAACAGGAGAAACTCGACGACCTGGAATCACTGACGAATTAATGTCGCGATTATTAATTAAACACTCCTACCATTCTCTTTTGAAATTTTCAATACTATTCGTTTTCTGTGTATGAAATTCAATTACCTATAATTAAGGTATATTTTTCATTCTGTCAGTCAAATGGGTATCGCGTCATTTTCAAAATGTCATTTTATCAAAGGTAAAAATCATATATCGTATGAAACTTTTCAGAACAGAAAATGCTATACAATTGTATCCGATACAACATGTTTGAAGTCCTCGGAAATATTATATCGATGTTAGACGTAGCGTGAACGAGTTCTTGGTTCGTCGAACGGGAGGTGAATCGATAATGAGACGGAAATGGTTCTGCGGGTCGAGTCCGCGTGAAAAATGAATCACGCGAATGTAACATGTACGATTACTAGGAATATCTACATCATTGGTTATGCGTGCAAGGTTGCGTATCTCTTTGTAGCCATCTTTTTTCCATAGTCAGATTTGTATTATATAACGAAATGGCGACGATCGATGTGCCGTTCTGTGGATTGCCATTTACGTGTCGAAAAGGTTTGCTAACGACGTTCTGCTCCCTTTGAACCAACGATGATGAAATGAAACGCAAGAACCGGTCTGGAAATTCGAATGTGCTCGCACAGCGCAAGAAATCGAATTGCCCCTGGTTCCTTGTTAAACAACGGAACGAACCAATTGTTTCCTCCTCGTTCTCTAATTGCTCGTCCACGAGGCACGTTTCAAGTGACTTTATCGTCAAAAAGTGTATTTCATAGTAGCTTCGTGCGTTCATCGAGACGCATGTAAATTTATTTCTTCGAATTGCGAGCATAAACGAAAATGAATCGACTGGATGATAGCGACGAGACCGGTGAACGTTGATTGAATTAGCTTGTTCGTCATCATTAAGCACGCAGACATGCACGCGAAGCTTGCGTTTTCGGTGACATACTAATCACGTTCTCAGCGAAAGAGAAAGAGAGAGACGGCGGGGAGCGAAATTGTTGGCCCACGACGAGTTACCTTTAAAAGTACTTCCGCTGACGTCGGCTTCCTGGCTGTTCCCCGCTATCTGCACGTTTGTCAGCGCGCCAGTTTAATGAAATGTTCGAACGCCATGCTAAGCAATAATTCCGCTGTTTCCCGACTTCTCTTTGAATTGTGTACCGAACGAGTCGCGTGTACGAGCAATTACCACCAGGGAACATCGATTTCCTCGGAAGCATCAACGTGGAAAAAGGCAATAGAAAAAAACAAATATCTGTCGTCAATCCTTCTACTCGTAACAAGTCGTGCAAGAAAAAATTCATGGTGTACAAACTCAAAATAGAACACAAGCGAAAGGATGTTTTTCCTAATGTTTCCAAATGGCTGGAAAAATGGAATACGTCTGTCGGTCGGCTTGGTTGTATCTCATTTTTCCTCGGATTCCCCGTACGCGTGCAACGTCCGTGATTTATATTCCAATCGTTGTAGAGTTTATCTTTGCAAAAAAAAAAAAAAAAAGAAAAAAGAAAAGAAAGAAAAAAGAAAAGAAAGAAAAGGAAATAGACGGAGAGACTATAAAAGGGGTAGAAAGCTATCTAGTAACAGTTTGGAATAGGTTTCGGAACGCTTTCTCACGTCGCTTGGACCGCGCAAACGTCGACTCTAGGATATCCCTTCTGGACCGACGTTTGAACACGATATAAGCCGCGGTAGAACTTGAAATTTACATGAGAAAACACGATGGCAACCCCAATGCAACGCGTCGACGAAACAGTATAGTGTCTATCGACGGAACGATAACGCTGAAATCGGGTCTGGAGTAAGGGGTGACGTTAAATCAAACAGACACGTAGAACCTTATTTTTTTCGACTGACAGAAAGAGGCAGACTACCTGAATTTCTAAAGAAGGAGACAGATCAGTTCGTCTCACAAAAGACCAAAACCTACTTCTGTGAACCTTAGGAGGACTCATTGTACCTGTTGGAAAGCAAAGCTGTTTTCGAGGAGTCTTCGCGTCGGTATTTAGTAAGTCTCTAGCGAGAAAATCGAGGTGTCGCGTCAGTTCACCGACTAAGCCTCCGGCAGATGATTCCTGTAATCCCTTAATACCCTCGTATCTTGCGCTCTGCCTATAGTGAAAAACTCGAGGAAAGATTCTAACGATCGTGGTGAGAACCTGTGGTCAGATCTAACGATAAGAAAAATGCCGACTTCGGCACGGTTACTCCTAGTGTAGATAGCTGTAACATATTTCAATATTTCTTTTAGCAATTTTTTATTTTCTAGTGATAATATGTCTTTATCCATTGGACACGTCTATTTCGAGATTTATATAGAAATTTGAAATATTAAAGCTTCAAACTTACTTATATACGTTTGGTAGATAAGTCTGATTGAATATATATGAGTTAATTGTGAATTTATTGAAAGATCATGAAAATTTGTGGAACAAAATTGCACATTCGATTGATCGAGGTTTCATTCGAAGATTATGCGATTTCTGCTACTTTCACGGTGGAACTTCCTCTTTTTCGGATCGGAATTTCCGACAATTTGTTTATCTTTCTCGTCGCGCTATTCTCGGTACGTATCCTCGCATTTCGTTTCTCTGCGAGTTTCGGAGGAAGGCCTGCCCCTTTTACCTTCGTGGCGCAGCTAAATTCGTTATCTGAGGATATTTTGGTTCGCGAGATATCACAACATCCATTGGAGAGTAAGCAGCCCAAGTGATTTCTCCTAGCGACGTCTTGATTCATTGTAATGCGTTTCGTGGCTTACCGGAAAGAAATACGATATTCTTCCATGGAAAGCCCGCGCAGGAGATAATTAAATAATTGTTGTTCTGTCACGGTTCTGGTAAATCACGCGGCCATCTGGTTGCACTAAAAATTCTCATCGAGCCCTAGGCTTCAGCTTTTCTTTGTGGAAAACCACGTCAAATGCTGCTTTAAAACATTTTAACGAAAAGTTCGATGTTTCACTTCCTACTCGTTCATTAAAAATATTACTTTCCTCTTATCCTGATTCGACTTAAGAAATCATTGTTAATATTTAGAATAAAGAAGTAAGAGTATAGTATAAATAAGATATCTACGACTTTAAACTCTACTTTCCAGTACCTAACTTTAAAAGCTATACGTAAATTATCGTAGCATTTTACATTTAAGATTTACGTCTGTCTTCGGCATAAAATTCACATTCTTTTCCTCTAAGAAGATCGTCTTTGACTTTTTCAAACTTATAAAAATGCCTGGGAATGAAAATAAATTATCCTAGAAATTAAAAAAAATCTTGAAGATTAAAATTAATTATTCTAGCCCCTACATCGTTTCCCGTGACACAAAACATCGAAACCACGAAATATCGCAACAAGTATCCCGAGTTTTCCTCGATTCTGAGACAGCAACTGGAAGGATCGCAGTTACCATGTTCCATGCGTTCACCAGTGAACCGATGATTCACATAGTCGCTCCTCTGTCTCTGCTTTTAATCCACATGCTCGCGATCTCGTCTCTTGCGACACGGTTAAATCGTTGTAACACAAATCCGCCATCTGTTTTTCTTATCGCGTCGCCGATTTCTAACGCAATTCTCCGTCACAATTTTCCACCGTGTGAGGCTCACCTTGAACTCGTGCATCGGCGGAGGTCGGGTGGAAAAGGCTGGCGTCGATCGGACGTCTTGTAGAAACGAGTTGTCGCGCGTCGACACGCTCGTTGCGCGGATTAACGCCCACGCGAATGTTAATTAGACCGGGCGAACCGGGACGCGAAACAAGCGAAGGAATGGGAACGGTGTCAGAGAATCTGCCGCGAGAACAATGCGGCTAGTGTGTCTGGAAGTCGCTTGAAATTACTACTCGAAACTTGTTTCTCGATTGTGAAGCCTGATTAGAGGAGTGCGCGTGCTACTATGAAGTAGTATAGGACGCTACTTCTACTTCGTGGAAACTTGCGGACATGCTGTTTGAGTGAGAAATACATATTTAAATAAATAGAGGAACTTTGTGGATGGATTAAGACAAATGTGTATCAGAATTAAGTAGTTAGGTCTTTATATAATGGAGGAGTTTTGATGTTGGTGAGAAGACAGTTTCGAAGAAGAATTGTTTTACTGTCGCTGTCTTGCGATTTCGATTTTTATCTCCTGCCTTTATATTAAGAAACTTTATAGATGTGTTTGAAATGGATCATCGTGGCTTCTTTTATTCTACTTGTAATTTTTCCTATGATATAGAAGCGTTATAATTTTATTCGTATAAGGAGTTGTCTTAAATCGGAGCTAAGTATTATTCTTGATAAATATTTCGACGCGTATGTTTAAACATAACAGTATATAAATGTCCCTTAATTACGTCCATTAGAAGAACACCATTCAAAGGATCGATGATCTTTCGAGAGAAATGAAATCGAAGAAAATATGTCACGCCAAAATCTTGTTTAGAGTATCAAGAATCTGATTGCAAGACTTTAGGCTCCAGGGAAGTATCGCGGTTGTGTTTGGTTTTCTTTCACGGAAAGCGAAACGCAAAGCGGAAGAAATTCAGATCAAGTGAACGAACCTGCATGAAATCATACTGACATTACACTTTACGTGAAAGATGAAGCCGATCGCGTGACGAGAAATGATCGAGGACAGGGTGCGGCGATGCGACTGCAATTACTTCCTGCTGACCACTCCTGACCCGTCACTCCATTAAGAAATGAACTCGAAACGGAACCGTCGAATTACCTTCTGTTTCGCTTATTACTGCAATCTTCGCATTATAAGCACCGTGTGCACCGCAAGCCACTACTCGTGTAAACCGTTTTATCGTGATTCGTTTTATCCATTTCATCTCCCTTGGACGCCCTGGAATCCTCGATGTTACCGCATTATGATGATTTCATGCTATCATCTACTCTCAAAAGTAATGGAATAAAATCCTAAATTGATTATGAAACTCTCCGAAGATACTAAAAGTTTCAAATTCGAATTTTCAATGTTGGTAGAATCTTGAAAAAAATTACTTGCACAAAATAAACGAACTATCACGAGTTTATTAAAAAGGAAGTTCTTCAGTTTGTTAATAAAACGGAACAGCATTGGAAAATGTTAACCATATTTGCATCTTGCAATTATAATAGCTGTTAGAGAACTTCGTTCTTTTCTTATTTGCCAAATAATTAAAAATTCCACCATAACTCAACTATTTGATTAAAAAATACACTCTGCTGAGAATTATAATTAGTCCATTGTTATTTTTCATAAAATAACGTTTGTCGTTTATCACTATAAAAAGTTCAATAAATCTACAACTTAAATAATTATGGAACCAAAGGGGCGATACTTTTAAGAGTTAAAATGTACGATTAAATGCAAATACTTAAAATCGCAATCGACGATAGAGACCTGTAGTAATATCAACAAGACTACCAATAACACCTGTAGGTTCTTCCTTTTTTCAGAGATCTTCTCAATTACGTTTTGCTAAGAATACTAAAATCTATTCTGTTGCTGAATTCTAATGTCCAAGCCATTATTCCGCCGGTGTCATTAAAATTTCACCACTTCTACTCGAGGAAAGAAACCAAAGAAAGTTGGAAGTTTATAAACACGATTCCCCGTAATGTATGATGGTTGACTCGGAGTGTCTTCACGGGTGCATCGGTGACGTCAGGCTCGGTGCATCGCACGGGAACAGCTGGGACGTTCTCCGAAATAAAGAGAAGAACGGGGCCACCAAAAGGAGGGAAAACTCTTCCTAGCAGTTCCCTGCGTAAGTCGAGAGATACACGAGGACACCCGTGCATTTCTCTACGCTCGATGAATGACTAAGACCGCTCTTAAAATTCGTGCCATTTCGCACGCTGACTCAAAAGATGAAACAGGGATAACGTCGGCTATTTCTGCACCTAGTTGCCAACACAAAGAGGAGCGGTCGAATTATGAACGGCTCTTAAACTCCGCCGCCGTAATCGTCTCTACGTCGTTCAATTAATTGTGGCGTCTTCGGTATGGATTCTAGAACGTTAAATTGCTCCGTGCGAGAGCAGGATAATATCAAATTTTGAAGACAATGGCGGATTTTTACTTTATCATTAGATGAGAATTATTTTTCACAAAGTTCAAGAGAATATTAAAAACCTTTAACAAACTATGGGACAGACTTGTTTATCTTCATAGACAAACATATTTTTTCACACAACCTAAGTGAAAATTTCAAGAGCAAAGAATGCGGAGGATCATCGACGACACAATTTGTCTATGAAATGTTAATGTTAAATAGACTACCGAATTGCCTTAATTACTCCAAAACTTACTTTCCATTAATATAACCTTACATAACTACATACTGTGCTTTATAACTAAAAAAAAGTCGAAAATTCGTCAGCTCGTTATCAATAGACTAAAGAAGCATGCAACGTCAGCACGCTGTGTTTGAAAAAAAAATTCTTAAAGGGATGCCTAGCGTACGGTGTACAGTTTCAATAGGGGAATGAAGAGCAGTGGTGAGGAAATCTTAGCGAAATAATCGAATTTAGTCGGGTCATAAGCGACAAAAGGGATGATGTTACCCTTAACCCGTAGGGTTTTCGCTTTTCGAAGGTTTCTGTCGTGAAGCGATAGCTATAGACGCGACATCACGATGTCGTCGTTTAAGGGGAGGTTAAGAAGGAGTTGCGTACGAGAACTAGCCGCCAGAAGCGATGACTGAGAAGAAGGTAAACAAACGAAAGAGAAGTCAGAGTCTCGCAAGATCTTGGCCCCTGAGGAGGCGAGGAAGGAATCTGTGCGAGTTGAAACTATACAAGGGTGGCTCGCTGCCTCAGGGTAAATAAACGATTTAAGACGGTGGCAAATGCACGGTGTGCTCGCGAGATCACGACGAAATCCACAGCGAACGTAAACGGGGAAACAAACGAACCATCAATTAAATTTGCGATTAAGCAGACTTTGCTCGGAGCTCGTAACCGGCGTTATTTGCCATGGAAAAATAGGCCACCGCGGATAGATAGGAACGTGTATACGGCGTTAAACAAAGTCTCATAAATTGCGGAGATAAATTAAAGCAGAAGTGAATTAAAGCCGCGTTGTTGAAAGACAACCGCGACTTCGTCGAAACGAAGCTTTTGATCGCTAAAACCACTCTGAACCGTGGAAAAATGGAAGCACGCGGATATGCCGCGATTCTTTGCCATAAAGGATTTCATCGTGCGAAAAAGCAAGGGCGGAAATTTACAATCTCCGTAGAAATTTACGGATACAAGCAAGAAAGGTGAGCGCGACGGTATAAATTACGAGAGAGAAATTATGTCGGAAACGCGAACGTTTGTTGGCAACGTCGTCGAGGCATCTGTACTACGAGAATACGCCCAGTTTGAATCGAGCAGCCAGCAGAAGGCGTTCGAAGCACTTCGAGCCGCGTTTCGAAGTACCGTCGACCCCCAAATTATACGGTTGAAGAAATACTCGATCGAGAAGATAAATAATTAAGCAGTATCGAGGAGCGTGTCGCGAATGCCGGAGAGCAAAGCGCCGCCGCAACCGGCTGGCATTTTAAGGCGTCTAGTCACGAACTATCGGCGATCCGCCGGCTGAATCGGAATTGAAGAACGACCGACAATGGCGTTCCCGTGGATTATAACGTGCGCTTCCAGCCCAGCGAGAACTAACGCTTCGTAGCTTGATTTTATGTACGAGCCACGGACAGCAACTGACAGTACGAATCAATTTTTTCTCGTTCACAGGAACAGAAGGTACTATACGCTCGTTCTTGAATGCTAAATCCGCCTGAGTTACGTGAACAGTACTTGTGTCTTTCCCCTTGCTTCCTTTTTTCTTTATTCCTCTCTCAATTTACGTGCGTGGAAATGGTGTTAAATTCGACAGATATAGAGCTTGAGTTACGTGGTTTTCGACTATGTTAAAATTCAGGCTGCAGTTTTAAAAATACTGTACCAAATGATAAGATCACAAAGGCGATGTATCGCATGGGAATTTGAAAATACAAGTTTCCACCGAGGGGATAATTGAGACGTAAATCAGGTTTGGCTTTTATCAAAAACTGCTCCAACGTGAAACGACGATAAGCGGTAATATGCTTCTCGTGTTTTACGCCGCAAGTTTATTACTTGCGGACCGTACTTTTTTAAGGCTTTCCATCGTTAAAAAAACTTGTTAGCCGTACGTTGTTTCTCTTATGATGGAAATTCGAGTTGATCTGCGGTGACAATAGGATCGTGAACAGAGAAGTCGAGTCGCTTTAAGAACAATGAAACTTTCGAAAGTTTCCGCTCGGTGGCGAACTTGGCGGCGAGTACAGAGGCTAATTGAAGAAACCTAGGAACAGACCTAGTAACAGACCCTCTCTTCTCGTCGAGGATAGTCAGTGTTTTGTAGTTGTAATTCAGCCTGAGACAATCGTAATCGAGTTATTCGAAATTCGGCTAACTCTATCCGGCGTGTTGTAGGTGTCTTCGTTGAGGAAGTTGACAATAGCAATCGATGATACTATTTACCAAGTAATATCCATAATTTGGTCCACTGTTTTCATCTTGATCATATTCAGTTCATATATCACGAGATAGGGAACAGTGTCCCTTAAGTGTGAACTCTAAGCAATTCTTCTTCAATGATTCATAAGTGGAATGGTTTTTCAATGGAAAAAGATCATATCGGAATATAAAATTCGGAGAATAAAATGGTTATAAATAGATAGTAGATGTTTATGCATTTATAAAAAATGTATAACGTAGAAAAATTCACAGAATACACATAATATGTAAAGGATATATAAACTATCCAAAGTATAGTGCTCATTTTAATATTTACTTTCCCTTTAAGGACGTTCCATACGTTGCTTTTCTTTAGTTATATTCAGGGTAATATAAATTTGCATAAAAATCCGCAACTATACAGGGTGCGCCGTTAGAATTCGGACAGAATTCAATTTGTAGTTCCCACCATATTAGAATTCAGATGTTTGTGCTGATTGACTCTGAAGTTAGTTAAATATGTCAATAAGTCTTCTATAACCTCAAAATGACAGAACTCGTTAAGCAAAACCCGGAATACGATAGAAGAGCGGCGATTATAGAAAGTCTTCGCGCCGGGAGAACGCCGGTCGAAATTATAAAATTCTTTAGCTACCCAAGATCGACGGTAATTTAATTTTGTTGTGGGCAAAACCAAATTTCCAGCAAGTGTTCACGTTTTGAGCGTTGTCTCAAGTGAGGGCGACGTCATGCCTCCGCACTTCTTCCAAAAAGGCGAAAGAATCACAAAGGAGGTTTATTTGGAGGTCCTGAAGACAGTAATAAAGCCGTGGATGGAAATTACGGCTTCTGGAAGGCCGTATTTATTTCAACAAGATGGCGCACCTGCTCACACAAGTCATCTTGTTCAAAATTGGCTCTCTGACAATGTGGACATGTTTTGGTCGAAAGATTTCTGGCCTCCTAACAGTCCCGACCTAAACCCATTGGACTATTACGTGTGGGGCGTTATCGAGAGACAAACTAATAAATGCAGGCACCCCAACGTCAACTCCCTACGAGCTGCTATCGAGTCAGAATTCGCGACAATTAAACGCGACCAGTTGAAGTCAGCGTGCTCGCGCTTTAGAGCAAGAATAGAGCAGGTCATAGAGGCAGAGGGTGGTTACATAGAATAAAAGTTCTCAGCAAGGACCCTTTAAATGAGATATAACAACATTTTCATGTGTTTTTGTGTATTGACTTAAATAAACAACTTTCTGCACAAAACTTCTTTTGTCCGGATTCTAACGGCGCACCCTGTATACTTTATAAGCCTACTTCCGGTGAAACGCATTCTTTTCGTCTTATCGCGCACCATAACGACACCTTAAGAGAACTTTATTCTCCTACATGTTTTTTCGTCTGACGAAGCCACGCATTTCACGTGTCTTAACATTTACATTGAAATACACGGTTCTTAATGACAAAGATAACAACGTTATCTGAATGATTTAAAACATAAGGCGAATAATCACACTATCGAAGTTTTTCCTTATACACGTGTTTTATCATCTTTACGACAGCCCACGCCTTTCTCAATTTAGGAAATGTTATTTAGGAAAGAAAATTTTAAAACGTCGAGCAGTATATCGAAGTCGATAAACGTGTTTTCGAAGCAGCGTATAAAAGAAAATTAGGTTTGTATTCTACGGAGGAGGTAGAAGAAGGGAGGCAAATAGAAAAGGTTGACGAAGAATGGGAAGAACTAGAATTGCAGTACGAAACATAAAGAGAAGTAAAGAGAGAGAAAGAAGCTAACAAAAAACATTGCAAGAGAAGGATTCAGGTGACGTAGAACGGAAAAGAGTGGAAAAGAGAAAAGCAAAGTATCAGCGAGGTTGATAAAGAAGGCAGAACGGCAGAGTGGAAATAACTAGGAAACAGAAAAGGATCTTCTGGCAATTGCACGGTCGTGGAAGCAACAACGAAGAAGTCAGGGTTCGAGTGTTCGACTTCTTGGTAAATCCTTCGTCGAGATGTCGAAAGTTTCTCTTTGCGAAGTGCTCGAAGTCGCGTTGGAAGATCGTTACTTGACACAGTTGCAACCGAGCGAACGCTCGACGAAACCGCAAAAGGGGTCTGGTTACTGTTCGCGGAAGCTACGGCGAATTTAAAATTCCAGTAGACGCAGGAAGGGAGAGTCATCGCAATCATTGAAGCATATTTAAAAACTGAAACACGGTATCGTACGATAAGGAAAGTTCACCATCGCACGAAACTCTCGAGGCTGGTTACCTCTTGGAAACCAGTTACGTCGTTTAAACTTCGAAAACAATTTTAAAATTCCCACCGCGTACTTTCCGAGGTTATTAATCTCTGCTGAATTCGTAAAATGGCGTGACACTAATGAGGTCTCTTAGTTTCCGTCGTTTAACGCGTTGCTGCTGGAGAACATAACGCGTACCTTGCATTATTTGTTAATCGCTTTCTGAATGTCTTTGAAACTTTAATCCTCGTAACTGTATTATATGTAGATGTACGCTCCATGATTTAATATTTATCAAATGGAAATGTGGGAGAACAGCCAGGGAAAAAATGATAAATATTGTTCGAGCGAAAATCACGCGATTTTCACGTTTCATGCATCGAATCGGTAGCATCATCCGTGAAATTGTTACAGCCAGTGTTTTTCCAATTCATTAAGCTTCGTTCGTTTACGAATAATACCTATTGATGCGGAATATTTCACAAGCATGAAATGCATTTTGTAAAAGTCGAGATCTGATCTTTATTTCACCAATTATCAATATACATTTTTAATATATTCTTCCAAAACTGTTATCCCTACGATTTACGAATTTCAATGGTTTATTTGAGGGATATAGTGACCTTAATCTATACCACAAAACCAATTTTTGTATGGAAGCAATATGAATATGTGAAAACTAATTTTATGAAAGTAAATATAATTTATAATTATTAAACGCAACATATTGTTTAACAATATAAAAATATTTCCTTGCGACAGGTTGAGTCATTGTGAAATACAAAAATGAATACAAGAAATGAACAATTAAGGAAGATTAAGTCGATGTACCCTTTTAAAAGATGTATAAAACATCTATGAAGATCTCTCTGTCATTTCCTTTTCTCAAACCAAGCACGATGTCTTCTAGATTAAACATAAAAAGAAAAGAGAATAAATATAAATCTATGTAATCAAAATGGAGCAACGAATTCCATCGAAATGTAGGAGATAAAAAGTCTACAAGGCGACACAAACGTGACTTTTACTTGGAAGAAAGAATCTACCGCAAAGTGTGTCGAGCAACTTCCGTTTCAAACTTGACGTACTCGAGTCAGCCTACTCGTTTAACGAAACCACGCTAACATTGCGTAAGCCTTTGGAATTACACGGAATACGAGATAGGTTTTCGAAGATGATTCGAAGGTGTTAACCGATAATGATGCCTGTAGATCGGATCGGCTAGCGCGCTTCTGCCTCTTGTTCACTTCGAATCATGTTGCGAGACGATGTACGTACGAAACGAGAGACTCGTGAACACGAGACCCCAGGTAGTCGAGGTTCAATGTCCGATCGATGGATCAACTTGCAAGCAACTCTCTTCGTGTGCTCGATGCCGCGTGCTTTCAACGTAGAAATTATGTGACGTGTTTGCGTTTATCAAATTCTTTCAAAAATCCTAGCAACTTGAACGAGCCTCAGCTATTTCTTCTTCGCAAGAAAAAGTTTCAAATCTTTCAACGATTCCTCGTTGCTAATCCTCGTAATTTCTATATACATTTCCAAATTCATTTCAAATTTTACCGATATAATCACGATAGTTAGATCTCATTGCTAATGCAATTTCAAAATATTAGGCGTAAAACAAGAAATATATTCACAAATAATATTTACAAGTTTTCAGATGCTTCGTAATCTTTTCTGCTTCACTTTATGAGTCTATGCATGGCGCTTGTTTTTCAAGTGCTAAAATAAAAAAGAAAGAAAATAATCCAAAGTACTCGAAATGCAATTAGTCAGATTTGGCAAACCAGAAGTGGGAAGATTTTAAATTCTATCCACAGCGGTATTATTTCATAACATCGTTAGCGGGCAGACCGCAAGAGCGGGGCCGCAAAACCACTGCATTACGCTTGTACACGCGTGTGGCGTAGCTAGGGGCGCCAAAGTGTGCACCCCCGCGATATCGCGTCCCATGAATTTCGCGGAGCTTGCAGCGCCGTGCTCGTCATAGGAATGCCGGAAGTTAATTCGTGGAATGATGGTGCATGCGCCGCCGCTCCTTCTACCCGCGCACGAAATTACTTTTGCCCTATCCATGTGGGGTCGCCCAGCACACGAAACTGAGAGATACGCGGATCCCCCACCATTATATGGCGCATCCTCTCGTCCACGCATAATTCGATTAATTGTTCGAGCATCCAGCCTTCACTGCGGACCTAACTGCTCCTCTTCGATAGATTGACACAACAGCGTCTCTTAGTTGCCATAAGTTCTCGAATGCATCGTGATTTTCTAATGTTAACTTTTGGAGAAATGTAGATAATACTTTAAATTAAAGTAGAATTATTTTTCATGAATTAATTGAAACAAAATTACAAATGAAACGCGTAATGCAATCGCTGATCCTTGATGGGTTAATATCGTTGATTTGCTAGAAGAGCGATACAAGTAAAAAAATAGATTGGGAATATGTAGAAAGTTTGAAGTAGAATATTATTAATTACGTAGAAGTACTTTGTAAGGACAGTCTTTTTTCTTCTGCAATTTAGCAAGTATCGTTTAAATTTTACGACTGTCTAATAGAATATCGTTCGTGTATATTGCTTGCTGTAAATTGTATTAATTGCAAATGTGTAACATAACTATATGATGCTTCTGACAAGCGTATCGCAGTAGTTCGTAAGCGACACCTAAAATCATGAATAGCGTCGTAGATTGTGAACTACTTGAGACACTCGAAAACGTCGAGTACCGTTCCAAAGTTAAATCTACTTGGATAATACGTCTGTCAGCAGCTTTGCCTTCGAATCAACGACGCTTCAGTCTAACTGCGACTAATTTTCAATCCCGATAATCTCTCAAATTAGACATCTAACGCGATAACATCGAAGACCATTAAGCTATTTTTTGCAATAAGATTTATGCGAGCATTTCAACAATAGTTACGTTCGGAAGGAAGCTGTAAGACGAGATCGTGCACGATAAAATCACGACAGACAGAGTAATACAAATGCAATTCTCACGCATTTCCTTGGTAAACCGAGCCCGAAACGAATTTTTATTTCCGTGGAAAACTTGAGAAACGTTTAAGACGGAAATGTGGGAATAGACGCAGAAAAAACTTGGGTCTGGACACGGTCGACCTACGTCGCCATGGGTCTGACAAGGTCATCGTGGTTGCAGCTGAGAACTCGAAACAATAAGCCCGTTATTAGTCCAGTTTCCTCCGAGGATACGTAACTCAGATAATATTCAGAAAAAAAGAAAGATGAGCGTAATAACGCGCTCATCAGTGTTCCTCAACTTTTCTTAAATGTCTCTTCTGGAGCTAGCCACGTGCCAGTGCCATCCATAGCACCTGAGAACGTGCCAACGTTTCGTATTTAAGACACGAGATATGTTTAAAATATAAACTGGTTACCTGCTGTAGATGAGCACTCGCCGTGAACGTAATAACGTAAGAGAGAAGGTTATACGTTATAGTTACTGTGACATTATTTTGCGCGACACCTGCTATGATGTCGGCACTTCGTACTTAAATTATGAAGAAAGTTTAGAATATAAAGATGGTGATATATCTGTTTTATGGGACAATAGAGAAGCTGAGAAAGTATTCCAACTTATGGCTGTGTTGGAGAAACTGAAAATTATCGATATATCGTTCATTCGAAAATGTTTCGGTGTATATCACCGAGTAATTTACAGAAACTTCTGTTTACACAAACTGTTACGAATCGACTGGCTAAACGTAGGGAACTTTAGCCGTCGTACAAGAGACTCGGTCAACACGCATATGTCTAGTATGAAGTTTCGATTGCGACATTTCCTTTCACGACGCCACGTTTAGATCTCGACAAGATCGCATGTTTCAACGATTGACAAATGATCTCAGCAATTATTGAATCCCTCCTCGGAATTGTAAAGCAGTAATTTATATCTCGTTATATGAAACATACTACTCCATAAATCATGTTTTCTTGTAAGGAATAAAACACATAAAAAAATCATACGAATTATAGTACTATTTGTATTAAATCTGAAGCCGAAGATTAAAGGACACTTCAAACTATGATCAATTAAAAATCTTCCAAATCTTCTCATTACTGTTTTAGACGTCGACATACCTCATGAATAATTCTTGCGCGATTTTGCAAACGTGTACGCGACGAATTGCATACGAACAGGAGCAGCAGTGAGAAAGTGAGAGAGAGAGAGAGAGAGAGAGATGGAGTAAGCGGGCCACTTCGCACGTGTGGCCAATCGCGATAACTCGAGTGTGCTCGCGGGGTGTTACAGAGAATTATCGTCGGGAATGAACGAAGCAGGATGTCGGCTATATCTACGCCCCCGAGCGAATTCTCCAGACAAAGCAGGCAAACCGCAATCGGGCCAGATGCGCGTGCACGTATTGTGTACCGAGGACTGTCCTAAAATAATTTATCTGCCCGCTGGGGATACACGAGCGCATCGTCGCCCTGGCTGATAATGCGCTGCGTATGCTGCAATCTCGATCCATGCGGTTTATTGGGTTATCGAAGTTATCTGGTGCGTTAACCAGCTTAGATCCAGCGTCAAGCTCCGCCAAAGATTTCCGTGGGCTTCAATTGCGATGACGCACACAAGATGAGGGCAGAGTCACGTCGAGACACGGAAGATCGTTACTTCGCTTGAATACTATGCGATATGCGATCGTGGAATAGGAAATAAGGGGTGAAAGTTTGTTTAAGAAATTGTTTCGAAACGAAGAGATTGATTAACGTTCGATAGAGTCTGAACGTTGATTTATCGTCTCTCGTTACAGCAGCCCTTCATAGATAATGGGAGATATTTATTGCAAGGAGCTTTATCTATGGTAATAGGTTCAATATTCTCCTAGTTTCTTCTCGAAAGTCAAAAATATCGACGCTGGATTATCCGTGGTGTTCGATAAAGAATTCCAGAAGGAGGCTGACTCTTATCGAGTCTTCACCGAGCGATAAATGGAGCACTGTGAAAGAGAAGAGACACAAAAAAGAGAAAGAAACGGGTTGTAGCCGGTTCAAATGGGAAAACGTGGCCGCGTACGGGGTGAGCGCCGTCCGGACGATAAACGACACCCATAATTTTTCCCCTCCGCGCCCCGTCATCGCACCACACAACGCACCCGCATGATTACGCGTCAGCCGCTCGGTAACACCCAGAGATTCGTCGTGGACCGAAGTGTAATTCGTTGAAAGAGCCTATTGTGAATAAATTGAGCCGGAGCAAGGATTGGGCAGCAGTCAGAGGCGAGGTTCGACGCGGTGTTCTCTCGCCATCGCGTGGTCCGTTTTGTGCGCATGAAATTCCCACCGCGGCCTGCCTCTCTCCCTCTGACACCCCGTGAACCGTCAATTTATTAATCCAACGACCGCGTTGGACGACCGACGGCGCGGGTATGAAAGACCTCGCAGAGGTGCGACCAGCTCTCGTGAACGCACGAACTGTCGTTATTGTTGTCGTTTAGTTGAAATCCGTGGTCCGGTCTATAGGTCACGATCGCCCCATTTTCAGGAATCGTCCGAACGATAATTGGATCAGATAATTAGACGACGAACTAACTGGTCGAATGTATTATTCTCCTGTATACATTGTACATATACATATACATGTACATATACGCAGCCTCGCGCTTATAACCGGGGAACGTTCGCTTCCGTTGTAACTGGTTGCTTTTATCGTTCGCACGACTGCACGCTCGTTCTATCCGATCGCCAGCTTTATTTGCCTTGCTTGTACGATCATAACTGTGCACAATCGTTATCGTATCGTATCGTTCGAAAGCCAGGAAAGTTGGACGGAATTAATCGGCGGCACGCGTTGACCTCGTTATTAATTGACGAGTACGCCGGTCCTGATCAGGCCATTGATATCGACCAGCAATTGAATTTGCGACACGCTGCCCGTTTATCAAGGAGAACAGCATAACACGACGCGGTATGGCACACGCCTATGCTCTATAACTGGAATCGTTGCGCTACAGTAATTTGCGGTCAACGTCCTCTCCCCGACGGTCGGCGATAAGGTTAATCACCGATTTTTCGAATCCAACTACGAACCAGTAGGAAGATCAAACTGTTTACGGGGCTGATGGGAGAACAATGACGCCGGTCAGACGCGGAGAAATGTGATGGAATCGACGACAACACGTTATACAGGGCGGTCTCTCTTCGTTCCTCGTACGACCGTCGACTTGCAGAGCTTGGTTAACCCTTCGGCCGGAAGTTGCGCGCGCCGGAAGCCACGCTAGGTTTAGGCGAACGCACCAGCAAACGATTTCGTGGGACCTATCGCGTCGATCTACACGAGTTTGCCCTTCGGCTCCGGTGCCTCTCTGAATGTATAAACACGAGGTTCGTGCCACGAGGTTCCTCGAACCGGCGTGGCGTTTAACTGTTCAGATGGGAATGACGGACGTGCTCGACTCCGCGTGCGTTGTCGAGGAAGTGTTCCCAATCGGTTTCTCGCTATCGCACGAGAATCGAGAATCCTGACGAGACGATCGACGCTTAATATTCAACAGGAATACGATTATCGATCGCATTGACGTAACGATTTGATGAATAAGATATGTATACGAATAAATTGGTACCATATGTGTTACCTAAGATAGATTTATCTTATCTTTGACTCTTCCGCGATAAAGTAATTTCGATTGATCGTGGAAGAATATAATTCGAGTCCACGGGTACTAAATCGCAATTGCAATTGTAGACTTAACGCTATCGTGATGTAACCGTTGCTTCCAACGCCATTGGTATCTCATTCAACCGACTATCATAATCGAAAGCCAACGATTAAAGAAAGCCTGACGGGCATTTAACGCAAATAACCGTACTGGGTCTGTAAATAGAATTAACGACGTTGGGACGATAAGTGACTGAATCGTGGCTGAATCTGATTCGATTAACAAGTAAATTTCATCAGCGGTCATCGCGGACGAACGATGTCATTGAACTAGAACCAGGTTTACGATACTTGCGACAAAGAAATAATTAATCGTCGATCGTTCCACTATTCTTTGATTCGAGACACCCGGTATACATTGCAATGCGTGTCACGCCTACGAGTGTCGCGTCAGGCGTTTGTCGGATCGACAGAAATTACTTTCAATCATACTATACATAGTCGACTCGGCAGCCACTTCACAGAGAAACCATACTTCGATGATAACAGAAGTACAAAATAGCAACATACCGATATTTCAATCGCGTATCAAGAGTTTTTAACGAAGAACTTCGATACGTAGAACTGTAAGGAGTTTTAGCATCGTTTACGAATTCAACTACATCTAAGAAATCGCTAACGGACCATGAATAGATTTCTGCATTGCAAACGTTATGTAGAACTGGTTATCCTTGCATTACCGTGCGGTACTCAGATCGAAATAACGATAGGCAATAATAAGGAACCCAGTTCACAGTCAAGAAGCGTAGCGTGCATCGATACTTAACCCGCCTATCAACCATAGAAATCAAGACCATCAATTACGCGACGCGTTATTACCATCTAAATACGATCTTCTTTCGATACGTACCATTGGCAACTTCAGAATAAAATCATTTGAGAAATGAAACAGTTATACTACATATACATAGTGGCTTTCGAAAGTATTCGAATATTTGTAGATAAGTACCTTCTATGAGTTATAATTTCTACATACATTTTGTAATTCTTATCTAATTCATCTTATAATTTCTATATATATTTTTCTCAACTGGTTTTAAATTTAACAGATATGGTCTTGACAAACGTGCCTCGTTACGGTGCTAATGAAGTTTCAAAAGATCTTGTGAAAAACGCATAAAAGTTCTCTATGGTTAAACGTTCAAATACTTTCGTGAGCCACCATATAACATCTAATCAGTAAGATCGAATTCTACGTTGTTCAGTGATATAATCCAATACCATTTCCTAGAAGCATCGGTTCGAAACTTTTCGCGAGCCATTTTCTTCTTGCTGGTAATTCCATTTTTGAGTTGACGGTTTTGATCGCCGATAGAAAACATCGCGTTTTCATCGTATCAGAACGCGGGCCAACAACAATAGCAATCTGTTATCCGGTTAGCAGCCGGTGCATCCGTTCTAACTCGATTCCAAGTTTCTTGCGGAAGTTCCAGCTTGAAGCTGAAGGTGAGAGAACGAGCCTGGTTGGCTCGTAACGAGTACCGTGCCACTGCTGGTCGGTGGATCGCTTGGACTGCATCCAGCCAAGCGAGGCTGACAACGGGAACGGCAAGTGGGACTCCGGATATGTATAATGCGCCAAAATGTGCTCATAGGAGACGCCTGTACAGACCGTTATGCCTTCGTGTTTCCCATGTGCACGTTACTATGTGATTCCCGCCATATTCACGGACAAATGATTTGTCCGCTAATTCCTGCATTGGAGTACGATCCACATTGTCTTTCTAAAAACTTTCACCATCGACTGTCGTAAATGCTGGGTAGAAGCGATTTTCAATAATTTACGGTTAAATCAGAAATAGTAATCGCTTGGCAGAAATTGTACTATGAGTAAGGTATCGACTTATTTTGAAAGGAAAATGTAGAGATTTAGTAATTCGAAGGATGATTTGAAACTTCGTTTGTAGGACATTTGGAAAACGTTTTTCCGATTTGCATATTTTCTAATAGTATGTGATTTAATTTTAAAAAATAAAATCCAGAAATACCGAGTTTAAGTTTAGAAAACATCCGGTTGGAAAGTTACGTTCGTTACAAGAGTTACTGCACGTGGCACAGCATACATTTACAAAACAGTAAATCACAGCATCGAGTGTGCAGGTGAGGTTGGGTCTGAGTTTGCGGTTATGTTATATATTGAATTTGGTTTAAGTTAGGCCAAATTTGAGTTAGAATTACGGTTAAATTCGAGTTTAAATTGGATTTGGAAAACGTTGTAAGCTGAAGACAAATATTTTCGGAACCTATCTATCGAATACTGTCAAAAGATAAGAAGTTGGTCAAAGAAGTAGCGCGTGATTAAGGTTGAAGTTCAAGTGTACGAGGTACACATGTTTCTAATATTTTGAAAGAAACCTTTGTTCTTAAGAACAAGGCGCTGCTTGAGTTTTGACACTATAGCAAGAGTAAACGTACTATTTAGCTAGACCGTGGAACCGCGAAAAGATTCCATTTTTAGATCGCGCAAGAAAGATCGTATATACGAGAGATGCTAACAATAAGTTATAGCGCGCAGAGCGCGAAGTTGGAAGCCGAGAGTTAGTCATCGGGCGCGCATTTGCGTCGCACGTTTCCAGCATCGTTATTATGGCGGTTGTGAATTTTAGCGACAAAGATATCTACGTGTAACATGAATTTCAGCGACAGAGATATCTACACGCAACGTGAATCGGGACGTATAACATCAGAACGTATAACATCGTGACGATGGTATCTTCGTTGAGCATATCTGCATCGCGTGCATCGCAGGTTAGTCACGAAGAGGTACTTGTTTGTTTCATTCACCTGATCGTTGGAGAAGACACACTTGACGTTAACCCAACGGTGTGCCTTGACGGTACAGTTGCACTCGTCCATCGCGCATATTCCGGGCGGTGCACTCTCCACGTTACCAGACAGAAATACTAGACACCACAAAAACACCGACCATACGATAGCACGATCACACTTTAGCCCATTCAGGGCACTGAACACTCTTCTTCTGCCGCTCATCTTCGTTGATCCAAGACGATCCTCCGAGGGAACAAAAGGCCGCGTTGTTCAACGACCACGATCGATCGCCTTCGATTCTCTTGCGCGAAGATCTTCCTCACATCGTTTACAGCACACCGTTACTCGTACGCAAGGCACACTTTCATCGATCTGGATCTTCCTCGACCCCTCTTTCTCCTTTTCGAAATCGGTTACATCTGTCTCGATCGATCGAACACTTGAGAACTTTCCTTGTAAAGAAAACTTCTTAGAGACACACCCTGCTTGATGCTTTAATGCTCCGATACGAACAAAGGTCAGGGCAAATACCACGGATCGTTGGATTTTAGACTCTAGAAAGGTATCGATCGCTCCTATTCCTGTATCCTTTCGAAACAGGATTTCTGTCGAGTGATCCGGAACGCGCTCGAGGACAGGGAGATCAGAAGTGGACGGAAAACTGCTCGAGCGGATACCCGCCGCGAGCTAATCCAAACACGCGCGCGGACGGCTTGTTTCCGATGAGGTGGGGCAACTAGAAGCCAGCTGACGCGATCATGACGGAGGTTGCTTTCAAACTGTGGTCGGTGGCATGCACGATCAGTGTCTCCTCCCCACCAAGAACCGTATTCCTTGCCTTGGTTCGCTCTCTTGCGTTACTCTCCCTCTTCGGCCTTTGAAAAGATAAAAGCCAGGCTACGAAGCGTGTTCGAGTGGCCGGAGGGGCGCACTGTTCGACGCCGGTTCGACGAGGTTCCTCTTGCTCGGGACGTGACGAAGAGAGAAGGGCTTGGCTCGCTCGTAGGATCGGGACACCGGTTTTCGTGCAGGTCGCAGGGTCGCCGGACTTTCTGCCTTTCAAGGGTTGACCTTGACCAAGTTACCGAGCCAAACAGCTTTGTCTATCGCGAATCACGGATCCTCGTGACCGTGCTTTACGTAACACGTGTTTGTGTGCGGTTTGCCCAAGCAGGTTATGTTCGTGGGAGAGCAATTGTACCTGTTGACGAGCGATTGATATCAGGTCGTATTTGTTTTACTGCTCTTTCCTCGTTTGTTCCTTTTCTCCTGTGTTAGAATACGCTTTCTGTGGTTTCTATATGTGTTATTTTGATCGGTTTGAAGTAGAAAGACAAGATTAACGATACCAGGAAATATGAACTTCGTGTTATATAAAAATGTAGAATGAGGATTTTAAAAACAATCGCATCATGTTTTATTTCGTCAGCTTCAATATCTCAAGTTCCAATAACCTAGACTAAACTTCGCTCGTAAGGTCAGTTTGAAGTAGGACAATTTGACCGTTGTTTATGACGGTTATCAAGAAATATTAGAAGAAGAAAGACATCGAGAACCTTTAAACAATTTGAGATTTATACATCATTTTGTTCCGAGATGTTCAAGTCTTAACTGAGCCTCCAATTTAAGCTACGCTCATAAGGCTCCTGATATTCGTGCAGAAATGACCAAAGAGGAAAAATTGATGAGCGATGGAAGCACTGAAAGTCGCATTACGCGTTCTCTCTGACCTGTTGGCAGAAAACTTGAAACCTAACGCGAAACGCGCAGCGTGAAAACGAGACGAGGTCGGAAGCGTCTCTTCATAGCCACGTCTCTTTTCATGGTAGATGGCGTTTCCCTAAAGCGCCATGCTATCGTAGCTCTTCGCTTTATGAGCAAAAGGCCTGGCCATTTAATTTCCCATGAGAAATTGCGCGTGTCCGTGCAACTTCGGGCTCGTTGGCATCCCGTCGTGTCCGCATCACACATGCGAAACGTCCATTCATTCATAACGCTCTTCTCAAACCAGGAAGCACCTGACGCCAGTCGAAGTGGCCATTTCCCAAATGACCACGTGCTGACCATACGTCACATCGGGACGACCTTAAAGCCGCCCTCCCAATTTCAACCGACGATCCTCTTGGATGCCAGTGGCTCCTCGCTGTTCGATTTCGTTTCACGTTCCTTCCATCGATCTTCTTCCGTCTCACATTACTCGTCGTGGATCGGTAAAACGAGATCTACGTCAAGGATATTCCACGATCCGAGTGTCAGCGAATACATATCGACATTTATGACGGATGAATTTTCTCTAATATTACCTCTGCCGAATTCCATCGTGACAATTTAATACACGGCATCGTTTTTCTAATTCCAATTGAAGAATTCCTATTGACAAATGAGGGTTTAATATTTCTAAAGATACGTGAAGGTCTTTTGCCTTTGAGTCTCGATCAGATCACTTTTTCAATTGTAATCATTTCTTCTAATTCCATAAAAATTGCAATTTAATGTTACAGGAACGTAATTTTAAATGAGCGTGGAAATGTGAATTGTGAATTGAGTAAATGTTTATGTTAAGATAGCAAGCAAAGACTGGTTGAAACCATGTACACGTAGACTGGAATTCACGACTTCGATATGGTTCTTCACAAAATTTGGTTGCGTGGCAAGAATATGTGCTGTATGTGTTGTAAAACTTTTAAGAATGCCATCGAGTTATTTACGTCATATATCAAAATATACCTAATAAATGAAAATTGTAAAAATTTGTCACATTTAATCTCATGTTCCTACAATATTTCTAAAATCATATGAAAAATATTTCTATTTAAATGAATCGCCTTTAGATCGTAACTAGATCGTTCAATCTTCAATCCTAATTCTTGCCTTTCAAGAATGTATAATATCAAATACTTTAGAAACTCTCTTCAAAATTTAGAGATTCATGGGAATGAGTTGGAGATATACAATACTACTCGGTGCGAATGTAATTTCTTTGCCGAGCCATGTTCCGATTAAATCCGCGGCGACTCTCGGCGGATACCGGTTTGGCCGCATGCTTGTTTGAAAGTAACCGAGTACGAGGCTTTCGAAGAAGTAGTTCTCGTAGCTCGTTGAGAACAAAATCGGTGGAAGCAGTGATAGCGTATAGGTAGCGGACACGTCGCAGCGGGCGATCCACAGTGGACAGAATTGCGACGTGATTGCGGCTTATTAGGGATGAGTCCGACGATGTCTCGCTAGGGGAAAACAGCGATTGTCTGGCTGCCAGAGGAGCATCGTCCTCCGCTCGTGATCTACCCAGACGAGATTCGCGAAACGGAGCACCAATTAGGGGCATCGCAACTTGGAAACTCGTTCTAACGAGATGGCTACCTGTGATGACTGTGACCTCGTTTGAGACTGCTTTTTAACCTACGAAAATGCTCGTGAGACTTCGGCTTTCACGATTTCAACTTCGTGACATATCGATTGCGTAATTGAACAACGTGGAATTCAAGTACATATATTATAAAAATCGAGAAAATAGAGTTGCTTTTAGGTTTTTTTTAAATGTAAGATTTAAAATTTTTCAGAGAAAAAATTGCGCTGATGACAGATATTAAAATTATTCCCCGTGAAAATTTCTTAATTTATTACCTTACTTCGTCTGTGTTAAGCCGGTTTTGTAGAGTTTTGTCTGATAAAGTAACGTAACTGGAGAATCTTCTTTGCCCGTAGTGGTCACTCGAACGAACGACTCTTTCTACGAGACTTCGTATCTTGCTCGACTGGCACCAGCGGTGGTCGTTTGGCAAGATGGTTACAGCCAGACAGTTTCATAGATCCCTCGAAATGCGAGGCACTTTACTCCAAGGACGAAGTGAAGTGCGGATGCCCTGCCATAGTTACCATATTCACCAAAGACCAGTACGGCGATGTTGTTCATGCATCCAATGTGAAGGTATTACGATAACTATTCTCTGTTCTACTATAAATCACTTCTCTAATTTTAGGGGCATTCGATAATTGCATAGATATTATTTAGTACTGTATAATTGCGTGGTATTATTTAGTACTAACCGAAATTGCTTCCATTTGTAATTTTCTAGATAGAAGTAAAAGCTGTACCTATAGACAAGAGGGAATTAGGAGATTCCGAGCGAGTTTCCCAAACTGACCCAGTGACCTCCGATGGTCAGCCACAGCCACCAATGGATGTACCGTACGAAGTCACGATAAACAACAAGACTTGCTTCTACGCGATTACAGTCATGTCAGCTTATCAAAATTATTCCTTCGAGGAGTTAAGGTTTATGTCACCGGCTATAAAAAGATCAAGCGAAAACATGCTAGTTAGATCTAATAGCGATGGGAGTTATAGCGCAACGTGGACACCGTCGTCAATAGGATGGTATTCTCTTTTAATCACAATTGATGGATACAACATGGAAGATGTAAATATTATCCCTTTAAATCTTGTCGTACTGAATTCCATAAAATTGTTCGAGAATCATTTTGTAATATTTTTTTCTTTTCTTTTCTTTTTTTTTTTTTTTTTTTTGTAGAAATATGAAGTAGAAGTAAAGGAATCTCCGCAGGGTAAGCAACCACCGACTCAAAACATCGTGAAGAAGCCCCAGCATCAGCCGAGTAGATTAAGAAAATTCGTGGCAAAGAATAGCTCTGGCTTAAGGATCAGAGCGCATCCGTCTCTTCAAAGCGAGCAAATTGGCATCGTTTTGGTTAATGATACCATAGCCTTCATAGACGAAGTATGCAATTCTGCTTCCTTCGCGGAGTTTCAATTTCCTCGAAGGTTATACTTAGACCTTTATTAAAACGTTCTATCTCTCTGTGGCTTGTTATACTATTTCCGTAGATTCATAACGACGATGGTGTTTGGCTACGACTAAACGCGGAGACGATAAAGGAATATTGTAGCAGCAGTCATCTGGAAGCTTGGTGTCTGCAATACAATCAACACTTGGGAAAAACCTTGCTTCTTCCCGTCGAAGAGCCTAAATCGATTTTGGATCAAGTAATCAAGGAAACTATCTTACGGAAAAAACCGGAAGTAGTTGACGAGTATGGGAATCAATGAGTATCTATTTGTTTATCGTTGTTCTACTTGATTTCGTAACGTAATTGTTCGTTTTAGCAAAAGGAAGACGGTAACGTTCGACGGTGGTAAGAATATGGTCGTCGTAAAGTGCGGTGCTTCCGGCCATAATATCAGAAGTAGGCCAGGATTAAATGCTGCACCGGTAGGAAAGCTAGCTCTTGGTAACGCGGTGACCATTCAAGAATACGTATGTCTTAATATTATTCTGCTATGCTAATATAATAAAAATTTCTTAAATATTTGACTAAACGATGTTTCCTGCAGTTTGTCAATAGCGAAGGTACTTGGGTACGCATGGACGACGAATCGATGGGGAAGTACTGCTTTCGGAAAGGTCAAGTAACCCACGCTGAAGCCTGGTCTCTCGCTGTCAGCAAACATGGCATTACTTACATGAAGATCGAGCAAGACTCCGAAACCAACCCAGTGGAAAAGAAACCCGCGGCAGCAGATCCGTCCGAGTTGCCCAATCAGAAAGGCTTCGAGTTCTGTGCGCCTTCTGTGAGTCATGAGGGCTTCAATTTCACCGGGCAAAATTTAACACCAGGTACAGCAGAATCTGGAGAGGGTAGTAATACAAATCCATTCGTTTTTGGTTCATACAATCAACACGATTCATCAGGTATTGCGTAAAGGCAATGCGCTTCATCGTACGTAATGCATTATATTATCTATTTTTCATTGTACACCTTAGGAAGCGATAAATTTACTCCAGAGAAAACGGACGTTTCGCCGAAGTTCTCCAAGCCACATTCTAAAGAGAGGGTGGCGAAGGAGAGGGAGAGAGAAGGGGGCGGTGGGAAGTTGAGCGTCTTACAAAAGTGGTTGAGAGGCGATGACAAATGTCACGGGGAGAAAAGAAGCTCACCTGGCAGGTGAGTAAAACAAAACGAGAGACAAGGCAGGCGCAGTTAGATTAGTTTCGTTATATAGTTTTGGCATTTGTAGAGACTTCTCTGAATTCGTCGGAGTATCCGTAAAGGAACTGGTGAAAGCTATTGGAGAAAGTAGAGCCAACGGTAATGGACCTACGCCACCGGATACACCGAGAAGATTATCAAGAAGTTCATCACCAAAGAACCCCCAAGGTGGGTCACCAAGATTTCAGAGCCCGTCCTCTAGCCCGGTTCCAATACCTGGTACGTATACGAGACAAAACGAATCGCTGTTATACGACAAATATATTATCAGTTTACATCTACTATTCTTTTCTTTTTTTAACTGATAATATCATTGTTAATCTCATACATTCATGCGTGTGTCTTACTTCACACTTTTGGCATCGTAACTGGTCTGAGGAGGGAAACATTTCAGAAGCTGAGAGACCCGATACTGCTACTTGTAAGATTATGTATATCGTCTCACAGATATTTTTTATTTTATTCAGTGAAATGGATGATGATTAGATGAAACCATTAAGTTTGAATAAGTCACACCTTTCTCCGATTAATACTATTCTAGTCAATAAACAAACGACCTTAGGATATAAATATATACAGATCTTTATCTCGGATTAGTTATAACAAAATAGTAATGTTGCTCTTAGCTGGGTCCAGTCGGCAGCCAGTTGGTTCTGGTAATTGCCTCTTCCCTCCTGCTACTCATGCACCAGGTACTCTCTCCTTTCCTACTCGACATAACCCTCAATCTGTACAGTTGACGATAGCGTATAGTGTTTAATGTTGTTCGGTACATGTATTACTTCGAACACCAATTACATATTCTCATTGAAAGAAATACGTAATAGCACCGTAGACTACTCTTCTTATTGATGTACAACCATTATACGATTCAAATGCATGCAAATTACAGTATGTTGATTAATATATAAGATAAAACTGACCAATTGTTGCACGTACAAGTACACTTTTAATCCTTTTCAAGATAGAGAATCGAATAGTGCACATTAATAAAATACACAGAGAGACCCTAGTTTAGCTATAAATCATAACACGCTACATATTAATTCTACAACTAATAAAAAACTTGTCAGGTGGGAGAAGTTTGATAGGAGGGGGAGATAGTATCAGCAGCAGCCCTGTGCTGTGTGGCTCCCCCCGAAGTGTCGGTCTCTCCCCGTTAGGTAAGGATAACAACACACGTTAATGCTCTATAAATTTACACTACCATAAGTCTAGTCGCATTGAAACGACTACTTTTCGAATCATGATCGCATATAATACATGATTCAGATAAATTCATTGCTCTTTCATTCATTTCACGACAAAGTAGCACGAAGTTACATTGCACGAAGTTTTATGCGTATGTTATATCAAATCTGTTATATTTTTTTGTTATATCCATAGTTTCTGAAAAGCAAGGTGAGATAACGATATCCTTGCTAGAGGAAAAACTTATTAATTTTAAATATTAGAAGAAGCTAAAATTCTCGTCTACGAAGACTTTGTCTTTTTTTTTTTTAAGTTTCTGGTGGGATAGTAGACAGTATAACGTCACAGCGACGGGGATCAACACAAAGCGACACAAGTGCCTTGGTCAGTAGTTTAACAAGGGATCCTTCGCAATCTCCAAGTGCTGTCAGCACAACTGCCAATACTCGCGACCTCTCTCCAAGCCCGAGTTGTAGTTCTTTACACATGAGATCCGAGGGTAGTATAGCCAGTCCACCCGATACTCCAAAACAAGAAGGCGGAGTAAGTAAACAAACATATGTTTACTATCCATATAAAGACCACCGTACAATAAAGATTATGGATGTTTGTTTTTGTTCAAGGATTCTCAAGAAAGTCCAAAGAAAGTTTCCCAAGCACAGACGCAGACGAGTCCTGACAGCGCGACTACAGCTATGAAAGGTCACTTTAGTATAGGTTCTACTGGACCAAAAGAAGGAGTGAAATTAGTCAGAAGAGATCACACTAAAGTAGTGAAAACCAGAACGAAACGTACCATGTCTCCAACTAATGCTCAACAAAGTACAAACACAGTTCAAAGTAGAACGTTGAATTTAAGTAAAGATAAGGTGAAAGATGCCATCAGTCCATCCGTAGCCGAATGTTTGAGAGCGGTATTTGCAGCGTTCCTCTGGCACGAAGGAATCGTGCACGATGCAATGGCTTGCGCCAGTTTTCTTAAGTTTCATCCTAGTTTACCGAAGCAGGGCGCACTTGTTGTGACCAGGCAAACAGTGATACAATCGGCGGATAAACAGAAGCAGGAACAGAAAGCTAGACAAAGACATTCCGTCGAAGTGATCAACGCTGGAAACTACTTGTATATACAACCGAGCACTGTAGAAGCTTTAACACGGTCTGCCGCGAATGCTAATGCAAATAGAAATAGAAAGAAGCAGAAGACAGTCATTAAAGAAGACGTACAAGAAGAAGGAAAGTTGGATTCTTTGCCAGAATTTCAAACGGTTACGGTATTACCGCCGGCACTGAAATGCCTTGTGTTCTTGTGGGAGGAACTTAGTAACAGTTGTCTTCAGACAATAGAACAACGCTCGATATTGCCAAGTCCGATATCACAGATACAAGCAATGAAACTGGGAAAACGACCAGAAAAGCGACCACGGGAAGATAAACTCAAGGAACGCGAAAAGAAAAGCAGTAGAAAGAAGAAAGAATGGAAACCAGCTAGCAAAGGAAATGGACCTGAAGTATTAGTAGGAATAGAACGAGAAACAATCTGCGAATTATGTGGTATGATGTTTCCTCATCCAGTGACGTATCACATGAAGATGATGCATCCCGGTTGCGGATGGCACGCAGGAGGAAAAGGATACAACAGCGGAGGGAACTATTGCATCGGCTGGGCGGGAAATTGTGGTGACGGTGGAATTGGTGGAAGTTCGTGGTATCTCATCTGTGATACGTGTCGCGATAAATATCTACGAGCCCGAAAACTTAAACTCGCAAAAAAGTTTTTGACTGGAATGACGAAGAAAAAAAATGGTTCTTCCAAGATCGTATCGCCAGTTATTAGCCCTAGTGCAACTGAGACACATATAATCATGAAGAACAATGCTATGTTTCTCTTAGACTTGGCTAGCGCATCCGGATTAAATATTCCGAAACAGCAGAGACGGCCTTCCCAGACATTGTCGTCTGTGGCAGAAAATTACAGCCCTCCGGAAGCAGCTGGACCATTTCCACCGACTGGACCGTTTCAGTGTTTGCAAGCTTTAGGTGTTCATCATTCGCAGAGTCACGATGAAAGATATTACGAGGAGACTTTAAGACGCCAAAATGGACACCAAACAGCGTACGATGGGAACAATGTCATGGCTAATACTACGAACGGAAGGGTAAGAAATTTTCTGTTTTTTTATCCAACTTTGTTTGAAGACTTGTTAACTCTTGACTGTATCTATATATTATTGTATAGCCTTTGTCGGAAATGCCTTTGAGTGATAGCGACAGTGAAGGTGGTAAAGGTCGCGGAACATTTCACCGGTCTGTGTCGATGTCTACTGGTGCCCCTTGGACCAGAAATTCGAACGATGGTAGAGTCGTCGTGTTGCGAAAACGAAACAATAGTAGTAGCGAAATGAATACTGGTATGTGAACAATCGAATGTTAATTACGGTTAGAGTTTTAATTTTAAATTGGCAATAGTAAAAATATTTCACTTTTTTGTTGTAGACGCCGGGTCATCTCTTCTATGCTATCCTTCTGCCGCGTTACAAAAGTTAGTACCATCGATAAATCAATCGGCGATTGTCTCAACAAATCAAGGAGAAGACGCGAGTAATGATAGAATAGAAATCCTCATGAGACCGGTGATGCTGTTTGTCCTACAACAACACAATTTACGACATCTACAATATGCAATGAAGCAAGCGCTAAGACATGCTGCTTGCAGAGTTTATGCGATGCAAGCATTGAACTGGCTACTAAGGAGTGTAACACAGCCTATTTGCCTCCATGATTTATTATGGTGGTTTGTTGCGTCTCTGACACCCACAGCATCGTCTGAAATTCCAGATGCGAACGATGAAGATAACAAAACCGATAAAAAGGATGACCATGTAAGCATACCAACGCAATAATTAAATTCTATATTATAACATTTTCGTAGTTTCTATTCCGTATACTGGAACTTTTGAGAAACTATCAAACTCATTGTGAGCTTGATTCGCTAACTTCTTTCATGAACATAAATAAACTTCTAGCAATTTTTTAGGAAATGATCGGAGTATGTGAACACCCTCTAAGCGATCTTGTCATAGCAGGTGAATCTGTCAATCCATTACCAACCGTATTTCATACTTTGTTGCAAACTATAGCAGACTTGATGCTTTTACCACCACCTGGTATGTCTTTCATATTATCTATAGAATTGCTGTTCTTCATAAAAGATAGAAAATTTTAATGGATTAATTTTTAGGTTCTCCTTTACAACAAGCTGCTATTCGATGTTGGGGCATTAAATTCGCACCCGCGGATCACATGTTTCTTCATAGAAGTCACGTTTTTAGTAACATTAGTAAAATACTTTCGAGATCCGAGGAAGAAGAAGATATTGCAATAAGCATGCATGAAAGCCATCAATCGACTCATTCTCAACAAGTTAATAGCTGCGTGGAAGTTTTGAAAGATTTAACGTGTAGTGTGGAAATAAAAGCCTCTAGTAGACAAGCTATGATCGGTAGCTTGACTGATAATTCGACGGAAACTTTCTGGGAATCTGGTGATGAAGATCGAAACAAAACTAAGACGATTACCATCATTTGTGGTGCACATTCTCTCCCTCGAATGGTGTACATACATATCGATAATTGTCGTGACTTAACGGTAAGTTAATGATGAACTTTAACTTTCCCACTATGTCTTCATACTCATTATACTTATGTTACAGCACAAAGTGTCTAGTATTACATTTCAGTCAGGTAATAATGTAGATGAAATGATCAAATTGAGAACTGAAGAAATTGAAAGTCGATCTGCCGGTTGGATTAGTTGTCCAGTTATTGGTAACATTATATAATGTATTTTTAATTACAATATGAATCTTTTATTGTGAATATTATTGTCATATTTCTTACAGATCCACATCATGTTATGCTTGTTCTTAAACTGAAGGGTCCTGATAATTCCTTGCGAGTACGGCAAATACGAATCCTAGGCGAAATTGAAGGGGAATCTTTGAAAATTGGAAAACAGTTGAATGCACAAATAATTCAACAAAGAAATTGTGAAGCAGAAACGTTAAAAGTGTTCCGCTTAATTACTTCTCAAGTACGTTAATTATATACTATTCTTGGTATAACTTATGTATTTTTAATATGTTTCATTTGCCAGGTATTCGGTAAGCTTATACAAGGTGAACAACCACAACAGCAAATAGATAATACGGAAGGTTCTAACGAAGACTTGGAAGATAGCAACGATCTTCGCGAGCACATGGTTGGAATTTTGTTCAGCAGAAATAATTTGACGCATTTACAAAAACAAGTCTGTACACATATTGTTCAAGCTATTCAAAAAGAGACTCTTCGTCTGAGAGAAGAATGGGAGACGCTATTATGTTCTCCAACTTCTGCTAATAGTTTGTTGAGTGATAACAGTGATTTGCCTAAGGCAGCGGATACATATTGCTTTGAAATGTTATCTATGGTGCTAGCTTTAAGTGGTAGTTCCGTAGGACAGTATTATCTGTCACACCAGTATGGATTGTTGAAAGATTTGTTGAGTTTGTTACATACTGGATCAGCAAGAGTACAACGCCAAGTATGTATTTTACTTTTTCTAAGTTTCTATTTATATTTATATTTAAATTCTGATTTTTAATATTTTTCTAATTAAATTTAATTTCTAATTTAATTCTAATTTTTAATCATTTAGGTAACATCTTTGTTGAAGAGAATTTTACCAGAAATTAAGCCAGAAACATTAGCTAATGTTATCGGTGTCAAACGATTGCCACCCACAGATTTTAGTATTGTATCCGCGGCAAATAATGGTTTACCGCAAACTACGGAATTTGATGAACATTCCCCAGGAATTCTCGATGTTTTCTTAAGTTGCATTGCTAAAGCACTGACTGTTCAAGTTAAAGTAAAAGGGAAAGAAAATGGAAAAGTTTTGCAAACTACTTCATTAGCTACTAGTATTCATCCCAAAAGTCAAGTTGAAGCAAGATGGTGGTTAAGAGGGTGTATGACTCGAAAGTTAGCAGAAGTGATTATTCAACTTTTGAAAGATATGGCGTCGGTACGTATTAATTGATTAAAAATTGTGAGATATTTATACCTTATTAATTATATTATATATTTTTTTGTAGGGAAAATTATCAGAAGCTTGGGCATCTGTAACTAAAGCAGCGGTAGCAGAAAATATTCTAAATCTCACCAGATTGGATGAAAGAAGTCGTGACCCGACAGAATGCCTCAAAACTCCAACTTTGTGGCTCGCCCTTTCTTCTTTGTGTGTATTGGATTCTGATCATGTTGAAAGATTATCTTCTGGTCAATGGAGCGGTACCGAAGGGCAACCACCACCGCCTAGAGTGAGAATATTAAACTAATTTTTAAGAGGTTTATTATACATATGCATATATCCTGATATATTCAATTAAAATAAATTTTATATGTTTTTTATTTAGCCAAAATGTAATAATCACGATGATGGTGAAACAACAGCAATCATCCAATGCAACATTTGCGGAAACTTATGTCCAGAGTGTGATAAAATTTTGCATTTACATAGGAGAACACGATTGCATATAAGACAAGTTTGCAAAGAAGAAGAAGAAGCGATACGCGTAGACCTTCACGAGGGCTGTGGTCGAACAAAATTATTTTGGATTTTAGCTCTAGCCGACAGTAGAACGTTAAAAGCATTGGTAGAGTTTCGTGATGGTTCACCAAGGAAACCTGTTGGCGCTACATCTGGAATGTGTAGATTTTGTGGTACTACTGGTAATACAGGGCTGCTAGCGGTAGGGAATATTTGTGCGGATCACGACTGCCAAGAGCACGGTAAAAATGCGTGCAGCAAAGTACATGTGTGTGGACATATATGTGGAGGTGTTCGAAACGAGAATATCTGTCTACCTTGTCTACACAGATGCCTACCGGGCACTGATCTGAAACAAGATGCTGACGACATGTGTATGATTTGCTTTACCGAAGCTTTATCTGCTGCGCCTGCGATTCAGTTACAATGTGGGCACGTATTCCATTTGCATTGCTGTAGGCATGTTTTAATGAAGAGGTGGGTGGGACCTAGGATAACTTTCGGATTCTCTCTTTGTCCAATTTGTAAAGTTCCGATGGAACATCCTACTTTGGCGGATCAATTGGCTAGTATAAAAGAACTCTATGAAGATGTCAGAAGAAAGGCCTTAATGCGATTAGAATATGAAGGGCTGCACAATTATGACAGGTTTATACTGAATATTAGATAATATTAGAAGAATATTATACTTGAATATCAAAACGTATATGGGATTACATGTCTACACGATTATTAATTGTTACAGGGCCGAAGTAGCATTTGGATCAGGTGCAAGATATTACCAAGATCCTGCTACATACGCAATGGCACGTTATGCATATTATGTCTGTTATAAATGTCAGAAGGCCTATTATGGTGGTGAAGCACGATGCGATGCACAAGTAGGCGGAGAAACGTTCGATCCCACAGAATTAGTGTGTGGAGGTTGCAGCGACGTGGCAAGGGCTCAGATGTGTCCGAAGCACGGAGCAGACTTCCTAGAGTATAAGTGTCGTTATTGTTGCTCGGTGGCAGTCTTCTTTTGCTTTGGAACTACACACTTCTGTAACCCCTGCCACGACGACTTCCAACGAGTCACCACCATTCCAAAGAACGATTTGCCTTCGTGCCCTGCAGGTAGATTTCTCCTTCTAATTTTATACCTTAATTTTATCCATGATATGTTTTTGAAATTATACTATACAAATTATTAATAGAAAAGGATATAAAATATAAATTTATTATACATAGTGCTATTCTATAATTTATGTCATATATAGATATTTTCCAATTTTTATTATTAGGATCTAAAGCAAGACAACTCGAGGGGGACGAATGTCCATTACACGTGAAACATCCACCAACTGGAGAAGAATTCGCTCTCGGCTGTGGCATTTGCCGCAACGCGCATACTTTCTAAAAATCTTCAAAATCTATGATCTACGAAATCTATCTATTAACATATTTGATACGGGACATAGCTCTTATACGAGCTACATTCGGCACGATAACAGAGACTCTTAAAACTTTGTTGAGTCTTATTCATGCAGTATATATTAATATGACTAAACGGATATATAGTTCGATATAACCATCCTCATAATTATGAATATGTGTATCGAAGTGCTATGTGTATATTGATTTTTAAGAATTCTTATAATGATCGCAAAGGTGGAATTGATGCAATATAATGATGCAAGAGGAATGAAATAGATAAAACTGAATCTAGCTACAATCATAAGTGAAGATCTGGTGATGCGTGAAACTATATTTGTTAAGTATTACGTAAGTCGTTTTTATTGGTATTTTATTGGTAATTATTATTAAACGCATAGACGCGGAAGAAAATTTGTGCGTATATTAAACTTCCATTCAAAGCTAATAAAAAAAAAAAAAAAAAAAAAGAAAACTTGCACACGTGCATAAGTCATACAAAGTGTAGTGATTTTTTGGTAAAGTATTCTAGCTATAAGTGTTTAAAATATAATATATATATATATATAAATACTTAATATAATTCTCTACACCATCTAAGAAATATTTAATTATTATCTTCAATGATCCTAATGAATTATGCATGTAGGTAAATTATGTATGTGAAAGAAGTGTGTTATTTAAAAATGAGAATTCAATACATAAATTAAATAAAAAAAAAAGAAATCCAAATTTGAATGAATAATTATTATCTGTGGTATATGGAATGAACTAATTGTACTACATTTACACTATTATTCAATATGTCACGAAATATGCATTTATCATGTTTTCCATTTTCTTGTTTGTTTTTATATTTTTTTAAACGTGTACTACAATAGATCGTGTACTATAAAACTTTTGCTGTTATTTATTTATTGGTATAACGCTTTGTATTATATGCGCTATTTGCGAGGTGATAGTATCATTATGTACATTCATATACAAATAAAACGTGTAGACAGTAATTAACATATAAAGCGTCGATTGTTATTATTTGTGCTTTGATTTAATGCAGATTAGATGAAAGTAATAATCGTGAAGAAAAGTATTAGTTTATTACTCACCTCTAATTTCAAGACGAACTTAACGACCGTTATTTGAATATGGCGTCAGAACGGTTCGAGAATCAAAATCTGCGCACTTTTCGACTGCCGACTGATCGATCCAAGATGGCGATGAGCAACAGCGCCACGGTACGGCAGTTTGCCTTAAGCAGTGCGAGGTGTAACGTGTGTGTGTGCGCGCGATCCTGACGTTTTTCGCCTTGATCAGCGGTAAGTAGCCTTTATTTGCGAGTCGTGCAACAATAGTTATATAATTCCTGAACCTCGTCAGTTATGTATACTCACCCATTGAACGGCCTTTGGCGGGAAATTGCTTTCTTAGTGGGAAACGATCGGGCAACTGCTTGGTTGGAGATGATCTCCTACGCACGTTCGTGCCACCCTGCTAGCATTACTGTCAACTCGCTCTGTTTATTTTTACCACGAATTGAAGCCAATTACAAGCCGAGCGATAGCCTAATTGAACGAAATTACACAAGTTCCTCGTTTAAAAGAGAATCTTCCAGTCAAGATTTACATGAATTTAAACACACCGATCGATTCTTTACGAAAGTCTTTATAAAAAGCAACAGACAGATCAACTGTGTGCAGACAATGTTCTTATGCGCGTAGATTGCTCTTTTGACTCACGTTCCCGGAATATTTCTTCGAAATTAGATTGTGAGGGCATAGAATTCCTGCCAAGTTGTCGTCTGCTGTGTCGATACTTAACCTCACTTTGCTCACTTAACACAATGTGCTGTCAAGTTATAGACGCTTTCGAGGCTAAGTGGTCCTTGAATTTGGATAGTCGATAATGTATAGATACGATGCCTTTCAGTTTCATCGTCTAGCGCTGGATACAATAGAACTTTACTTCCAAATTCATACTTAACGAGCATTTTCTAAATTCTACCAAAAATATTCAAATTTGCTCTTTATCGATATCATGAAACCATAGAGTCAGTCGGTGTGTACTAAACTTTAATATGAACCACCGCGTGCTGTGAATCACGATTAAAATCAATGTCGCAACCATAATGCCTGCCATAAATTATTGTTTCGTGCGGAGGGTACTGGAAGAGCATACTGCAAAGCACGTTTTATTTCGCATGCGACTCGACTATCGATAAAAGAATAATGGGTCGAATGGCGAGGGTTCTGGTCTCTGCAGTTTGAACGTGCTCACGCTTTAATACGTTATGACACGATCTGACACGTTCGTAACGAATCAGCCGGTCGTCAGGACTACCGGCTGAGTAAGATTGCAACCATGGCATTCCAATGGGAAATACGCTTTGCGGGAGTCATTTAGATTCACGTGAAACTGGTTTTAAACACGTGCGTACCACGCGGTCTAATGCATTTCACGCATCTCACGCATTCGAGCACGCGCCTGTCGCTCACGGTGAATCGTTCTACGCACACAATCATTTGAGAAAGTACACTTTGTCGGCGACAATGAATGACTCGTTCTCGTCTGTTTCCATTTTCTCTGGAAATGGCATTACTTGCGCCGGTGAGCCAGTTGGAGATCAACTTCCGTGGCAGGTTATTTTATAACATTTCATTGCTTTTCTTTCATGTGATATATGTATACATATGTATTTATTATATCATATTCAGTATGTTTCAATATTTTTTTCTTCCGTATAACTCATGTGTATATAGTTCATTCAGTTTCGCATTGGTTATTACGTCCTTTACGATCGAATGAAAGTGCTGTTGCGAAGAGTATCGCGTTCACATTCGCGTTCAATTAATCTGATGACCCATGTTTAGCGAAATCCGAATACTACTGTTCAATGTCTAGCGCAACAGTAATTTCTATGATTACTACGCTGTTTGGGACCCCATCGTGATTGAAGTAACATCACCGGTACCCCGGAAAACCAGTTTCAGCGAGAGATCACCGTGTCCCGTTATTTTTACTGAATCGTATGCATTGCGTCAGTGCCATATGTCGCAGCCGATATCTGCACTATGTGTCGAAAGGTTTACATATACTTTCTACGATTTTCACCGAAATCAGCCTTAAATTCAGACATTACTAAACACGGCTGTTATGTCTTTTAGCTTTTTTGACGTATCCATTCAGATTAAGTATTACTAGTTTTTTTTACCAGCTATTACTAGTATTCATCGAACATTTTTCCATAATTTCTTTACGATGAAATACTTGCATGAATAAACTAGAAATAAATGTGTATATTTATTACATATGCTATAAATGATGTCTTTATTTTCTTTCTTACTGTCTTTATAGTTTTGCACTTCTTCTGGCTATATTATAAATTGCTCATTATTATTCTATTTTAAATGCTTATGTAATAAATGAAGGCAGAAGCAAGCGTGTTTAGTTATTCCCTAATTAACTAAATTACCAAATTCATACGTGTCATAAACCACGTTGCCTTCGTCGCCATTACTTAGATCAAATTCTAGCACTCTAAAATTAGTCTACCGCAATTCTACACAAGAATATTCTCTTTGCACATCACGTTTCGCATGCACATCACATATATCGTCCTTACCTTCAAGATTAAAGTCCATCTTAATTAAACACTTCCTATACTCCTCCAAGTCTCTAACGGCTTAGATCTATGAGCTTGCGTGTTTGTCTAACCGCACTATGCATATATTCTGCTTCATTCGATCTGATAGACAAACATTTTCCCCATCGTATAATTTTCATTTCTAATTAGAAACTTCCGTGACTCGAATTATCGCGATTGGATCCACCGTGAAATTCTCCATTAGACTGACAATATGGAAGCTTCGTCTTTATCATTGATTTAATCGTATATTTCGATCAGTGATGCCAATTAACGATGCTTTTTCCTGCAAGTTTTATTTCTCCATAGGACGGCACATATTTGTAGCTTCAAAGGTATGGTTGGTTTCTTTCGGAATTTTCACCGTGAACGTGTTTTCTTCCCTTTATCTTCTGCTTGTCGCGTTAGAAAGTTGAAAATGCTACTAACGCATCGGTAGACACTTGTAGTGCATTAATTGGACGCATGTCGCTCAGAGCGATGAATGGCTCGAGATAAACGAGTGATTACAAGAAAAAGTGGTACAAGTGACGAAGTATATGGTTTGAGGAAAATATAGATAAAATGGATCAAATATTAAGGCACGTTAGCATTTTAGTATTTAGTCATGAAAGCTTGTGGAAATTGATACTAAAATCTTTCTATTATTTTTCAAATGATTCGTTGGTACATGCTGATGAAGAATCGAAAAAATGATTGCAGAAATATAATTAATTATCGTTAAAAAAATCAAGTAATGTTTTATCACTGAGAAATAAATGAAATACATGTCTAGATCTAATGGTGGATTTTAGCTAAAATAAGTTGATCCGTGAATTAAAACAAAATCTGGTATCTGTGTGATATGGTATGTCTGGAATCTCTGGTGATGTTACAGTATTTCTTATTGTATATATATTATTATATATTAATGAGTATGATATCTTTGGAAAAGCATTTGAAAAATTACAATAGTCAAATAAAAACAATTCAAATTTAAAGAAATCCAGTTCGAAATTAGGATTATTATTAATATTCCAACCACGAATTCCTCGACATCAGGTGTCCTTGAGAAGAAACACAACATTTCAGAATACTTCTAGTATAGAAACAAAGTGAGAATGGAAAAAATAAGCAGTTTTAGAGGCCGAATTTCAATGAGGAACGAGTTCGGTAAAATGACTTTCGATCGCGAATTAATTCCGTTCTCGATCCGCTGAAGAGAGAACCTTACGGTTAACGGATTTGGTAGGCAGGTTATATCTGTAGGCTATACTAGGACTCGATTGAAGTCGTATCACTCGTCAGGATCGCAGACGTGTATTTAAATCTTGAGTTTCATCGCATTCAGACTGTGACAGCACACGGTATATTGTAATTGCGTTAAAGCTGCGTCAACGCGTGCGCTCTCATTACTGAGATTAACGATGTTTTAATTGCGCTGCGAGGTATTTAAGGTTGCGTCCGCCAGTCTGGTCTCTTTCCGATGAGCTTAATTGCCCTTTTCTGCCTCACGCTCTCTCATCTTCTATTCTGTCGATCTTCACGTGTATGCAAGATTCTGACTTTCAGAGAAACTAGGCGACGTATGCACGTGGAAAATCGTTGAAAAAGCAGATGAGCGTGATGATCGATAATCTACAACAGGCATGCGGATAATTAGCTTAGCTTCGAAGAGGAATAAAAAATATCCTACAAGTGTAGAATTTGATAAGAGATACATTGTTATGTGTTCTCTCGAACGTAAAAAATTCGCGACACTCGAATGCCAGCACGGGTCTGCGCAACTCTCGGATTTTTATATTTGCTACCACCTCGAACCGGTTGCGACACAACGACGTCGTTCGAGCCGCGATCGTGACCCGCGAGCTGTGTCCCCGAGTATCGGTGGCCAAGACATCGCGAGCCAAGATCAAGGCCGTAGATGCCGGTCGCGGTGAAACTCCGGCGATTCGCGGGGCGAGCGTAAAATTCGCGTGGACACGGGCCGGAGCGGTCACGAGCGTGTGCACGCCGTGTATCCGCTAGACAGACAGAGAGAGAAAGCGCGCAGATTCGCTCACGCGTGCACACAGGTGCGTGGAGCCAAGGTGAATGCGCCTTGAACGCCGCTGAGCACCTTCAGTCGTATCTTCTTCCTCTTCACATCAACACTGCGGACGGTGTATCGTCGGCTCTGCGCGCTCGCGTGCCGTGTTTCCGAGACGTCGTTGCTCGTTTCACGAATCACCCTTTGATCAGGCCAGCCACCGAGAACGCTCCTGTTTACCAAACCTGTCGACCAACCAAAAGTGGGATCGGAGAGGAAAAGAGACGAATGGCGAACTGCTCCACGAAACCGTGATTCAGCTTCGATCGTTTTTCGTTTTATATTTAGAGGGATCGACGTTTTTGTAATATACGGAATGCTCGCGTGACTCGAAGATTCTCAGCAAACGCGAGGCAAGCGGACACAGAAACGATAAAGGTTCAATGTGCGAATCGTCGACCGTATGACTTTATCGAGATCGTACGATACGAAGTATTTGATCGAGTTCGATACGAGTGAGCTTTAGACGCCAGTGTCGATGAAAATGTTCGCGAAACGTCGTGTATTCCTGTGAGACGAGTATCTCGGGTCGTTAGAAGTTTCGTGACGGCCAGAGAAGTATGTAGTTCGTAACTGACCTAGCTTGATGAATATCGAGTGACGAGTTGATTCGTTGAGGCGCTGACGAATGTCGGCTCTTGACTCGCATTAGCGTATCCTTTCGCTCGCTGTTAATTAAAAGCGTCGTTAGCCCTTTGCCACCAACTGACTACACGAACTTCCCTGTAAACGTGTCTCGAAAATGATGATTGATAAAGCTTTCGAACGGTGAAGTCTGCCAGTGTTTTTGCATTGCAAATTGAAAACGAGAATCGAAGAGTGGACAGAAACTGTTTGAATGCCTTTTTCCTCGTATGGTGTTTCATTGGTCTATGAAGCAGCAATTTTTTCTTTAAAAGTGATAGTGGATGCTGTTTATTAGTGTTACGGTTTGAGAACAAGATTTTCAAAATAGAAACATTTGATCAGCGACGAGATATGGGAGAGAAGCTCTACCATGGTCGTCGTAGCTTCGTCGGCGATTACTGTGGTTGAGGATTTTTCCAAAGACACCTTAGGAAGGTACAATATGGTCATATATTTCATATGAAATGTCTTAATTAAATTCTGCAAACGTAAACAGTATTTAATTTTCTTTTACTTTTTATGTACTCTATAATTCGTTTTACAATTAATATTAACACAGTAGACTTTATGTCTTTTAGCGAAGCTTTAAAAAAATACACGGAAATGTTCGATACTGTTAGAAACATCAGCGTAGCCGACATAATCGTTCGTATTACCATAGAACCGTAACGCACGGATGTTTTCAGTTAAGGGTTAAAGTCCTGCTCGAGTTACGCGGAATTACACTAATGTCCCCCTTTACCCCGATAGGTGCACGAAATCTAACGGACACGACGATCAGACTAAAAAAGCCGCACTTAACGTTACGCGAGGTTCTGCGGTCGGAGCTGCACTGCAAGAAACAACGTTATTTCACGGTATTGTTGCCGCGTCGCGCGAACAACTTCTTTCGAATGACTTCGACGTGACCGTCTAACCATTCTAACCGATCTAAACTTATCGTCGATAGAAAAACGAAGTTGAATCGTACGCGTGCCTTGACTCGAGAGCATTCCATTTCACGTGAAATTGTTTTTACTGCGCGTTTTATCGTCGAAATTCAAACGACAGGAAGCAACGTGGACGAACGTTTTTTAGGTCGGTGAAATTCAACGATCTTTCGTTTCTCCATCGTCAATAAACCAGCATGCTATTCCCTGGTACAGCGATCGAAAGTATACTCGATCGCGCTCTTTAGTCACGATCTCACCTGAAATCGTGCGGACGAAGGTCGCCACGAACTTGGCCTTCCACGTTGAAATCGTTCGTTCGTTCGTTTGTCTGTTCGTTCGTTTGTCCGTTCTTTCGTTCGTTTGTTCGTTATTTCGTTCTCGCGCGTATGCACGCTCGTGTTCCTCATTTATCGGTCTGTCGCTCAACCAAGAAGCGCAGAGCCGATAGCGACTCCAAAACATCGATTGCGGCGCCGACGCGCCAGTTGATTCGACCTTCCAAGTGCCTGTTGCCTGTTTCTTTAATTGTCTGCCTCTTTCGAAATCGATGAGTAACGGTTTATACGAAACAGTAATCTGTCGATTTTTCTTTCGAGCTCGATTACTCCACGGGAGTTTACATATTGCATCAAACGCGTCATTTGTCACTGAAAATCCATTCGGTACGCGAGAACGTTTGAGCACTCGTTAAGGCTCGTACTCGTTAGTGAACAGTTCAAAAACATTGTTTGCGCACAGCGTTTGCAAGATGTTTGCAAATATTTTTGTATCCACACTACGTGATATCACTGTGTTTCGCAAACATGTTTGCGAACTGTATGCAGTCAGGTGGTAAATAGACGACAAACTGCTCTTGAACTATGGTTATAGTGGATGTGTCTTTTTTAGCGAACTGTCGTTTTGACGAATGAAAATGTCTGTTAGTCATAAAGTGAGAAAATCGAGGAAAATCTACTTATCATCTTCATATATTTCAGTTCATCCTACTTCGTCAGAAAAAGCATCCAGCGTAACCATAACCTTATCCTCCACGATTTTCGTCGAGACCACTGCTAAGAGCGAGAAGGGGAGAATTATTTGTTCAATACGAATCGCGCTGATACGCATGTTTACGCAAAATCGATGTACACGAAGCCCAGCGACGAAGAATCATTGATACAACGCAGACTTAACGATTACGAGTGGGTTAGTAGCAATGTTGGGTGTGCTCGACAATTTCTCGATTTTTAGCGTTTTTTTATCATAATTTAATTGGGTCTGCTAAAACTAGTCTGTACACTTTTGGCTTGAACTATTTAAATAATATGAAGAAATTACAGTTGAGGAATCATTCAATCGTATGAAAAGGTACTTGTTGATTTTGGTTTACGTACTTGCTTATTGACTTTATTTTATGTGTCGTGAAACGTGAATAAATCTTAGCTGTTGATACGCGAAACTTACGAATGCCGTATATCTTGATAGGAAAATGAAACTTTCAGATACTTCATTGTTATGAGTCTTTGTTAGATTAATTGGAGAAGTTTGACATTAAGCGAATTTCTAAGTTTTGAAGACTGAGAGTTGCGTAAGCAACTTTCAGTCGTAGTTTCAAGGAAGTTTCTATATAACCGGAAATTTCTAAATAAAAAGTTTCATGATGTAGCTGGTTCCTTTTCATCTGAGTTATATCGGTTTACAATACAAAGTAAAAGAAAAAGGAATCGGAAATGATACAGGTATAACGATTACCCTACAACCTATTAATATTCTGTGCCATATCCGGCACAGAAACGATTTCCTGTCCGCTTGTCTTCTCCCATCCGTTTCCACGATTTTCCATTGAAGGAAACATGATTTGCTGCATGTACGCTTTGATATTGAAGGGGGGAAATGTCGAAGATGGGAAGCAACGTGTGAACGTGTTGGGGAGAGGAAAAACACACAGTCAATTAAAGGAAGTACACAGCCCGGAACGAACGTTGCTCTGCGAATCGTCGCAGTTCTTGGTTACATTCGCGCGAAGCCGAATTTACATTGTCTTCTTTCGCTTTAATCTCCTTATAGGAACTCGAAAAGTAAATTGGATCGAACAATGGATAATAAATGTTTGCGCAGAAATGTCTGACATAATCGCGTAATAAGACTTTTAAACAGATATCGTTTCGATTTCAGTAATTAGCTTGAACTTTTCGTTCCTGGGTTTTGTTCGAGTGGTAAATGAACGTAGAAACATCTTTCATCTCCCCCCTTTGTTTTCATTGTTAACACGTTCGATTCGATTTCTCCGATTGATTCAATATCTCCCATTCAGAATAGAGTGCATAAAGAACGAGGAATATAGTCTATTCTCGCCTCGTTGATTAATATTTCCAATAGAGTTTCTCCATTGAATATTTCGAAACCGTCGAGAGTTTTTATCCAGAAATTTCTCTCTGCAACTTGTTTGGCTAATTGCTGTTTATCGCGTGCGTATTTCATCGAATCTGCCTTATTCTTAAATCGTTCAGACAACCATCGAGGAAATTCCAGATGCGTCCGAGAAATTGGTTCGAGGGAAGCCCCCTCTGTTTATTAATCGACTGCCTCGTACGTTTCACTTTCACCGTAAAACTGCCGCCGACAGCTGGTCGCAAATAATTTCCATACCCTCGTGCATCCATAATCGCGCGGATATCGTTTAAAAGCGCACAGACGCCGGTTATAAAGAGGCCACGAGTGTAATCGAGCGAATCGTGTACGAGAACGTTATTACTTTCTGCCTTTGCTCCTTCTTCGATGTGAAACATTCCGTAAAAATTGCATTCAAGGTGGAATTTTCAGGAAAGAATACAAGTCGTCAAACGCAAACGTATATATCTATAAGTTCCTTACATAGAAGTTGACCGTGAGCAATAAAGTTCAATGCGTAGGTGAAGGCCAAAGAAGGGTCAGAGAGATTGGTATACTATGTGAGAAACGTGTTATGCTTTGAGATACTGCTTCTTAGAGTTTTCAGGAGCGCAATATAAAATTTATAATCTCATGGAACGTTGTTTAAGGAAATGTGAGATTATATTTATCGCGATGTTGATAACGCGGTGCGAGTCAGACCCGAGCTACGTCGCTAGCTAATATGTTCATGGGAGGCTGTTAGAATATCCCGTCTTTTCACGGGATGGAGGACGAAACGCTTCGAGAGACGGTCGAGAGAAAATTTCAGCAGTAAATTCGTCGACATTGGTAAACTTTGCTTTTCCGAATGCAGACCTTGCAGTGAATAAGTAATACTAAAAATCCTGTAAATCGATAGCCAGTGTCTCTGTCATCTTGAGCGAGAAACGTATACAAGAAGAGTGTGTATACTGAATTAGCTGAGTGTATAATGCAATAACCTCTTGTAACGATACGCAGATGTTATTTAATCACAGAGACTAAACAAGTCTCTAATATGAATTATTAGTCACAGAGACTAAATACGTCTGTAGTCCCAGAGTCTTTGCGACTAGATAATACACACGGACGAAATACAATACACAGATTAAGTTTCTAGGAAACGTAGAATAAAGTTCGAAATTATCTCTTCAATTTATCATGTTTTAAACGTTGGGCGCTCTCGTAAGTATCACCGACGGTGAGTTACGTGTTTCTTTATTTTCATTCTAGATTCACCAAAAAGTCGATGGTTCCGCTGCTGTGACCTCTGCTCGTGAGTTATTTAAGTCTCTACCGTTACATCGACTAGGAAATGGCTGCGCTGTGGTTTTCGGACGGTTTCAGACTTTGTTCGTCTTTGCTTGGTGGAACTTTTGTTAGTTGGTTCTCAGCTGTTATTTCGTTTTCTGATGCTCGTTGTTTAATCACTCTTCTCGCGGGTGAACGACACACGGATTAAAATCCGTGACGAAACGAAAGTCGACGATAGTAAATTTCTTTTTGGTCTTCGGTCGTCATGAATGGCGAGCGTGAATAAAACATACTTGTCATTCGGAAACAAAGGGGTGGGGGATGGTTTGAGAGGAAGTCGATACGTTTTCAAAACACGTATTTTATACACTAAATAATCTGATTTTCTATGAGCTGACATGAAACTTCGTGGTGTATACGGAGCCAACCTTCTTCCGTAGATCTTGCGTGTCTTCATTTATGCAAGATACCCGGCTTCTTTCTCATTTTCTTCTTTAACCTTGAAAATATTATCGCAGTATCATATTTTCTTCCTTATTACCGGAGATTATAGTAACAAACAGCAATTGCATGATAATTTGAATGTACTTGGCGATTCCTCGTTTGATGGTAATTGATACGCTATACATCACGCTGTGAATGAAATTGCGAATAGTATCGATCGTGAGTCGAGTCAGGTGATGTTTTATCGTTGCTCTTTATTTACTGTCACAAGATTTCCTGAGAGTAAAATTTCGAAGTAATGGAATTTCGACGTTTCTTTTGAGAGACGTCATTTATATCGAATGAGACTGCAATTCCTTGATGATGGCCGCCGTTTGTGTACCGCAGGAATGTGCGGTTACATAGAATGCAAAATGATCGCCTACCACCATTTAATCCTCTTTCAGAGCGAAAACTTGCGGGGCTACGTGGCGTATGTACGAATTAGCATACGACGTTATTTCATACGTCAAACCGTGTAATTCTATTGTTCATCGTAAACGTTACACCATAGGAGAAATTGGCTCGCGTCGCCATTCATATTTATTAACGCATCACGACTGATGTTTGCAAACTTGTTATCATTTTGCAATTTGTATCTATACTGGTAGTGACAAACTCACAAAAATATTTGCACGCATACCATAGAAAATCTCTATGTGCAAATAATGCTATAAAGAAAATTTTGAAATTGCATTAGCACTTGCACACGTGCACGTAATACACAGGTGTCTATAAATGTTCGAATACTTTCGTGATTGTGTGCACACTTACCTTATCTGTACTTTGCATAACATTGGTGTGTGATAATCGTGAACATTCCAATTAATTGATTAATCTAATTAACAATTTGTAAATGCTCGTTTTTACAAGATGTTAAATCTATCATCTACACTTTGTACGCTTTTTGACTTTATATGTATCATAATTGAACCGTGAAAATCGTGGCGTGAAAAATTGGTTGGTTCGCGATTAGGTGATTACGATTATCGTAATTATCATGGAAAGAACGGATGGATTCTGCTTACTACGTTATATGCTAATCGAAGTGTCAAGGAACAGTGCGTGCCGAGTACTTCCGGCAGATAAGTAGTTGGCGTGGTCGAGTAGATGGAATAGCGAGCGAGGGGTAGTCGTTTAATTGAATCTCCTTTCTTCGAGAGTACACGCTTCTTTGTTAACCCTTTCGTTACTTGAACAATAGGATTAAGACACGAACTCTCCCTATTGTGAAACAATAGTCGGAGGAAAATGTTTCGTTCAAAAATATTTCAAGCCTCTGATAAGTTTAGAGCAACTATACCGTTTTCATTATATGTTACAGTATATAATTGGAGCAGGAACGTGTAATATGCTTCAAAAAGAAAAAAAGTTATGATATAATAGACTTTTATTCTTCAAATTAATTTCAGTTGCGGTAGAGTTGCGAGATAACAAGAGTTACGTGTTAAATTATTCGATTCGCCTGGAAACTTTTGATCTTGATCAAAATCCTGCGTGTAGTTCCTATGTTCTTTTTATATTCAAAAGTGGTAAGATCTGTACGGTTTCGTTTAGGCGGTAAATTAATAGTCGCGAATGAAAATTAATCTCGGAACTATAAAAAACGCTGGGATTATTTATTTATGAAGTTTTTAATGAACAGGACGAAGTTAATTGTTATTACTCGCTTATGAATTATTTATTATCTTTTTAATAGGAGTCAAGTTATATCTTTTTTATTTCGTTTCTTTATATCGAGTATAAGTATCGTTTACGTATTTTCCACGTATAACTTTCATTTCGATATAAATTTGTCTCTCATCAAATTACTCTCTACCATTAATTACATCTTCCTTTCTCGTTCAATATGGACCAGGGTACTCCAAGAATTCTCCAGTGACGTAATCGAGACATTTTTTATCCTTCACCTAGACCATGCCAGACTCTCTAGAGATCGATTCTGTCCTGTACCATCTTCCATATAGTATACTTGCTCCACGTTGCGTGGGCTGCTTCTATTTAAAATTTAACACGAAAGTATCAGCTCTTACATGTCTGCTATTTTGTTTTTTAATTGAAACAGAAAATTGTGATTTTACAGGGTGGAATAAAAAAGGTCATTATCTAAATATTGGAATCTTCATGAAATCTTATCTCATTTCAAAATTGGAAATTAAATAAAAGCAAATAAATTTCAACACTTTTTCAAATACTAGTGTAATAAAAATTGCAAAAATTCATACAAATTTGTTACTTGTATTTCCTTACTTCAAATAGATTTATCGTTATGAAACTCCGGTTCGTTCGAAACGTTTGTTCGAGGAGCTCGAATAGTCCACAAAGCGTTCGATCACAGCATTGCGATTCAGCAGTTTCGAGTTTCGAGATAGCATTCATCTTCCGCGAGGCATTTCGACGCGTGCGACGGTCTGCGTATAGACGCGCGTTTCGGAGATACAGGCGCCGTCGCAGAAGCGATTCGACGCCAGGCGTCGAGTCAGTGTTTCTTGCGACGTCGTTCGTGCACTTCAGCCACGTGCTTCCGGTTCTGTGCTTCCGTTCGCCGTAAGATTTCGTGTGTGATTGTGATGCGTATTCCATTGAATCATTCGACCTCCTTACGTGTTACGTGAATGTCCACAACGTGCAAGCAGACGATCAAGAGGAAGTAAATACGTAGTTTCTTTGTACAAGCCAATCCCAATAGTTTGTCTCCAACATTTATCTTTCGATGAAATTTAATTTTACATTGGATCACGTTATTTCATAATTAAACATTGGATATTTGAATTATAAATTGATATATTATACAAATTTGTTTCGTCCAAGATTAACAGGTTTTATTTTATGATTTGCATTGTTGCAAGATTGTAGATTTAATACCAATCGAATGAATTAATAAATCACTCGGGTATCTCTGATAACGAAAGATCACAGATAACAACAACGGTAGTCGTATCTCGACTAATATTATGATTTCCGTACGCGAAACGACAAAGTATCACGAGATCTATTCTCTGCCTAGACGAGACGATGTAAGGTTAATTTGTTTTAATGAAGGCTAGTTTCTGCGAAACACCGCGTGAATTGTTCTACTCTACATAGCAAGTGTTATGTGTTAACTCTATCCCCGCAGGTTCCAGCGATTTTTATGGAGTCGTTCTACCATTTTCTAGACCGAGATATGGGCTCCCTATGTGGGTGGGGGGTAGGGCTTTTTTTCGCCCTAATGTGGGATACGTATAATTTACACGGCGAACCGCGAAATCTGCTTTCCACCCTTGCGATCCGCTTACATAATCACGTGCTTTGCACAAATCATTCAAACTGGTCGCGAAAAGCTGATTCCGACGCGTATTATCGACCGTATTAGGGAACGATCCGGCCGTGAAACGGTGGAAAGATCGATCGTACAGGGGATGCGAACCGACAGATTGGATTTCCAGGGGCACGAGCGTCGCGGTTTGTATGCCTTCGTTGATACATGCGTCGCTGTTACTAACGCGTCGCTCCCCAGCGTACGATAACGTTCCAACGATGTGCCGTGTAAATTCGCTTGTACCCATTTTGTATAAAATTTTCCCGAATTGTTGCGTCACTGCGGAAATTTGTCAACGTCACCGCCCGCCTGAAAAATTAAATTAACACGCATCGACCGGTGGTTACGATGGTTGTGGCTTGAAACGTGCAAAATATAAAATATTTTGTAAGCTAAAACGAGAACAAAAAGTTATCGTCAACTATTTTAACGAACGAAACTTCTTTATACGGTGTAAAATATTGCGTGTTCGTTGGAGGTGCCCTAAAATGCTTTCTAAAAAGGCTACTACAGATGAACGATCGACGAGACATCGTGCTTTTTCACGATGGCGGTAATTTACGAGTCTGGAGGTTTATCGGAGGACCTCCTAAGCTGAACTTCATCCTCTCTGTTCAATTCTCCACACGACTATAGAGAGCGACGGTTTGATAAATCACGGCGAGCTACTTTCGCGCTTTATCGACCACGTCGGGGCTGATTCGTCCGCGAGACAATGGACGAGGGCGGCGAGGACTCGTTAGAAAGTAAGGGTGCCGCATGGACGCGTTCGAGTAAGCCTCGATCTACCCCAAGAGCAAGGCCACGCTTAAAACGGGTCTTTAAAGAGAAAGAGCTTTGCTGTTTTGATGAATATTGACATCGACTATGACTTCAGTAAGATATTCGTAATATCGAAAAATATGCGTTGCGGTTTACGAAAACATATGAACACTTGCCATAGAAAACTTTTATATTTTATTACTTTAAGCGTTTATATTTATTTATTAATAACAAATTATTTATTATTAAACAAATATTTACTGCAAATATACACAAAATTATATGTTTAAAATACCATTATACAGCATAAGTAGTCATCTTAAACATGTAGGTGTTAAATCTGGGCCTCTTGATTATTGAGGTATTAATTATTATTATTAATATAATGAATAATCGACTGATATGTGTTAATGAAATTTCAAAAAATTTCATATAACACACGAAGGGTATTAAGGAATTAGAACACTTTCGTGAGCCGATGTATATTGAAAGATATGAGCGAAAATAAAAAAATGTATGTAGAAGATTTAGTTAAGAAATTGTTTCACATGTGTAAAATGTGAGGTTGAATGAGAAGAATTAAGCCGTGAACAGACCCTTCTGTGCTCATCCACGCTCAGAGCTTGCTGGCAATTAAAAAATCCATGATCCGTGCAGTTTGTGGGCAGGGGACTCGGTAAACAAAAGGGCACCGTCGATTGCGCCAGAGTGAATGGCACGCCACGATGCTGACGAATTACGTTGTCATTCTTCCTTCTGTGCGTACAGAGGAACGATGATGGTTAAGCTTGGATTGACAGGTCGTTGATCTTCTTCCTTCATACAAGTTGTCCCATGAATGTCGAATAATGTAGCAGTGTTGAGGATACTCGTGGTAAATGAACGGATAAATCGATAGGTACTGTTGAAATAGAGATTGGAAGTTAATAATGTTCGCTATGGCAGACTTAATCCGAAGTAAGCCAATTAATTTTTAATATAGATTATTTCTGAACGATAAAGATGACGAGGATAATACGATGAAGCAATTATAATAATAAAAGAAGAATCGAAATGTAGTTCGATGGATCAGCTTGTGTAATCATTTTCCTGGTCTTGTTGTTCATCGCACAATGGAAATAGCAGCAAGCCAGATATCGTATACAACCACTTTGTAAAATTACTCAGGAAAACGACGAGTATTCTGACTTTGTCTTGGCAAAGTTCCTCCCTTCTTTTCCCACTTTATCGTCTCAACGATTGGGAAACAGTTCGACAATATGCTTGCTACTTTTCTGCTTCCCACGATCTCACGCTTCCCACACGCTCGACCCTGCTTCTGCAATCGCTGCTCACCTCGTTCGAACTTGACGAACAACTTCATACATTCTAGCAGCCTATCTAACAATATCATCGCCACATTTTTCACCTACTTTCGAGCAATTCTTTTACCAAAACGCTAAAACTCATTATACAAGCGTTATTACACTGAAAACTTGCCAAATTGAAGTTTTCGCGATGATATCGTTAAGACAAATCTCGTCTAGTATAATACGTCGTCGCGTTACAACTGACTTTCTAGAGAAGCAATTTTTTAAGCGTAACAAGAGATCGGCCGATTTGGCTCGCTTTCAGTCTTTCGAAAGTGATTAACCTATTTGCATCCAACGTAGCTCGAGAACGTTGGAGGCGATCCGCGATAGCACATCGATTTTCTTAAAAAGTCAAACTCATCGTGGGGAAATTCTGTTTCCATCGAAGACATCGTGAAAATAGGAAACTCTCAAACGTGTTAATCACGCGAGTGACACGCATGCAACAACGAGTTTCACGTTCGTCTCGTAATCGACACGCATTTATTTAGCAACCGTTAATGTAAACGCGCAGTGAGATTTACAAGGAAACGAATGTCTCGTGACGACACACACGGTCTTCGTCCGGTTAAATGAGGCTTTCGCGATTTCCCGGAGGCGGCAGCCTTCTCGAGGAATTGGTGTCGCGTGAAAAAGGAGGAAAAAGTTGTCACCGGCTAGCTATCTTCTTGAGTAAACGCGCACCGGTACTACGAGCTTTCGGGTCAAAGGTGAACTGCTTGAATACCTCCATTACAGGCCGGGTAATGGTTCCTTTACTCGTGCACCAGTATGAAGAAAGCACGCCACACGGCTTTGAACCACGAAGGGACCGGATACTACCCTTCTATAAATCGCTATGGCGCTCCATGCAGGTAAACGTACCGAATCGAACCGTGTCCGACGTCGTGTCCGAGGCCGTTGGTCCACATCGTTGTAATATTCCGTGACTACGAGAACCAAGCTATCCAACTTATTTCAAGGTGGTCCGAGAAACAGGCTAATTATTTTAACAGAGAATTTACGAGTGTCTGGTTTCGGTGCTAGATAGGTACGTGTGGTGTTTTAGAAGAACTCGGACTGCTCGAAGCTTCCAGGTATAAATCGTGTCGGTAGATAAGACGCAGCCACTAGCATCGTATCTTTGTTACCCAAACTTTCTGACGAAATATCCTGGAGAATGAGTGGAATACTTAAGGACAAGTTTTGACCTGAAAACACGAGGTTTGTGAAGTTGTGAAAGTTTTCGTGAATCGGTTTTAATTAAAGATTACTGCACGATCAGGTTACGTTTTGATCGTATATCTGTAATTACGTGAAACGATATAACGTATGATTTTACAAGACGAAACCCAAGAACAAAATTTCTATATTTGCACGAAGAATTTCTAATCTAACTATTGAAAAAAATGAAATTTCTGACGTTTCATTGGATCGTCTATGCGTTTTATTAATGGATTTATTAATCAGAGAGGCGGCACATGCATATCGATTACCCGTGAATGTTATCGAATAAATTAATCGGACATTTGAATCGCGTATACGTAATAGTGTCACGGTGGCCGTCTGGACGTCTGAAAGCCGGAATTACGAACGCAGCGAGGAGCCGAGAAACACCGATAGTAAAGGATCGTGGACTGGCTCTGGCATTAAACGCCGCCAGCCGGCATCGAAAAGATGGAGGAATGACCGAGGCTTTCAAAGCCACCGAGAGATTTTCAAACTTCGCTCTTTGTGTCTTTGCTCCTTGGCTAGGGGCAATGCGCTTCGCGAGCCATAGAACCGACCTGTTTTTACCTTCGTTCAAGAATACAAATTAAAGAGCGTTTCTCTATTTTTTCTTCCTTTCAGCGGCCTGCTCATTTTTTCTTTACTTTCGTTATCAGTCTAACAACTGCTCTATATGTTGGCCTTGGTAGGAAAACCCTTTTTACACCAAGCTTGTAATATTTGATAGTATCGATTTTCTGTACTTTTTTGCATTTGAAAAATCTACTTTTTTTTTTGGAAATTCTAGCTTTTGGGAATTAAAGAGTTTGCAGTAATAAAGAGGCAGCTTCGATATTAAAATTTTATTTCTAGGGAATATTCAAACGTGGAAAAGTTTATTACTATGGATATTAGTTGACTATGAATTTATAACACGTTTGAAAAGATGGTTTGATTGTGGTTGATCTTCAGTTGGTCGTTGTTGGTTTATTCAAATTACTGGGAAGTAGAGCTATTTCTTTATCGCAGTACCCCTTCCATTGGAATTTTACAAATATTATATTTTTTGGAATTGGAAATTGTACATCTTCTACGTACAGTATATCATACATGAAGTTCTTCGTATTTTTCCGTGTGCCTATTCATAAATCTTGCTTTATAAAGATTATAATATATCGATCTTGATCATGTTGAACATTTACTGTTTTGAAAACAAGTAACAATTGGACGCATTTACAATGGGAGGCAGTATATGTGTATCGAAATACGTGGCGTTGTTACTCACTGTTCTTTTGCGAACGAAATATCGATCGATAGTTTTGTTTGGTAAATGCCGACTCCCCTTAACTAGTATCTAATTATAGTCGTTTAGAGTCACTTGTTACGAGAATAACGATGAGTTTGCATAGGTCGTTATAGGACGGTAAACGTGGTGGAACAATTTGTGGACGATTCGCAATTTCCGCTCAATAAACGCACTTCCCCATCGATTTCGTATCAATTAACCATTTTAATAAGTAGACGGTCAACGTTTATGAATAACTGGCAGCGCGCTGCTTGGTTTGCGTAGCGAATTACGTACACTAAGAATCGATGGCTATAAAAAAAACAAAAACTTTCATCGGTAAAACTTTCGTTCCATTTACCCATTATTGACAATCGTGTCTGGTTATTGACTCTCACACAACGTTATATTCCGATGTAATCACCGTTTAGTTCGCTACTGAATTCTTTCTCTAAGGTTTCTCCTCCACTACATTTTCTTTGAAAATCAAATTCAATTACATATATCTGTTTATTCAGATCATAAAAAGGAGAGAAAGAGAGGGATTAATAAAGATGATTTATTCACAGTTCCACAATAGTTTCTATGGAGTTTTACATGATAGAAAGAGAGTTTTTCCTCTGTGAACAAACTCGTTAAAGTATAAATGGAATTTTCAAAAGATTTGTCGCAAAAAAAGAACCGAAATCTGTGAGCTTCAGCTTTTTCAAACTTCTACAAAATCCGCTTCGTTTGAAAAGTACGTGGATTCGTATAACCTGTTCAATCGTCGATAGTAAAATTGCTCGTTTGAGATCGAAATACAAGGATCACGGCGTAATTAAAACGAAATTGGAGTCGAATTGTTTGCCTGGTAACGAAAGCCGAGTAAACCCGTGACGGAGCCGGCTGAAACATAAGCGGAACAGTGCTGAGAAATTTAGTTTCGATTATATACCACGAAGCATCGATAATCGCGTGGCTAAAATTATACCGCGTTTTACGTCCTGTGTTTTGTAATTTTACAGTGCACTTTAAACGTCTCGCCATCTTTTTATTGCCATCGCGTTTCCAATGTAGGTTTACGACCATTTTAAAGTATAACACGAATCGTCAACGATTATTCGATCGTTTTTCTTAATTAATTTCATCGCTTAACAGTATCCTTCTCTTCTTTCGAAACTAAATTAAGCTACATCGATCTTGTACTTTTTGGACTTCCATATTTTTTGCCTCAATGAAGTTGATTGTATTTCATCAAGCTAAAAAAGAGAAATCGACTGCACTGTCTTCGATTTTGAATAATTATCGTTTTGGCTTCCTTTCACTGGCAATTCTTTCTAATTTTTTTCGAGTCTCGAAGCTGAGAAATTGCAAATAAAAGGATCGACGATATGGCTTCGTAAAAATACCTAACCGTTGTTCCTTGTCAACTGCAACAGCTATTCATAGCACAGACATCGATACTCTTGTCCGCCAAAGGACAGATACCCTCTACTCGAGCAACATTGTACGATTGCTAGATTCAACCGTTAAAACCGACCATTAAATCTCACGGAATTGATCGACGAATAAAAGTATGATTCTTCCCATTCCGATTTCGATTGTAACTTTTACCTTTCAAATTACCGCATCGAGAACGCGAATTATACCACTGCGAAGACACGGCATGAGATTTTTCCCAAATCTCACCAAGTTTCACAATTTAAAGGGAAATTAAATGTGGCTGCACGGCAAGAAGTAGCCGCAACTCTCCTTGCGAAAATTAATCTCCTGGGCGCCCGTGAAACGTTCTCTTTCCAAAAACTTGCTCGTTCTTCACCGTCCTGCTTCAGAACGCGCGGACGGGAAGCTCGCTCGTAAATGCTGAATTTATCCCCGGTTCACGTTCTCGCCTCGCCTATCCGCTTGCCCGTAATCGCTGGAGTGCATCTGCATAGCCCGTGTATTCTCCGAGGCACGTCTCTGAACTTCGTTACACAGAGTAATTTCCTTATCTCGTCGCTTGCACTTTCGACGAGCGTAACGAATGGCAAACACTGTTGAAATTTCGCAGCTTCGAAGAAATTACATTTCACGATGAACGAAGGGCGGAAGGGTTGGATACAAGGTTCGAAAGTTCGGGTCCCGAGCGAGAAATCAGAAATTGCTCGATCAGTGTTTGCCCTCCTTTTCCGGTTGCAGACACTCGATGCCCTCGTCGTGCACCGACCATACTTCTCGCCTCTCTGTTCGGGTCAATTAACGCTGCCGGCAAATTGTCCGAAATTGAATTTTCGTTCAGTCGCTCGGTTGTCTCGCAGCCGCAACCGCTGCTGCCGGGTCCGGGCTGTGAAACGTGTCCTCGACGAGAGTTCGCCGTCTTCAGCGTTAATATACTAATTAAGGAATAGTCGAGTTAATGGCAAGGAAATCTTACGCGATCTGGAAACGAGCTGAGTCAAGAAACCGTAAACGAACCGGAATGAAAGGTAATCTTTGGCTTTCTGCGAAAACTCGTGGATCATTGAGGAAAATTGTTTCTTATTTCTCTGGAAATGTTTGCGTAAAACCGACGAGTTAATAAATATTGACGAGAGGAGTGTCAAGTGATAGACGTATTTTCGAATTATTTCCGTGATTAAGCGATTGATGAGATGATAGTGAGATCCGGTTGGCAGACGAGCATTAAGGTTCGATTATGTGCAGTCTTCTTGTTAACGGCACGAGGTGTAACACTTTATGGGTAGGGAAGCTTTTAATAAACTTGACGGCGTTTATGCTTATACGTTTATTGAAGAATGTTCATCTAATCATCGATTAAGAACGATGAAATTTACATATACGTTCGATAGATTCTTAATTGACGTGTAATATTCGTGGAAAAATATAAAATATCGTGATATAAACATTTTATACAAAATCTAAAAAGTACAAGTATGTAGTTAAATTGCGTGGTCGTTTGATTTGCAAAGTCGAGATAGCATTTAAACTAATTGATATACGACAGGCTGTATATCATTGGTATCGAAACAAATTCTGTATGGCGAGTATGGGGACGAATATGGGCATGACCAAACATAATTACCTATATAATTACCGAAATCGCTAACAGAATAAGGTTGAGGTGCAACGGTGTACTGAGTGTTTGGCAAGTAATTTGTCTCCAGGTCAGTTGGCTTACTATAAACTTGCACGACTTGTTTTGCAGCGGGTTGTATCGGTGCTAAATTATTCGATGGCTCAGCGTGGTGGTGTACTTTGGTAGGAATCGTGATGCTGTAATCTTTTTGTGGCAGATTATCCTTGAATTTCCCGTGGTTATGCACGTGCTGGTGCACCTTTATTTTGTAAATATCCCCCAGCTTCATACCCAGTAGTTCCTTATGATTATTAGCTTCTTCCTGTTGAGGTATTTGCAAATAAATCCATATTCATTATTCTTCGTCAATTAACACGTTTATCAATTACGATATGTCTTATCATGATCCGAGTTAATAAGTACATACTTTTAGATTATGCATATCACACACGTTATGTAAGACGCGATATAAAATCACGAAAATGTGAAAAAATATTTTACAATTTAAAGTTATACAATAATAATAACAGGTATTGTGTATGAAAATTATTTGTTGGAAAATTATTTATAATGAATGGACTATGAATAATTTATGCGAGATTTAAAGACATAATACCTAAAAATAAATACAATATAAATACGAACTACCTAAAATATAGTATCCGTTATGACATTCAGTATGTGGAATAGATTTCTGTTGCGTTTATAAAAGTAGAAATTTACAGAAAAAAATATTCGTAGTCCTAGTTTAGTTGGTTTAGTAATATTAAGATCAAATCCGCAATGAACGTGTTAAAAGTCATTAGAATTTAACGGTTCTTTGTATGAAACAATTTTTGTATGGTTCATTGTGTGTATATAAAACAAAAATTCCTACCGTGGAAGTTCTATATTCGTGCTGACTTCCTACGTTATCAACTGGCGACGACTGAACGGAAGCAGAGATCGATCTGGAATCCAGGGAGTTTCTCTGATCAGAAATGCCTAACTGTTGCTGTTCTTGGGGGGAAATTTGTTGCAATAATAATGCGTGATGAAGATCTTTGTTGCCCATTAAAGTATCCGTGGTTTCTGTAGGAGTAGTAATTGGTATTTTCTGTGGCGTTTCTTGCTTTATTTCGATTGGTATTTGTTGATTATAGGCTGGTTTCAATTCCACAGGACGGTATTGTTGCTGCACAGGATACATGTTTGATGGTTTCAAGCCCAACAGTGAACCGCTCTGACGAGTATTCACGCGCTTCTCTGTGGAAACATCATTATTTGATAGAATTTATTCGCGATTTTTTATGAAGATTATTCGTAGGTAAAGAGTTGGGTAGTGAAAGATATGTAAGTCTAATTGATTTAGGTAATATAGTAGATAATAGGGCTATCTTTTATAACATAATTTGAAAAATGGAGCGAATATATTTTTGTCATTGATCAAAATGATCACGTTTGCGAATGGATCATTTGTAGTAGAATTCACATAGCTGTAATGCATATCATGAAAGTTCACCGATTTTTTCTCTTTTTATGATTTTTCACTCTTATAATACGAGATCACGACTAGATATGTAGATGGATTGATAAGAATTCATTGAACAAGGCCATAACTAATATTTCGTTTGAAATTCTACTATACATATATACGTCCAATAATCAGAGTATCTGTATCATTCAACTAGCCAACATTCCACATGTAACATTAATATTGTACTTGAAAATAATTATCTTACTCTCTTGATCTTGCAAATCAACGACCGATAACGAATCATCTAAGGGCGACTTCGTGGCCACATCATCGTGTTCGCTCCTTTGTACTCCATCGGGTTCTTCGCTTGGATTAGATCTTCTGTATCGATTGTGTGCTGCCTAAAAAAAAGATCGGTTAATCGATAATTACAGGAGACAGTGTTGAAGGTAATAATGAACTTTGCATGCTCACTGTAGAAGGATATTGATAATAGGGTAGAACTGCCCCGGGAATTCCTGCTGCTCCGTAGCTGTTCATATCAGACAGCAGTCGTCTATAAGCAGTCTTTGACATAGGTGGCAATATTACATGTTGAAACATCGGCGACATTGCTTGAGCGGGGACATGGTATGAATCCGAATACACTGGATAAAGTTCCAAATGATACCCTGGATCCATGTATCCCTGTTGTTGTACTAATTGTAGATTGCGTGATTGAGGATGTAATTCATGGTCTTTGTCTTCTAAAATTGGAGGAGTTTCAGGAGATTGAGTTATGGGCTGATATTCTTCCGGCAAATGTGATTTCTGTGTAGAGTGTGAATGTTCGTATCCAGGTTGTATCATGATGTCAGCCAGCGCATAGCGGACTAGGAAAATAGCCATTAAAAACTGAAATCAAATATTATCAAGTATGAACGTGATATTTTATAATTTAGTATAGATATTAAGATTTTAAACGTCAATTATTGCTATCTTACCATCGTTAATTGCCCCATTGTTGTACTTTACCGTTGATCGTTCAACAGTTCGATCGAATCTGCGCAGCGGGCTTTAAAGACACATAAATTAATGGACGAAGGTGCTGATGTCACGTATTTCATCTGGCACGCACTTTTGTCAAGCCAGCATGTTACAAACTTGGGAAATTTAGCAAATTCGCGGAAGACTTTTATGGGTCACTGTTTTACGAAATTTACATATTGCTTGACACCTGTATTGCTTTCATCGCGATTTCATATCCTATATATATATATATTTTTAATAAAAATGTATTTTCGGAGAAATCTTTCAGCCACAGAAATCACCTTTCGTTTCGTCGTATTTCATCTGGTCGGTGAAGCAATAAAAATCTCGTAATTCACACCCTTTGATCAAGAGCCGTTTCGAAAGAAACTTTCGGCACCATATGGAGGCAGTCGATAACAATTTTCCTCTTACCCATATTCTTCGCCAACGTCGTTCGCGCTTCGATTCCCAGCAAGTTGGATAGAAAAAGATTTCCAGAGGAATATAAAGTAGAAGATTTTACGGGGTTGCTCGAAATATCAAGTTTCTCCCTGCTGCATCGAGTCTGTAGGATTTTGCAACGAAATGGAATATCATCGTCATATGGTAGCCGCATAATAACGGCCCTCGTGTAAATCCATGTCATCGTTCCAATCTACTAAACGTTTCCGAGCCTTCCCGCTGTGCATATTTCATTCAAGAAGCAACTCGTGCCATTTCATAGTCTGACCGGTGAATCTATGAGTTAGATACATCGAAACGATATACAAACGGAAGCAAACGCGGGCGATTTTATGATTGAAATATTCACGCACAGGAAAGAGTAGTTTAGTAGGGGAATAGCAAATCAACGTCCGAATCTATCCACCCAGTTCGTGCGACAATCAGGGCGTGTCAGCAGGGCCGGTGGCCTCAAAGTGCAACGAACTTATAAAAGCAAGGATTTCGCACATTCCTTACGAGCGTAGCATTACTCAGTTTTGCAATAACACGTATCGTCTGAACAGCAATCCCGGTGAATCAGATCGTGATGCGTTGAACCTTAGTATTATCGATCGCTAAATTAGCATTGAGCAAAACAATTTCGATATCAACCTACCCACATTCTCGATTCGCATAATCTATATGTAGGTCTTTGTTTTTGTATTAACAGAAAATCGTTTTTTCCCTTAATTCTATATAATGTATAGATATAACCTATATATGCAAGCTGCATAAAATTGCTAGATGTTACGATATCATCGAAATTGTCGAGCCGTATTTCATTCGACCGTTTATCAATGAAATTTCTTGTAACTCGTCACGCTCGATACAAAAGGTCGAGGCTGTAATTCTCTGCTCTGGAAACTGTCCAGGTTGCGTATTCGGTACGTGATGCCGGCGGCGCACCTGACGCTGCGCGAGGAGGATGTGGTACGACTAACCTTGGAGTTCCTCCACAGCCGTGACCTTCACATCTCGCAGCTTTCGTTGGAACGAGAAACTGGCGTGATAAATGGTCAGTACAGCGACGACGTCCTGTTCCTTCGTCAGCTGATCCTCGATGGACAATGGGACGACGTGCTCGAGTTCATTCAGCCGTTGGAGGCGCTGCCGGATTTCGATATGAGAAAGTTCACCTACTCGATCCTCAGGCACAAGTACGTGGAGTTGCTGTGTATCAAGTCCGAGGCGAACTTGATCGCCGCCGGGACGAACGGGAGTGTCGACAATGCGGTCGAGGAGGTTGTCAAGGTTTTGAGCGACCTCGAGAAGGTCGCGCCATCGAAAGAAGAGTACAGCAGCTTGTGTCTATTGCTAACGCTACCGCGACTCACGGACCACTTGCAATATAAGGATTGGAATCCTAGCAATGCCAGAGTTCAGTGTTTTCGCGAGGTGCATCCGTTGGTTGAGAAATTTCTGCCTGGCGACAGAAAGAGCACCGACCCTGCTCATCCCGTCACCTCCGCGAAAAACGATCGGCTCATACAGTTGATCATCAAGGGTATTTTGTACGAGTCTTGCGTTAACTATTGCCAGGCCAAAGCTACAGGCTCGAAGGAGAGCGAACAGGTAACATTTGTTTTCATTTTATCTTTAAGTCGACTATTTTTTTATTTGAAATATTAGAACAGGTACTTCGAGTAATATTTATATTTGTACTTGAAGTACGTAGATACTATCAGATATATATTAACTTTACTTCTCTTTATAGTTTAAAGATATTCAACGATCATTAAAATATAAATTTGTATTACAGGTGGAAATGAACTTTTCCAGACTGTTAGACGGCTCAGTAGGTTTCAGTGATTCTGATTTAAGTCTGCTTTCATGGCTACAAAGTATACCGCCGGAAACGTTCGCCGTACCTTTCGCTCAACGAACGTTAAACGTGGATGTGGAACGGCTCGAGAGACCATCTTTGGAGACCTCCTGGACGGAACACATGTTGATCACCCCCATAAAGCCGAAAACCTTCCCGCATAGCGCGATGCCGTTCACCAGGCCAAGATCCGCCGCTGACATGATGTCTCGAAGTTTAGTGCCAGCTTTAGAAGCTGGGCTTGGACCAAGAAGTCCCGGGCCTAAAAATATGCCGATACCATCTGCGGCGCTAATGGCTCTGTCTACCGGTGATATAAACCCGATGTCAAGATCATCTTTCGCGAGCTTTCATCTAACCGGTTTTAAGAATAACAAATTAATGAACACCAGCGTGGACAGACTCTTTGAGAACGAGGGTGACGTCTTTCTTAGCTCGAGCTACGCTGAATTTCAGCAACTGCCTTCTATACAAGAAACAACGACCAACAGCCAGCCGAAAGCTCCGCCGAGGACGAGAGGACAATCGAAGAGTCCCGAGGGTAAGCTTGTTTATTCTTGTTTTTATTTATTAATACAGCAATATGCCATATAAATCGTTGTTTCTAATACTATTACATGCGTCTCATTTTAGGTATCAAAGCTGACCCTTCTGCAGCCTCCACGCCAGAGCGTAGAGTTGCAGGCAGAGAATCTCCCGCCCCATCGACGGCCAGAAGTTCGAGAAGAGATTCCTTGGCAGAAAAACCAACCGGAGTCGCGGCAAAGATCACGGAACCTACTGCGATGCCTGTTCGGGCGTCCCTAGGTGGAGAGCATCTCGAGCAGAGTTATAACGGCGACCTGTTTAAAGAGTACCAAAAGCAGAAGCAAAGGCTGCAGGAGAAGTTCCAGCAGAGAGAAAGGGAATGGGACGATTTGGTCAGACAATTGTCGACTCCGTTACCCTCTCAAGTCGTCGATAATAGACTTCAGGGAGATGGGTAAGTGAATGTTTTATTGTTAGCCAGTATAACAAACTTTCATATCGCCAGTATAATTTCGACAGTGATAAATATTCACTGTTTGATTTGATAGTTTTTTTTTTAATGTAAAGTATCCGATCGGTAAACGATAGGAGAGCAGAGAAACAAAAGCGCATTGTTTGTCGCGTTTCGATGCGCCGCTATTCAGTGGCCGGAGTGCTGACGATTATCACCACGAGGCAATCACGGAAAAGTGGTACGATGCTTCGAATTAACATTGGCTCGCTTCCCGGCGAGTTGCTCATGCGACAAAATGCAGACAAATACTGTTGTTTTCCGTGTGGTGTCTCGCAGGTTCTGCAGAGCACAGTCAATCAAACCGAGTAGTTGGCTACATTCTCTAACAGATGGCAGCAAAGGAATGCCTTTGTCGCTCTTATTATGGTACTAAAGCGTGGGCCGAGAATAACTTGTTCGGTCTAGACAGCAACGTGTGGCGCGGATCGAAATAGCAATTCTCCACAGGAAACGTTCAAAAGAAACCGGGATTATTTTGTTGATTTGACGATGCCCTTTGACCTTTGCTCTCTTATCGCAGTTCTATTTCTCTGTTTAAATATCGACTTCTAAGAGACGAGAGTTTACAGAGGTACTCAATACCGAATATGAATTTGAAAAGTTCTGCAGGGTCTATAAAAATATTTATTTATTAAAAAAATTCTTTTTTTTCTTTTTACCTTCGTGTATTACTTATAGTTCATTGAAAATGTGTTTCTTTTGAACGTTGCCGATCGTAGCAATTCTGTTTTCCCACGAGCTTACACACCGAAAACTTCACCGTAGACAAATCAGTAGCGGCGGGAAGTCATCCCTCGTAAGTGTCATGCACATTCCTTTTCGCGAACGAATAAACGGTCCCGGCTGTATCCTCGTAAATGTCTTGTAACGAGCTAAAATTACCATCGCCACGAGATGTCAAGTGCAATGTATCTTTTCTGCAAAGGCATATCGGTCGCATCCGGTGATAATAACTGAAAACGGCGTTTAAACGCCGATCCCGTGAACTTTCTATTCTACTCTATCAGCTTTAGTTCATCACTTTATCAAGATATTTACATAGAAGCAACATTACATTATACTTTACCATTCAGAATCATGAACCATTTTTTTTACCATTTTTTAAATTCATAGATTTCTAGATATGGATTCACCTTGCCTATTTTGTAACGGGTCAGAACATATAATTTCTGATATTTTATCGTATCTTTTGCCATCGTCTGTATGCAGTTCGATAACGTAAAATGACCTAAATAATTCTCAATGACGTTGTCGTAAAAAGCCAGTTCGCGGTATCGATGCGTCAAAGAAATGAAAGTGGAATTCAAACACGGTTCATTGGCACCGATCGTTGACATTGTTCCGAGTCCGGATACCGGATGTATGAGAATAAGTACGCGCACGTTGTCACAGGGAAATCGTGACCATACAGCTTCGTCATTGGTTTGGGCCCCATCGAAGGTTCTCGCTTCATGGTTTCGTTCTGCATATTTATGGTCTCATTGTCTCATTCATGTATACCGGTTCCTCATAAAACGCAGATGAATGTGCAAATTTCTGGTATGCGGTGTATCGTCTAGACGTTTCTTTTTCTTTGACGATGTAAATGCGAGTCTCTGAGTAAAGCTAAGAGTAAATTATTTCGTACAAACGTTCAGTATTTCGTAAATTTTACAAATAATTTCACTGCCTCGAATATACAGGTGAAATTAATAATTATACATATTTAACTTCTTTAATTTTTACCTATAATTTATTAAAACGAGATGTAAATGTATAGAGTTGTCTCAAAAGTTTCTTTCGTTTTATAAGGAAATAATAGATGCGCAACATTTTTTGTTTTATATTGTTTCGTTGAATTATGTATCCATTACTTTGAATTGCATTCCATTAATTTAATTATTGATCCATTTTATTTTATTGAAACAAAATTGAATTATGTATGATCCATTCTGATTTCAATAGAATAAAATGGATCATACATAATTCAATAAAATAATATAAAACAAAAAATGTTGTGTATTTATTATTTCCTTATAAAAGGAAAGAACGTTTGCGGCAACCTAATACGTAGCGAGGAGTAATTCGATGTGCATCAACGTGGAATTCGTTTAAGCAAAATTAATCGTAACTGCAAATGAAGCGAAATAACAGATACCAACTGTGCCTGAAGGGCATCCTCAGTCTGCAAAATGCTAATTACTGTGGATTGCTGGCGAACAAAGTTTAACTGATTTCAGAGGCGACAATATCGTGGTTGCAACGTGACGAGCTTGCGGTAGTCGGTTTCAATTTCTTGTATACGTATGCAAATGGTGTCGAATTATGACTGCATTCGGTTCTTAAACAATGAAGAATGGATATTACATCCATCGAATATTTATTCAAGTATCCCTTTGAACATTTATTCGATATTATCATCAATTGTTTGGACAACATAACAATTTTTTTTAGATATTACAGGATTTTTAGAGAGATTACGTTTACCTAGTTCTTCTTTCCTTTTGTTTGCTCTTGCTAGTGACAATGACAGTTTTTAGATTCAGTATCATAAAGCTGATTCATACCTTCTCTTATCTATAATACATATCATACAATGATTCGGTTGAAAGGGACCGTAAGATCGTGATATCTTCTTAAAGAACATCCGAGTGACTCAGTCATTCACAGAATCGATTGACGTATTTTAGTACAAGTAGATTAATTTCGATCGAATAACTCAAGAAGAACAAAAGAATTTAACAAAACGTTTGAAAGGATCAAAGGAGTGATGCAAAAATATTTTGAATATGTTAGTAAAGTTTAAAGAAAAATGTTCTTAAGAAGAGCAATAGAATGTAAGAAAAGAATACGCTTCTGAAGAGCAGATGCATCTGTTTTTGAGAAGAGCATTTGCAGGTCATTCATTACTGTTGGGTCGTGAAAAATAGTGACTATGGTGTTCTAGGAATCGAATCCGAGTCCCTTGGCGTTTATAGCCGACTATGTTACCCACTACGCTGTCGCCGTCGCCCGCTACTGTTCATATTTCACGATCCTACTACATATTTGTGCATGGAGAGCTTTCCGATCCCACATTACTGACAAAACATGAATATTTCATAAAATTTTCAATGAAAGAATTAAAAGCTTAGAAGTTGAAGGAAAGATGAGTAAAGAATTGAATGCACTTAAAAGTAACTTATAAGCATCGATTCATACAAAGATCGTAACAATATTTTGTGTAGTCAGTTTCTTTGTTTGTGTGGAAGTATGTAATTCATATTTTCATTACAGTAATATTGTATGTTAATGGCATAAATTATAGTCACTGACAATATTGTATTTCCTTCGCAAACAAGCGTAAAACAGCACGCGTCAAGTAGTTTAAGCTGAAGTTACTTTTTCATCAGAAATGATTATTCCTGGTATCTTTTTTAATTTTTTATCGAATTTACCAGATATTCTTTCATCTTTTCATTGCATTAAAAAAAAAAAAGGGGGGAACGATAAATGATTTTCTACGATACATCTTACATAACAGAATTTTATTGCGCGAATAAATGAATAATCTCTTTTCCATTTCAATTGTTTTGAACTCGATAACCAAAGAATTTTAACAAATAAATCAAACTAAGAATGAAAATAAAAGAGCAGGTGAAATGTATTTATATCGAATTACAGCGAGTTGGTATATTTTAATGGTATACTGTTTAGTGATAGTGTACATTTGTGCAGATACTAACGAGACTTGTTAGCAATCACGTTGACACGTCTGAGACGTAACTCGTGGAATTAACGGGCCAAAGGAATTTCAAATGTCTGGCACTTCGTTAACCACAAAATACGAACGTATTTGAAGTAGTAAAATTTACGTTTTGCGGTCGTTGAAATAAGGAGCGTACGGTAGTCCTTGATCCTTCAACCGGCTCAACAAACGAGGCCGTTCTTAATGATTCACTGCGCTCGATTCTTTCCAGTGAATCCCTTTAAATGGCCTCGCGCTGTCACATTTTCGAATTAGAAGCAATCCCCAGTTAACTCGCGTTCTTCGTAGAAATTACTTTATTATTGTCCATGCTATTACTTCAGGATAAAGCATTCTTCTGCGTGGTAACACACTTACCAACCGCGTATTATCTTTCACGCGTGACAGACACAAATCGTATCCATAATACAGTTTATTAACTTCTCTCAAAGATACAAATTACGCGAGACAAGTTAAGACAGCTACCTCGAATAACTCTGGTGACCAGAGTCGTCGAATGAATCGTGAGGCATCGAGTTTAAGCACGTCGGAAGACAGATTTAGCGTAGAAAGATAGAAATTCGCGAATGTCTCGCACGCACGTTCTCGATTCGTTCGAGCTGTCGAGCGGTCAGCGCGCGATTGTCACGGACGTTGCTTTCTCCGTGAAGATCGTCGACAGTGCCAGTCATTCGTGGATTTTCTTGGCTCGCGACACCGCGTTTTCTCAATTCCTCAGCCAACGAAGCTTTCAACCAGCGTAAGTACGGTAGTCCACCTACTTGTGCGTGTCGACCGCGAGACGCAGCGCGCAATTAGCACGCGTGACCGGCCGAGATTGGCCACAGACGTTGCTTTGTTCGAGACTTGCTCGATTAAAACGAGAGGGAATCGCGAAATGTGCGTCCATCTCGAATCGAATCGCCTCGTTAGCATCGAAGAATAGCAGGTGTTGTAAATGTTTCTTACGTGGAAAAGTACATTGGGAGTAGGTTAGTACGCATTGGTTCAAGGTGAACCGATTGCAGGTGCCGTGACGGGACGATGGTGTCCCATTCTCTCGCAATGGTTTGTTTTCACTGATGCTTCGTTACGAAATTTGCATTTTGCACGGTTGGAGTTTGGTAATGTAAGATTTGCTTGAAAATTATTGCATATTCATGAGAATATTTGTTTTTCTTTTTGCAGTAATAATATCATTGTTCAAATGAGCGAATCAGAAGTCGCATTGATCAATTTCATAAACTGAAAAATAACTTAACCCTGTTTTCTAGTGTTACCTTGGAATCTACTCATTTGCGATGAACAAATTTCTGAAGTAATTTGTTTCTTGAGAATTGAATATTAAAAAATTGTATATCTGTGTAATGAGAGGCTCAAGTAAAGAAGAAAGGCAACGATATAAATGTTATGGGAACAATAACTCAAGGAAGTAGAATGAATAATTTATACGTGAATACGGCGACGTTTGAAAATTTATAGGAATTCGCACGTTGGTGTATGGCGGAAAGTATAGTTCTACGTTCAACCTGTTGTGAAATACAGCGCGTGTAGCGTGCAGGATACCTCGCCGCACACTTAGAGTAAAAACGCGTGTAGTTTTACGCGAGAAATAACTGTGCTACGTCTGTTGTCCCTCCTGTTCTTGGGCCACCACATCTGCCAGATGTTTCTCCTCTCGATTCCTCCAAAAAGGGTCATCCACCCTTTACCACACTACTCTCTCGTTTCAGTGAATTCCAGTGAAAGATATTCGTCAACTTTCGAATTCGTCGAAGAACCAGTCTACATTATTGAAGCAGAAACAAAACTCCAAACGCTACTGCTTCCAAAAATCCTGTCGCACCTGAAAAGCGTTAGTTATTTATTTAAAATACATCTTGTATAAGACTGTGATGTGCATTTTGTCGGCCATCGATGAACCTTATCGCTCTTGAGAAAATCTACCGCACACGCCGTCTAATACTTCTATAAGATTTTAACTGATAAGGATATCCACAAATAAAAAATTATATTTCTGCGTGTATCGTATCACGTACTCTAGAATTCCCCTCTATATCTACTAAAAGCTGCAATATTCTGCCAACATTTCTCAAGTTCTGTCAAGAGCTCCGCAGTTAGAATGCTATAATCGAAACATCCATACAGATATCCAATTATCGAAGATTCCATAGCGAGGTAACCGCGAAATTCGCTCGATCAGAAAGCAATCAAACCGATCACAAAGGCCTAACAATTGCTGAAACGCGCCTCGTTCGAATCACGCTCTGAATATCCATGCGCAAAGAAAAACCGCGAGACGATTCCTCGAATGCTCGCGGCTACATCTTTCGATTGGTATGTTTGTTGCGGGCACAGCTGATCGCAGACCGCGTGTGCAAACGTGAACGTGGCGCAGGGCCGCGGGAATCAAAGCAGCCTCTGATAGGTCGCGATACGCTTTGTTATTACGAGCGGAGTCGGTCGACGGGCAGTCGAGTCTAATGCCGCTGGCGGGCGAAATCGTAGCCAACGCTTGGCTCCCTCGATACTTCACGTCGGACTTCCTCCGCAGCAGCATCGTTCCCCCGTTTCTGTGGCTGCGACGCGGTTATACACATAGATACGTACGGACAAACGGACAGACGGACGGTACGTTGGATCGTCGCGAACTCGACATTCCATTCGGTCCTTGATCACGCTCCCTAAATAAGGTACGAACACTTCGAATTCCGTGGCGCGGTCGAATCGTTACGAACCGATCGTTTCTGTCTACGTGGTCTATGAGACATCCGATCGTTCGAGTTCGTCCAGGTGTGTAGTGGTGATCGCTTTGCAATTAGACTACGAGGATAAAGGGATTGGTCGTGACGAAGTTTGATTTCGTTCCTCGTGACACGAGGAAGAATCGACCTGAGATATGAAAGTGTGAGTTTTTGATCGACGAAGTTTGCTGGATTGGTGAAGAAACGATGATTTATCACAAACCGACGATACCACGATTTCGGATTGCCGAACGTATCAGCTTGGCTCCGAGCAATCGACCGATTTACACGAAACAGAACAACCACAGTAGCACGTGCAGCTTGAGGAGCGCCGGTTCCACGCCGCCATGTGTCAATCGGTACACGACAAGATATTTTTTGCAACCTCTGGTGTAGATTCTTATTTCACGGTTCATATTTTATATCGTCAAAGAAAAAGAATATTTTTATAAATGTATCTTTGACCAACTCGTGCTTGTAGTTTCTGAAAGATTTTAGCATCTGAATGAGTAGCCTCTCTTTAGATCGTCTCACTGGTTGAGTGTCGTTCATTTAGAATGCGACGCTGAATTATGAACAGCTTCCGCTTCCAGTTCCCATCAGCCAGTCCACATAGCACGCGTGTTGATTCCCGGACCTGTCAGTGTGTATGAAAACGAAACGACGAAATGCAACGTAATAAAGTCGTAGGCTTAGAAGTATTGAGAAACTCACTCGCGTTACTTTAACGCTGACGTGGAAAAGTGTTTGTAAATCTCGCAAGAAACGAACTCGTACCACAGGGACGAAACATCTATCGTTCTGTAAACATACATTTGGAATTGTTTCGGTTGTGCAAGGTATTTAAAAGATTAGGAAAAAGATTAGTATAACGATAATTTTGATACTATAATATTTTGTGTATCTTATCAATTACTTTAAATCGCATTCTTTGTCCATTAGGGACAGAGTTTGTATTCATATTCGGCTTGTAAAGCATGCGGGATGCTTTGTTTCCATAAATCACGTCTTGCTTGAATAATGACCATTGCCTCGGATAACCTTTCTAACCCCTACCTTACCTCGTTGATGATGTTCCAAAGGAAATCTTGATTGCCGATGAGCCTCTAAACGTTTACCAACACAAGAACAACGGTATCCTTCAATGTCAGATAGTCACTTTAAACGAAGTGGAAATTTCGCTTTTATCGAACGGTATAATTTATCAATTCACTGGTTACGGATGGTTTTTACGAAATTGAAGAGCGAATCGCGTATAATATGCGACGATTTTATAGAAAATCACGGTCACGACAGAGCCTGATCGTATACTTTCTTTTGCGATTACAGTATAAAGCAACCTTTGGGGAGTAAAGGACCTTCACCTGTTCACACTAGTACGCCTGCTCGATCTGGTATCCAGTCACCAAAGCCTACGATTAATGGATCTGAGCCTGTAGTGTAAGTGTCGTGCTACTTTCCATTACTTAATTATCTATACGAAAGAAATTATGATCGTAAATTTGCATTTAATTGTAGTAGAATTGAAATTTCTGAAAAAGACAGTCACATTTTTGCGTAACGTCTAAACTATAAGTATTTATATAAATCCATATTATTGTAAAGATAATTTAAAAAATGGAAATCGGATAAAAAACTAAACTTTAGATATTTTATATATTTTCGCGTGCATTCTATGCATACGCAATGGCGTAACGTGGGAAGTTTAGCAATTTTCAAATACCAGATTCGAAAGGAAACGATTTGTCATGATATTTCATTGAAAATGGTCCTCGCAGGAGACAGAACTCGGCGCTGGGCAATGCTTATGATGTTAGAGCACAGGAGAGTCATTACGATGTCGTCAAGCCGATGAAGGTAAGTCGATAAACTCATTTACGATTATTGCACCGAATATACAAGATTCACGAGGAATAACTCGTCGCTATTTTAAACCACGTTGATGCTTTCACGGACCACCGATACAATTAATTTACAATTGCTGCGCAAGCAGCGGCGCGAAATCCTCGTTACGACGCTCGATGTAATTTAATAACAAGCTGACGAGAACAACGTTTAACAGTTGATTTATTTTGAATCAAGTAACTTAGACGTTTATCGCTTCGAGTTGTTAATCGTTCTTTATACTTTATATACTCGCTTATCAGAATTGAATTGCAAACGCATTGCTGATAATAACGGCGATAGGAGCTCGATGAAATTTGTTATTAATACGAAAAATTGCAAACGAGCGTATCGTGACGATTCGAACCGTTCAACGGCCTTTTTACGCCAATTTGAAATTTCGACCAGTCATTCGTAATTAGCGATAGGTTTCTTAAGAAACGATTTCATAAAATAGAAAATATTTGTAGCCTTGCAACGGATGTTCTTGTGTACGTTTATTGCATCAAAAAATTACAATCTGATAATCAGGAAAAAGGATCGATTTAACGTCCAACTTTCTATCTGTCTCTCCTTGTTGCCGTAAGCGCCCGCATAAACCCGTGACTCGTTTATGGTTCGACTCGTAACGCACCAGAGAAACTGGCTTAACAGCAATTTCCACGAATAGTTGCAAACGTTACGTCTAAATTATCTATATCTACTTCTTTTCAAATTAAGAGCAAGTAATTTCAAAATATTCCAACCATTAATAATTAAATCTCATAAAAATGCTCCGTTTTAAGATACCATTTTATCAGCCTGTTAACGATTTATATTGATTTAAGATTAATTTAATATAATTCAATCAGCGATCAAATTACACCGGTGAAAGTGCCAGAGTTTGGAAAATTACAGTGCCGAGCATTCAAAGAAACTTGGTTCTCGGTATTCCAGGTCCAGATCGGCTCCAATTCTCGTAATCATCGATTGGTTAATCGAGGAATTGCCAATTAGACGTTTTAATCGGCGCAATTAGCCGTTCAATCGTATAACTTCTCCCTTCCCTTGTCCTCCGTCAACTATGTCGAAATTCTTTTCCGCAAAGTTCGCCAGTGACGTAACCGAGTCAAATCGCTGCGCATTTCAAATATCTTCCACGATTATTTGTAACACGTTTCCGTTGTTAAAGATCCGTAGAGATAATACGTCGTTGACGTCAGTTTGTCAGTTTACATTTGAATGTTCCTTCGCGTCACCATCGACGCAAAAGCCACGAATAGAGAAGAATTGACAAAATCGTAGGGCAATTATCATGTCCATGTGTCGAAGAGTATTCGTCGAAATAAAATGGCATGTAATCATCGTAATAATTATTCGGTGTTTGAATCTTTTCATACGCCACGTTACATCATCGTTTAGTCAGCAAGAACTCGCTTCCATGACGAATTAATCGCAAAAATCTATACCATTATTATTCGAATGTTTTGGTATTCCAATTAACCTTTACGTAATTCTAGTTAAATAATTGGAAGCACAATTTCTTTACTGTTCCATTCTCAAATTTTCTATTCCTATTTATTATATTTTCTATTACTATTTCGATTACTATTATATACATCGCTCGATCGATTAATCATCTATTTGAAATTAAACTCGCAATGTCAATAATATTCGATTATACAACACGGAATATCCCGTAGAAGTACGAAAACATTCGATCCAGGTGATTCGTCAGGTGTCCATTCAGAACCATGCATAGATTCCGATTCGACGTCGTGTTCCCGTACGTGATCACCTCGATCGCCAACAACAGCTGCTGGCGACGTTGTCTACCTTTGGTGGTCGTAATAGGTCACGGCCTGTTTTGTCTGTTTCCAGTATCGCGGACGAACCGGTTCATCGATCCATATTAGATTTACTTTTCAGTACAGAAGTCTTACGACATCGATAAACGTGCGTGTCGCGCATACTTTGAGGAAAATAAATTACGTCGCGTGGGACAGAGTGTTTATCAAAACGTATGCAACTGCTAAACTATTCTATTTCTTAATTATTCGTTGAAGAAACACAGTTACAAAACACACATATAAAAGAATAAAAAGTACTCTTTTAAACGAAAAAATCCAAAGTATAGTGAGAAAAAATCAAGCAAATTCTTTAGAAACATGAATTTTCTGTGGAATGTACTTTGATTTTTAATTAATTGCAAGACAAGGTCCAAGCGCCCACACTCGAAATTCTAATGCTCATTCCTGAGCGTCGCTGGATTATGTTACGCGATGACGCAGTTACAGGATGCAAATCGACATGTAGTCGCGCACTGATGCGTCTTTTCCTCGCACAATTAGAAGACGCGCCGTAACACGGATAAAAATGGCTATTCCGCGTAGGTGATCACTGTTTTCCGAGATTTTTGCCGAGCAGCAAACTTGGCGATCGCTCTCTGACAAATTTTAATTTCAATATTTACGACTATCATATGTCGCAGTAAGTAGTAAAGGGAAAATATGTATCTGAAAGGAGTCATATTACTCAGACGTGTCACAGCTGTCTGTGATTTAATGTTTGTTCAATGTAATGTTTATAGAATTTAACAAGGTAATCATGAGGGTATAGCTCCGTGAAAAAATTCGTCGTTATTCAAGCGCAGAAAGTTTTCGAGAATAGACGTGTGACCATTTTCTAGAAAAACGGAGTTTATTATGTTTGTTAATAAATCGCAACAATTGTCACATGTTCCGCTGGAAACTGGACACCTGCCAACGTATCACTTTTCCGAAACGGTACACCTTTTCCTACTTGAATTAAAAGCGTGATACACCTTCGACCGTCAAGGTGAACTGGAATCGACAGCCATGTGGGTGTGGAAGAGACGCCTAGTAACTTAATAATGGCACGTGCTCGTTAGTATTCATGATTAATGTATAACGGCAGTGTTGACAGTAATTTGGTTTAGAATTAACGAAGATTTGATATTTCAATTTTTAAATATTTGGAAACGATACTGAAGTCATGGTATTACAGAATTGAAAATTGGTACCATGAAACTTCCTTGTTATTTTAACAATTTATGAAATTATTTTTATGGAAATTTGAAGATTTCCATAAGTATTTATCTCGTAGCTGAATTAAAATTTTTTGTACGTAGAACGTAACAGACCGATGTATAATTCATGGGATGTTCGTTTATATTGATCGGTGTCTTATATCATTTGCTCTGTATGTCGAGCATACAGTGTATACAGAGTGCATACAGAATGTGAAATAGAATCGCAGCTCCATCTCGTTACATACATGAGAGCTTGTTTCTGCAAATATCACTACTCCATTAACGCTTTTCGTTGGTGATGCAGGGATTAATTAAGAATATCAGCGCGTCAGATCATGAATCAGTTTACCGACGTAGTAGATCCTCCGTTGGCAATTTACATAATTGGGGAACGGATTAATTATTTATAGAGTATTAATGTCAAGTCTAATTTAATAAATACACCAAAATATGTGCAATAATAATTATAATTAAACGATAATAACACGATGTGATAGTATCAACTGAATTTGTCATTCATTATATCTCTTCAACATTGTAAACATCGTTCACCTTTAAGCATTGGAATACTTTCGTAACTTCGCCATGGAACATATTCAAAAGAAATGTTGTGTAACTATGTACTGTATGAACGATCGGATTATCTTCTAACGTTAGAAGAATAACGATGACATATACCTCTTATTATATCTCTAACACTACCTTGATAATTTGAATTCAACGTCCGTATAGCATATGTGAAAAGTTTCAAAGTTTCAAAGAGCCATTGTTACTTTGCTTTAGATTTCAAGCATTTTCTTCAAACATTAAAGTGTAGCGCTATATTCGACACAGTCGATTGTGACTCACAGACGTTCCTAGTAATGACCAATAAACATCTTTTTTCCCTTTCGTTTGTCTGCCGAAGGCAAAGCCTTCTTTAGCTCGAATACCAACCACAAGGCAGAAAAAAAAAGAAACATCTGAATGAGTTCACCGGTGTACCAAGAATACTGGTCGATTTTAAACACTCGTAAATTCGAGTTTTGTATTATACATCTCGAGAATTCGACGGAATTCTGTTGGAATCGGAAAACTTTCTTGACGTTCAGTTTATGTTACGATCGAATATGTTTTGGATAAGAACCAAGAAGCTGTTAAACGCAACAAGATCGATAATCTGTTCAATGAACTTAGAATTGGACGAATTTGATACAAAGGTACTGTTCTTAATGACAAAATAAAAAATAATAGTTTCTATGCGGAGATAATATGATCGTCAGGTGATTCATGAGATTGCAAAGATGTTGCGAATAACGAAACAGTAAGACACTATTTATAAAATAGTTCGTACTCATTTTGTTTTCTTTAAAGAAATAAAGGCAAATACGCAACACGTTACAATAACAATATACAAAACTGTATTTGATAGGAAGCTAGAAGATAACAATATTTATAAATGGGGTACAGTCTAACCAATAAAGTAATTGATTCAGATGTGTCCAAATATTTCTATGATATTTTTTAAAATAATGTTACTTTTCTTTTACTTAAATTGAATTGCATAGCATTCAAAAAATGGCTATCCATCATGCAGGATACTAAACAATATAAACAATGTAATAAAACTTAGAAAATATAATAAGATTATCTCACAAGCATCTTTTTGAATAAATAACAGTTCGTTAGAGTTAAAATTTCAACGATTCCAGATATCTGTTCATGTCAATAAAGAACAGAATGGATAAAGGAAAAACGAAACACGCGTCTCCAATCGGCTGAAACGTCGAGTACCAGCGGGAACGTAGCACACCCAGTGTCGATGACAGCGTAAAGCTTTGAACGCGGTAGACGGGCCATGAAGAGAAGAAAGTAAAGTTCGCAATGGCAAAGTTAAGAGTTGGCCCTCGGCTCGATTACAACGACCGTCAGGGACGTGTCGGTGTTCTCCCGCAGTTTTGCGCGACAAACCCATAAGGTTTGACCTAATATGGAGACTTGGACTTTACGAATGCCACCGGTCGGGTGGGGATCCGTATGGAGAGCTCCTGTGAGGCCTTCGGGTCTCTCTCCTCACGGAGTTCCCCAGTACCTCACCGGACGTGTGTTACGCCGCACACGCGTTTCCATGTAACTACGATTACGTTTCCGTCCCGTAAATTGTCCGTGGAACGTTCAACGGGAAACATTACCGTTCTTCGTAAGGTTGTCAGTGAGTTGTGTGCCATTTTTCATGACTCGAGAAAGAGAAAATAATCTAAATTGGAATCTATACTGCTCGAAGTCGATTTTTCGATCTGATTTTTCTATCAACGAAAGATACAAAATAGAAGATAAGATATCTTGGAACGTATTCGCTCGTTGTTATTAGATTGTTTATTTATCGTTTAGTCTTCAGACTCGATCATTCGCGTAGAACACACGCGTCAAAGTCTGGCACGAACCAGGAAACAAGTGACAGGAAGGTTGTATTCGATAGAAAGCGGTAGCTATGCGGTGCATCGGCGAAGTTCAGTATACTTGCAGCGTCCGGAGGAACTAGCTGTTGCGTGGACAAGTCGAGGAAACAATTTCGGTAAAACAGATATCAGACGTGTTATTGAATCGATTGGTCCATTGTCAACATGTCTACCACGGCGCATCAGCAAGCAGCGATACGACGTCTGGAGGCTCTCTTCAGAAACGTGAAGCTGGAACAACAGCAGTATAATCCCGAGATAGTGAAGGTGGAAATCGACACGAGCTGTTGTGACATTCACGGCAAGCATGCGAAGGAGAATTGCTGGAATCGTAGAGGATCCATTGGGGCTGCGTATCAGTTCAGAAGAGATTCGCTCGGTCGTCGTGACGGTTATCCAGGAACATCTCCGAGTAGAAGAGGTTCTCTACCACCGAAGAAGGAGCTTCATCCTTCGAGCTTTCCCAATACATTGAGGAAAAATCACCTGGGCTCGTCGATGAGCGCCATCAATCACACGAAGAAAGATCCTCACATGTCCAGCTTGGCTAATTCGGCACTGAGACGCGATCCTATAGGTCGATCAATGGGTTGCTTGAAGAAAGACACTGTGTCAAGCTACAATTCTCCACTGAGACGGGATTACGTGGCAAAATCGATGACGAGTCTTCAGAGACCAATCTCGCGACGAGACACCAGCAATTTGGCCAGCCTTTTCGCGACTTCTCCGGTATCGCAGAATTCTCTGAAATCTAACTTGAGTTCGTCGAACAGCGATCTAAAGGCGAGAAGCACGTCGAACCTGAAGAGCTGCTTGGCCGGATCTAGTGGAAATTTAAGAAGCAACTTGAACGTGACTCTCAGTACTGATCTTTCGATGGGTTCTAACGGAAACTTGAAAAAAGACGGTAAATTCATAGCGCCGCTTTCTAGTCGTAGGGGCTCTTACGACAGGAGAAGACTCTCCACAGATTCTTTGGATAATACGAAGAGAAACTCGTGGGATCCGGGTCGCAGGGGCTCTTCCGGATCATCCGGAGGATGGGACGATCCGATTTGGGAGGAAGGATCCTTTGATTGCGTCGATCAGGTAAAATATTCCAACTTGTTAATACGGAACTCCAAAATGAATTGTCTTTTACGATTGCGGAGAAAAACCTGGCTTAGAAATAACTAACTGAAAGAAGGAAGCATAGAAAGTTTGTTCTGGAATTGTCTTCTCAAGCCATTGTGGCTGTCAAAATTCCGTCAGAAATTAACAACGGATCAGAAAGCCGAATGACGTCGCTTCATTGTCTCTGGCGTTTTCCCGCGAGGGACAAGAGAAACCATCTCGAAGCATAGTGAAACGTGCGGGGCTTGATTGTCGTTGCACGCGCGGACAGAATTTATCGTCCCGCGTTAGAAGGTGCACTCGGCCGGCCGTGGGAATGCCATTCTCGAGTCCAAGCATTCGCAATCCGATTCCAAGTTTATCGCAACGAAAATTTCTGCCGAAGGATACGCTAACGTTGTGGACAGGTTTTCCGATGAAATTTCAAACTTCGCTAAGAAACGTCGATAGAGACGGCGTAATACTTTACGAAACTTTCATCTGTCGTTAGAAAACGTCTGCTGAATTTCGCGAAAGCGTTGATTTACGACCGTGCGTCAATCGTGCAACGGCTTTAATGTTTCACGACATTAAGGTGCTTTCCATGTGGCGCCGTCACATGCAAAGTGTTCGCCGCGTACTTACGTCATCGACATGCCTTCCACGGTATGGACACGCTGTTAGTCATCGACTGATTATGAAAGCGTCCACCGCATCGAGAATATCTATGCGTCTCGTTCTTGATAAAATTCGTAGCACTTAGGCTGATCAAAGATAGGCTAAAAATTATGACAATGCTTTTGATTCGATTTTGATCTTTTACATTTGCTAGAGATCAAATAACATCGACTTTTTATGAAAGCGTGAATATTATCGAGAATGTGTATGCCTTCCAACGCATAATCCGTGACACGTAGGTTGATTAAAAATAGATGAAAGTTTCGATTTGATTTTGACACGGAGTTATTCAAATTTCAGGTATGCTTGTATTATAATACTTTCGAAGCAATAAATTTTGCTGCTTGTATTTCCAAGGAAAGACGTCACGGTTATTTACAGCCTATGACTATTAGCAAATATTTGTATTCCTCTTTCGTATGAACAACTCTTGGATGCATTTCACCTGTTGAATACACATACACGCGCACACACATCGCCTAGATTCGCAGCTACGTAATTCCTATTCCTCCTTCGCATCGGTGCGGTGGAATCATCATTCCAGTATACGCCATTGCTTTCGTTTTCCGTAATTCTCGAGCACAAACGCTGAGAATATGTAACTCGCTTATTTAAGAAGCGAGTTCAAATCATTGTTATTCACCGCGCCTCTATCTGATACACAAGCATTCCTTGCATACGTAATACATAATACATCAAGCGTAATTACCATTCTACTACATCGTCCATTAAAAGAAACAAATCATTCAATTTCTGTACCTAACAAGTAGAATCGTAGACACAGGTCGCGATAGCTCATCCGTTAGAACATTTAAAAAAAATCATTCATCTCTCAATTTGTGGATCATGAAACGCACCTCTCAGAAGCCAAAATGATCAACCCCACTCTTTAGGAGTTTCACAATCTTACTGTTCAATTTTCTCAAACCAAAGTCCATTTGTTGGAAAAAGATAACATAGATAGTAACAGACTTGCAGATAAATTAAAAAATACAATGCTTGTAACAGTATTTTCTTACTTTGCTTCTCAATTTTAAAATTTTAAGTGGCTCGGACGAAACAATAATTTTCGTGATTTTCATTGAATCTTCCTGAATTGGCATTGCTCTTGATGGTGAAACGCGATGCTGTGGCGCATTTCCTGAAACAAGATTGCCGCAGGTGAGGCCTACGCGTCGTTTGGCCATGAGCTGCCCACACTCACCTGCACGGCGCTTGTACCTCGCGTTTTTTCCTCGCGTTCTTAGCTTTTTGTCTCGTTTCCACCTCGCGTTCGTCTTGTATGTAAACAGCGATCACGCGTGGCGACCCACGCCACGGTTCCTCGATATGGCCACACCGCCAGGACGATTTAAAAGTAGCGTTCGCGTCATTAATGTCGACCCGATCCCATCCATCCACCGATCGTTTCGTATTTAATGTTCGCCATCGTTCGTCTTATTTGGCGCGTTGTGTCTACGTGACACTCGACAGTTTCGCAAAATCTGAAAAAATCGCATCATTATATGGATAAAAAAACCTAACGATTTGATTAATTACTTATTCATGGCCATTTATATTTATTGAAATGTTTGTTTTTTAATGTTCGGTGACAGATTAGATTTGTTGATAGATGTTGGGTGTTAGTGGTGTTTAAATGGATTAATAATGAGAATTTCTTGCTTCTCGATGTTCAATCTGGTAGAATGGATTTGTTGATAGGTCGTTTTTTGAATGGTTATTAATAGTCATTCGGATAGAATTTTATGTTCACTAATTATTTTGTTTTACTTATTTTTAGTAGGCTGATATTAATGGGTGTAATTTTATGTTTCCCGTTTCCTGGTTTTTTTATGCTCGATGGTCTGGCAAGATGGATTTATTAATAGATGCTGGATACTGAAGTTTTAAGTTCTTCGTTGATTCGTTAGAGCGTTTATTAGTGCATAGTCGTTTGAGTGGAATTTTATGCCCATTGTTTGTTTTCTAATGTTTACAATTACTGGTCTGGTAGAATAAATTTGCTGGTGGTGTTTTACTTTAGAATTCCCATTTGTATATTGATGTTAATAAGGAAATGCAAATATCGTATCGCTTATTATAACATAAGATTTCATAAGAAGATAAGATGTCAGATAAATAGCCATATAGATTGAAACGTAGTTTTATAACTCATTGCATGTTTGAAACAAAAATCGAAGCAGACATGTTGAATTAATAGCACACGCAGTTTTTAACGTAATATTTGTTTTCTATTTGAAGGAACTTCTTTTATGTAATCCGAGCGTGATTCGCGATCGAAAAGAAAGTTTTTTTTTACGTAACTCGTAGCGTGTGCATCAAAAATTGAAAGGATACTTAGAGAGTCGGTAAAGGGAACTGGGAGATGTTAGTATCGAGAAAGTAACGACCGATCGAATGTAAATTCTGCTTTAATTAGCACCGAATTCGGTTGTTCGTATCCAATTAGAAGTACCATCGAACCGTGATAACGGAACAAATTACTCGACTCTAAGATGCTTCCTAACACCTTAATGACACGAAATCTGTTAGCAAGACGATGGTTTTTGCTCGTTTACGGGATAAAAATCTGCGCGAGCACGGACAACGCGAAACGTCCTTTCCGCGTTTTGCGTGTGAACAGCATCCTGCGAAAGAGAAAATATTAAATTTATATTAAAACCTTTAGATTTTTTAACTTAATTTTTTAACAATTATTTTAACTTATATACGATATTTAATTGCGTTAGAATAATTGTATAATAACATCCCAACAATTTTCTTCTTAAATAATACCGTTATTATCCCTCAATTTCTATCATGTTTCATTAAGATCAGTGGCTGTTAATTACGTCAAAACCAAAAAATAACATCCTTCCTGTTAACTCCCATATTCTTCTCCTCCATAATTAAAATCTCGTTAAATATTCCACGCAGGTGAATTTTATTTAAACTTCGCACACCGTTCAAACCGAGCTAAACCGAAGGAAAGGAGAAATTAACGTGCCGCTGGTTCCTTTCAATCTCGGTCGTCGACCCGATACCGGGAACATCGGTAGAACCGATTTCCAAAGGCTCTCGAAAATACGCGTAATGGGGATGAATCGACAAGTTGCACGCGTCATTTTCCGGCATTATACCGGACGGTCCGCGTAATAGGCCTAATTCCTGAAATCGCGGCGCTGGCAATTTCCGTCTGGAATGGCACGTGACGTTGCCCGGTCGCCACGACTTACTTCCTCGATACGATGCACGTGCATCGGCCGCGATGTGCTTTCAACTGCACGCGTGTCGCGTTCTTGCGCCGCGAGTACACGCATTTCGCGTTCGTGCCGTGTTGCACGGAACCGCTTTGTCTCACGGTACGACGTCCGAGATGATTGGCCAAAACAGACCGGTACCGTTAACAAAAATTGACGTCTTATTGACGTACGAACGCACACAACTGCGTCCGCTTGTGAAATGATTTGTCTCGCGGTGCACTAGTTGGTGTACGTTGATGGATTGACTAAGGATAGGAATATTTTCTGCATTTGTAGTGGAATTGGTTTTATTATCGAAGAATATAAATTTTATTCTATCAAGTTGCTTTATTGCTTCATTCCATTGAATTTTTATTTAGTACTGAATGCTAGTGAAATTTGATTTAGGTTTATAACGTAACAAAGCATTAAATGTATTTTAACTGTGATGTGTATGTAGTACCTACTTCACAAAACTTAAGCTAAAATATCGATTATGGGTTTTGCTACCATCGCAGATAACATTAGATTCATTTGCATATAATTCCAAATTTGAATGCGTATAATCTCTGCTCTGTTATTAGAGACTTAAATCTGGCAAATTTGATAGAATTGGGAAACTGAATCACAGTGGATGTTAAGATTTCTAGGACCTTTTGAAAGTTTAAGGCAACTAAGGACTTTGATCATTTTAAAAGTCCATTGAAAATCTAGAAAACCTTGAAACACCTGAAACCTATTAAGATTCTCGATACTCGTAGACCTGATACTGCTGAGGCTTGTGCAACCTGCTGAGATCTTAGAGATCCCGAGGAGGCTTTGTGTTTAACGAGACAAAAGGAATCATTAATACCTTGAAGATGTGCTTTGATAGTCTACTGCTTTTGACAGTGCCTTTGTAGAATCTAGAATTACTAGTATCGAATTGCGATTGCTTTGGATTAGTTTCTGTTTACGAACAACTTGAAATCATCCATGTATCAATGATACAGTGTGTCTATAATTGCCAATATCGTACTCATACGATTCGAAATCATCCGCGTTACGTTTAAACAAATCAAATATTATTTCCCTTAAGATATATTCATCGTCTTTTATGATTCTATATCTATCAACTAACGTTAATACACCTTTAAAAGTTCTTTATATCGTGTCCCTTTGTATCGTGACAAGAATATTCTTCGTTGCATTGCATAAAAGTTTTAAGCAAGACTATTACGTTTTCTGCCATGGTTATTACATTTTGATAATGAGGTAGCTGCATGCCAGGAGACAAAAAATCGCGATTTTCAACGAAATGATTAAATTGAAATGTACCGAGCGTAAATACACCGAATACGGTCAAGTTCGAAGTGGCACCGTGCAAAGAAATCGGTGATTCACGCGGCAAATCTAGAAACCAGGGCTAGCGAACCTTGACATTTCTCCGGTAAGAATTTTTCTCTACTTTTATCATTAGCAAGCTAATTAAGCTTGCCGACTTATTGCGGATTACGGAATCCTTAACATTGGAAGAAATTTTTTAGGTCAACTAAAATTCCAGCTGTAATTTTCAAGTATAATTTTGCATACCGGTCTTCGATTATATCCTTTCTAACGCTATATATCTCTGTGTAATACGTATTCGTGAAATATACTACATAATTATCACGGTCAGTGTGTTGAATTTTTATAAGTTCGCTAAAACTAACATGCAAAATGGACGATGCCAGACGTAGCTGTTTAGAATTCTAAATATCGTGTCATAAATTATACGAGAAGCTCGTTAGCGGAAAATAAATAAGCACGCTATAGAAGCAAATATCGATGAAACGATGTCAGTTAGTATAATCAAAGCGTCATACAGACGCGATAGAGTCATTACGCCAAGAGGAACATGTCTATCAATTACCAAGTATGTATATCGATATATTTAAGATACGGATTTTTTCAAAGCAAAAATTAAGAGAAATGAATTCGACTAGTGACACCGTCATGCTTTGTCAATTAGGTGAAAGTCTCGTGTTTGAAGTTCTACGTGTTTATACTTAGGTGAAATCGCACCTTCCGCTGGATGGTTCTTTGATCGCTTCTTCCATTTCCATCTGCTACAGTTCGATTTATTGTTTAAGGTAATTTTTCTTATTTAAATTCTTATTATTGATGATAACTTCCTCCGTGGCAATAGTCGATTAAATCAAACAGAATCTCTAGTTAACTACAAAGATGGACGGTAGTGGAATTTGTGTATTTAATGAACGCAAAAATAAAGTTCACCGTTGCAATGTTTTCAACGATGGTAGAGAATGATAAGAAATATTACGCCATAATTGGACTTTTAAGTTTTCCATTTCCGATCTTTTAGGTACCCACGATCTAATTATAAATATTTTGTATATTTTGAAATATTATTTTGTATTCAGTACATTATTCGTCCATAAATTTTCCACAAATGTATAAACATTCGCATAGTGGTTACAATGCATCGTAAAACACGTTCAAAAAGAAAAGATGTGAAACATTAAGTCGAAAGGATGTTCTTTAATTAGACACGTAAAAGTTATGATTATTTCTCACATTTCAGGGAAACTGAGAAACGAGTTCGTAAGACTTGCACTGATAATTATGGTGAATCTTTTTAAGGTGTAAAATACATTTGTATAGAAATTGATTTAATGAAATAGTGTAGCACTTCGTTTAAAATCGTGCGAAGCGTGTAATTAGAAATACGTATGAAGATTACAAACGTTTTCTAAAGTTATTAACAATTATTTATGCGCTTGTTGTGTAAAGTCACCACGTGAAATTTGTATAGAATAAATTGCACTGAAAATCTTAACCCACCAACATATCATAATATTAAACCATGTTTCTTTATGATAATGAAAACGCATCTATTTTAAGGGTCAATTAATTACGTATCGGGTAAGAAGTACATTTTAGTTGTGATCACGTTTGCAAAGATTTGTTATCTCATTACATATTTCATTTCGTCACATACCAGTTAGTGGATTTCCATTTATAATAAATCGCGTGGGCATTGCTCCGCAACGTGTTCATGAAGATAGTTGGCAACAGCCATTGATTTCATTGCGGTTTTCCAGTGTTTACCGTTTCATCTTCCAACTCGTCATTTCGTTTATAACGAGATATTTTTATGTTGATAAATAATTTATCTTTATTGAACAGATAAGTTTCTTTATATTCTCACAGCATAAATTACAGGATTTTCTCTAATTGTAAATGTAATATGTTCGCGATGTATCAATGTTTATTATGATACTCCTGTATCATGTGTTGGTTCAAAAGACTTTCTTCACCTAGGTGAATAAAATATAAATCTCTATTCGTTACTTCATCGCATTACAATCATCAGTTCATAAATAACTTTAATGTACATAAATCCATATCTTTGATCGATTTCGCTCGAGTGTAAGTCTGTATAATATAGATGTAGAAGATAGGAAGTTTCTAGTTCCTTATTGTAAAATTCGATCATATTCGACAGTTTAAATTGATTAATTGGATAGACAAGCTGCAGTAATTATTGAATAACAGTCGAGTAGGAAGTTCTATAATCGATACCCATTAGTCGATAGAAAGTGTAATTAGTAATTAGTATCATCTCCCTCTATGAGGATTATTTGACAAATGTAAAAAATATTCGCGAAGGTAATCAAACAATTATATATGTAGAAAATTAAAAGATCCTCTGGTCTTTAAGTTTCTACCTCAAAATAAATTCTGTTTCAGAAGTGATGAACAGAATTTATTATACTTATTTCTTACTAGTTTATTTTTTAAGTGCGTAGCTCTATTGGTCTTAATAATATTACATTCTAATAAAATAAAATTAAATTAATGTCTAAAATATAAAATCAAACTTTTGATGCTTTTTAAGGTCGGTATTTCAGTTTCTCGATCATAGAGTCCTGCATGATTTACATATCTTCTTATTTAATCATGCATCAATGAATACTGTTTTACCGACCACAAGTAAAATCGCTTAAAACTCAGCCTGTATTACCTGTTAAGCAGCAGTGCCGCGACTTTCGATTTCACCAGGGATCGTTTCGCGCCTTTTGTGACTGACAAATTCCCGTTCGAACACCGGTCGTTCTAATTATTATACAACGAAAGTAAACGTTCGAATACGCGTGAGAAGTAGAAAAAAAATATTATTTAAGACTTGGATTGTGAAAGAAATCTAGGGCAGGATCGTTGCACCAACGGATACAAGTCCGACCAGGCGGATCTAATGGTCATCAACTTTCTTGTAAATTCTTTGTGATTTTCACGATCATACTCTTTTCTCCCAATCATCCTGCTAGCGTTTCGTATTTCTTAACAACCGTCAGCTTGTAAATATGTCACAGATCAGCGCGCATTCATGTTGCGATTCTCGAGGCTCGTGTATAATCGAGTTGTATCGTTTCAAATATTCTGCCTCGTATCCTATATCACTTCATGGAATGACAACAACGCGATATTTCACTGCTGATCTTTATTAAACCCATGTTAAAATGCGCCGAATGATGCAGAACATTCGTTTACAATACCAGCATTCTGATCGATCGATCGACTTTCTATTGGTCGCATAGAAAAAAACGAACCATTTTAACACGCACGCAATTTTCTGAATAATATTCCCAGAAACGCCAGGAACTTTCGTGCGTTCGGTACGCAATATCTCAAACTTGTTACATACAAAACGAGTCCCGTTGCACGTAGCATAACAGCGGTGAAAACACGAGATTGAAAACACGCAAGTTCACCGGAAACGCCTGAAACGAGGTTCAAAACCCTTAATAAAACAGTGACTCATTAATCAACAGGCATGAAATTTACTGTATGGGTTCGTACGATCAAAGAATTACGCAACCGGCGTATTTCATTCATCGATAAACGATCACCTCGGGCTCGGACCGAAAATTCCCAAAACCAGATAATTACGATGCGAGACCGTGCGAAGACTCGATTCGTCTCGTTTCCACACGAGTTTCAGCATCGCTTTCGCGCGCAGTTTTTCGGCGGTGGCGAGTCATGGTCCACGTACCACGACCGGACGGAAAAGCAATTATGGTAGCGCCGTACGTGAACTAAAACACACCGAGATCTCGTGGCACTTGGCTGTTATCGCGTACACGCGCGTATCGGGTTTGTTATTAAGATTTTTCGCGCGGCCACACGGTGATCCGGTAATACCTGATTTTTGCCAAGCAGCGAACGACAGGAAAAGAAAAATCGAAAAGAAACGATACGAGCTTGTTGCGTAATTCTCGTCAAACCGTGCCTTTCGTCTCATACGAACAGGTTGCATTTTGTTCTGCCCTCGCGAGCAGCTAAATTGCGTCACGAATCGCACCTAATGCTAATATTGAATCGAATAGCCAAACCGCTTAATCGAAACTGTTACCTGTCCATTCTTGGAGCGAAAAGATCGATATCTGCTCTCATGAGACACGTTTAACGCGCCTTACATTGAAATAGAGAAAAATCGTGCTGATTTTCAGATTGATCGATCGACCGTGCATTCGACCTTCGACGATTCTGCAAGGTAATACGTGGGATCGTTTAATATCCTTGTTTGATTTTCATTGTGTCACGCGACCTAATTACAATACCTGAAACGAGTGAATAGATAACATAAACTCGTGACACAGGATCGATACGTATTACGCGATCGCTACTCGGTTCTACCGATATTACATGTCCGATGTTACGTAGACACTTTCATGCTTGGCTTTAAATTGTTGTACACTCGAGATTTTTTAGTTTTCGGAGGTAATTATCGAACAGGTAAATTTTGCATTTATGGAAGGTGACGCGAGAAGGTGAGTTACGATACAAAGCAGTAATAAATCACATCCTGAGATGAAAGTTTTGACGGATAAAGAGAAAGGTTATTGAACACGTTTAAACTACCGTTTCCTATAATACATATGTATTCCTATATTATCGTATATTATTATGATAATTTCATTGAACTGAAAGCGCGTGATAAAATTTCGTTTGACCAACTTTTACGAATGTAGAAAATCTATAAATATACAGCGAATTAATTTAATATCTACTAGAAAATATAGACATTATTTCCTAGAAAATATAATAATAATTGTAGGATAGGTAGGTACAATTCCTGTTTCATCTACTGTATAGAATTTCTCGATCTTTGTATTTACGGATATTCTTTTTGCATTATGCAAAACGTAAAAATAAGGTAAAATTGCAGCGATAAGGAAGAGGAATAAACGAGCCAAGTACTGTACGAAAGTGAAAAAGAATATGAAGTATTAAATCGAAAGGTCGTTGATTTTATTTCAACAGTGAAACCTGGAACAATGCCGTAATTATTAACGTTAGAAAGCTAACGCGAATTGTTCAGAGACGGTCGATTGCTTTATTCCTACCACTTAGGAAGTATACTTACTTTTATCCTTTATGCTTTACGAACTGTACCTTGAAAATTAGCTAAGCGTCGAAGTAAAATTTGTATCCGTACATTGTGTTTGTTCTCAGCAACACGATACTTTCATAATTCATCGATATCGCGGTTAAAGTACGTAAAATATGTAAAGTAAGTTTTTTACGTTAGACGCTTGCTATGATTTTATCGCTGATCAATAGATATTCGACATTTCTAAATTTAAATCTTCCATCTACTTTCACTCTAAATACTCTAAATTTTTAGAACACTGACACAGTTTCCAGGATGAAGCTTGGCGCAATGTTCGATTCTAGAAAATAAGACAGCAATGTCAGAAATGAAAAAAGCAACACATACAGTCGCAATGGAAAGTTAATCGACTTCGAATAACATAGAAACAATCGGAAAGTAATAAATGGACTTTGAAGAATCGATCTTAAAGAATGAAGAAGAAGAAATGAAAACGATATGGAAGATTTTCCAAATACCAAATCGATTACGACACCCATCATCTGTCAATTTTTCTCAACTGTATTAGGTTGTCCGAAAAGTGTCTTTCTTTTACATACACGTCCTTTACAACACGCATCTTTATACAAACATGACACCTAATCTGTCGAACGTTGTTATCTTTATTTTAATAGAAAAAAATGGATCATACGTAATTTGATAAAATAATATAAAACGGAAAATGTCGTGCATCTATTGTTTCTTTATAAAACGAAAGAAACTTTCCGACCACCTAATATTACATAGACACGCGCGATAATGTATATTTAATAGTAAATTCTAAAATAGATATCATTCGTTCTCTTTACCTTTCAATTTATAGAATTGATCAAAACGATGATTTCTAAATGATTTGTATGTCTATATATTTCGATAAAATATACATACTTCTTGTTATTATTGCAAATACCTCTACAATATATTTATCGTATATGTCTTTCTAAATTTCGTGACTTTCTCAAGCGAATGTATTCGTCGTCCAAAAATATGTTTGGTTGGATAAAACTACTGTTTTTTGGAACGATAAACAGGTTCAATGGGAAGACGTTCATCAAAGTTGTCCGATGCAACGTTCATTTTCAATAAAACAAATAGCGACTTCTTATTCGAACGGATAAGACGAGGACCGAGAACATTTGTCGTTTTGGCGCGACGCTGATCAGATACGATCGGCATAAAAGCGGACGACCGGATCACAGCAATTTACTTTTCGTGTCGCGCGGCGAACTTTCTCTAAAATGTGCACGATACCGATCTAGCGTCTGATTTGACGTCTGCGTTCTCCATTCATACGTTACGACCCATTTTCTGATTGTATTTGGCTTCGATAAAGGAAAAGTTCGTTGACTATCAGAACGTACGAAATCGATTGTCTTCGCGTCACTTTTACTCGATTAAATCGATTCGGATTCCTCTGGTCGGGATGATCGATCTATTACGCGTCAGAGCAGAAAACTATCGATGCCGTTTAGCTCGTGAAAGTGACTCGATTTCTTTCTATTATCATAAAATGATAGAAACGATGGAAATAATGGAACCATCCGACGAACTATTGCAACGAGATGAATTATTCCGCGGATCGATTTGACCGGTTTACGGCTAGTTTTCCACGCGATTTCGTTCGAGTTACAATAATTACCTGTTCTACTGATCTTTGAATTCAGAGTTGTCCACGATCTTGTCAATAAGTGGTTCCACGTCGTTATCGAGCTAGGTCCGTTTCTAGCGAAAGGAAATCTTGCGTGGGTTTCGACACGCGATAGTTTCCCGCGAATAAAAGAAAGAGAGGGCGAAAAGAGAAATACGGGAAGGAAAAAAAATAGAGAGGAATTGCCGCATCGCCACGAATTATTAACGGAGCGTATCGGAGAAAGCTAAGATGGAAAATTGAGACGGCGTGATCGTGCGCCAGCATGGCGATCCTTGAGGCATCCAACATTTAAAAAACAAGTCGTCACTTGGAAAAAATAAAATTATATGGTACAAAGAGGAAATTTAAACATTCTGTTTTGAATAATCTCATAAATCGCCTGATATCGTTCCAGGATCGTGCCACGCTACAATTATATGAAACTACGTCTAAAAGCTTTAGCTATGGATAATTTATGGTTGATCACGAGAATTATTTCGGATAAAATATTTAAATTATTTTAATAATATTTTTCGATCGAAAGAGATCCTCGATTGCAAAAACGCGAATTATTTATAGGAAACGAAATACATGTGTAAAATCGACCGAAACGATGAGCGAAGATTTATTTCCAGGAGAAAGATAGCTTAAAAATAGCGTTTCCATGCTTCGAGTTCTCGTGGAAATCTATTTTATATCCGTAATTAAAGTTCTTAATGATGCAAATCTGCTAACGCGGCTCGTATTAACGACTGAATCGGTTCTTTACACCCACCTGTTTCCAACTTCCTGCGTATAATGGCGCGATTTCCGTACGAAGTAAAATAAACCCTAAAGGATGGGCACGGTTGTCGTCGACTTGGATCAAGGTGGCTCAGTGAAAGCGTTCACAGAAAAGGAACGCGATGTCCTTTTAATCCTCCTGTTTGATTATCAAAAGCTCTCTCGCGAATATCCCCCGGAGCATTTAGATTTTCCATCAATCGATTTTATCGAAATTATTCGGCGAGATCAGATTCCTGTGTGTGCGATGAAGATTGAGAAGCTTCTAGGTTCCACTGTATAATTACTGATTTTATAATTGACAAAGGTACACGATTATTGATATCTTAATATTATTAGTGATTATTTAGTATTTAAAAAATACGTGCGAAATTATTAGTGACACAGGATTCAAGTTTCTTGTTGTTTCATATTCTAAATTAATTTATTTCTTCTTTTCTCTCATTTTTCACATTTCAACTTATTCCTGCTACGTCATCTTAATTTTTTTTTCATTAAAATGAGAGCAATATCGAGACCTAAAATCTATCGCAATATAATATTCGCTTCAGGCGATGCAAACTCGAGGAGAATCGGGGTTAACCTGTTAGAATCTTAAACGCTTAATTCTCCTCAAACATCGTTCCGTTCCAAAGTTATCTTAATTTAAACTTAAAATTCACTCGTCATCCTCAAAGAAACCGTATCTCACGTGGCAGCTTGAATACCTCGAGTATCAATAATAATCAGTCACGTTTGATTCGGTGGACCACCTGTTGCGATATCACCTAAACGCGCATCGTCCGCGAACGGAACCGGCGCGGCATGCATTCTAGTTGGAAACTCACAGACGCTGAAGAGGTAGTCAGAGATGAGTTGTAGAGCCGCGCCACGATCGTGGTAGGGAGATGAAGTTTCAATCCTGTGAGGAGAAGTGGGTCGTTTCTCAACGAGAGGCGAAGTCACTCGACGAGAACGCGTCGGCTACGCACTCCTTCGCTGCACTCAGCTGAGCACAGTCGTCTCCGATCCGCGATCCACGATCCACGGGCCTCTCTGTTGATCATTCGCCGTGATAACACGGCGGAAGTACGTTTGTTCGGGGGCGAGCAGCACCGCTTCCGACCGCGATTTCAGCGAAAAACGGGTGAAAGGTGAGAGACGTAACGGTACCGGGTTTGCCATTCGCGCGCACGTAATAACGTCATAAGTGTAACGCGCTTGTTACAAGGGTAACGCGTACGAGTTGATTAGGAAACCAGGAAATATCGAATATTCCACAGGTGAAGTGCAAAGTGTCGGAAGGGAAACACGAGGAAAGTGACAGGGCCTGAGCTCGCGAGAGACTTCCCAGCGTGCGTGGAAAGTGGTGAAAATCCCGTACTCGTGCGAACACGACTGGATCATCCTTTGTTCCTCGATTCTTCGTTCGAAGAAGGCCATCGGTTGCCGATTTTCCTCGCTTTCTTCCGACTTTTCCCTGGCTACTCCCTGATATTCGATCATACAAGAGTATAAACGCGACCTACTTCTGCTTCATAAATATTCCAGACACATTGTATCATATCGAAAGAACTCGTTTGAGAACGGTAACTCGACCGCTATGAAGATCGTTGAAGAGTATCAGAACTGGTAGCTCAAGATGAACGTCTACGTCGTCCATTGACGCCACTTTCAACATCGATACGCAGCTGTCATTCAAAACCCGGTCAAGAGATCGTGGCGTACGACATGGGCGACATCCGAGTGCTGGATCCGCGGATGGATCCTCGCTTCGATCTCAAGCAGTCTCGTCCTTGGCCTCCCATGTACCGTAGTCATCCAGCCACCAGAGGACCGTCCTTCTGTTATCGTCCTATGCCGATGGACGCGATGACTCAATGGGTAACACCTCATATAGCTGACTATAATTACGTTCCAACTAGAATAAGCGCATCCAATTCTAACAAAGGTCGCGATTACTATTATTTGGCGCCTTTATATCGAAATGCAATTCCACCGCCACAAACCATGTCACCTCTTCAAGTTCCACCCGTGGCTGTTTCACCGAGAATGATGATGATGGAACCGAGAAGTAGAACTAAAAACTCTGGAGGATTATGTAGAAGCAGCGTACCTCCATGCACCTGTTCAGTAGGCAGGACCAGGTCCTTGGAGGACGTTAGAAGCGAAGTGAGCGAATGGGAGGATTATCACGATGAAAATGGAAATCATCTGCAGAGGAAGAGCCCTAAGAACGGTGGTGTATGCAGACAAGTTAGACGGTCCATGGAGAACCTTTTGGATGTTGAAACGGCTGAGCAGCATGAGCTGAACACGTTTGAGAGAATTGGCAGAACTTGCAGAAAACCGGATGACAGAAGAAACGAGAGGCCGGGAAGAAGGCGCGGCAGTTATATGGTTTGTTGATTTTTAGGGATTTCGTGGGGATGAATGAGAGAAAATAATCTTAGGATCAGGCTCTGACAGAAATTAATGTCACAGGATAGACATTCGTTGAAGTAAATGTTTCCAATCTAAAATTGATAACTATTTTTTTCGAAGTTAAATTCGTAGTTTGTAGATATTGGTTTAACGAATGATTCAGGGTTGATAACAATTTCATTAGAAATTAGACTCGTTTCTGCAATAATTTTCTTGCTAATTAAATATGTAGAAAACTCCGTATCAATAGATATTACTAAAACAGTTGAATTTATTACTTTCGTGTACAAAATCTCGTTTTGCCTGTTCAGTCGGATTTAAATAGATAAAATCCAGGAAAAGAATTTCGTACAAATGGAACTTTATACATGAAATTCCGCGCACTCTATATCCCGTTTTCTCGCTTGTTTTTCTGAATTTGTTAGCTGATAAAAAGTAAAACCACTTTTACTGGAAATTTCGTTCCGATTTATTCCGCAAATTTGTTGCACCTATCACGTCTTGTATGTAGATTAACAGGAACAGCGTTTAATGGAAAGTGTTCCGCTAGTTTATTGCTCCAGTTTCGCCATTTCTAATCGGTGCCAACGCCTGATCCCGGAAGTCCACGAACGTTCGCATCAATTATGCGATTTGACGCATATATATTGCCCGGATAGAAATTGTTTCAAAACGGTCGCCTTCGCGACGATCGATCGCTGAATCACATCTAACTACCTGCTTTGGTTCGGACACGATCGTATCAGAAAGGAAATAATCGGCTTTTCTCTCGCTTTGATAAACATCAAATTGTGTCCGCTTAAACTTCTATCGTGGAAAATCTTATCTTCTACTATTATTTTACTATTTCATATACGATTACTATACTTTAGTATCGTTTCAATTTGCAACATGATCTCTATTATCTTTATCACTTCGGTATAGTTAAATTGATTGAAATATGATACAATAGATCGGTGTAAAAAGATTGAAGTACAGTGGCAGGCAAAAGTACATTTAAAATTGGTATTTTTGTTTATGAAAATTTGCAACTTTTTTATTAGACATTTTTTTTAGTACTACTTTGATAATAGTAAGTTATTGCGCTATATGTATTGTATTCGCTCATTGCTCTTACAAATTATGGTTCCATTTTCTGTAATTGTTTCTTCACACTGCTTCCTTTCTAACCTTCTTTCGTTCGCCACTATAGTTTTCGATAGAAACTTATCTTGCAATGAGATACATAAGATTTAAATGAGACGTGTCTTAAAGTATTAACCTTCTGTTTTCTAAATAGCCTCGATTTTCCGATTCGTTAATAAAAATACCACCGATGACACGGTTGGCTGGAGGATCTATCGCAGAAATCGCTGTAATTTGCCGAGAAAAAGCGTCTTCACGCGATCTTGTCCTTTTTTCTCGTAAACGTTCGATTACATGTTTTACCTTCATATCGGTCGTTACTTTTTAAAAAATAATGAGCCGGTATTAATGAACCGTAATTTTACTAACCATAGATAGAAAGTGTTCCCGATTGGTGACCTCGAGTTAATCCACCGTTACTTCTTCGTTAAAACGAAAAAAAGAAAAAGAAACCGAATCCATGGGGAACAATGCACCTCGGTAGCTTCTCTCAAACCTAATCCTTCGTTTCACGTTCGATGGACCACGGTGAAATTTGTCTATCAAGAATTCTCGTTACAGGCATCACTGATCGATCTTCATTAGCATTTAGAAACTTGAGTCACTCGGATAATAGAATTGTCATAAATCAATAATAGGATGTTTAGATTGTTTTGGATTGTCGATGTTTATTTAGAAAGTTATATATTTGAATCTATCTATTACGATGTAGCGTATTAAGGAGAAATCTTCTACAGAATTCGAGTAGTTTCAGTTTGACTAATTTGTACGACTTAGATCAATGATCGACAGAAGACAAAAAGTAGAAACACGTTCTTTCTAACGAGTTATACGTGCCATGCTAGAATTTGTCGAACTGGATCGATTATCTAATTTTTGCACAGTATAGCCATTAAATATGACACTATAAATTTCAAGTCTTAATTATAGATAAGTACTTATTTCGTAGGAAAAATTAAAAGTAGATATTTTTTGTCTGATACATTGTGATTCTGTGGTTGAAGATAATGAAATAATTATTCTCTACATTGTTCGTTCTAAATTCTTTATCGTTCTAATATACTATCAAAGCATTGAATAGTATGTAGCTTTTGCTAGATTGATGTAAATTTGCCTATAAATATTCCTTTCAGAATTTTATCTATTTTACTTATTAAAATAAAAGAACTTTACTCGTTCAAGAATTTTCGATATATATCTTTACCTAAAATCTTCAACAATTATCTAATTAACTACTAAAAAGAAAACTATACTTTCAATATCAGAAGTTCTCGTAATTACCCAAAGGAAATAAAATTCATATCTTTTATTCTATATTTCTTCTATATCTGTATACAATTCATATATAGTATACAGTAGATCGGTCCCTTCATAGTCAGACGCCTTAGTATCGGCGATTTCAATGCTCGAGCAAACGAGACGTTGGCTGAAATTTTAATATTTTCAAGAGATTCCTCGGAAGAGAGAACTCTAGCTGCTGGGAACAATTAAAACACGGACACTTTCGAAAAAGCATTTTTCTGGTGAAAGTGAATCCGCTGGTTGCGCAATATAGAGGCGCGAAGAAGGACGAGCGATCACGTCGCCTGGTGGTTTCTGTGAACCGTTAGAACGCAATTTTTCGGTGTTTTTGTTCGTCCTGCGATCCACTGGATTAACGAAAGTGGAAGTAGCTTACGGAAAAGTGGTCGTTTCGATCGATGAGCTGCTTAATTAACGTTGTGTTCGCGGCTCGATTGCAACAGTCTGCAATCGCTGGTCTTATTATTACCCTTGCTATTTTTTCCATTCTATTCTTGTTGTTGGCATGAAATAAAGGAAGTGTTTGACGTTATTAGATAGAGAAACATGAAAGAAATATTATCCGTATCGAGTTATTAACTTCAATCGAGCAATAGGTGGATGGTTAATTACAAACAATTCAAACCTGCTTGTTAGTTCATAATAAACGATGGTTTCATTTTACGCAGAAACATGAAAAGACCAGCCGGTATTCGCTTTTCAGTTGGCCTACGTGAAATCGTTAAATCATTTATCCAGGCCTCTAATCTTAATGGTTAATTAGCAATATTCTACGGTTTAACAAACGTGTTCGCGTAAGAATGATAATTTCTTATTTTTTCCTATTTCATTAACTTTTTCATCCTTTGAACTTTCATCAATATACGTTTTTCTTACCTATGCAATATTCTATTTGAAATTTCTTTTAATTGAAAATTTTCTCGGGAGGCAAGAAAATGATTTCCCCGCGCAATTTAATGGTAGTTTTTACATAAATTTAAAAGGATATGTCAGACGATCTACGTTCTATCGCAATCCAGTCCACTGAACTACGCCGGACTTTCGAGTTTGTTCGTAAATAGAAAGAAGAGAACGTTGAGTCGTGGCTAATCTGGCACGTGCGCGAGTTACATCGAACATCTTACGCCCGAGGGGGACTATCCTTTGAACTATTACGTGATCGATCGGTCTAAAGGCCTCTGGTTTTGAAAAAATCTGTCTTCGAGTATGTTAAGCTTCGTCGAGCAAGGTACTTACACGCTCTCTTACGCCGACACCGGTTGCAAGGCATTCGATAAGAACTCGTTGAATGCAAGTGACCTCTTGTAAAATCTCTCCACAGTAATATCGTTCTTTCTGTATTCCAGTTCTGAATTTTGGATCGGCTCGAACGCGTTTCATTTCTTTTCCATTCTTCGCGCAAACTAGTTTTTAATCTCCGCTATATTTTAACGATAGCCGTAGCCGAGTCGAGAGATTGACACGCTATTTATTGTCCTCGCTATATTTCTGTAACGTCAAATCGTTTGATCTTGAAGTTATTGCTATTTGGAACGAAACGTTTATTTGATGAAATTTTTTTTCTGTACTGAGAGAATATATAACTTTTTTGGAGGATTCTAAAACAAAGCAAAATTACTAAGAAGCGAATTATTCCTTTTCTTCTTTTAAAAAGACGAGCATTTTTACTCTAAATGGTAAACTCTTGTCGTAGAAGATGAATATCATTTCTTCTTCGTAAATAGTTTTGTTAAAGGACCAATTTTTCTGTTAAAAGACAGAATTTCAACGAAGATAGGTATATCTTTCCTCTTTTTTCAATGAATGGTACTTTTCTTGAAGAACAAACACTTCTGCAGCACAGAAACAATTTCTACGAATAGTTTTTAAGAAACTCTAATTATTATCTACTAATCTTCAAATTAACATAAATTTTCCACGCCTGTTTTCATCATAAACGAGCAATTTTTCTCTCGTTCTTTCTCGAACAGAGATCTGTTGAACAATTTCGAACGGTGAAATTCCGGTGCACAAGTTTCGAAAGTTCCTTCCTCCGAAAGGAACCCTGCGACGGCGCGCGCTGCCATTAAGCCCCGTCCACACACATCTTCGATTTCCTGAAACAGCGTCACGCTGAAAAAGTATGTCGTAACCCAGATCCGCGATGCTGCGACTGGTTTCACCGGAATTCGCGACGTATTCTCCGTATTTCGAGACTTGGTTAAACATAGATCGTACGATTATCATCGAGTGGATCGATCTGTTGGTCCGCAGACAGAGAAAGGACGTAGTTTCCGGCTCGACCGGTTCCTCGTCAAAAGTGAAAAGTCTCTGCTCTACAAACAAAACTGTCTCAAACTCGAAACGTTATGATGCTCCTCTATTTTCCGTGAAGAAAAATGCGATAAGAAAGCTGCCTTAATAAATACCGTTTCCAACTAATTCGAACATCTCTATCAAGCGATTTCACTTGGGAACAGCTTAGGAAATTTATGTGGCGATAAACACGGCGAGATAACGCGGATTTATCGATATAGAGCGAGCCGAATGTTTCGAATATTTCCACGGAGATTCATGCCTCTTAGGGGTACTGCAATTTCTAAGATTGCGCGAAGGTTCTCGTAATCGGTAATTGCTTTTCATCGAGACACGGGTCGTTAGATAGTCCTTGTGGACGCTCGATCGAAGACCTTCGCGATTTCCTCTATACTAGCGTGTTTCTCCTCGCGCAGCATCCTTTGCAACAAACATTTCGTAATACGTTTGAATGCTATCGATTAGGGTTCTTCTATCTTCTTCTATCTTCGAACGTTTAGATCGATCGCGAACTTTAGATGCTAATATTATATATCGGTGCAAGTAACAGCGTGTAAAATAAATCAATGGTAATACGTGCGTAGAAAGTGATTAAAGATCGTGATCGCTTTAATATCGAAAGTGGCAAAAAACGCTAATAGTTGCGACGGAATAATTGCAATAGAAAGCGGGAGCAACGTTCAATCATTTTGTTTGTTACTTGATAATCGGACCGAAATAAATTATTCATGAGACGGCCGTAGCTTAATTTAAATCTTCTGTGTAATTCGCATCTAATCATCGGTCGAAAATTAACAATTGATTGCTGCACGAGTCTTGATTCTATTCGACAATTCAATGGAAGATCGGTGATTAAAATGGTAATGTGACGTTTGAATTACTCGCGGGATTTACATTGTAAAGCAGAAGATTGCGTTCTACGTGAAATTTTCATCCCAAAGTACATAACGCTACTCAACATTCGTTCAACGTAAATGTTTCTAACATTTGCTAGTTTCTTCAGATCTTTTTGATAAATATTACACGTTTTATCTACGATCAATAGTCTAACATCTTATTTAGTTAACAGCTATGTAATAATCAGACCTATTATTTGTGCCACGTGGAAGCTTCCTCAGGCGTAAAAATTACACGAACCTTTGTGTTTTAGAGGTAAGTGATTCTAAATTTGAGAAAATGGATGTTTAATTGCCTTCAAGATGTACTCTCGTCATTCTGAAAATGAATCGGATGCTTTTAGGCTGCACGCAGGAAATCCCATTGACGCTCAAAGTCGTAAGCAGTGAGTCATGGTAGCCCACGGTGCTATCAATCTTCTTTTGAGAACTGTGAATACAGCGAGAAAACGATCTTACAGACGATTATTACTTCTCATAGAGGCAGCAGTAAATGTCCCACGAGGAGAACGTATCGAATAAATACGACGCATCAATCCTCGAAGAATGGTATTGTTTGATTAATTCACGAGACGTTTACCTTCTTAACGTTGATGGGTCTTCAGCTGGTTTCAGCAATCTTCACTATCTTTGCCAATATTTAACGGAGACATTATCTCCTTGTTGATGGAATCCATTCGATTCGATATGCTTCCGATACATTTATCACTTCACTATTTCTCTTTTTTTTTTTTTTTTTTCATAATTTCTAAAACGAAAGATCTAAAAGCTATCATTTAAACAAATTTGACAGTTCCAATATGAAAACCCAGTATTTTATCTTTGTTCATATTTTTCTGAACATTGTTAAAACAATTTATTTTTCTGGCTCATAATTTTAAACGTACCTAATCGATGTGATTGTCAGTAGTCAAATTAACTCGAAAAGTCAGAAACCATGTCATTTTCACGGTACAACTGCATGGCCAGCTGCTATCTCGAAAAATCATCAAACCCCGGGCTTAAGCAATTAGAAAAGAAAAAACGGCCCATAACTCATTGGTTTAGTGACCCGTCGCGCCGGTGAAACTAGGCTTCTGCCAGGTCCATTGAAATTTATCGGTCGTTCCCGGATGGTTTACTGGCGTGCCGTTTCCGGTTCGTTAAACGTCCTCCGGAAGAAAGCCGTATCATCGATGAAATTTTCACGAAGTTACCTCGAAATGGATCAACGATCGATCCTTCCGACGGCCTCGTTTTTCATCGTAAACTCCTTTATTTTTCCTCTTAATGCCATTTCTTCCAATTCTTTACAGTATTTGAAAAAAAAAAAAACATCATGCAATATTCTTTCAAGATACGCGAGGGAAAGAATAAATGAAATAAATTTACCAAAGAAGACAGAAATTGCTTAGCACGAAAGTTTATCGACAGTTAAGTCCGATGATGGCTCGTAAAAGTTGCAAAGGACACAGCACACGAGCGTATTGCGATTGTAACTCCATTATCTTCGCGTTCCATTAATCTTCTTCACTTGCAGAAAATTGCATAGCTACGGTACAACTCTATTTACATGGATCTGTCGAGGAACAAATAGTTCATATAATCGCAGTTCATAAATAGGAGTGCAATGATTTCCATTATAATTGTTCGTTTACGTGGTAAGAGTTAAGGTTCATACGAGTGGATCAATATGTCGTTAACTGAAATTTCGTACGAATAAATGGAATTCTACTGTATTTTAAAAGGTATAATTTATCTTATAAGAAAGGAGAAATTAATTGTGTATCTTTACTTATGATCTAGTCGATTTCTATTAGCGTTCCCCTCGCGAATGACACACCGTGGTGAACACCGATGGAGAAACGGTGTTCGTGACTAAGCAGCGAGCGTTTCTGATTCACGATTCCTCAGGATCATTCTACACCTGTCTCGTCCTAGATCTTTCGAATTTTTTTCGCCTCGGCCCTCCATTTTGCAATCATCGAAATTACTGCGAAGGTAATCCCTCCTCGATTTTCTGAAAGATAAAAGTATTTCTCACAACGAAATACCACGTAGCGAAGTATTAAAAGTAAAGCGTTCTGTGTAATATTTTTAAGATATTGAAATTCATTCGATCGACTTTTTCCTTTTAGCTAATGGAATACTCGATTTTTAGAATTCTCATATAAATAGAAATCTTTCGAAAGGTTTACGATGTCGACCGAACAGGACGCTTATATTACCAGTGTCGCGGCAAATCAAACTTCTGCCTCGTTGTGCAACGAAATTATTAACTGTGTAAGATCCATAGGTGCAACGCTCGAGAAAATAATCGTCGTTGCGTCAATCATAGTGCCGTCCCGATTATTGACTACTAATCTTTGTCGATTTGAAATCTTTTTCTTCTTTGTAATTATATTTACTTTCGCGGTAACAATGCGAAGCTTCGGCAAACAGTTAGTTCATTTGTTTCAACTTATTCGTGCTCGATTCGTAATTTGCAACACTAAAAATTAAATTCATTAATCGACTCGATTTTTCTTATAATAAAAAACGAAGATAAAACAAGAGAGCAAAAAACAAGTTAGTAAATACGTTATTAAAAAACCATCATTTTTAAGTCCTGCATTTTCTTCCATTTTACACAGTTTGGTAATTAAACCTCTGTAACGACACGAACTGGAAACTTACGTAGCTTTTTATCTATATTTTATTCGTTTATCGTTGTATTATCGTTACTCTAATACCAAACATTCTGCTCATAACACTATCGGTCTGTATTTACTAGGTCAAAGTAAGAAACTCTTGAAATTACAGCTTGTTTCCTCACACCAAAGTCTGATTTATAGACAGTTAACGAAAAATTAGACGATCATAACGAAAAATAGTGCTGCTCGTTTGTTTTACTAATTGCCCTTATCTCGATAATTACGAAAAACTCGTAGCAGTCGAAAGTAAAAGCGTGGCGAGGCGTGCAAATTATTGTGCAAGAAGAGTCGCAAGACGATTCTAAATCAGCTCGGTTTCCTCTGCAGAGAGCTTGAAAAACGTTCTCAAGCTCCTTATCCCCCCTCGAATGTTTCCATAGCGAACATTTTCGCAATCCTACTACGTCAGAACAAGCTATCATTCCATGACGGCATAGAAACAAATCAAAGTAAAGATCGATTGAGAACAGAAGAATTTTACGAGCTATATGGAAAGAAGTATGTGGAAGGTGTTACGCGATACTTGAAAGATCGTTGTTCCGCTCAGAGACCCTGAATGTTTCTTTTTGTCCATTTTTTTCTTTTTTCTCGATCGTTAGATACTAAGCCTGCATAGAATCCGCATAACGTCATTGTTCGATTAAGGAAATCGGTGATTACTATACGGTGGATGTTTGCGCAAATACGTATTTTTACGAGTGTAGTTTAAAAAAAAAAAAAGGGAGACCTTGATAGAAATTTGTTCTGTCTATCTTGAACTTCTCGCTTTATGTATTTTATATATTTTACGAGCACGAGTAAAGAAGTGGAACTTAAATAGAAATTTGTTTCATATGCTAAATACAGTAACGAGTGTATTTAACTTAATGTTCTATGGAGCTGACCAAAGGAATGAAGTCTGAACAGCAATTTGTTTCACCTATTAACTAATACCATGAGTGTTTCATTTCGTTTATTGCCTGTAGTAATTACCTGTTGCTAATGATTTGTTCAAGTGAGTTAAAAGATATGTTTAAACACATTCTTTAATTAAATGAATACGTATTGTGAAGGAGCAAAAATTCGTCACAGATGATATAATGATACCAGTAGCAATAATAATAAAATAATCCACGACAATGAGAGAGGAAGATTGCATCGACAAGACTGCAACATGAATGGGTCTTTAGATAAAGAGCCCGGAGCAGGAAACTTCACCAGAGATTAGCATACAAGTAAACACGGTGATTGTGTAGAAAAGAGAGGCGTTTGAAATCCTTTCAAGGTCTGACTTTCTAATTCTCTTGAAGTTTTCGTCGCTCGTTACGTTCCCTGCTGGTAAGGTGCTCGTTCTGCCGCGAACGAACTAGTTCGCGCAGAAAAGTGCTCCTAAACGGTGACTTTTGTTGCGCGAAGTACACGAAAGGGTCAAGCCGGGTCTCGTTTTAAGATTTAACGCTTATTATAAGGTTCCGGCTTGTTTTCTGACGTGGAAACGCTAGGAATATTAATCTTAACGAGCATGTGCCATGACGAATGTTGCAATTAAATTCTTCATTTTTCTTTGACACCGTGTATAACTTTACGAAGGACGCTTTTTTTCAGTAAAATTGCCATTCAAATATGATTTGACTTACAGGTCTGCGTAACAGTGTCACGAATAAAAAAGTATGCTCGAATAAATGAAATTCAATCTGTTACAGTTTTTTAATGGATACGTGAAATAAAAGTAGTTATTCAAGTATCGAATTAGGTCCGTTACGCATGAAAACCATTGAGATATATAATTTAGAACAAAAATGTACCGAGTGTTATTTAAGACATAATTGTAGTATCGAAAATTTCTGGATATCATAACGTAACCGGTTAAAATTTCCCTATCAAATTGATAATTTAATATTGAAAATCTAAGATCTAGAGGAGACACCTTTTCTAGAGACACGAATGCTTCTACGCTTCTTAATTTCTAATTAACACGCGTAGGATTAATTTTAGAAACGTTTGCCGATCGTTGCACAAGTTCTACTCAGTTTGCCTATCGATGTATCACGAACACGATGATAAATTTTCTTATCGTATCGCAACGATACTTCAATGGGTAATTACAGTACGGGAACTCTTTAAAAATTCCCCACTCTAACACGATTTTCCACTTATTGACGTTTATGACGGCTCGAACGTATCGATCTTATCGATACTTCTCTTTATTGCATTACAAATTTACTCGTTAATCATTGATCACAATCATAATTATTCATTAGTCGTTAATCGCGAACAGACGTCAAAACGCCAATATGGAATGTAATTTGTAACCGGATTTCGATCTCGTTTTCAGCAAGAACCGAGGCAGGAACTCGATGCCAGCAACGGAAATAGCAATGGCGGAAGACCGAGATTCGTCCCTGTGACAGCGCTCGAGGACGTGCAAGCGGTTCGATGCGCGGAATTCCACCCCCATGGAAAATTGTACGCCGTGGGATCGAACTCGAAGACGCTGAGAATATGCTCTTATCCAAAGCTTCACGATGTCAGGTAATATAATTTTTTGGATCTTTTAGTCTCTTCTTTCATATTTTACATTCATTTTTCTCTTGCTTTCTTCTTCGTGTATCTTTTTAATACGTGATTTTTTCATAAATTTCTTTTTCTTCGAATTCGTCGGTGTCCCGAACGTTTGATTCATATTTTACAACGCGTATAGCTTAATCTTTTTTTAAATATACGTCTTCTTCCCTGCTACATTATTCATTAAGAACGATTGCCTTTCCCATCGCCATTTATTTGTAATTTCGTATCTTCCATCAGTGGACATCACACTTTCTTGCACCTAATCTCATATTTTATATAAAATGTTTCTCTCTAATGGACACATAACGTAAAATCGAGAAAGCAGTTTTCAGAAATATAAATGCATAGTAGATAGTAGACTTTTATGTTTTTATATGAACGATTAATCAAGCTGGACCGTGCATTTCGTATTTCGAAATGGGATGTCGCAAAGAGAAATCTTTCGAAATTTACATTGGCCAGCGTGAAGAAACGAATAAATAGGAGTGAAGGGTACGAGCGATATATTTTGCTAAAATAGCTGTAGTAGTAATCGTAAATTAGATATTATTGATAAAGCTGTCGTTGTTAACGAGCACATTGGGATGATCCAACATTGGTAATTACGCGAAACGATTTTCGATACTCGATCGATTCATGTTCACGCGAATTTACATTGAACAGCTATGAATCTCAACTAGGTGGAAATTATTTATTACTTAAGACTTCTATGTTTTATCACTTCATTTATGTTCCCTTTCACATTTAAAAAAGGATAACAATTATTTACTTTTCTATTCCACTATTTTTATTTCTTAGTTTAAAATCGAGGATTTATTTATTTTCCAATTCCAGATTAAAATTAACCGTGACAAATCTTGCCTATATTCTCTTATTCTTTATCAAACTTCTCTTCTGACTACTGTTCGTTCTTTCTCTTTAGACGGTGATATTCTGAGACGGTGCGCTAAATCCACAAATTTTCTACGCGAAGAAAAGAAAAAATTGACACGTCATTATCACAATCCGCGCGCTATTTACGATTGTACACGAATAGTCGTCGAGCGGACTAATTTAACGCAAGCCTGCTGACTTAACGAACGACGGAGGCCTTCATACCAAACGGAGCATCCCTCGATCCTTCGTGCGATTCTTTCATTGTCTGCTATCGCGATTTCGCGATTCTCTGTCTCTCTCTCTTTTTCCTCTCTGTCTCCTCTCTTTCTGTCTACCTTTTTTCTTTCCTTTGGCTATATTTGAACGAATTTCAATCAAAATTTCAGAGCAGAACCGTGAATTCATTCAATTCTCGGCGGTACACTTTGCTAATCATCATTTCATTTACCTAGTGATATATCTACTCGTAACATATAAAATATCCGTTTAAATTCTGAAACTATTTTAAATCGTATTAAAATTGAATTAAATTGAATTATTAATTAATTCAATTAAAATATGTATCGCTTTCTTGCAGCAGAATTTTTGTAAAATTGAATATCGATTTATGTACTTTTCATTTCGCGTGTATTTTATATCAAATAGTATTGAAACATTCTCTTTGTAGCAGTACAATATTTTGTATAGTTAACGAATTTTTCATTGAGGATAACATTTTCAATAATGATAATGATATTTTTCAAAAGTGCTATTACAAATATAATGTCTTCATGATAGGATACAAGTTAATACATTTATTCCGATGGAAAGCAAAAATACAGTTATTTTAATCGACAATGGAGAAATTCTGTTTAAAAACAATTTATTGGTTGATGTCGAAAAGGTTTCTCGGTTAGAAAGTAATTTGATAATCGTAACGACTGGCTAGCAAAAACAATGAAATAAATTAATTAATATCGTTGAAAATAGCCTTGCAATTTATTTTATTGGTTTAACCGACTTTACCATTTAGTAGATGAGATTACAGATAGAACCTGATGGATAATATTTCTAATTATTTCATAGAATTTTCCATCCGAGTTGAAGTGAAAGTCTAACGGCTCGGGACTAATTCCATTTCTTAAATCTTCACCTTGTTTCAGTTTCTTTTTATTCTTTTAATAGTCTACAGAAACTTCATCAAGGCTAGCAACTTTCGGTATAATACGTTATTTCTGCCTCGTAAAACGATTAATCTATATTCGCTCCGATCGAGTATCTGGCATTGAACTCGGAACTTTATCAACACCGAATTCTATTACATTTCGCGCTATAATAACTCCCATACGTTTCTGCAGTTATACTCGCACTACTTGTAGTAAGAAACGAGGTAAAAAGTAGGAAAAGTACATGTGAAACGATATAAATTCGGTTCTTAAATGACATCATAAAGAATCAAGGACGTTTAGCGCTAGAACTACATATGAGCTTCTATATATATATATATATAAATTACAAAAATAAATAAATATATAGTAGTCATATTTTTGTCTTAATAAAACACGACATTAATTTTATCAGAAATCCCTACGTGTTTTTGATGATTGCGAATACACAAGGAATTTGAAACCGATCACTCGGACTCCTTTAATAGTTGAAGAGTAAGATCTAAGTCGCGAGACAATAGCTCTGTTTACGTAATCCTTTCAAAAATTTACGTCCGCTACAAATGAAATAACGCACTTTCCATCAGACTACATGTTATATATATATATATATATTTTGTACTTTCACTCTATTTTAAATATTAATTTTACAGACAACGTAACATGTAGTCTGATGGAAAGTGCGTTATTTCATTTGTAGCGGACGTAAATTTTTGAAAGGATTAATACTATATATATGTATATATAGTATTGCGGTGTGACGAAGTTAGATCAACGAACGTAGATTACGAAAATTTTTCTCCAGTATGTTACTTCTCATCAACATTCTACGAGTACATACTAGGAAACTCACTACGAGTAAAAAATGAACGAAAAAGATCGTAAACTGGTATTAACGCGTGACTTTCATTTAAAAATTGTTTGACGTGTAACTTTATGTTTGTGAGGTAATCGAGAGCGATAGTTGCACACGATAGTCGAATTTCAGGTGCTCCGCAGTCTCAGAACTGCAGGAAATCATTTTTGCAACGTAATGCCAGGTTACGACTTCGTCAAAGGCAAGGTTTATACGAAGTCGGTCATTAGATTGCAGGCTGATCGCTCAATTATCATCTACCCAGCAACCATTTACTCTGACAGGTACTCGAGATCGAATTTAAAGCTAATTCGAACGCAGGTGCTGTGAAATCGATCTGCGCGACTTTGTTTCTCGTTTTCGAATCGATGACAACGATTGACAGTGATAATCTTTTCTTAGATTGATAGTTATAGATGAAAATCATATGGTAAAAACAGGACGAACCTATTTTTTCTTGACTTTCTAATCTTTTAATAAAGACAGAATATTTTAGTACGACATAATTGGGATATTAAAAATAGACGATAGTTTTGTAAGATCATTTATGAAGTTAGGCCACGAATATTTTCTAAATGTTTACAAACATGTTAAAAACCATACTTAACTTTATGAACCTAAATAATGATACAATTTGAACAACATAAGATTAATCCTCAGAGTATTTTCTATACAAATTTGCATAATTCTAGTTATATTCATATGCAACCTAAAGACTGCTTTCTCGTAGAAAAATGTAAAATTACTCTCTTTTCTCGTGATACATATAATTTTCTATAATCTTAATTCTATTCATATCCAGTTTAAAAATTACTCTCTCACAGCATACTAGAAAATACTATGTAACTATATTTCTCCTTTATGATCTTCAATTACAACAAATGAGATAGTGAACTCGTTAACTTGCTGATCATAAACTTCCTCCTTATCATCATTAATCCAAGAACCGTATCGAAAAGTATATCGTACATAAACATACAATTTCCTTAAATATACCAGAAAATACTCGAACCTTTCTCCAAGATTTTGTTCCTCGAAACCGTCTCTCAAAGCCTTTCGATTTACCCCGGAACTTCTCTGGAAACACGAATTCCTCGATTCTCAGCCACTTTCTTTCACCTTTGAATTCACACAGAATCAACAAGAAACTTTTTGCTAATGTGATACTCGAACACAGAGGGGAAAAGACGAGGTGTTTAATACGTCAAAGGTCCAATATGTTGAGACCTCCGAGCAGCGATCTATCATTTTCGATTCATCCGTCACGGTATCCGTGTTTCCGTGTGTTTACTTCGACAAGCTTGCAACGACAAGCGTTTCACTCTGTCCTCTGCTTGTAAATGGGCTATGTGAAACGTGATAAACGCTCGGCCCCGTGACAGCGGGTGATTGATAAGCGAGAGCGCGCTTCTTCATCTGTCGCGTAGCGTTTCGAAAAACAGTATCAGAGCCAACTCTCTTTGCCATTATCTTTAGTCGGTGTTTCCAATGAACGTTCTGTCCACTTTCGAAATGACAGTCGACCAAAATCTTGGGTCTGGAGGAAGGATCAGAGGAGAATGCTTATAAACGAAACTGACACGTTTATTCGACTTCTTAGTGTTCGGCTTGGGTTTCATTCGTTGGTGTCGACCTAATGTTGGGATATTGGAATGTGGCAAATAGATAGAGTCGCTTGCTAATGTTCGCAGCGTCTTCGCACGTCACAATTTACCAGAAATAATCGAGGAAGAATTTTCTAGTTTTTACGAGTTGAAATATGTTAACTGTTCTTTCATTTCTTCGGCTGTTATGATTGTCGCGCTAAGTACAGTGTTTTTGAGCTTCATTCGTTGATGTACCGAATCGTTACAGAAGAGTAGGAATTTGGAAAATGAGAAAAATGTCCTGTTCGTGTCAGTTTTGCTTCTTAGCGTAAAAAAATTATTTGAGAGATCAATTAGTTTCCAATCACGAAGTTCGTTAATGGCTCCTTCAATTTCACGATAATAATGGTTATTATGCTTGGAAATGGTACTGTTTCCTATTGCAGTTACACATGACTCGGACAAATGGAAACAATTACGCTACTACTTATTCTACTTCGCAACATAGACTCATAATTCTTGTGCGTTAAAACCAATATAGACGTCAGTTAGCTTTCGTATAAGAAACCAGAAATCCCATTCTTCGTTTCTTACTTCTTTCTGCCAACTAAAAGGTTCATCGAATTTTCTTCTTTGAAACAAAGAACAAATGATGCTCTGCTATCGTGGAGAATCAAATATCGGGGAAAACACATAGTTATCCTGCTCTATATCCACTGTATCGTAACAACGCTCTAATTTGACCGAAGGAAGCCAGCAATTTCGCGTGTTCTTCGAATTCACCGTTCGATCGAGCCATCGTTTCGACGTTGCTCTGAATCTTCGCAGAGAAAGTAACGCGTGTACGATTCTAATGGAGCGATTGAAAATCCCCGGCGCGATTCCTTCAGGAGGCCGGGCCGTCGATAATTTCCAGCACGCGATTCTCGTGTTTACACGGAAGAAAGTGAAAGAACGGAGAGGAGCGCGAGAAGGAGAAGCTCTGAATCTCGTGAAAGAGGCGAGTTTTGAGGACCGAGGTTCGATCGACGAATAGCGTACGTGCGCTGTGGCTGGGAAAACTCGGGGCTAATTAAAATCGACGTAAAAAGGCGACCGACGTGAAAGCGGCGTCGCTTCTGTTTAAAATCGTATCGACGATCCTCCTCTCCCTCGTTTCCACGACCGAAGCACGATCGCCGTGTTAAGTATTACTCGTTTAATTAAGGACGATGCGCAATCGCGTCGGGGCTGGGAACGAGGAAGGAAACGAGGTTGCAAGGAAAGTGACTCTGTTGATGAGAACTTGAATTCCCTTGCGAGGTAGGTCGATGTTGATGATTTGGTGACGTTGGTTTAATTTCATTTTATGGCAGTAGCTGTGTGCATAGTATACGTATGTATATCGACTAGGCTCACGTATGTAAGTACAAGTATATGTATGTGTGTCACATAGAAGCCAAACTGATCAATTCTTTCGTGGCAAATTGATACATTTTAAGAAGATTGAATTTATCTGAATTTGGCTTCTGAGGGGCTTATATATGATGAAGTTCGCAGATAGTTTGTATGAGAAGAAAATCTATCTTTTTAGTGTATTTTGAACACGCTGCAATTTATTGAAATGTCTTTCGACGATGATCTTATTTCCACAATCTGATTGGATAAATTAAAATAGCAATTCACTTGGCAACGTTTGAACTAGTCAAATAGCAAGTAGTTTACAGTATATGTACTATATTTGTATAGTTTGCAATAAAATATCGTATCGAGTATTTAATTCAAAGTGTAAATCAACCACTTAATAGTCGACGAGACGCTTGTGGTTCGCGTTGAAGTTTATAGCGTCGAGATGGAAAGTTTGTTGAAAAAGAAGAGTGAAAGAGCAAACAGTTCAAACAAAAGTGAAACGACTCGTAAGCTGCGTGACTCTTTTTAGTGGTTTAGTTGTTTTAGTAATACTTGCGCGGTGAAATGGAACAAACGTATTCCAATCGTCCGGTAAAAAGGATAACAAACGTAAGAAACTATTACTAATGCTGGAATGGATTTTCTTCAGAGAGGATCATCAGACGTATCAGCCCACGGTTCTCTTCAAGAGAACGAAACACCACAAGGGCTCGATATATTGTCTCGCGTGGACGCCGGATGGACAGCTTATGGCGACCGGAAGCAACGACAAGACTGTCAAATTGATGCGCTTCAATGCCGATACATCAAACCTCGAAGGTAAATCTACAAGCGTTCTCGAAATTTTTTTAACATTTCTCTCATTTTGTAAACATTTATCACAACTTTCACGCTAACTACGATAGTCGTTACATCGATTCCTCACAGAAACTGCTCTCAAAGTGGCAGTCATTTATTTGCAACTTCCTACTTGTCACTCTGTCGCGGTGTATGATAACTGTTATGTAACAACATGGTCTGAAAAAACTTTCTCCCTTTAACCTATTAAAATAAACTAATTTGAGTAGAATTAAACGGAGAATTAAGCTACTTTGATTTCCAATCTTTAGGATATCAAAGTTTCTTTATTTATAGATTTCCTATCTTCTAATGCATCGTATAATTTATGTTAGAAATAAACTATATCGTATTTATTTGCAGAAACTAAACTCGATTCAACTGAAATTACTATGTCACTATTAACTCTCAATTTTATAATCGAAACGTGTAAAACTTACATTGACCCACTTTATAAATCGGAAAAGTTAGAAAATTTTTTAATTGGCCTTAGAATTCATTTAGATTATTTATCGCATATTCTCCATTGCTTCTTTCAAGAAAGTGAACCGTTTGCTTCTTGAAACTATTAATAGTGTACACGTGCAATGAAATTACGAAATTAACAAAAACTGTAGTTTAGCAATCTAACTCCTGAGATACTTCGTTATAAAAGCTTTTTTTTTAATCGTTTATTTTGCCAAGATTTGTTTTTTTTTATACATTTTTGAAATTTACAATAAACAATGAATTTGAGTAAAATGTGTTAGGCAAAAGTACCGATACGCGACGGTACGACGTAGCCATGCTATATTATGTGCCGTGGTTTTACGGTTTTTGCTTTTATTTTTGTTTTTTGGATTTAAGCCGCAGGGGGGCGGAGCTTTTGTGTATTCTTGTTTATGTCGTATTTTTGTCCTGAAACTTGGCCGCAAAACAGGACTCTTCTGTGGTTTACTTTTGTGCGCTGTGGGATTTTTTGGGGGGGGGGGGTGGCGGGATGAGAGGGGAGGGGAGGGGATTTGTTATAAAAGTGTTCGATTGAAAAATGATCCAAGTTAACGTATTACAACATTGTTCTCTTTACAACTCTGTGTCTCTTCCAGGACAAGAAGTGGAGCTGACGATGCACGACGGTACCGTTCGCGACTTGTGCTTCCTCGAGGACACCTCGAACAAGTCGAGTCTGCTGATTAGTGGCGGTGCCGGCGACTGCAAGATCTACGTCACCGATTGCGCGACTGGTACACCCTTCCAGGCTCTGAGCGGTCACAGTGGCCACGTGCTCACCCTGTACAACTGGGGTGGAGCAATGTTCGTCAGCGGATCACAGGATAAGACGGTCAGATTTTGGGATCTTCGAACGAGAGGTTGCGTGAACATGGTCACACCAGCCACGGTTCCTGGCAGCAGGGTTAGTTTAGTTCCTCTGCATCGGAGATCTTGTGTATTTAGAATACCTAGCGAGGAATCTGATTGTTAAACGGTATTAGTAGATTTGGTTGAAGTTGCTGATTTTCTGTAAGACAGTCTGTTTGAAATCCATTATCCCTATCGTTGGTAGTAACTGTCTGCTGTATCTCTGTTGTGTAATATCGCTATGTAATATTATATTTTCATACATATATGTGAACTTATACGTATACATTTACTGATCTTACTATCTTTAATTTTAAACAGACTCTAATCTTACAGTTGAAGTATCTTTAAATCCACTTTTGCTCTTCATTGAACTAAAACGGAGATTTTATATCGTCTATCCGCAAGTTTATATTTTTGTATCACAGTTGACTCTCAGATTCGTCAATTTATTTCTCAATTAGTACTTTCCTCCTGTCATCGGTCTTTATTAGAAAAGTTATTAGAAAAGGTATTAGTAATAGACACAGTTAATTCTATCACTTCATAAGAAATCCAGGCATCATCGATCAGCGATGAATAATTCGTACATAATGTGGAAAGGATTTCTATGATTCATAAAGGACCCAGCATGCATCGACGACATCGACTTTTCAGTTTTTTAAGTTTCGTTTTTTCGTTCGACGTCCGATAAAATTTCGACCCACGTTATTGAATCGCACCGATCATACATCCCCCTTCACGAATCGCATTTCTTTCTTCCTCTAGTTCACTCTTGCTCTTTCTCTTCAACTCAGGATCGAATTTTTATCGGACGTACTCGAAAATAATTTGGAACGGAATCGGTATCGCGTATCTGATTAGCATTTGATCCCGTTGCAGGTCGGCAGTCCGGTAGCAGCCCTCTGCGTCGATCCATCCGGACGTCTTCTGGTATCCGGTCACGAGGACAGCAGCTGCGTCCTCTTCGACATCCGGGGCGGTCGGACCGTTCAATGCTTCAAACCTCACGCTGCTGATATCAGAAGCATACGCTTCTCCCCTTCTGCATACTACTTGCTTACCGGTGGCTACGATAACAAGCTCGTTCTGACTGACCTACAAGGTAAATTTATGCTACTGTAGTATATAGATCATGCGTGACCAAATCGTTAAAAATGAAATTTCTTCTCTAAAGTTATTAAGAGATTAAATTCCCCCCCCCCCCCAATAGTGTTACTATTATAAACCAAGTTCTTAAATAACAAAATATATATTCCTTTTGTAATGATACTGGAAAATGTCTGACAATAAGGTGTAGTCTGAACAATCTGAAAAGAGGCATATCGTGGAAAATCATATCTTTCCCTATCGCAGTTTACAAACATTTTTCCATCTCGTTAAAGACAAGGGAGATATGTGGGTATGCTTATACGTATGATGTATTAGTAATTTTTAAATTCTTTTTTTAGGTGATTTAACGATGCCTTTGCCGAGCGTAGTTGTGGCGCAACACCAAGACAAGGTGATTTCCGGCCGATGGCATCCGACGGAATTCTCGTTCCTCAGTACTTCAGCTGACAAGACAGCGACTCTGTGGGCTCTGCCACCTGTTTAGGCAGGCGAACGTCGATGGCACGCGTTTGTCGTTCATTCGTAACATTCATTTTCAGAAACTGTCTCGTTAACCCGGTCACGATCGTTCGTTCTTTCCCTTTTATTTAAATCAACGTCAGAGAGTCTGCCTTTTTTTTATAACATTAAGAGATCGATGGCACGATCAAGCGAAAGTAGATATTATTTTTAGCGTTGAAACGTAATTTTTTTAATCCTTGAAGGAAAAGGTCGTTGCCGGAAACGGGAGAACGAGCGATCGTGAACGTTATCGATGCGAAGCGTATTAGAACAGGAAGAAAAGTTCATCGCGTGTACGAACATAATTCAACCATGACCAATTAAAGCTTCCTGAAGTACAGGCTGCGGCAGCAGTCGAGCGTAATGGAGACTCAACGCGCGACGACGCGTGCGAGAAACAATTACAGCCACGCCGAGCAACATTGTTAACGCGTTACTAAGTAAACGTTACACGCTTCGAGAGCCTCGTGTGAGAAAGAGTGAAAGTGCATTTTCGCGTAGAGACGATGTAACGAGCGTTCTAGGCGTTAATCATTTGTCGACGACGGTGAGTCGTTTGTTAGGAATCATAAGACTGCGGAAGAACCGGCAAGAAAACTTCGTCATTCGAGATATATGCTTAATTCGTCGAGTCACGATGGCAAAACGTATATCGTTTCGATGAAGATTATTTTGTTCAAAAGCAACATTTTCGATTAGAACAAACGACAGTGCAACACTATCGTGAGCGTTCAGATCGAGCATATTTCGTTGTAGACTCATTGTATAACGTCTGTCTCTTTATTTCTTTTTATAGAGTTTCTTCGCGGTCGTGTGTTTTGCCCCGGTGTACATAAGTTTAGTATAGGCTTAAGGGCGATGATTCGCGGGAGACGAAAATCTGTATGCTCCCGATACATATTTAATCGCTCTCTGTAACTTTTAGATTTTGAATGCTCTCTCTTTACTCGATACCCTTATTATTTCTCGTTGCAAATATTTCTAGATTTACCTGCGGATAACATTTGTAAAATCTATCTACTACATTGGTTGATTACCATTTGCTTGTGTCTTTTGTTTTTCTTTTCCTCATCTGTTTTAATCGATCAATTATCAACTGCCTATTTCTTTTTTTTCGTTCTTACATTCTCCTTTTTTGTTTATTTCTTATTTAAATCGTTTTAATGTGTTTCTTCCCACCAAATCATCGTCCCTGTCTTATCGATCCCCCGAAGTCACGCCAAATATTCGCATATTACGCATATTATAATATATAGATACCTATCTTATATTAAGAAGAACAACATATACGTACGCTCATTATTAATCGCTATTTTTTACCATGATGATAAGACGAGAAACGGGATTCTCTCTGAGCGTGTCGGAAACACTCGGAAGAAAGGAACTCGATGTTCTGGTACGACGCAATAAATGTAGCATGATAAGCGTCACGGACGAGGAAGGTTCGGTTTACGTTGTCGCTTGTCACAATCGCCAAAGCTGTCGGATTAGCCCTGGAAAATTGGGGAAAAGAGGGAGAAAGTCTCGCGCTGCTCGAGATACCAGCGAACGAATCGCAATTTTTCCTTGTACATAACGCACGTTTCTTCGAGCTACTATTCACCTGATCAGCGCAAGTGCGATCGCGTCTCTTCTTTTGTTTCCATCCGAAAATGAACATTGATGAGGTAACAAGCATCGTCTGTCTCTCCTTATTCCTCATCCGCGCATTTAGCAATTAAATCGCACCTAGGAACCTTTTATATGCACATGCCTCATACGGAAAATAAATGAAAAGATGGATCACAGGAATTAGAGACGTAAACGTTTGAGCGATCTGAAAAGTGAACAGTCGAGAGGAGAAAATTATCGTGCTTCGTGGCAGAAGTGATATTTTGTTCCCGATGCTGCCTTATAATCGATTACTTCGTTTCGTTCGTGACGTATAAGATGCGTTCTTCGTGATTAATCGATCAAGAGATTAATTGGTCAGAGGAGAAAAAAGAGAAAGAAACGAAGCGTCCGCGAGAACGCGTGCGAGCATCTGCTTCCATGTAGCAATTTGTCGTGCCTTCTGTCGTGACTGCTTTCGACGATTCACACTTATTTTTATATTTTTCGTCCTCACCCCTCGACTTCCCCCGTTTCCATCAATCCTACCCCCCGCCCCCCAACCTCACTCCTCACCAGCTTCGAAATATTATAAATCACGATCGTTCGACGATCCTTGAGAATATCTTCATCCCATCGAACTGTCATAAAAATGCTGAAATAAAATGAAAAATCTCTTCGCTATCTCGTACGATAATTACCGTATTCTAATATAAATATATATATATATATATATACATATGGTATACATATAGCATAACTTATAACTTTGTACTTTTCCTGTAGATACGACATAATACTGTCACGTCTAATTTAAACAATAAAATTTACGTTATTAAACAATGTAGTTTCTCGCCATGCAGTTCTCCCTTTCCGCTTGGTCACGACTGTAACGCGGTATCTCGCGTAAGAAAAATTTGAAACATTTAACCGTTCAGGGTGTACTATGGCGTAGAATCTTATCTGTAGACGAAACGTATTAAACGATGCAAAATTACAAACTTATAAATGTGTCGACGACGGGAAAATAATTTCAGATTTCGAACATAAAAATATCTACGATATTTTTATTCAATAGAGAACGAAACGTGGTATAAGTCTTAAGCGACTCAGATTAATGCAAAAAGGATTGGAACCGCAATCTGCAAGCTTAAAAACACATTATCGATCGTTTGAGCGTAAAAGAAGAACTTCACTGAATAAATTCCTTGGTCGGTGCGATCAAAGAACCATGAAGAAAGTTAATCGACCATCAGCCTTCCGGGATTTCCAGTAATAGACGCAATTAGCCCGGTAAAACCGATCACATCGAGTGTTGAGAGGGTGCCAGGTACCTGGCTCGTCGTCTTTTTGAAAATTTCCCATAATCACCGGGCAATCATGTAATCTTCCACCCGCGCGCGTTCTACGCGGTCAAATCCATGCCAAAATAGCCATTGCTACACCACAGGATTCTCTGAACCAACGCTCTAGTTTACGAAACTTCAAATGGATCCACGGCAGGGGATCTCGATTTACCCTCATTACACCCTCGAGCTGTGGAACCGGCAATTTCGCAAAAATGAAATTCATACTCCAGCAAAAAATTAAAACGAACTACCTTTATAGGTAAACGCTTCAGTGAACGAATTTAAATTATTAGAAATTCAGTAAAAAAGATTTCAACAATGAGAATATCCTTGGGGATATTACATTGAATTTCTTTAAACTTGAAAGTTATTAAACTCTTCAAAATATAGTTTCTAATATGCAATCCTTGTTTAGATCTTAAGAACTAAAGAAAGTGTGAAGAATCCATGCGTGAATATCGTTATAAAATTGTATACACTATGTGCGTGTAGGAAAATTGAACTCTTTCTTCTCTCGTTTATATTTGCTCCAGTTTTTGAAAATCGCATTCACAAATGTTGATATTTGTACTGTTAAGTTATTATTAATTTACACTATTGTTATTCGGTTCCATGCATAGCGATTCTCAAAATTTCCTATTTAATTCGAAACTTTGTTCGCTAAAGTTCAGACCACCTAATCATAGAACCATCATTTCTTATTTGATTGATCGAAACTTTCTTCGTTAAAGTTCAAGCCACATAATCGCAGAGGCAATATTTCTCATTCGATCGGTCGAAACTTTCTTCGCTAAAGTTCCAACCACAAAACTGTTAAAGCAATATAATTATGAATTCATTACTTTCTCACAATATACGTTTGCAAATAGCTTTTCCAATAGATTTTAGATTTACCACCAACACGATCACAAAATTCAGACCAGTCGATCGTTCACCCAACAATCTATGTCAATTACGACAGTTCGTTCGAGACCAGCTGGTGTCTTAATACTCATGAATCAGGCCAGGTCTTCGATAGTGCCGGAGGACAAACGCACTCGGGGTGTAGACCCACCCACGAAATTCTTAGGCGGCGGCATCCGTCGATTCGACGAACTCGCCTCTGTCGGTTCGCGGTTCACAAATATCCTCGAAATCCTCACCGCGGGCCAGGCACCCTAATTGCCGGGGCGCCAATGGATACGCGGTCTGTTGGTCCCCGAGGACAGAGACCGTTTCCTTTCTTGTTCGAGCACCACCTACGATCGGAATTCCATCCTCTGGCTGGACCATCCTGCGTCCACAGCGTTGCACAGGCTTCAGGAATGCCCCCGGAGCTGCGACGATCCTGTAATGTTACGTTTTAGACAGACGAGAGCGACACAGACGAGGTCTGTGCACCTCGAGCATCCTCCGGCCGTGTAATTCGTGGATTGACGCTGAATGTCGACCGCAGTGATGATTTCTGCAGAACCCTGCAGGTCTTGGAAACTGTTCAACGTAGGCAGTCGTATAGTTGACGTGACTTTGCTACGATTGGATTGAGTTAAGTTTAAATAATGTGCATCAGACGATAATTATAATAGACGAAGGTAATTAGGAGTTTGAAATATCAATTTCAGCGGTATGAGAGTTCTACGGTGTTCACGTGCTACTTTCGCATAAGCAAGCTTCGGACGTACTTGTGAGAGTCTTCGATTTTTGACCAACGTCACCTAATTCTCTTCGAAGGCACAAATTTAAAGCTCGTCATGCGTAAATTATTCGACTAAAGAATTTAAGAGAGTAATGGAGCGAAGACTGGGAGACTTTAAAAGAGAATAACGGAGGGAGTAATTGGCACGTGCCGCGAAACGTTCCATCGGTGGTAAAATTTTCGAGACGAGACACGTTCAATTTCCGATATGTAATAACAATAATCAACCGGTCACGGTTCCGGGAAGAGTCGTTGCGTTCTGTTTGGCTAATAGAGTCTCGCGATTAAAAGAATCGAGGGAGGAGAGCGATTTGAAGGATCGGAAAGCGTAAACAAAATCACGGAACGGCAGACGATCCTCCTTGCCTGTCGATCATGACGCAAACATCGTTTCAGTGTGTTTTAATAGAAGAGGACGCGCGATGCATTAGGCTAATCGCGCCGTTAAATAATTCATCGAGCGCGAGGCATCCAAATTAATAACGTAGCACAGGAATCGCCTCCAATTCGGCTCGAATGCGGGCATTGCTTTGTATACTCTATCATTTCCGCAGTGGTTCTCCATTTAACTTGGGCGTTCCTTTTAATACATTGTTGCAGTTTTTTTTTTAAATCATAATAACATCGTTGATGTTTAGGGAAGATCGGACCGTATAATCGTTATTTATTATTATCGCTAGTAATTTGTAGAAGTGAACTCTTGTGAGGTTTTTTATTCAACATAGATACATAAATCCTTATTTCTGGTTATGTAAATTCTCACACATTCTCGTAACATAAACTTCTATTCAACAAGAAAATTACGCGAAAAAAATCGAACAATTTTTTAAAAGCTGCACCGAATACGAAGTCATACTATTTTCATGAACATTATCATTCTTATCGCAGATATTCTTAAACTCTTTTTTCATAACGATTTTCAAGATAAACTGCATTCTTCGTTTGAGGTTTAAATTAAATATAATCAATAATTGATCTATTACACGCATGTTTATTATTCCGATCGTTTAAATAGAAGAATAATGTTAAATGTGAAGAATACTGCTAAGAATAAGCGTGAGATCTTGCGATCATCCCTCTGCAGGGATAACAAAAACGTCTGGCTTAAGTCTTCGATACTTCGTATTATTTTGCTCCTCGTTCGTCTCTTTCAACATTCGTCAGAACAAACGTTGGGAAGACATGCATGCGCACCGCTGATAGTGGAGATCGCATTCAAATGAGGAAAGGGACGAGGCAAAACGAGAAGAAGACTTCGAAAAAACAGAGAGAAAGATGAGCGCGTGTAATCATTCTCGGAAGGGCGAGTCCGCTGGGGCCGGGGGATGATGACGATAATAATAATTTGAATCGTGGCCACTTAGCATACGTGTAATTTGCCGCTTAAGATGATTTCGTCGACGTTCGTCCGCGTCCTCCTTTGCTTCTCTGTCCCGGCACCGCAGTTAAACGACGAAACCAGAAATTCATAATCACCGGGGGTCGAAGCCGGGGGCGCCACACCAGAGACACGATCATCTGCCCGAGAATGAAATGCGAGGGAAAACGCCACTGCCGATTGTGCGCTCGACGTAGACGAACGTTCAGCGACCGCGGGGGATTTCAACGACCGCAACAGCCATACGCTTTTTCGTCATTCGCTCTTATTACGCTTCTTCCATTCCTTGCGACGATTATCTTCCTTCCTTGAGACATCCATTCCATTCGTACTGCGTTTTTAACGAAATAGGAACTTTGTCTCACTTGTTTCGTAGCGTGATTTTGTATCGCTCTTTGAAAAGCTCTCTATTATTTCTGATAGCTTTCATCATCAGATACGTTCTTTAGTTTGTCACGATGCATTTCAAGTATTATGTAAAATAAATCAAAATGTCCTTTGGGTGATTTTAATAAGAATTCTTAATTAAATAAATTACAACGTTTCTCTTGTTCTATTATTATGTATAAATATCATTTTGTGTGCTCGTAATTCTCGACAGTTAACATTGAACATTCCAAAGCTTTTTCCACATCTATTTATTTCTTTGTTTTTTTCTAGGAATTAATCTTAAATTAAGATCTATTACAAAGCGATTAGAGCATCGAATACTATAATGAGAGGTAGATACTATAATTAAATTTAGTTCGTAAAAGAGTAAATTTTTTCAAAAGGTAGGTGCCTGTTTATAGAAGCTCATTTGGCCCATTAGAAATTCTAGATTCGCCTTTAAACTCGTTATTAACTGAAAACTGACAAAAAACGGAAATCACCGTCGAAAGAATGTAATTACCTGTAATATAATACGGCGAAACACGTATAATTTCGCGTGATGGCTCGTTCGTCGCACCTATTCAAATCACCACGCGCCAGGATTTCCGCGAAAAACGAATTTCTTTGTCTTTAAACACGGTGATTAAGAACGCGAAGCAAGAGCGTCGCGTGACGAGCAACGATAAACAGATGGTCGTGCAGGCCAAAAGACGAAACAGCACGGAATTTAATGGGCAAAAAGAAAAAAAAAGAACAGCTGATTACGGGTCGAGATTATTATAGGTATTTTTGTAAAAGTATTTGCATGAATTTACGACGAATGACCATCACGGTGTTAATTTACCTCTGCTCGTGCAGCGTCGTCACGAAATGAAGCGACGATCGGCAAAAAAGGGTGCTGAAACTGGTTGGAAAATAACAGCAATGAACGATAATTATCAACGCATAAAAATTAATTATTTCTTGATTATGGAAAAACGGAAGAAGATTATCTTTCGATAGACTTTAGTACAGCGAATGACCATCACGGTGTTAATTTACCTCTGCTCGTGCAGCGTCCCCCTGAAATGAAGCGAGGATCGGTAAAAAAGGGTGCTGAAACTGGTTAGAAAATAACAGCAATGAACGATAAGTATCAACGCATAAAAATTAATTATTTCGTGACTTTAGTAGAGCGAATGACTCATAGAATGAGAGCTAGGTTTAATAAAAATTATAACTAATAATTCTCGTTCCAACACTTATTTACGAATAATAACGAGAAAATCCGAGAAAAGACTATTCATTTCCATTTAAAATAATAATACAATTGTTAAATAAACATTCATCTTTGTATTTGGAAAAAATATACGACACTACGCGCGTAATAATTTCTGCATCATTTATTATCTTCCTCCAACGTTCCATTTCAATTACATTGGAAGAATGCACTGTAACTTGAAACAATTGAGTATGTAGTTCATCCTGAACGTGCATGTGTATCTAATAGGCGGATAATATAGATTAATATGCACGTCGACTAAAGAAAATACTTGACGCAATACGGCGTATGTATTCACAAACAGTAATTACCCACAAGAGCAATCCATTTTATAACTATAAACTTTTTATATTCCAACGTCTATCACGTATAAAAGTAATTTTCAAAAAAAAAAAAAAATACTACGTTTCCCTAATCATTCAGAACTATGTACTTACAAAAAAAGACGCTATTACGATTATCGTTGCTTGGAATTAAAAACACTCGTCATTGAGTGCCAGGCGCGATCACAGCGCGGTTACGAGGGGCAATCTTCGCGTCGCAATTAATCAAGGTCGATCACGGTGATTCCCGCGGCCATAGCCACAGGGCGAGGGTGGCACCGCGCCATAACTCTCCGTAATAGCTAATATCTCACAGGAGTCGTACAAACGCGAATCGGTTACTAGTTACTACTTGCATGAGCTCGCGTGATTTATCGCCGCGGGCTTGGCATGCGGAGGCGGCGAGAAAAGGATTCGTCTCGACTAAACGTTCAACAAAAAAGGATCGACTAACATAGTGGAAGAAGTAGAGAGTAGGAAAGAAGGGTAGGGCCTACCGCGAACGAGAGGGATGAAGAAGCAGGAGTGTGAATCCTCTCGTACGTTCTATCGTGGCCAATTAAGGGTCGGTTTTAATCGTTCGCCGTCTAATTGCCGACCCATTACGTTGTCTCTCGAGGGTAAATACGTCGGACTAAATACCCCCGTCAGCGGAAAGAATTCGAGCCCTCGGAAATCATCAGCGTGTAAACACTGACTGCGAGCGTTTTCCCATCGGGGATCGGCGAGTTGTTAGCTGCCCTTGTCCGCGCGATGCGATGTTATTAATGAAATTTATGCGTTTGCCATGCAGTTACGTGACTGCTCTTGTGCCTGCTGTGAGAGGAAACAAAGATATCTATACATGTACGAAATAATTTGTCACTGTTTTGTATTTTGCCGAAGAAGAAGTACAAAATGTCATATTCCATTAATACGTTCTGTCACTCGCTGACGATCACTGGGTCGTTCCCATATTATAATATGCTTGTTGAGGTTATTAGATGTATGTGAATACAAAGGAACGCGTGGATAAATTGTAAGGTAGAAAATATATTTTAATACAGAAGTGTAAATACAATTAGGAATATAATTTGAGCTGGACCAGTTCCGCACTCTAGCAGTGTTACCCTATGACTGACATCGTCGCCTGTCTACTGTTTATGGTCTGCCTTCGTCCCAGTCTTTTGTCTATACGCCGTCGATGGCTTCAGTGCTTGAGAAAACTAAAGACCAGGTGTAGTTTTCTTAGAAGTGATGACTACTTTAACAATGCTATATCGTATAAAAGAAAAATCTATAATTGACGATATTATTGGTTGGTGTATCAGCGCGCAAGGATACCACTTGCCACAGTGATACATACGCTGGTAAAGTGTAACCTGGATGACAAATTGAATACAATTGGTCCATGGTAACTGTTCATACGGAAAAATTCAGAAAGATACGAATAATAGAATCGAAAGGTTTCTTCCGATAATATTAAAACGTGACGAATACACTAGTTATACGCACCATGGGTACTATGGTCTCATCTCTAATCCACGGTCATTCGTGTTCTCCGTTCGAACCGGTCGTTCTTAATAACCACCCTCGCAGATGGCCTAAGGATCAGAGCTGCGACCTACAATCACGCCATAGACAACTCGCAGCGACTCGATCATTATCACAGCCAATAATCACCGGGACGTATTCCGTTAAGTGCCCCCCTCTGTTCTAAAGTCCTTTTTTTCCATGGAGCCGCCACGCTCCTATTTCTCTCGCTCCTTTCCATTTGACCGTCCCCGAACCTCTGCTTTATCTCTCTGTTATTTGGCCGGACGACCAACGATAATCAGGGTGTTCGAGTTCGCTCTTGGATGGACGGCATCACTAATTCGGTCCAATTACACGGGACGATTATAAAGATTTAATTGTTCGACGCGACGAATCCCCTGCAGCGAATGACGCCCCCTGTCTGCGAGGGAGGAAAAGGAATTCGAAAGCTAAGTGGACTGTGCGAAGAAAGTTAAGGAAGACTCATACTTTTTGTACATTTGAGAAGTTCATTTCTGAATCGTATTCTTACCATTTAGAAGAATCTTTTGAAAGATCGGGGTTATTCTTATTTTCCATTTGTAACAAATGCAAACCTAATTTCAATAGAAGAGAATCAAGTTGTGATATTTGCCTTGCAGTTACTATAAAATTATGTAAGACTTAGGATATAGTCCTAAAAGGGTTTGGGCTAACACAAAGCAATCATTTGGAGTGATATATACTCGATAGAATTCATGAAAATTCTTACTGACCATTTCTTTTACCAAAGTACAATGTTTGACCTATTCAACTTCTAAAACACGAATTATTATTCTTCTCCCTTCAACCATAGCCGAAGAGCTCCACAGTCGCAACTAACTACATCAATGAGGGAAAGTAGGGAAGAATAGCGTAGACGAAAACATTCAATATGAAGTCATCAAGTTGCGAAACCGCTGTATCACTTTGTTACCATCTGCGAAATTTCATTTTTCTTCTGCCAAATGGTAGGATATGTATATATCGAATTGCAACTTAAATTCGTCCCATTTTTATATCTATCACAATACGCACGCATTATACAATATATAAACAAGACGAATTTACATTATAACTTAATATTTACGCAACCATTCACTCTCTTCGCTCCCAGTGAAACTCGCAAACTCAAGAGCAAGCATCGCCAATAAACTTACTTTTCTCCTAACTCCAATTTAATCCAGCGACGAGTCAAAGTCTTGTCTGCCTGTTTCCACGCGGGAAACTTCGATTCCACAAGGTCGGAATTAGAGAAATTAGATTCGCCGCAGGATTCTTATCACGCTGGCTCGTACGAATCCAGAAGCTGTCCCTCGGTCCCAGAATCAGATATCTCGCGGTCGAAGATTCACGCAGGGGGTCGGTCTGGCCTGCGGGAGGATCGTCTTGTCCGGAATCTCGTCCGGTCGTCGCGGTCGCCGAGGACGTTCTTTCGCGGCGGGGCACCGCGTCCACGCGGGGCCAGTCGTTTATAATCAGGATCGGCCGGCGTGTCCTTTTTCGCGTCTCCTCCCGCGGCTTAGGAATCTCCTTCCTTTCCCGGCATCCCGCTGCTTCCGTGACCGCTGCGTATCTCTCGCCGCGGACCCGGCAGTAACCTCTAATTAAAATTAACGATAATAAGGACGCTAGGTAGCCGACCACCATAACCCACTCGAACGCGGCTACTGTCAATTAAACCATGACCATGTCCTACTCGGATACGTTTTGTTTTTATTCCCAAGTGGGATCAGTTTGAAAGGAGTGATTTAATGTGAGTGGTTGAATGACACAGATTTGATAGGAAGCAGAGACAGTTGTATGCATTTTGTTATACCGTGAATGTGGGAGAAGTGGAGAGAAGTAAAAAGCGGATGTTGCGTTCTTGAAAGAGTGTTACAGAGTAAGAGCAAAGCAGAGAGAGAGAGAGAGTGTGTGTGTTATAAAATAATGTAAAAGTAGATGTGGGAAAATAGGGAAACTAGTTATATGCATCTTGTTGCATAATTGCACATGTCGAGATCTACACTTTACGATCTTTGTATTCCAAGTGTTCCTTTTTCTAAAATTTTCCTATTAAGCAGCATCCTGTCTAAACAACCAATTACTTTGAAGCACTATTTACATTTCAGAGAAAAAGACGTCGCGAAATGTAATTACCTACTTTTTACCTAGTTTGCCCTCATCTAGGTTTACCCTCGTGTTCACCAAGTTTCTCTTCACATTATACTTTCTTTTATATTTTATACTAATCTAACGTATCTGGTTTTAAAAACTCGTTGCTGAACCGCGATAGTTTCCGATCAAAGTGACAGTGTGATTTAAAACGGTAGCTGATACCACATATAAGATGACAAGCAGAGCAAGTTTACAAGTAACGAGCTATCTTCGTTAATCTGGACAACAGAAAGCCCACGACGTTTTAATGTTAAGCGTTACCACTGTCCTGTAAATCTGAAGCGCGTAAGACTAACAGTAAGAGGAGGCTCGTTCCGCTCAAATTATTCATCACAGCTGAAGATTATCAATTAAGGATTGCCCAGCGAATCGATCAGATTCGCATGAACGCGATAAATTCTGAGCGCCGGGAAAGCGCAAGGTAGCATCGCTGCACGTAGGCTTGTAATTAATGACAGGTGTCTGGCGCGCTTTAACAAGCGAAGAGACCGAAAACGCCTCGCCTCTTTCGCTTTATTTCCCTTTTCTCTGCTGGATAACGCCTATGTCGATACCAGACTCTTCAAGAACCTGTGTCGTAACCTGTGCACGAGCAGAAACGAGCCATTTTGTTCCCAATAAAAATTCTAGCCGTGGCTAAACGCACAAGGCGCGGTCTTGTCTTCGAACGTGTATTATCGCCTCGTCTAATAAACTAATAAATTCCGCGGTTGAACGCAGACGAGTTCCGAGCAAACGGCGATCCATTTTATGACGTGCGCGTTCCTCTGCCATGCCAGGTACCAGCCACGGATATAAACGTAAAATCGGACCGCCGCGCCGCGTAATTGGGTGAAGGAGCCAGATGAAAGTGTTTTATTTCCGACAAAAAGAGCTACGAGGATTCCGAACGTTGGAATTCGTTTAAGAACGTTTGTGCTTCTTCGTTTAAGAGCGTCGCTTAACGTTCGTCGAGTTCTTCCGCGAGTTTCAATTTTTGAAGCACAAATTTTGAAGGGAAATTTATGTAACAGGTAGAATGATAGTAAATGAATTATTTCTCAAATTACGTATGGAATATGGTTTTAATCTTTTTCTCCTTTTTTTTTTTTTTTTTTTTTTTTTTTTTTGGAATGTGATTTGATAATGTGGGAACACTAGAGATTCCTATTGGATTAGATTTTATTCCTATACATAATTCTTTATTTAATTGGTAAGGGAGATTTTCTGTTTTATTTACGATTTATTCTATCTCCAAGGATATCTTGTATAATTTCAAAATTATCGATCTCCACTCAAACACGTGACGCTAGTAACAAGTTTAGTTGCTCTCCGTTTTCTCTTAAAGTAGGAGATTAAGGAACTGATAACGGGTAATTTGTTCCCTAAATGTTTGGGAGTATCTATCCATTATCAGATTAAATTCTTCTTTCTAAGAACTATTTATGATAATTTTTATCTACCAGAAGAATCTCCGTTTATTTTATCTCGTCTATTCGAAACATCATTTATGAAATCGTTGATCGGTGGTACCGCGTAGCGGCAACAACTTGAAACTGGACGCAACAGGTGCATTAAGGTCGAAGAGGGATCTAAGAGAGAATAAAGAAAGTAATATAATGAACGAATGTTTTACCTACTATTTTCCTTACCAATTATCTCGTACAATTTTCATTAATTCTCAAGAATGTACAACTGTCGTATCGTATACCAAGATGGTCCTTACTCGACAGAATTATTTTCCAGAGACACCGAAGGACGGGTAAAAAATTTGCTGACGTCGAAAAAAGAAAGGGTGGGGAAAAAAGCACATTATAGACATGACAGAATGAAGTTCGCAACGTGAGATCGCAGAAAATTCAGAGTTGCCAAGACGGTGAGATACGAGAACAGCAAAATACGATGATGGGTAGTTTCAGCTTGTTGCCATACAATGGTTTAGCATAATTGCGGGATTATTTTCGCTGGACGACCTGTGTGGCCAGGCGGGCAATTAATCGGTTCCCCATAAACAACGTTAAGAGTCTCAACGCTCTACCCCTTTATCCCCTTGACTTGTTGTCGATAATTAAAATCAAAACAGAGCTCGTACGAGGTGTTTAAAAAGCTTCGAACTAGCGCTCTTTAAATTTCTCTACTTTTTTTCCCTTTGTTCGCAGTTCGGAAAACAATTTAACCGCGTTAAGTCTATCGACCGTACTGATCTTGAAGGTAGAAGGGGAAAAAAGGAAGGTGGTTGACTTATGAAAACGATGACTCGTGTTATCGAACATCGGAGAACTGGTTGCGTCGCAAAAGAGAAAAGCAAGCGAGGTTTACGTGTGTTCGGCTAATATTCGAGCTGCTCGCGTGAAAAAGCCGACGTGTCGCGTGGAAGAGAAAAAGCCAACCCGTGTCAGCCGCTCGCGTTTATATTTCTCGGCTGAAATATCGAATTATCACGGAAACCTGGTTCATTTCACCTGACACTTGGGTGGAAAACGCCACTCCTATTGCGTCTATAGGTTTAACAGAGTTTCTCATATTGGCTACTAACAATATCGCTTCATATTATTCTACTTTCTGACAATTTATTAATTTTAGTGCTGAAGTACACGATTATGTAAGTAATTGTTTAAAATTATATTTATTAAATTAAATCAATATTTTATTCTATTTTTTAAAACGCGTCAACATCATACTGTGGGTGGATTAGATTTGACGACGATGGCATACTACTTATACTCTTATGAAAGATGGAAGGAACAACAATTGTAACGATTTATTTTATTTTAAAGTTTATTTCAAAGTGGATTCAACGAGATTCCGTTGAAGGTTCTTAATCCTCATCCATCCTTTACTTTCTTAAAGTAATTTGTCTCTTAAAATCAATCTTATAAAACTAATAGTAGAAGCATCAATATGGCGAGAAGACAAATAGTTTCACTCCTTCATTAAAACTATTGTTAGAAAAATGAGACCTTTTTGTGTTCGGGCATAAGATTATCGCCATCGTTCAACGATCATGCAACGAAGTACAAGCCATACTGCTGTTTTATATTTATCCTGTCTTAGATCAAGATAAGTTACGAACAAGGGGTGAGAAAACAAAAGTGATGCAAGGTGCGTCGGTACAGAAAAGCGAAGGTCACGTCGAAATTGCAAAATTTGTTTTTAAAATAAATTAACCGGAGATAATGTCTAATCGAGCAAGTGGAATTTTGTCTGGGGACTTCCAGGAGCTCCACTGTTTGCGCACAGTCATGGACAGACCTCTTAAATTCAATTAAGCGACCCTCGAAACCAGTGGAACCCGATCTCGGATCACCAGTCATCTTCCAGCTGTTTCGCATTTGCATTCGCCACGCGGTTATGAAGTGCGAATGAGGCTATCCCGGAACGGAGCCGAAAATTTCGTACAACGTTGAATACACAGAGATTCTGAATTATTAATCAAAGATTAAGTGTGAGAATTACGATCTATCAAAATCCATTTAACATTTTTTACATGACTCGGCTGGAAATTAAGAATCATTTTTGATACTCGATTCCTTTCAGCTCAATTAAGCGAAACATCCAGCATACATATCTTAATTTCAATTTTATTTCTCGTCGTACGTATCGCACACCTTTAGCTGTATTTCTATAAATATCAATTTCATAAATTTCATCATGAAACGTTTCGCCATCATGAGAAAGACCTGTAGCCATGATAAATCTATAAATTAGGATCTATAAAATAACAATTGAAATAGGAAGATTCGCGTTATCTTTCAAACGATGTGCAGAAAGGAGGACTCTAATGTCTTACAGAAAAACTATTATTAGTAGATCCATAAACTTCGTAGATTTATTAAGTAGGCGTAGATTGCTACTTAAACCTTTTCTACTTTAGACATAAAACATCCAGGTGTATCTTCATTCTACAAAAATCAACTAATCTCAAGAATCCAAAACGCTTAAATCTAAATAAAGAATAATTAATAAAGTTAATGAAAAATATGCAATCGAAAACTGAATGTTTTAAAATTTGTAACTCCGAATTCTTTATCAGTTGTACCTTAAATCGTTTCCATAAGAGAGCATTCAACATAAAGATAGTCGGAAAAGGCAAGACTTCGAACACTTTAACTACTTCCATCGCTCCAATCAGATTTCCTCCGTTTCCTTTTCAACATTACCCTTGCCGTAGCTACTTTGTTTTCAGTTTTCATTGACACTCGAGGAACACGCTACACATTCCCAACGTTCATCCTATCAATCAGCTTCGATTTTCCTCTCTAATATTTCCGCCAGCGACTACGCACAGATGGTGAGACAGATAGCTTACGAGCAACAGGTTGTTGAACGTGAATAGTCCCGTTTCGATTCTACTAGCAGTAGTCATAGCAAGGCCGACCAGCGCAGCACGACGCGGCGCGGCGCGGCGCCGAGAAGCGCTTATTAGAAAGTCCCAATGCGCCACCGGTATGCGATTGTTCGCCACGATTGTGTCTTATTTAGATTCCTGCCGCATTCTCGTGTTCCCCGTGGTCGTCTCTGTCGTTGTTGGACCGCGCCCGCGCTACTCTTTTCGTTGTGGCGACAGCGAGCTTTTTTCGTGACGCAGCTCGATCGTAACCGAGATCGGTTGCTACTGTTCGATCTCACAGTCCAGGTACTTCCGTTGATCAACTACTGGACTCGAATACAATACAATTTTCCATTGTTCGAACGACCACAACGTTCCTGTTTGGCACGCGCCTACCTACAGTGTATGCAGCAAGGATTCGTACTTTTGATTTAGTTTAGATCTTGATCGAGTGATTTGTCGCAAGTGGACGTTGAAATTGAATTTATGGAACGATGTCCTTTTTAGGCTACCTATATAGATTTTTGAACATGAAACTTTATTTTCTCGCGGGAACATGATATTGATATTTGTTAATTAATTAATAAAGATTCCATTAATCGTTGGGACAACGATATATATATTCATTTATTCATTGGTCTATCTAATCGTTCAGGGTAAGATAAAGGAATATAAAGCTTCTCGTTACAATTGACAGGTAACGATAACATAGAGTTTAATATTCCCTGTTTCTGCCATTCGATGCCTCTTCATTTCGACTTCTTTTTCTTTGAAATTCCTATTACTACAAATTTACATACTTACACCCTCGTTTCTTTTCTTTTGATTTACATAATTATACGTAAACAGATATCGTGCCGCAGTCTCCCGTCGTAGTTTTAGATAACTCTCAATAATTTAGGTTCCGTTTCTTTAGTTGTGTGGCGGCACTCGACAGCAAATACCACCGGACGACACCAACTAGTGTCGGACGACGAACGTGCAGTGGTTAGCGCCTTAGGTTACGAACGTTCAGGACTCGGGTTTAAATCCCGGCGACCGGAGTCCGAATTTTCTTCTACGCATCAAAAAAGAGAAGAAAATACAGCAGTATCCCAGCAGCGACACACTAGGCAGCCGCCGCCTCTCCACGAGCAGAGTAGCGCACTATCACTACTACAATCATAACACCTCAGTTGTATTCGCAAAAATTTGAATTTGCATAGACATCCACAGTTCACTTATGGCACTGCGATACGTATAATAGAATTGTCGTCAAAGCTAAACTTTACCCACGTTAATTTACCAACACTACAGCCCTTCCCTAACATCCACCCTCATCTGGAAACCTAATTTTTACAGAACCTTAAATTTGAAATTCGTCATCTCCACTTCGACATTTTGCGTCTCACAAAACTTCAAGTACCTACAAACAAGATTTACGAAGAAACGTCTCTGCACGAGTAGCTTCCAACGCATACTACTTTTTTTTCTCCCTGCCGGCTTATTATATCGGCGATGATGGAGTGCCAGCCGGGTTACCTAATGCTGGCACAATGGCGACAACGGCGCGTTCCATGCGCTGCGCATAAATCTCCGAACAACGGGCGTATGTGTGCCGCGTACGCTTACGGACGTCGGCGTTATCTGACGATGTATCGCGGCACCGCTCGCTAAATATGTTATAAATCCTCCGGTGAAACATTAGGGAATGCTTTGAATGCGCCTAATGCCGGACATTGACTTTTCCTCGCGCCAGGTCCAGCCTAGACGCCAACAAAGCTCACCCCTCTTTTTCCTGTTGCTTAGGAAACTCCAACACGCGGAGATTCCCATCGACACGCCTGGTATTTCCGGTTGAGGCTGTATCTCAAGATCGGTGCGACAAACCGATTCGTCGTTGAACACGGTAGCAAAAATCAAGATGACTTCAAATACAGCGTGTAGAAAAAGGCAAACGGTGGAACGAATTTCTGAATGCAATCTGGTTAGTATTGTGAAAGGTATTGATTGTGTATTGAAACGTTCGCTGTTATTTATTTGTTAGCCAGTTATTTATGAGTATTGACGCGGCATTGTCAGTGATCTGGGTCGATTAAATCCATCGGGTTTCTGTGGGCTTTCAGGTTATTCAAAACGGTAGGCGATGCGAGATAAATAATGTAGTCACCTATCCGTAAAGTAGTCACTGAGAAAATGTCCTTTCTCGTTTTTATAATTGAAGCTTTTTACGTTTCATGCGATATTTTAATGTTTCGATCTAAATTAATTTAAGAAGTTAAGACGAAGATTACCCATGGTTAAATTACTCAAAAAAATTAAAAGCTATATGAAAATAATGGAAGTGAAAAAATAAATCCTTGCTTCATATGCTGCATTAAACTTCCAAAAGCTTTATTTATTTTCTATTCGTATCCCTAAAAATGCATCACTATATACCTACAATATTTCTGTAAAGAATTTTTAATTGCTTATTTTAACTCTGGTTGTAACGTTGGTCTGGCACTGGGTCTAGCGTCAAGAATCCTCCCCTAAAAATTGTCGAATGAACACGCGCCACCATAAGCTGTTTCGTGAATATAATGGGTAGTAAATTACCGTTTTCTTAGGTTCGCTGCGTACGACGGAATATTGTTTGCGATGGTAATTGTAATGTTTCCCGGATCTCATTTGCTGGCTTTCAGCCGCTAATATACGGCGGTTTCGTAGCACGGGGCAGCGGTCCGGTCATAACTCACTGAAACGCAACAACAAACAGTTCATCTAGACTGGTGGTCGCGTGGGTGCCGCAAACGTTTCACTTTGGTCGATCTCTTCGTCTTTCTGCTCTACGTTTTAGCAAATGTTTCCTTCCCTAGACACACCATACGATTATCCGCGATTCACGAGACGTCTTAAGTTGGATTCTCTGCTCTCTCAGGGGGTGAGAAATGTTTCGCAGAGGCCGCGAAGATTTGCAGTTGACTCGACGAAATATTTCGTAAACAATGTGAGCACATTATTTAGAATATCTTTCGTTTTGTTCCTAACTGATCTTCATTGAGATTTACAATTTGAAATATGGCTTTTGACAAATATTATTGCAATCTAAATTTGAATTTGAATTCGTCATTTTTTTCGTTTTGTTCCTAACTGATCTTCATTGAGATTTACAATTTGAAATATGGCTTTTGAAAAATATTATTGCAATCTAAATTTGAATTTGAATTCGAGTCATTTTTGGAAGATTTCTTATATGCGAGTGCCTGTGCGTGAAGTTCAATAATTTCATTTCGATCGTTCTATAGAACTTTTATATAATCATAATTCCATATAAATATATTTTTATATACACAGTGAAATAATAATGACAGGAAAGTACAGAAACAGAAGCAACAACGTTTCCCGTAGAATTTGCGTTCGCCTATTAATCATTAGCTTGTTACATCATATTCTGCGTCGAAGCTCGACATAATTTATAAAGCGGCGTGCTTTCGAGGCTTGAAACCAAACGAACCACCGTGTTACGTGAATCTGCCGAAGGGCCCAAGTCTCGTAGATCTCTTAAGATTCCTTAAAGGGCGCGCAATTATTCGCGTCATTACCGACATGAATATTCATCAGGACGCGGCGAAAAAGGCCGCAGGGAAAGTAATTATTAGCGATGGGATCAAGTTCAATATACACTGGCCCGAAAAAAAAAAAAAAAAAATACGATGTGTACCAACTCAGTTGAATCACTTTACCAACACGTAACATACGTAGGTACTTTACATTTTTCACCTATTTTAAATTCAAATGTGGTTAACATTTTATTTTAAATCTATTACTATAAACGTGCAATGTAATGATAGATAAGTATTATTTTTACTTTTTCTGTACCATTCACGTCCACGTTGATAATTTATCGAAGTATGAATCTGGAAAATCAATTTGAATAGTATTAAATAGCATCTTTTTTCACGGTAGAATGCACACCTTTAAGCAGTTACGAAGTTTGAGTGCGCATCAATGATATCTACGAATTGATTGGAATGTTAATTGAAGCAACAGCTCGTGATACGCATGCAACGGGAATGTCGTGTATAATTAAACGATTTCGCGGGACAGTTCATAATACACGATATTTAGAACAGATATGCATCGCCATTTAATATTCAGACATTCGCGAATTTGCATCGGCAAATTGTTTTTCGTTTTCACTGCTTGAACACTGCCAGGAGTCCACCGTCGTCTATTTATGCGTTCTTAATCAACTTGTACCGAATAGAAACTTGACAGAATGTTTCTCACATGATCTCTTAAAATAGAACGTAATCATTAATAACGAGATCACCTTCTTTGATATTGAATAACCTTAATTACAATTAAAGATAAATATTCTTAAAAAATCCTCATCCTAGGGCCTTCAATATTAAATCAATAACTAAATTTAACATTATAGCACGATGTACTCGCAGCATAAATATCTATCAGGTTCAATAATTTTAACAATCCTCGCTCCTAAAGTTCAAAGTATTTCATCAACAATTCAATTTTACAACATTTTAACCCGACTCCATCCGTACAATAAGATAATTCTAGTATTCTAAATGCTATTGTTTAACGATCGAGTCTAATATTTCAGCACATTGCGAGATACGTAAGAAAAATCTTTGAAATTGTTATTATTTGGAACACCCTGTACATTGTCGGAGCGTTTCGAAAGAGCTCGAAGAAGCCTTAATACGACCATAATTACACTCCTCCTGGTTCACCCTCGGCGGAATATCTCCGAAGGCGATCGCTTTCAATCACTTTCGGTCGCCAATCCCGATCCCATCCTCCCGAAACCGCCCACACTCGGGACTACGCTCGGCAGCCTCTTCGTTCGTCGATAATAAACCGCGCTGAAGACTGGATCTCCACTCTACTTTCTCTCTCTTTCTCTCTTCCTGTTTCTCTCTGCACCAGAGAGATCTCGGACAGCAAGTAAAGGCTCGCAAGAGCGTAAACAGATGTATCTGGTCGAAGCGTATCAGGGCGAGCGACAAGTGATTCGCGAACACTCATAAATATGCGCGGACGATAAACGATCGGGCGCGCTGGCCTCGGTGCCGGGAGACGTTAATTACAATTAGACCGATAATCGCTGGTCCGCTCGTTTTCCAGGGCACCGGCCGTAAATTACCGATCTCCTGGTCCGCGACGTTTATAGGCGATGACCCTGGCCGCGAAATATCCAAATGAAACGCTCGTCTCTCAACGGAAGAGAGAGAGGACATAGGAGAGAACGCGGCTTCGATTAAACGCGCGTCCAACGACGTTGCTTTCATCGACCGTAAACTAGAAAGCTGGCCGCGGACGTGTTATAGCGAAAGAAAAAAGTGGCATAATAAACGAAGGAAAAAAGATCAAAGAAAGATCGTACGGTGCAAGCAGTTATTTTTCCTGTTTAAAAATAATCAAATTTCGATCGCAACGCGTGCAACGAGCGCCAGAGCCTTCGCTTGTTCCCAAGTCGTTACAGAACGATTGCTTTTAGAATATTAGGTAGGCAAGTGCTTTTCGTTTAGCGGCGATTAGTTTTAAAGATCTTGGATTTTGTAGTTTAGATGCGCGGAAGGTACGAGGGAGTTGTCGATTGTATATGACGTAGCTGCGGGCTCTTCTTTCGATTAATTGTTATGCGTTTGTGCGTACGTGCTTGGTATCTTGAGACGAGGTTGTTGGTGGTCAGGGTGATTAGAAGAATCTTCCAATATGTTTCTGCTACGCTACGACTTCAATTCCTTGTCTTTCATAACATATTATAGGCATGTAAAAGTAGAAATATATCTATAATTTAGTAAATATTGTTTGTGGGTTTCTACTAAGTGCAGAATGTAAATACATTCGTTTAATATAAAAAAGTAAGAATATCCTTAGTAAATGTGTGCGGTTAATGGAGAGTATATACGAAATAAAAATTGCAAATCCATACCTCGACTAATAAGAGTGTAAACTTCACCGTTTGGGGATGCGTCTACCTACCAATTAATACGTACCTGTAAATAAGTGATTTTATGTAATACGTGGTACGTTTATTGAATTAATACTTCTTAAATACAAAAAGCTTGCAAAGCTGAATCATCACGGCAAACTAATTATACCAAAATAAAGTTTTCTTTCTGCAATTCGTACCATCCGATAGATTTCTTTATTCTAAACGATACCTATTTTGTTCTTCCAAAGTAACGAGCATACTCGTCGTTCTTACATTGAACTCGCAAAGTGAGAAGCGAGCAGCAGTCGAGGAACCCGTGAATTGATTTATTCGAGCGTCGCATTCCCGGACACTATCTCACGACCTTAAAAGCGGCTAAACGATTCAATTTGTAGTAATTATAATGCAACCGGCTTGGACCACGACTGGCTGGCGTTTTTTCATTGGGACCACTTAAGATGCGACGGCGTTTCACGTGTGGGCGTACGTAAATCGACTGAGCTCGCCTCGCCCCGACAATTTCGAGCTAATCTAAACGATATTGGACCGGGACGACATCAAGCATGATCCACCATGGAAATTTGGTCGTATATTATCGTCATGGCGGCTGCTTAAATCGCGCGTGACGATTAATTTAACTGAGTACTTAAATGTTTATGTACCAAGCTATCGTACGAGCAGAGAACGCTTTTATCTTAACTGGTAACCTTAATGAGGAGAGATTACGGCTTGGGAGAAACATTTTTTGCGGCGGAAGAAGGTGTTTGATGTTTTTTGACATTTGAAAGTTTCCTATTAATTTTCTAAATAGCCTTCGTATAGTCTGCTTCAGATTTTGTTAGACAGATTCGAAAGTTAGATATTTCTATCGTTGCGTTTCTAAATGAGCCGCTTAATTAATTTTATTTAATTTTATTGTCAAAGTACGCGATTTGTATTTAGTATCTGAGAATTTAAACGATTGTTCTTGCAAATCCATTTTTCTGAATACGATTAAACAAGTAGAACTTTTATAGAAATTTCTATCATCCCTTAAATATCCACGTCTAAAAATATAAAGAATCACTGTACTTTTGTTGGCTCGTACAGTTTTGTTCATTTAAGTTTCCCATAAATACACAAACATTTGCAGTCTACTAATGATTAAATAAAAAATTGTATAGCAATTTTAATTTCTTCCTTAAATTCCCGTTCATCTATACTCTTTCCTTTCTTTGCGAAGTATTATATGTTCACCCCCATCGGGGAATCTTCTCGACAGGTGATGAAACGCGGCTTTTCAACGAACGAAAATAAAATCCCTTCCTCATTGCAGGCAGCGCTCGCGTGAAAGCGGCCTCTCCGACCACGCAGGTGGTCCGACGATAATAGTAACGATAATCCTTGTGCTCGTAACCCGTAAACCGTGAAATACTAAGCAGCCGTACTTGATTCACCGGTCGATCGAATGCGTATCCGTTCGTTATTATCTGACGGTCATTACAACCCCAACCTCCCACGCAGCTACCTCGAAACGAGCTGGAAAATGAGCTGAGGAAAAAATTGATAGACATTACTTATCCCATAAGCTTGCTTATACAGCCATTACAAGCGAAGTTGTGAGAAAATACGCACGACGATCCGCGTAAACGGGAATCTTAATTTCATTGATCCTTATGTGCAATGAGTTACACATTACAACAGCTTCCAACAACGTTGCAGTTTTGCCTTCGAGTTCATGGCCGATAGCGAAATAATTAGCGGAGAAACTGATTTTTATATAGCTATTTTGGTGAAGTTAGATTTCAAGTTCTAGCTATTTCGATGAAGATTTTAGGTATTCCGGTGATGGTAGGTTTTGGATTTTGGTCATTTCGATGATTTCAGTTATTTCGATGACAGCGTTCCTGTAGATGGTTCTTTGATTCATTCCCGAAGTTATAGTAGCTGAAGGTAAGACGAGGATTAGGACAAACTTCAGATTAAAAAAGGTACGATCACTCGTAGAGTCTTGGAAGGTCAGTTTCGTTAAAATAAGATGCAACAAAATTTCAGTGCATAGTTGATAGATATACATCATTCTATGGCAAATGGCCGAAGAAAGTTTAATTATTGCTTGGTAAGTTAAAAAATAAATATGACGATGATGTAGTTATATTTTCTATCTAAATAAAAATGGTCTTTTTATAAAGTGTACGACCTTTTTATAGCTTTAGGTAAATTTAAAAGAGTAAAAAGGTCTTACAAGAAAAGTTCCATCCTGTGTACTTTTATCTCTCAACTATAAATAGCTCTTATACAATAGAAAGCCATATTTCTCTTCGATGAAAAACTTATTATAAGTTTATAGAGCTTCTGTGGAACTTCGATGTCCTTATTTCTCATTGCAGCTGAACTAAATCCACGACGATGGCAACAAACAAGTCCACGATAGGCACTGGAGAAGTGTGTCGCCTGGTAAAAGAAGAGAATTTATACATCCGCGGACGTCATCGTCCACCCCCCATTTCCTTAGACTTGGCGAATTGTCGTAGATACAACTGAAAATAGCCTTCCCGGAATAGCGAAGAATTTAGACCACCAACGCGCGGCTCTCGTCTCAATTAACGCTTAAAGACTCGTCCACACGAAACCACCACCCACTACGCCTCTCGACACGCTGTGTTTGTTCGTAACAAGAGTCGCGCTTGTTATCTTATAAGAGCTTGAGTGACGATACCGATCTTGATTCATACGGCGCTGCGGAATAATGCTCGTTCGTAACCGCGAGTCGAGATCGAGGATGGTGGCCCGTAAATCACACTGCCACGCCGCTTTATCCTTCCCTGTTCTCCCAAATGAGCTAAAACGAATGTTTCACTGTTGTAATTATTGAAATTTGTCTTTAATTTCACAACGACACTGTGAGATATTTTGCGGAATTTACGTAATAAAATTATAACTTGTTAAAATTTAATTACAAATGAAAATCCTTAAAAGTCGAAAGATTCCGTCGTGTTAAAGTTTCGCGTTTACATTGAATAGAAAAGGAAAAAGAGCCTTTAACTATGGAAACGCGTGAAGAAGTTCATTTACATCTCCATTCACTTATCATAGACACATAATTACATAATATCAGATAACGATATATAATCGATATATTGTTTAGAGAATATTCTTCATTATATCGTATATGTCACTATGACATCGACCATCGATAAGAATCGTTATAAATCCTACTTGTATAAGCGTTTCTTTCCAATTTAGTTTCGTCCTATTGATATTTATAATTCCACCGTAATTTCAAAATTCGAAATTTGCAAAAGGTGAATATCATTTTTTGTATCATTTTTTAAGTATTTTCAATATGAAAAACATTCATTCCCATGACAGTCTCATACATATTTATAAAAGAATTTATCGTGAAGCGTTGCTGATATACAGAATTCGACTCGAAAGATAAAATTTGGTAATTTTAGCATACATCTCCGGAGTAGAATTTATAATTCTCATTAGACGATATTTTATGACACCGGATAACCAAAAAAGTGGGAAACGGGCCAAAGAGAAAATTCGAAGCATGTACACGCACCGAGAGTAACTGAGACAAGTTACACAGGAGACGTCATCTTACTGGAAGCTGTAAGCACACCAGGTGGTTCACCTGGTCGGTGTCTCGACTACGGAAACACGCGTAATCTGCGAAAATCTAGGCATGGTCGCGTCCCGACTGACAAATCTGCCCGCGGAGTTGCCTGAGTTTCGCAGCAAAGTGGGGTCAATTGGAGACGCGGACCTCGACCGCCTCGCTCCCACACTCTGCAGAAATTTATTCTGTGACTCTAATCGAGGCCGACCGCTGTTTGCCGCGATGAACTGCCAGAGATTCGCAGGAAACCTCCTTCGCCTTCTCCTCTGTCACCTTTCTCGCCCAAATACGAGAATTCCCTCATGGTGGATACGACTAAGATCATTTAAACTACTTGAGTTTCATGTAACTTGTAGCAGAAGATATGTTTTGTACGCGGAACTTGAGTTTTAGGATCGTCGAAGTTCGAATATCAGATTATGAATACGTGTGAACTTCAAAATGTTAAGGCGTAAGATCCACTCGTTTATAAATAACATGTTATCCATTGTTTTCTACAGTTATACTTTAATTTCTCCAAGACGTGTTTATATCTCTATCGAGTGCTCTGATTTACCGTCACATTAAATTTTGTGTACTTTGTAGAAGTATCATCGAAATCAATAAAAATCTGTCCTTGGTAAATCTATAAAATAGAGTGTAAAATAGAGTGGAATAATGTACCTAATTATATACGTAATAACGTTTAATTACACTTCTTTAATTTAATGTTATTTCCGCTGTAGACGTACAGCCAAAGAAAATCCTTCATAGATTCTGCAAAATGAATATCATTTATGATATTTCCAAGTAATCATTTGATTTTGTCCAAGAAATTGAAAATGGTCGACTAGCGAGAGACTATATTATTATACACATTCTAATAGAACATTCGTACGATATTTCTGTCTACTAAAAATAAAATCTGTACAAACAAACACATACTAATTTTATCTCGTTGGGCAACAAGACGAAGCGCAGTACAAACAGTGTTACATTCTTGCGAAGTCGCCGTTGTCGTTTAACGCGACAAATAAAGAAACAAGTTTTACAACCAATTGTTACGTGTACGTTATGTTTAGCGATCAGCTTGAAATTTTATTATTGTAATATGGCTGTAGTATTCCAACGATCTCGCGCCGTGACTTCATGCTGCAAAGCCAATCTAAGAGGACTCTTATAAAAAATGCTCGACACCCACATCAAACAGACAAAGTCAGTTGCCTTCCACGATAAGCAACGACCAACCAATTACGCGTTGCGTGGTCAATTTTCTCTCGCGGATCACGCGAGACATCCGACCGGTTGTAAATCAAGCATCGATCCGCCAACGCTGCCAGCCACCGGTTTGACCCGTTACGCAATCGATAGCAACCGACGATTTCTTGCGTCATTTTAACACAGCAGGATAATGGAAAATTGATATATCCAAGTGAAATTTATAGCGAATTGCGCAAATTAGATGCATTAGAGCGTAGATGAATCGGTCAGCATGTAGCTACTGTATTTGTAACAAGAAATAGAGGAGTTAATAGAAACGAATAGGTCGTCTATTATCACAGTTGAAAAGCTCGGTGGAGAAGTGGTACGAGACAAAGACTTTGATTTGAGAAAACTGTGGGTGACTTCATTTTAATAGTTGAGTGACGGGTGGTCGGACGTGGAGCTGGATTGTTGCTGACCTACATCGAAATCATTACTCGGCTGCTAAGAAAAAAACTGTAGCAGATTTTCATCTTTACCTTGCGATTATTTATTTATCACTTTTTTATACCATTACAGTGTTTAGAAAATAAAAATATTCAATATAATGAGATTGAGGAAGCTTTCAAACATAGATTCAATATAAATCATGAAGATTCAAAATGACAAAAAATGAGAAAAATTCTATATACTTCCAAACGTTACATAAAATATTTAAAAAAAAAACGTGAAATTTCGTAACAAAATCTTCCAGATAAATACAAAAGTTAGATATTTATCTTATATAGAAAAAGTGCACTCGTATTAATTTTCAACCGAGGCTCACAAACGTTTGTTGAAGAAAAGTCTTCAGATAATAATTATTTCTCACATGTAACGATCATTCGTCGATTTTCGTGAGAATGCAATTAAGACGAATTACAATACAAATGTTTGAAGTTGAGGCTGAGTTTCAAAATTCACGAAACTGTTAATTTTACAGGCTACCGCGGGATTCGTGGTCGAAGACACAGACAGGCCTCTCTTACCTGTCGAGCTTGGATTTCGAAGAGCCGTTTTGCCGCGTATGACGCGCGTATGACGCGTACGTGGGAGAGCTGCCCACGCGCACTATTCTTGGAGTTAATACTCCTTATGCCCAGCGAATACGAAATATGCCTTTGTTGACCTGCCAGCGCGTTGCTTGTTCTCTTGAGGCGCTGTTCACACCGAGAACACTGTTTCGTTGTCACGATCCTCTTAATAATTTACGATGATGTTTTTTTAACGATTGTCCGAGATATTTACAACTCCTTGTCTTTTAATATTGAATTACACTTGTGGCGTGAATTAAGGGGGTAAACGAAATGAAGATAGATTACGCGTGTTTAATCTTAACTCCAACTTGAATTCCATGCTACAACACTGCTTTATTACGCATATTTCATATTATTGAATATGAATTGTATGTAATATTTTAATACTGTACTTTAGGCACAATGTAAATCATACACAGTGTTAATCAAGTTGATTAACTTCGTCAAAAATTAATTATCTGATTTCTGAGTTAATTAATCGCATATATCGACATTGAAATAAACAAATTTTCAGGAAATGGATTCGATCAATTTGACTCGTGAGATCGTATATAATATGAAAAATATCGTAAAGTACAAGCTTAAAGACGATTAATCGTTTTCTCTATATTAAGACCGTGGAAATAATGAAATTAAATTAACAAGCGCGTCGATAATACGCATGATCGTACGGCTTTGAAAATTCGGGAGTTATTTCCCACGTGTTTTATATACCTTGACCGATCGAAGGGAGCATTAAATCTTTTCTCAATATCAGTCACCTTAATCACAAATGTAAATGTTCCCGCATCGGGCTCGATAAAAACAAGATGTTACTACGAAATCGTCCGGGAGAAATCTTCATCATTATATCAATCGTCTTCTCGAAAAACATTTAAGTGTGTATATCAGAAAAAAGAAGACGATGGATCACCGGAGCCGAACGTAAAATAAATTTATTACCTTCAGTATCGCGTAGCCCGTTCTGATTTATCTGACAAAATAAACCACGAGAAGGTAGGCGATGTACGCTCGTTTTCGTTTCTCCTGTATACGATATCGTCGTGATTCCGCGACTCGAAACGAACCGTAGGCCCCTTCGAATGACTGATCACCGATACGTAATCACGCGAATCTGCACCCTACAGACATTCTGTAGTGTTCCAAAAATCGTACCAACCGATATTTCTCGGGCCAGTTACGAAAGAACGAATACAGAGGAAGAACCGTTCGATGCATAAAGATTACAGAACCAGCGTTGTCACTTTAATAGACCGGGAAAATTTTTGATTAAAATGCGAATTGTATCTACAGGCGAATGTCTACCCGTGGATATTCAATGTTTTGCTACCAGCGTGTAGTTGCATTCGCATTTACAACTGGAAACGTAATCAAAGTTACACTTGCGCATGCAAGTGCAGTTTCGTTTACATCTGCAGTTACAGTTATATAAGGTGTTAATATGAAGAAGATGGATATGCAGGTGCTATATTAATACGTCATATCGTGGATTGGTTAGAAGAGATTGAGGAAAAGAAATGCGTCAGGTTATTGAGATTTGTTCGCGATAGTAACATTAAATTACAATTAATTACCAAATTGCGAAATTCAATCGTTTAGCAATTAAAGCAACTTTTTCACTGTTTAGTTACCAATTATTTGAATCGTGATATTATTATTATTTAATGGTATAAGTTTATCAAACAAGAGGAACATAGTTCACTTTTAGAATTAGTTTCTACAGCTATTTAAGAATTTTTTAAATGTCTTCGCTCTTCTGGCAAATGGACGATACGGAATCAAGCGAATCTCGTAAATTACATGTAACGTAAAAAAGAAAACAGCAGAATCTCAATGGGAATGCGTGAATTCTAATGGAATTGATTGGTTGTTATGCTCGATTAGCAGCAAGTATTTGAACGTAAAGCGAAGATACGAAGATGCTCGATGACGGGAGCCTTTTGTCGCACGAAAGCACAAAGATCCAGCGACGACGTTCTTCCTACCGGCTCGAGAGGAACAAAACGTACGAACAACAGATAAAAAAAACTGTTAACGGCCGAGTTATAAATTATTAATGCGGGTATTATCCGCGTAGTCCGACTGGAAAGCTTTTATGGGCAGCACACAAGACACGGCTATCGTCTTCGTCGTTATTGTACTCTTCGGCATCGACTTTGGATAAGGTTTAACTGCCCGTGTATATGTGTCTGCATAGGGCGATCCTTGGAACGCCACTTGGAATTCAATGATTCGATGACAGCAGCTTTTTCATCTCCACGGTCCTCCGATTATTAAAAATATTTCATCGCTATTGTAATCGTGCTTCTTCCAATGCTAACTCAAATTCTGTCAAAAGGATTTAAAAATATGAAGCCACGTGTATAAGTCAGTATAATTATATTTATATTCTTTAAACAATTTTCGCATCATCCCTTGAAACGTATAGGTACGATGGAAAAAATTCCTTTTTTATCAATTATTGTTTACAACGGAGTCAAACATTTTTGGATGTTTTTATGAAAAAGACAAACTATCAGATTTAAGACCAGATTTTTTATCTAAATCAAATACAATTATCATTTAGTTAGTTAATATCTTGTAACGATATTATCATGCACATATATATACATATAACACCTAGCCCCCCTCCCCTTTCCTCTCATCCCCCCCCAAAATCCCACAACGCATAAAAGTAATACACCGAGGAGTCCTGTTTTGCGGCCAAGTTTCAGGACAAAATACAACACACACAAGAATACACAAAAATCACGCACCAATGCGACTTAAACCCAAAAAACAAAAAAATAAACGCAAAAACCGAAAATCCACGACACATATTAGACCATGGCTACGTCGTACCGACGCGTATCGGTACTTTTGCCTAAACACACTATACTCAATTCATTGTTTATTGTGAATCTCAAAAATGTACAAAAAAATCAAATATTGGCTAAATAAACTATTTAAAAAAAAAAAAAACATATAACACCTAGTATGAAAATACTAGACTTCGGTTGGTCTAGATACGAATTTGTATTGTATACCCGAACAAGTTATTCACAGTGATATAATGAAAATAAATACTTGTACAGAATTACATGTATTCCTATGCCCATAAAAATCACCATTAATTTTATAGAACGAGTCTGTATATTTTTAGTAATTGTACTATTATTTGCAATCAAATTAAATAATATTATTATTGCGGTATTAATCAATACACGAAGGATAAACGTAAATCATTGATACATCTAGTCATGGATCTACTCATCCAACTGTGTTTCCAGCGGTCCGGTGAAAATGACGCGGCCTGTACAACCGAACACATTGTGCTCGTGGCCCCGGCATGGTACGTCAGCCATTAACGCTTTTTGCTGGCGGCCGTGCGTGTGTCATTGACGCTGCTTTTATTGGCCAGGCGCATAACTTCCTTTAGCGTCCCTCGTTTATGAGCGAGTAATTGCACGACGATTTCGGTGCCAGTGTGTACACCGAAGCTCTAGTTGGGCCCGCAAGGCGGGGGAGGGTTCGAAATGTGGAGCATCGATAATGGCCGCACGGACTACCTTGATTACCGTAATAACGCCGCAAAAAGATTAGGTGCCGTTTCGAACCGAGTCGCTACGACCGCGACCGCGCAATTTTCATGACCGCCTAAAATTCCACGATGATTGCCGCGCCGGATACGCGGAATTGAACCTTGCCGAGGAAGATGTCTCCTGACGCGGAACCAAACGCCTCTGGGGGTGGCCTCCATTGGAAATTGTACCATTAATTCTACCGAGATCACGCGGCGAACATAATGCTACGAACGAAACGTGTTTAGAATGGATAATGGCGAATAAGCCCTGAGGATAACTAACAGAAATAAAATTTATTTATATAGGTAGTATTAAATAACTTCACTTCTTACAAATCCTTCAATTTTATCATCTGGAAAACCAATTAATTCTCAAAAAATAAGTAACTACTCTCAAATTCATTCATCGCGCGGGAATAACGTAAATAATAGTAAATTCCAAGGAAAATTAAAAAAAAAATATTTCAGTTAAGAAAAGCTACAAATATTCTAATAAAAAGATAAAATCCTTTCTCTTCCCTCAAGTACCTCGACGAAAAAATAGGAGTTTGTCCCTTGTTCATTTTCGATGTGACTACGACTTTGGGCCGTTTGAAATTTTCCATGACATATTTGAATGTCAAAACCCTCATTAAAGAATCATTAAACCTGTACGATTCTTATATTTCATTATTATTTTTTCTTCGTAAATTTTTATTCGATTTTAAACGAAGCTATTAAACCTGACGCCGTTGAGTAAATACGACGACTGGCTTCAGAATTCAATCTGACGGTGAGAATACACTTTCACTGTGGCTATCGATGATTATGCGCGACAGTGGTCGATGCATTGCGAAGTGATTTATTTCGTGCATGACAGGGAGATAAATTAGCGACGTAATCCGCTCTTCTTCTAATTACGCTAACGTAAACATTCCCAGTCGTATTTCATAACTCGATTCGTTTTCTTAGATACCGTGATGAAAACGCGACGCGCGAACCTCGACAGTGAATAGCCACGGTATCGACCACTGCCTTCGGCAGTTACACGGCTACTGTCGTGTTAGGCATAATTAAAGAATGATTAAGACGTGCGGTACGCGTGTTACCGCTCGTACGTTCGCCAGTTTGATTCCAACCACTACCGTTCGAAAGTTTACTCACATTTGACATACTATAATTTAATCAAATTCAATATTCTAATTTATTACTATATAATAATGTTGTATGTAAGGAAGTTCGCAAATAATTTTATTCTTTATGATCATTGTAAATACAGCGCCGATCGTAAACTGGATAAGAGACAGTAATTAAGATTGTACTGGTAAAATTAAATGTTCTAACGAGAAAACTTATACAGGTTATTAGAAAACAATGACTGACATTTTACATCGAGCGAAGAAAAACTAATACGAGACAAAGAAAATGATAAAGCTTCTGTTTATTTCAATTTTAAAATGATTGGTAAGATATTTTAACTAAGACAGGCAAGTTTCCTCTTTGATTTTCTATCGCAGCTTGCTGAAAGGGTAGAGTAGCCAAGAAAAGTGTCATGCATTAATAAAAAAAAGATAGCTACAGTGTCACTCTGTGTTTTGCAAAACCCACGTGTAAAACATTCCAAACACTTGGTAGAGTCCCAATAAAATTATGCAACAATGTGACGTACGTCAGGAGAAAGTCGGTTTTGCAACGTTCGTTTTCAGGGCGTTTGTCTTGCAGCTGCACCCCTTCCTTCTCATTTATGATTTAAGCCCGCAGCACGTGCACCCGCTTCTTCTTCTTTCCACTCCCTTTTCCTCTTCCCTGGGGAGCGATCACGACGAAGGATAACACGGCGAGAATTTATAGATACGCGGTTACGACTAAAGCCTAACAAACAGCGAGTCTCGGTACGCTTTCCGCGTCTCGTTTACGATTATCCGCGATATGTTCGTATCGTAAGTAGGAAGCGCAGTTTTATAAATACATATACCATCGCTCAGAGCGGCGAATATTGTTCGTTGTAAATCGACGAACGTATTTCCGTGCTTTATTAAAAAATTAACACGAATTGCAGTTTATTGGAAATCGAAGTCGAATATTGTAATCGAATCTGACTCGTTGTACGAACGAAGTTCATGCAAAAAATATGTAATATTTTACGTCTTTGAAATCAATAGGAAAGGTTTTTAAGCATCTCTTACAATACTTGTACTTTCTTTGCTTTTTCTTCAGTTTACACCTTAAACTTTCAGGAAAACAAGCGAAACAACGAAATATTTTATAATCTTACGTATTTATTTTTTACTTCTTATTTACTTATTTATCCGTCTTTCTTTTCGTCTCATTCTACACCCTAAATTTTCAAGAGAACAAATGGTGGATGCAACGAAACGTTTTAAACGGGTCAAAAATTCGTAAACACAGCGTACCCTCTCTCCAACTTTTCTAAATGCTGCTCGCAACTTCGCAAGCCTTTCACGAGCTAAGAGTCAACAGACATCGTGAAACGGCCAGAGGAATAGCCGGTTTGAAGAATGGAGGATTCCGCGCAGATCGGGTCCCGGAATCTCCATGCAAATGGACCGCGTATAAGAAGGGCAAAACTACTTATTTTCGGATCTCCGGGAATGTGACGCACCCCATGGTTCCACCGGCGACGGGTGTCGTTATTTCGGATGGTGGATCCAACGTCGAGGTCCCCAGCTGGAGCAACCATAACATTGGTCTCGTTATTCGGTGTTAATGATGCCACGAGCGCTGAATTTATAGTGTTGAGACTTAAGGGTCGCACGAATTTCACGCGCGATTCGCGTGGGCGAGATACTCGCGTAAATCGAGATTTCGAGGTAGAGATCTCATACTGCGATTTGGGAAAAATGTGTCGCTCCATTTTCACATGTTTACTGCGCGTTGTGTACTGATACAATATTACGAGTACTGAAAACTGATTTTCATGGTTTTGGTATCTCATATGTTGACTGTCACATGAATTTTATATGTTTTATTTGCTACATCGAAGCTTATTGTTTATTTCAGTAGGATACATTGTAATATGCATATGAAATGCGTTACGATCTTATTGGTTCTCTTTATAGTTTACCATATAGCAGTATGTTCTGTCGTACTTGTTCACTAACTAGCTACAGTTTGGGACCTTATTGTATCTCGTTATCGAGCGTGGTACATCTGTAAAAAATCTCAAGTATATTTGCTAAGTACAAGTGGCTGACGTGTCTAACAACAGAAATTCACTTCATGAGAAACCTATTTCTCAACTCGATGGGAATACAAATAGCCAGTTGACAAAACATTTTTGTCGAGTTAACGTGACAGTACTGTATTCGGAAAAATGAGATCCTGTAATATTAAAAGATGCGGCTCGACATCGTGGGTTTATTTTTCTGTATAAATTCATCTCTTTTCACGTTATATCTTATTGAAAAACAGATTTGTTATTAGGTATTTTCTGATGCGATTATAGTCTGCTTTATATCGTAACATTAACAATGGTGAAGATTTTGCAATACAGATTTATATTTATTTAATTCGGGCATTTTCTAATCACTGCTGACCTCCGCAACAGTCAATGTTAAAAACGGTGAAGATTTTGTAATACAGATTTATATTTATTTAATTCGGGCATTTTCTAATCACTGCTGCCTCCGCAACAGTCAATATAAAAAATAATGAATATTTTGTAATACAAATTTATATTTATTTAATTCGGGCATTTTCTAGTTATTGCTGTTTCAGTAACAGTCAGTGTGAAAAACGGTGAAGATTTTGTAATATAGATTTGTATTTATTTAATTCGGGCATTTTCTAATCACTGCTGCCTCCGTAACAGTCAATATAACAAATAGTGAAGATTTTGTAATACAGATTTGTATTTATTTAATTCGGGCATTTTCTAATCACTGCTGCCTCCGTAACAGTCAATATAAAAAATAGTGAAGATTTTGTAATACAAATTTATATTTATTTAATTCGGGCATTTTCTAATCACTGCTGCCTCCGCAACAGTCAATATAAAAAATAATGAATATTTTGTAATACAAATTTATATTTATTTAATTCGGGCATTTTCTAGTTATTGCTGTCTCAGTAACAGTCAGTGTGAAAAACGGTGAAGATTTTGTAATACAGATTAGTATTTATTTAATTCGGGCATTTTCTAATCACTGCTGACCTCCGCAACAGTCAATATAAAAAATAGTGAAGATTTTGTAATACAGATTTGTATTTATTTAATTCGGGCATTTCTAGTCACTGCTGACCTTTGCAACAGTCAATGTGAAAAACGGTGAATATTTTGTAATACAGATTTGTATTTATTTAATTTGGGCATTTTCTAATCACTGCTGTCTCCGTAACAGTCAATATAACAAATAGTGAAGATTTTGTAATACAGATTTGTATTTATTTAATTCGGACATTTTCTAATCACTGCTGCCTCCGTAACAGTCAATGTTAAAAATGGTGAGATTTTGTAATACAGATTAGTATTTATTTAATTCGGGCATTTTCTAATCACTGCTGCCTCCGTAACAGTCAATATAAAAAATAGTGAATATTTTGTAATACAAATTTATATTTATTTAATTCGGGCATTTTCTAATCACTGCTGACCTCCGTAAGAGTCAATGTGACAAATGGGTAAGAATTTCACGATGAGTAACGTTAAATTAACGTATTGACGATGAATCCAGTGCACGAGATACGTATTTTTTCTGTCACAGTTCTAAAGAGCATGCCTTTGGAGAATAAATTCACAGGCGTGTATTTCGTCGACGAAGTCAGAGAAAAAACGAGGCAGTGGATTTCAGCTCGCTATCGGCGATGCTCGTTGGCGCGCTTGTTACTTGCTGTAAACATCTTCTCTCTTATCTTTGCAGGAACTGGAGCTCTGTAGCGCTTTATAACCGGACGATGAAAGGTGCGGAAGGTCGAGTGCATCTAAAGCTGCGGGAAAAGTGAAAGACACCGTTGGAAGAAATAAAGAGGCGGTCCTCTTTGCATCTTCCGCGCGTATTTTCTCCCTTTCGCGGCTGTCAGCTCTTCACGGTCGGGCGACGATCTTTTCCTTCCAACTTTCCAGGCCAGTCGTATTACATTTGCTTGGAAAATCGGTCAGTGCTTTGAAATTCTCCTCTTCTTTTTTTATTAAAAATACACTATAACAACAAACTATATAGCTGGTATAATAAGTTAATGAGGACCTTTGCATTTTTATTCGATTTTAAACGTTATGTTTTCGACAATCCCAAAAAATAATAGTATAAAATACTTATTTCTAAATTAATATCATTACACCGAGAAGTTAATATTTATAAATCTGTAATGGTTGATAAGTCCTTTAGCCAGAAGTATAGCCGTGTATAAACTACATATAATTTCAGTTAAATCCTCAGAAGATTTGTAGCTATTTACATACTCGCCACAATAAATTCTCCTCAGACTTACAAGAAAATGATTACGGTAATAACTTACACGAAAAAAAGTATTACACGACTAAAATAAATCGATACAAGTGTAGACATTTCGTCACCTCAGTTCTTCCGACGACCAATCAAACAGGTGGCCAACACAACGAGCGAGATTCCAATCTTCCAAAAACCAAGAAATACCAAGAAAGGACCCTCATTCTCGTTACCATCATGAGCACCCATTATCCTCAATGTCGCGCGAAATGAAGCGATTGCCAGATTCTGGCTGAACCTCGAAGCGCAAAAACCTCTTAGAATAGGGTAGATTCCATGAAAACCAAGGGCACCTCGAATAATTGGAATTGCGCAGAGAAACGAGGATGGAAAATAGAGCTGGAAGCGAATATTGAAGCGAGACGACGAAGAGCGAGAAAGGAAGCATAAAGTGTACGCCTACGAGTGAGTTGAATTCCATGGAAAGACGGTCATTGATTGATTCCTAGACTTCCAGACTGATGAGGGACTCGTTCTTTGTTGCTTTCTCGTGGTCCCACTTCTTCTTCGAGGATACATTGCTACCGGGGAAAGAAGATACCGTTTTGTTGCAGCGAGCCAAGCGATGGTTGCGAACCGTGCTTGAGAAAGTGTTGATTAATCATTGTTTAGATGGCTTCTGATTTTTGTACGAAGCTTCTATCACGTTATATTCATATTGTCATTTATGGTCAGATTATGAACGTTTATATAAATTCGTATTTTTTATCGATAGAATTAAAGGAACGAAATGTAGATTGAGATTTGTTTCTTCTCTAACGAAGCACATTTTTATTAGCCTCTGCATTTTGTTTTCATAATTTTATAATTTATTTATGAGTACGAGTATATATTTATTTCGTTGAATTATCCATAAATTCCTGGACATTCCTGGGATGTTCTATGTATCAGTCTATAAATGATTAATAGTCGAGTTACGTAAAATCGTGGAAAATGCGACAGACCTAAATAGCGAACGATCAAGGAAGCATAGAAGCGAATAGTTCAATAATGACGCCATCATTGGTCGAGTAACTAGCAATTAATAAACGTCGGGTCCTCGATACATCGACTACGCCAGCTCCAGTACCGATTATTTATCGAAACATAACCGGCGCTGGAGATCGCGAAACAGCTAATTGAATCGATCCCGGAATTATCGCATGCAGTAGCATGTTCTTGGGCGATTTAATAGCAACAGAATAACCGAGCTCAGCGATTCTGAACGGTAGGAAACAAATTTCTATTGATTAATTGAGATTTCGATTCAGCTAATGAAATTTGTACACGGTACACGGATTTATAAAATGGATTTCTAACGAGTGGGGAATTGAATGTAAACTGCTTGATTGCGAGTTAAAAAGTTTATTGGAGACCATTCATAATTAATATGGAATATATGACGGAAGATTCGAAATCACGTATATAAATGATCTCGAATGAACTCGTCTTGTCGTTCCGTGTAATGGCCACTAAAAGATTCATTCGAAGGAATATCTGAGAATCCTATTTTATATTCTCATGACTTTAATTTCATCAGAATATTGTGCGCATAAAATCTTACGGAAAATAAATTAATAAAAATTCCATATCCACTTAAAATTCTAATGGAAGACTGTCATGGTATCGTAAATTATTGGAATCCATAACATAAAACTGTCGCGATGTTTAAAGATGTCTCCGGGTAATTTAATAACAGTTTTATTTATCACTGAGACATGTTAGTAGCTGTAAGAAAGATGGGCTTTAAAAAATGTATAACAACGTTAATTTAGAAAAATCAAAGAGAGATTGAGGGATCGTAGAATGGAGATTTTTAAGCGATAAGCAAATTGTGAAATAAATTGCGAAATATTTTGATACGATCTTTGTTTAAAGAAACCCAAAGCCTTCTTTCAAAGTTATCATCGTTCTACTTTCCCTCATCGACGAAGACCAAACCAAATAATAATTTTTATTTCAGTAGCGACGTCAGGGAAGCAAAAAGAAGATTCATACGTACATTTCGTTATTAAATATTACATATTTATGATCACTATCCTTCGCTACGCTCCCTGTGCCATTCTACGATATTTCACTACGACCTCCTAAATAAAATTCCGCTCTCCCAAAACCCGAAAACGCAACAAACATATACAACTACCTACATACGCAAAAATTCCTTTCTCCAGGCAAAAAAAAAGTCCATTCTGGACCGGGTCCATCGGAATGTTTGCCGTTTAGAGAAGAGAAAAGAAAGCTGTGAAAAAAGGGTAGTAAGTTTCACCCACGCGGTCGCGTTGCATTCCGGCTGACATCGCGATCGCTCGTGCGAATCTTGATGGAATTAACATTCCGCCGCCGGACGATTGCACCCCTCCCTCGAGTCTATTTAACGATCGTCGTGACACGATACTAATATGTCGTCGGGCTGCAATGTCGGGCGGTGTCTTTGAAGGCTTTGGCGTAATAAATTAATCTATTAGCGCCGCGCCCGTTCCGCGCCGCTTCGAGCACACCGAAGCGAGGATAAAAGAGGGAAAGAAACTCGACGAGGGGAATTGCGGGAAACGGAATCGAGGATCCGCCGTAATCCCCAATTAGGCCCAAATTGATTAGCCTGGATTACCAGCGTCTTCGTTGCAGGCCCAGCCCGACGATAACACTGAACGAAAAACGTTTACCGGTGAATATCCTCTTTTTCCGCGTTCATTCTTTCTTTCCAAACATTTTTTACGCCAAGTGAAATCGATAGCTCGAGCGTTGAAGGGATTTGTTGCGAACCTTTGGGAATCGCGTGGAATACTTTGAGGATGTAAAAAAGGACTACGCCAAAGTCGAAGATAATATGGTAGTGATGAGATTTGAAGAACATGGAGATTCAAAAAGGATTAGAATTTATGGCGTGAATTGAGTGTAAATTTTTGTGACAGTATATTTAAATATTGATTACGTTGTAGAGACGAATTAGGATAGAATTAATCGTGGTAAGGATTGAGTATGAAAATTGGAAAAGGTCAAGGATTTACAGTATGGAATTATAGCGGATGTGGATTTTGTGAAATTATGTTTGCATATTATTTATGATTTAATAAAATTGATAATACTAAGGATTAAGTATGAAGATTTAGATACAATATATTGTCTGTGACAGGGAGGGAGATTAGGATCGTTAATTTTGATAAAGATTGAGCGTGAAGATTAAAAGGGAATAATATTTGATAAAAATTGTATAGAATTTGATTTATAATGTAGAGAGGGATTAGGGTAAAATTAATAACGATAAGGTTTGAAGATCAAGACTGAAAATGAACAAGGATTTTTATAGTGAATAAAGATAGTAGATAGCTAATCTTGTTTCAATGCTGATTCATCGTGTCCGTAAATTCGTTATTATCACGTTATCCAAATAAAGAAATAGAGACAAAAGAGCATTCTCCGATGTCAAAGACTGATTTATTCGTAGACACGTTCAAAAAATTATTGCAATGACTGATCATCAACGTTCGCAAAAACATAGGATGCTATCTAAACCAATCAATACCGTATGTTTGACAATATCGATAAATGCGTGGATCGAATGCCAGAAAGCATACTTCAAAAGCGACAGCTTACAACGATCTACCATTAAACGAGGATCAAGGCATATCGTGACAAGCTCCGAGTCGATAAACGACGAAGTGCAAAAGATAGTCAAACGTGGGCTTATATTTTATTGCTCCGTAAAATAGAAAGCCGTCGAGAACGAAAAGACGTTCGCGATAATCAGAATAATTCGACGATCTCAGTCGATGTTTCTAGATTGCGACCATTGCTTCCACCGTAACGAAAATTACGAACCAAGTAGCTCGACTCGGTGCTTGAACGGATGTCAGCAATTACCAACGACGTAAATTCACGCGTTATCGTGATTTCGACGTTCGAAAAGACAAGATGTAATAGCTGCACGCGAATGGGTTAATTAGTTATGGTTGAGTGCGTCTCATCTACAAAACGGTGTCTCGCGCTACACTGTCTGTAGATCACTCACTGTCGATCTACCGGAATCCGCGTGCACCCACTCGCCCACGTAAAGGAAAATCTTTCCACGTGATGGATTACGCGGATTCTTGAACTCTAGACTCGTGGAATCCAGTTTGTAATATTGGACTTTGATGTGAGTAGCTTAAGATTTATTACTGATTCAAACAGCTACCATCCTACCGTATATGCTTTGAGATAAGCTCCTGCTACTTAAGTACGTAGTCAAGGTTAAGCAAGAAAAGTATCTTCTTAAAATCGTAGGTTTCTTCTCGCGAAGGAATTAGAAAATTTCGACGACGAAAGAATTAGGGAAATCCGTATTCATTCTAAATTAACTAATTTAACCAATGAATTAAAAAATTCACTAGACTTTTGCAAACTCGACGATAGAAAATTCAAAGATGTCACAAAGAACTGTCGATCTAGAACACGTTACTTATATTTGAAGTGCCCAAAATTATTTAATTCAGTTCCACAGGGTCGTAACAGTTCCCATCAATCTTCACCCCGCTCCATGTAACACGTTTCTAAAGACAAATCGAACAACCAGTCAGCAAGATTAATAGCAACAACTTCCTGATCATCTCCCTCGAATTATACGTAATTATCGCCGTGGTCAGTGAAAATTCACAGCATCCTTCCCCTTTAGCTTTCATCTGGATCCTATGGGAGCAGTGAGGCTCGTTTTCACTTCTGGATCTCGGCGACTTTGGTTCATGCCTGATCACCGTTCCAATCTTAATTGCCCGAATTAGTTAGAAGCCTGACTAATGACGCTGCTTTACATTCACCGTGCTACGTTAGAGTATGGACAGAGAAGGTGGAAAGAGAGAGAGAGAGAGAGAGAGAGATATCTAGAGGGGCGGGTGGATATACCAATTTGTCGTAGACAGAGGAGAAGCTTCTCGGAAGTTGTATCGGCTACGCTGACGCGACGGAAGATCCGGAAGACCTCGACGATGATTTTCGTTGAATTAGTGGGTATACACCCACCGTGCGTAGCTCTCGTAATTCTGCCACTAATTGTTTGTGATCGTCATAATTTGGAAATTTCGGGTCTGGATTGGAAGTAGGTCAATTGCATTAACTCTTCATCTTAAGTAGTTACTAAAAAGTCGTAAGTGAACTTTATTCTTATACGAGATATTGAAACATTCTAAATTAGTTATGTATATATCAATTGTTACTAGACAATTGAAGTTGAAATTAGAGTTTTACAAAATTAAAGTTACATAAGTAGGAAAACATACTTTGTTGAATTGAAACCATGCTCTATGCTATCGGATTGTGACTGATTTAATTATTTAAGTAATGCAAATGTTACACCTACTATATTTTACTTTTGACGACAGAATGGTAAAGAGAAACAAAACAGTAAGAAACATATGTAATGACACAAACATTATCGCTCGATAATACATATCTAATAAGAAACAGAATAGGATGGATAGCCATATTATGTATCAACGTTCGTACTTCTCCAGTCTTTAAGGAGTGCTATCAAAATATTGCAAGAACTTTCTTAAACGATCTCCCGAAAATTCCCACTTTCTTCTTCTCTTTTAAAACCCCTCGATCGCTGCCTCGCAAATGCTACAATACCAATAATCAACGAACCAACCACCCTCTTTAAGAGCCATTAGATCTGCCTCCAAATTCCCTTTAAGAAACGAAACAGCGAGTTCCTGGAGTGAACCGCGCGTGGGCAATACCAACAGACTGTGAGGAGCGTACGAGTGGGAGGAGGGTCGGGTCGAGGGCGTATTACACGGCCAGGGGGCCCCCGGTATTCGAGGCTCGGGTCCGGCGCAGTCAGGTGAGCCGAGGCGCCCAGAGCGCCGCTGATCACTTTGACCTACGACCCCATCAATCATCGCCAAATCATACACCACTTATCTGAACGCGGCACGAAAGCGGTGCACGTTCCTGTAATGCAAGTAACAGGCAAGGGTACGCTCGCGTGCGCGCGCGCTTTCCTACACCTTCGTTTACAGATGCACCCTTACTCGTCCGCATTTTCCTCTACGCCCACGTAACCTCGCCCTGGCAATTATCGTCAACGATCGTCTCCCCACCTTCCTGTCTCGATCTTTTTCTTTCCCTTTGTTTTGTTGCTTGGTTTCGTCACGCCGCGATCATGATTGCGCGTTATCGCGTTTCGCCAAGGCAAACCTCGTGAGAGAGACCCGGACCGCAGGGGTCAATAACGCGTGCCTCGGGGTCGAGATCGATGTTTGGGAATATTGCGTAATTGAATGTCGATGGTACTTCAGAGCACGATATTGATACATTGTAGCGGGGTCATGGGAGCTTTTCAGGTACTTTGGGGGCTGATGTATTGGAAGAGGTGAAGAGAGTTTCTGGTTTCGAGGATGTGGTTGTGCGATGAAAGTAGAAGGTAGAAAGGAAAATGGAAGGATGAGGCAGCGGAAGATGAAGGTGTCTGTTATTGGATTCATCGATGGAAGTGGGATTTCCTGTAGATGTCAAAAACGTGAACCTGTGTATCCTGAACCTATGTATTCGAGGATTTTAATTAGGCGTGGCTTCGTTTATAACGAAATGTTCTATCCTTTCAAAAATTAAGGAAGGATTCGGTTAATCTCTACGCAATACTCAATATCCTTTACCCCGACTCGTTACAATTTTTATTCTATTCTAAAATAGTTATTTTTCGACGCTTCAAAATCAAGATAAATCTTAAAAAAAAGATTAACCTCTCCAAGCAAGATTTAAATTTAACACCCTCCGTCACGAATCATTCGCCAACTGTTCAATCGCGCCTACTTTCGTTTCTGCTGACCAAGAAGCAGCGTTCCTCAAACTTCGCTCACCGTCTGGCCTCAAAAATGCGTTTTGAATCGTTGTCGATCGAGATCAAGCCGCCAATTCGAACCTTGTGCAGTGGTATCCCGCGATCTCGAGCGCTTTGAACATCAGATCCATCATTTTACTTGGAGTGAAGCGTGCATTCGATGGCTGTCACTGTTTCCAAGACGTGCAGGCCTGAGAAAAATCGATCCGCGTATCGACGATCGACGCTACCGAATGGGAATACTATTACGAAGAGGATTGGTCGATCGACCGAAAGACAACTCTCGGTTCGAACCGATCGTTTCAGTCAGGAAGCACCTATGCGTTCATCATAACCGACACTTAACATCGTTTTCTTTCGCATCTCTTTCTCTCTCTTACGCGGCGTGGCCATGGGTTCTCGTATTGTAACTGCCGTCAGATTGTTCTTCCTTCTCTTTTTTTTCATTCGCTTTAATATATTTCTCGTTCTCGTTGGTGCGTCGATTTACATGTGAATACCAGGCGTTAACAGACGCTTCTTCGGTTACCAACAACCATCTCTGTCTGTTGCTCGTCTCTCTTGCCGCTCTCTATCGGACCTGTCACAGAAACCTCTTCTTCGAGCATCTTTCGCTAGACCATTAACCTTCGTCTACTTGAAAGGGTCTGCTGGTAGCGTCTCCTCGTTTCCTTCTTTTTTCCCCTCTTCTTTACCTCGGTGTAATCGTGGTTTAGACGTTGATGAAGAAACCGAGTTAATTGAGTCCCATTAATCGGTAACATGTCCCTTGAAAATTAGACGCGCGCCAAGCGTAAGTAGATACGCAAAGACAAAAGACTTGGTGGCTCGCGGAGATACGCAGAAAGAGAAGAAGGAAGAAGCGGCGAGCCACCCCTTGTCTCTTCGAATGGAATTTCTAATACCGATAAAAGCGTTCTTTATGCAAATACCCTTAATACAAGTCTGAGTGATCGAGCACCCTAGTTAGCTTTGATTTCTGTTGCGGGCTCAACAGCTTGACAGCACTAATGAGTCGTCGAGATCGTGGGTCCGGTAAGTCGAGTTTGAAGGGGCCGAGATAAAGAAGAAAGGAGAAGAAACGACGCACGACGAAAAGAACGGGAACTGTGCGCGATTCGCACACGATCCACGGAATCCTTTTTTCGACGTTGATCACCTCTCTTCGTGGGACTTGATGGCCCTTTCGCATTTGTTCAAAGATCATGCTCTGGCTGGACGAATTTTCCCAACTATATGTATATATAGCGATATACGAATATAGGTAGGCTGACGGAAGTATTTTGAACACCTATATAATTATAAGTAGTAAAATGGAGTCATTTCCCGAACATAGTAGGTTCTGTTAATTGGTCGTAGAGCAGCGAATGTAAGCCGTAAATCATAGTTAATATAGTGCATGTATATACACCTGTTGATATCAATATATTATTAGATTGTAGATACTTATGCAAATTTAGATTTTTACGACTGTAAATAAAGAAATGGAACTTAATTAGAGACTTGTTTCACTCGCTAAATATTATAACGAGCAGTCAATTTTAGATATCTTACATGTGCTTTTACGTATTATTGCATTCTGTACATTTCTATACTGTTAAATTCCCCATAAATGTTACCAATTTGTTAGATTAGGTGGTATGCTTTCTCGATATCACTAGTTTCCAGTAATGACAGTGTGGAATCTTCAGCTTCAACGTTTACAGACATAGCTTCATAGACATGTAAGGAAACTAAACGACAACGAATACTTTGAGATTGATTAAATTAATTTCTTTCTATAATATATTTCCATGTTTTGCAACCACTGTCTATTCGGAATTCAAAATTATACCGCTATCACGATATAACGATAAGCCTAATGGCTAAATTTTTCACCGTACTTGTAAACAGCTATCTTTTACCATTTAAATGTAAATCTGCCGAATGACATAGCGTGATCGCTACAAAATCACGCGATGCCTTAGAGAAGCATAGAATCAACGAATTCACACGGTTTTCAAGGAACAAGACGTCGTCGTTTCTATCTAGAAACGAACGCCGAGAACCGTAGACGCCAGGCAATAAATATCTTTATGCAAAGCTCGCTAATAAACATTGTCTTAATGATCGAGGATCTTGGATCTTCCGTCTCGAAGAGGGCAGCCTGGCAGCACTAATGAGTTCCCGTGGAAACCGAAGAGATCACTCCGGGTCCAGGTTGGATCGAGAACGAAGTTCTCCGACGACGAGAATGAAAGAGGGGCACACAGAGAGCAGAGAGCGTGGAATGGAAAAAAAGAGTCGAACGGGGGGAGCTCGGACCGATTTGTTAAGATATCTGAGGCTGGTCTCGCGGCCGTTCCGTGAGGAATGCTGAAAGTACGCGGCCACGGCAAGGAGACGTATTATGTACACCGGTTCGGTCCCAATTAAAAGTTATCGAACGGTCCACAGGCCCCGCCTACCGAGATCTACGGTTTCTAATTATCGGGTAAAACATTATCCCCCCGCGATAAAACCAGCCAGCGATCACTTGGGTCCGCGCCAAAAATGTATATTTAGGTGCGGGACACCTAACGCTCGATATTAATAACTCGATATCACTTAAAATATCGCGCAACAAGACTCCGTCTGTCGTCTGACTATTATTTTTGCCTCCTGTGCGCAACGTGGTTCACGTTCTTTTTTACGCTATTAATAGGGAGGTGTTCTCGGGGTTCGAAATGTTATTTCATTACGTGTTGGATTGACATGTGGAATCATATATTGAATAAAGTATTATTTGTTCATGTTCCAAATTGCTTGGGAAATCATAAAAAATGGTTCCCTACCAGCTACTACAAATACATTCGTAGCATGGCGAACTCATTTCTGATTCAAGCATTTCCGAAGGATGGCAGCTCTTTGTTATTTATGTCTGTTGAACTTGCCTAAAATGATCGTCATATCGATAGAATTAGAATTTTCGATCAATTAAATACTCCGTTCTCGCTTAGTCTCGATATCGATTAACGGGATCGCGTACAAGTTTTGTAAAATTAAATACTCTTCATCAAATTTCTGAACGCTACCAATTCATCAGAAAGGACGAAGAGTATTGGAAACATTGTGAGAAAAATGAGCTTGTATCGTACTATAAGAGACATTCCCTCGACTGTCGTATTAGATCTTGACACCAGTTGGTTACATCGGAGCATCACGAGGTTCCAACCTACGAGAAGGAACAGGCGAAGATGGCCAAAAAGGATGGAGGAAAAGAAGAGGGGGAGGAGTTCCAGCCTGAAATTTCCGCATTGCATTCCCATGAGATTCGTCCTCCTCGCGCGCCTCTCCACCGTCGTTCTCCCTTTTGGTCTCGTTCAATCTGCGTCAGGGTGAAGTAACGATTCATAAAGTGGTACAGAGTAACCACACGCGCCAGTTCATATCTTTCAATTACGTTATCTTCCGTTATTACTCTCCTTTGGCTCGTTCGTAACCAGCCGAAAACAACGGACTGACAAAAGAACCAAAGAAGATAACGTTAGCATTTTTTACGATTTTCCTGCGAGTTTTCACTATGAGAAAAAGTGAAAAGTGTTTCTCTCGTTATTTCGGAACTCTACATATTTTCTCGGTTTTGCGAATCGACCATCGGTCTTCTTCTGTTGCTGCTTCTCCCTCTTTCCATTTCTGGTTCCGACAGCCACTTCAGGGTGTCAGGAATGCTTGACTCGAAGCATGGCATCCCACGGAGTTGGCAGGGACCGACGTTTCAAGGTGCGTTCACAGTGACCGCTATTTTCGAATCTATCCGCTTTCATCGTATCAGGTGAATCGGAGAATCGTTGTGATTCTACTGTATTCAACCTTGTTTCCTTTTTACCACGTTTCTGACGAGTTGGCAACGTGGACAACTAACATTCGTCTATGATTTATTTCCAATTACTATGATTATCATTAAGTAGATTAGAAGTTGGAAAATCATCTTGTTATTGATAATCACGTTTCATGAGCTTTGAAAAATAATGGAACATTATAAAAACGATAATTTAGTAACTTGACGATAAAATACATGTTTAAACGTTTGCTTCTTTAAAGAACTTTAAAAGAAGCAAAGACTGAAAATTATATACCTACATCATACATATCTATTATATCGCTTTATATACAACGTGGAAGTTAACTATAATGTTCATATTCTATCTATTTCTGATTTACATATTATTAAGCACATAAAAACTATTCGTATTAAACATATAAAAACTATGGAAATTTGCTTGGCATTCATGTGACACTTTAGCAACGATTCTTGTTAAATGTTGACAATAAATTATATTTTTTAATCGATCCTTCTCTAAAAGAAACATAATCTTCGACGATCAAACGCTCTAGACACCTCCATTATATCATTATCATGTATCTGGACTCACCAGGGTGCCATTTAAAAATCAAGTCGCCGAAACATGCTCCGGTGGAATATTGGCATCGATACAGGGTCGCGAGTTAAGAGTTTTGAATGCGACTTAAGTAGCGAATGACGGCGGGAGGTCGAATGAGGTGGCACTCGTGTGTGCCAGAAAACAAATTGGAGCACTCGAAGACAGTCGGGTGCCATTCAGATAGACATCGACAGGAATCCGCGCTTCCAACAGCGAGGATGACAACGGAAACCATGGCTACAGTATCGCGCTAAACGTCCTTGTTATCTTTGCATCGATAAACGATCGATACGTGAGATCAAGATCGATGCGCATGTATTATATACAAACAGCCCGGAGCGAGGGAATCGATAAGATCGCCGAAATATCCAACGAATGGCGGAGCTTTCTTTCTTTCTCTCTCCTCTTTTTCTTTTTAGAACATCAATCTAAAAGTCATAAGATTTTGATGCTTTCGAGAAACGCACGATCGACGTGCGATAGTCCGAATGATCGATGTGGCCCGCCGTTGCGTCCATAGCTCGAACGATCGCTCGTGAATTACATTGCGGAAACGCGAACACGTCTAATTGATGTGACTGGTGGATATGAACGTTTACAGTGCGACACATATTTCACGTACTTAGCGAGATTTAAGTGCTTCATCGAATTTTCGTTGAGATACAAATTTTGCAAGTGCATAATGATTCAAAAGTCATAAATCATAAAATCTTTTGTATTGTAGGTAGTTTATATCTTGAAAGAAAAAATATTTTCCATAAATGTATAATCGAAAGTATTTTATTTTTTACGCTTAGATACGTACGGTTAGATACCTCTACTTCTGAATCCTCCTGTATAAATATCATTCTGCTCGCGAGTAGCAGTACGGTCCAAGCACAACACCCACGACATAGTCTTGCTTCATTAATGAATCTATCGTTTACGCGATTACTACGAGCTCGTTCAATGCGAAATATTTTTTAGGAATACTTAGATATACAACCCCTTTAGAAGAAGGATAGAAAAGGTTCGTGATGCTTCATTTTCGCGGACCGTTACGCTGGCAAACGATTTTACCGCAATAAATTTGCTCATCGACACTGATTGCTTCCATAAATCGATGAACTTATTAAATCAATTATATCGATATATTAATTTTGACGTAAAGATCGTGTTGCTCCTCTCGTCCTGATCTTCCTTAGCTCCTTCTGGAGCGCGAGCTGATTGATTTATCGATCGTAATCAATTTCGCGTCGAAAGTCTTGTATGAATAAGTAATTCTTCGCTCCGCGTGGTCTCTTGCTTTATCTGCTCGTCCTTAAATTTGTCCAACGCGTTATATCTAAATAACGTGTCTTTAGAAAATATTTCCTATATCTTAACAAATAAAAGATGTTCTATTTCTCTCCGAATTTTGCACTTCAATAGTAAAGTTTCATTTAAAAAACGACACTTTCTCTCGGAATTTTTTCCTATCACCGATAATTTAACTCTGAATACAAAATGATAGGATCCGATATTCTGGTTGCTAATAACAGACGCCAATCTCCTGCTTCTGCAAAGTACAGAATGTAGCGCTATATCGTATTACCAATTACCACTACATAAGGCCGCACATAACAATCCCATTGAGTGCGAAAAGAAGGAAGCAAAAAGCAAGCCATATTATACATGATTGATTTAACACTCGATCAAATTGGCTTCGAATGGGGCGGTATATCGTAACGCGGCAATAAATAATAATAGCTGTATCGTAACGCGAGCATGAAACAGGCGTCGCGTACAATCATCGGCACTTTTCAACAGGTCGATAAAAATAAATGACTGGCAGCCGCTTGCACGCGTTGTATCTGGTTCGTGGGACGCAAGGTGGCCGATTAAACGCGATGGGGGTACGTACGCGCGTGTAGAGAGAAGAAGTCTTGAAAACGCGCGAAACGATACGTCGAAGCCATGCGACGTGCGATTGTATGCAAATCGCGTCAACGTTCGCGGTAGTGCGGGGCGTGTTGCGCGCGGACGCGCCGCGATCAACCGATTATTAGACGAGGAATACGTGACTGGAAATGGCCTCTGAATAACGGCGGCCCCGATATGTTTCTAACATCTGTAATGCGGAAAATAGAACCGCGATTCCGGCTCACGTTGCACGCAAATTGAGAAACGGGACGTTAATGGTCGTGTTAGAGTTTGTTGCTACGGTGATTATACGGTTTAAGTGCTTTAACGTGTTTACTGTTATCGACTGGGTTTTCATTACGTAAAGATGTTACGTACAATGGCTACAAAATGTATCTTCACATCATTGTATTTATCGTAACGTTTATGTACTAATTAGTTAGTTCCAGGTATATTAAATTTTGTACCTATGACTAGAGAAATTTGATACTATGAAAATGTAGAAGAGAGAAGGAAAACGCGATTCTCTTTTTATGACAATTATTTCCCTTGCCTTGATCAATTTGATTAATGCTGAGGTTATTAGATGTATGTGGATAAATTGTAAGGTAGAAAATATATTTTAAATACTGAAGTGTAAATACAAATCGAAATATAATTGAGCTGCTCCAGATCCTCACGCCAGCAGTGTTACCCTATGACTGAAAGCCATCGTCGCCTGTCTACAGTTTATGGTCTGCCTTCGACCCAGTCTTTTGTCTATACGCTGTCGGTAGCTTCAATGCTTGAGAAAACTAAAAGACCAGATGTAGTGTTCTCTTAGAAGTGGTGACCACTTCAACAATTAAGAGAAAGAAAATAATGTATCGTTATATTCGGAAACAGTTCTTCGCACTTCTTGAAGAATTAATATTTTTTAATGAGACGCGAATTATTACGAAATAGATATCATAATAATTCAAGCAATATATACTATCGTAATATATAGATATTAATTCAGTATACAAAAATGTATACAAAATGTAAAAGAGTTGTAAGATATTTAACAGAGTTACTTTATTGCCATTTCTTTATCACCATGATATAAGATCTTCTGTATCGAATAATGTTAATATCTTTCTTCATACTTCAGGAGACATAAACCTGGCTCCATGCAACGATGATAAATAATTTCATTTCCCAAGTAAATTACCGATAACCTAAAGCGCACGTAGGACAAGAACGGTGAATTAAGTCGCCGGTCGCGAGGCGCCGGAAACGGAATTAGCCGCGGCGACTAGAAACTTTCCAGGCGCGTGAGTAACAGAGAACGCGACGCGTTTTTCCGTGCGATTATCTGCCCGCGGCACTGGCCCGTCGCGAACATTAATTCCAGCGGTTTAATCGCAATCGTTATCATCGGAAATGTATACGGTCCTAACAAGACAGCGCCGTGATAACCGGCTCTCGATGTTCACCGTGGCCGTTCCACGAGAAACCGTACCAGTTTGTAATTATAAGACCGTGGAACGAGCCGCGATCGACCGGAAGCTCGTTACCACGCGAGATCCAATCGCGAGAATAGAATTCGCTCCGCAAACTTCTTGGCCTTTCCATCCGCGTTTCCGGAAGCCACTGGGACATACGCGCGATTTCTTTCGCCGATAATCGATATCGCCAGTTTATACGAGTATACGTAAGTAAGTACTCGGCTTGTTGGACGATAGCCGCGATTCCTGGCCGCCATTCAATTTTTGACAAGAGGGGAAAACTTTCGTCGAGTATACCGACCGACCACGCCGATTGGCCACGATCCAATTACGTTCAATGAAAGTCTCTCGAGGGATTTATGCCCTCCGTTTCTGTCCCGTCTCTCGTCCCGCCGCAAAAACAATGATCCATGGATCCCTTTTCCGGTATTCTGGGCACACCGCCCTGGATGCGAGATCGTACGCCAACGACAGAGAGAGAAAGCCCTTTCATTCTGACCAGGTGACGACTTTTTACCGGCTAACATTTGGCCCGATACAATGAGAAACGAGCCGCAAAAGGAACGCCACGATGATCAACGAGACGACCGTTGTTCGGATGGATATAAATTTTCGTCTAAATCAGCGTAGCTCATGGAAGCTACTCGTACAGGTGTCGTCGGTTTTCGCGAAAGATTCGAGCGAAGAGAAGTATCGTTGCGACTGTATCGTGTACGAATCTTTGTAGCTTTGTCGCTGATTTATTCCATGTTTGAATAACACACGATTCGCGAGTACGCTTCTTCGACACTGTTATTGAATGTATTTTGAATTTTTACCGAAATAAAATAACCGTAGTCGCGAGTGAAATTTGTTCCACAAAAAAAGAAAGTTTCCACGAAATTCTCGAAACTCAGAGTCCTCGGTTTGAAAGAATTTCCCCGGAGGTGTTTCGATCGGGATCATTTAGTAAATAGCCGGGGTCATTCATAGCTTCGTCGGGCGTAGGCGTAACATAGCGGCGCCTATCCAGACGGGGAAAAATTTATTCGTCGAAGGAGCGGAGAATTATGGTTCGCATGGCGGCCCGCGGGGAAGAAGATAAATTCATCGGTGCACGAAACGGCTCACGGCGTGGCCGATTGTCCATGCCAATTAGGTTAGGATCCGAATAGCGTAACGAGGCTGGCGCGGCGCCTAATAATCGCGTTATTAATGAGCACTACGTGTGACTCTCTCAGCTTCTCCCCTCGTACTTCGAAAAATGCTCTGTGACTCGTTTGGAATAACAAACTATGATTTAACGCTAGAACTATAATGAAGTAAAGCCTCGTTCAAATTAGTCAGGTTACTCGAATTCGAGTCATCGCATTCAAGCGTAAATCTATTATTTACTTTACGTGATATATGTCTCTTCGAGTGTCCATTCTCATATTCATTAGTCGAATCACTTGCTATATAAAATCGCTTGAATTTAAGTTACTTGATTCTGTTAGTTTGACTTTATTAAGTAGTTTAATTCTACGAGTACGCCTTGATGATCTTCATCGCGATTGTAATAACATTTCTCAGCATTAAAATAATCTACGCTACTCTAATCTACTAAAATAAGATAAGCGGTAACTGATCAAATTTTACTGCAAACGTTAATCAAAATTCCAAACTCTAAACCTACTCTTTCGTTATTGATCAAAAACGCGTTATCCTAGACCCAATCGGTTTTCGTTTGACCCAAGGCTATCGGTTCTTACTCGATTGGCCTACGCCTCACCAGTTACCCATTATAGCCAGTAACATTCACTCCACTTGAGCTCTGCAACTATCCGCAAGAAAGTTGCTATTTCTGCAACTGGTATCGGAATTATGACTGGTAATCATCGAAGTGTTATGGCCGGACATTGGATCGTGTTCTTTCTGCAAAATCTACGAAAGTTTCGAGCTGCTAGCCACGTTGATTCTATAGGATATAGAATAGAAACGGTCGTCGATGCAACGCGTTTCCTTGTTTACCTCGGTTAACTGGACAGGTTAAGTGGAAATTTAATTCTCCGGTTACCGATCCAACGATATCAGAATTATGAAACGATCGTATAAATTGGATATTCTTATCGTGCGCGCGTTTCGAGGTAGCCGCGCCACATAATGAACGCAGGTGCACCGCCGCCAGTATAGACGAGAGCATGATAATTTTCGCCGTAACTCTGTAGTCATCGGGAGCACCAATCGCTCACCGGAATTGATCGTACTGTCAGAATTATGTCCCGAGGCTGACGTAATTGACCAGCTGCTTTGACTACTGAATTTTATTAACGGTATATATACATAATGTAAAATACGCCGGTACAACCAACTATCCTGGTCTACCTCTAAAGAATTGGCAATTCCTTGTGAATCGATTCAAGTGCTATATCCCAATGGGTTGAGATAGTCGGTAAATCATTCTGAAATGCCTACATAGTTGTTAGTTGGTTATAAGCTATACGACACTATATAGTGGCAATATTATTTCCATTCCTTTTCGATTTGCTGTTTGACCATTCTTCGTTCCATGCTAGAATCTTGGGTAGATGATTATCATTGTGGTAATTTATACCTATTTTTAGCTTGGTTCGCTTTAACCGCGGAAGATGCATCTTGAACCGCATCTTGAAAGGAGATCATCTTGATAGTAGAAGCTGATCGGGTATGTATTTTTCAAGAATATTAATGGTATAGTAATATCGACTTGTGGGCTACTTGATTTACGCTAACGGTACAGAATCTTGTTGCAGTGTTCTTTATATATTGGTATATCAGAATTCTTCTCTGCAATAGCTCGAACATCAATTATTACGATTATTCTTTATGTTGAATCGATAAGAATAGCTATAATTTCGCGCATTTTGGCAAATAACATTCGGTATATCATCCATACAAGTAGATTCATCCGTCAAGAGTCAGACGCTATGTAACATTTAGTTCTAAAAAATAGAATTCGAATAGATGAAATTTCACTATAATTACCAGTATAATAACATCCGCTTTACGACATAATCCACGAAATAATAAACGTTTACGCTCGTGTAAGTGGATTCATTCATCAAAAGTCAGACACGAAGTAAAATTTCGTCCCAATGAATATTTCGTTCCCATAAGTGGAATTTCACTGTAATTATCTTGTGTAACGATCATCCTAACGTTCAACAAACGACGATGACATCCATTCCATGACACCGTCTCGAAACCCATAAAAACCAGCACGCTGTACGCCGGAAGGCGCGCATTCGTGACCTCGTACGCTTAATTCACAGCGCGGCCGAGCTTCAAACGCGAGCACGCGGCATTAAGGTTAAACGGTGCAGATTACAGGTATATCGCGGCATGAAACTCTTCCCCCTGTACTCGCGGCACGATCAATTTTTCTCGCTCCGCTCCGCTGGTAATTATTGGCGCTAATAGTTAACGCTTGCTCTAGGATGGTTTCAGGGGCGCGTTCACGCCGCGTCTATCGGGCGTTTTTAATTGGACGAAATTACAAGGTGCGTAAGGTGCTTGCAGGGGCGTGTGGAAAGAGCGTTTCGAAGCGGAGAAACGACGCGTACGGTACCGTGGCCGTGGCGTACCGACGACGCCGAGGGCCGAAGCCGACTGAAATATTGCGTTTTTACCGTTAACCCGAGCCGGAGACGGTTAATTATCCCGTTTAAGGCGGAGGTGAAAAGTTTTAGTCACCTCTCGGCGCGGCACGGCTCACGCGCCGCCCGTGTAATACCGAGAAAAATATAACGGAAGTGCCTCGTTTCGCCAGGGCCGTAATTCCCCTCGCGAAATTGCGCTCGTAAAGCGGATTCGAACGCCGTTTCGTTTCATTTCTCGGAGGAAACGACCGATCCCGAGGCGGTCAAGTGATTGACACCCCGTGTCCACTTTTCTTCCGCTGTTCTCCTTTCCTTCTCTTTATCGCGGTGACCACATGCGGTTGACAGTGTCACGAGTATTTTCGCGACTAGATCAGTTGGTCGTTCGTGAGTTTAACGAACAACTATTTTTCTACCATAGTTGACCATCTTCGGTAAAATAAATAAGGTTGTTAAAGGATTCAAAGACAGGAAGCTAATTTCATGGACAGATCGACATGAGTGATCGAAGATGTCGTTGTGTATTCCTATTTGTTAGAAATCTTTTAATTCAATGGTAAGTTTATTAATTGTACAGGTTAGATGATTTGTTCATTTTATTATATTATATATAATTTTATTATATAATTTGTTAATTGTACAGGTTAGACGATTTGAGACTATATGCTGAAAAATTTAATAGCAAAAGTGTTCTCTTTCTTTACTCTCTTGAAACATCATGTTCGAGGAAGTGGTGACCGAAGAGGAAGGTAATAATTCTAATGAAATAAATATCTAAAAATAAGGAAATACGCTAATAATACTTCGGAATACTTTGAAAACTGCGTTCAAGGGATTTCACGAAATATTAAATCAACTAAGATAATCAATAGAACGATAAGAAAAAATAACTTGAAAAGAATACGCGGAGGAGGAAGAAACATTGCAGCGTGAAGAAGAAAAGAAAAGATGTTAAAGGACGAAGGAAAATCGATCAGAGGAAAAACATTACACGCTAGTGCGTTCTAAAATAAGAATATTATTATTTTATAAAATTTCCTACGTATCTAAAGTACCTTTTCTCGCTATACTTCAAACGATACTTCTCTTTGAAGCTCACGACCGGCAATTTTTGCCTGCGCTATACGCGGTAGTTGTCGCTGGACGAAGTACAATCGGCGTATTCTTCTCTGCCTGAACTTTTCTCTCGAAAGGTCATCGAGATACGCTCGTGAAGACGGTCTTCGCTGGCATTTCTTGATTTGGGAATTTCTCGCTTTCTCGAGCTGCATCTTCCTGTCCTTAAACAGACTCCGCGTCCATTATCCGCTCGTTATCACGCGTCTTGAATTCATCCTCGATGGACGTTGCGCTCGCATAAGACGTTAATCGAGAGAACATCCCCGAAGACGAAGACGAACGAGAGGAATTCTTCGAGGAAGACTTGGTATCTGTCGATCAATCTACGAGTACGTTGCGGTGAAAATAGCGGCAGAGACGTGCCATTTGAACTATCGAACGGTACATTTGGAGCTATATTAGGTTGACGAGAATTTCCAAAAACGTAGTGAAAATTATGTGACTCAATGTGGGTCAAACGAGACTTCCATAACATAGAACTGTAGGCTGTTATTCTATCGTCAAATATTTCAAGTGAAAATTGAATTAAAATAAAGTAGAATAATAAAGAATAAAATAGAATATTTTACAAATCTAATCTATTTGAAAATATTAAAATATTCCAACGCATTGGTAGGATCGAGGAAATTTGTAATAATTCCAAATATAATAATTCGGCTCACTGTTCCATCAGAGACGATGATCAGTACAAATGTCTGTACATATTTTATCGAAAATATTCCTTCACAAATTTTCTGAATATCGTTGTATTCTTGTATTTCACAATATTTTTTGATCAAATTTCATTCGAGTTTCACAAGCTCGCCTAATAATCATGTAGTGACGTTACATTTGCACTAATTTATCGACATCGGTATCGCTAAATAAATACACATATTTATACAATAGTGAGAACACAATAGCGAGCTGGTATCGAGTATATTCGCACGTTCAGTCGAAAGCAATCACGGAAGAAAGCAGGGAGAAAAGAGAAGCCAGCGAGAACTGAAAAAACCAGGCGACTTGTTGCCGCCGAAAAAAATCTCCCTTATTTGCACCTTTCTGCTTGCACGTGGATTACCCGTCTATCGACTCTTTCATTCAACCGTCGATTATCGAATCGGGCACAATAGCCTCTGTATAGCAGCACTTACTGGGGTTCGATTGAGTCGCGCGAAGTTCCGGCTTATCTTCAATCTTTACCTTCCCACGCGTATCATCCGCGATAACGTTCGAAGATACACGAGATGTGAGAAGTCGAAAAATTCAGTGACACACGGTGCTTCTACATTGGGAGCTTTCCCTCCAATACTAATCGTTGATCGTTTGGTTATCGGCTTTCTATAATTACAGGGTCGAGTATTCCTAATTACTGTTACGTTAATTGGTCAAGCAATTTAGACATTATATCGATCAACTCTATAAATTAGAAGCTACAGAAAGTTATGACGCTGCAAACGCTATTTTCAAATTTACCATAGAATTTACCACTTGTTTATTGAGAATTGATTGTTAATCGTGTACTTATGTAACGAGATTTAAATATTCGTAAAAGGTGGAAATGTCGGTTGGCCCCTGACAGGCTTATTCATCATTCCAATTACTTAAGTTGCTACAAACAATTGGAAAATTGCTACTATAAATGGTATTAGTTATTGCACCGATCAACCGAAGTATGGGTTTGATAGATAGAAATGTTATTCCTACGATGCTGTAACGAAGATTGACTTTAAAACTTTCATTTAAAAGATATACAAGTGCAAAGAACGTGTATAAAAATTTGTATGACGCGTAAGAAATATGCTTCGATTATTTTAAGCAATGTATTTCCTGTTTCTCATCTTTTCTTTCTTTTCGACCTTCATCTTCTTTCTTCTACTATCTTTCGTAGTTAAAAAAAAACTTGACTCTCTAGAACAGTACTATAACCCCTTTTTATTACATTCACGAAATATAATCACATGCCAAGTGCAAAAATAGCAGATTATCTTGCGATTACAAGATCTTCGTTAACCAGCCACATGACATTAAAACTACGCTCAACTGCGGAGTGACGACTGCACGTACGGTACCTGGACACTTGTCGCCTCACATGTAGAGACTCCGAAAATCGCAAAATCGAACGTGTACACCTAAGCCAGTGGACACGGCGATCGTTTCGATCGGTACTCGTTTAACGAAGAAACAAGATTTCATCGGAGGATAAGTCATGCATGGCGAGTGGATCGATCGCAGAGTAGACGTAAGGGGTGGTCCGATTCGCGCGGCGAGATCAACTCGAGGATTTGTGGACATCGAGCCGGGAGGATAGAACTCTGTAGAAGAAGAGACACTCGTGAAATCCGTGGTTGCGTGTTGGGACGAAAGAAACCACCCTGGCATTCATTTATACGTCAGATTAAGACGTTTGAATTTCGTTCGGAACAACCGAATGGAACAAGGCATCGGTAAAAGTAGAGGGAAGAAAAAACGAGAGAAGAAGAAGGCGGAGAGAAAGACACGCGAGTCATCGTGATCGTATGGCAATCGGCCGACTGCCAGATTAGTATCAGAAACGAAAAGCTTGATGGGAATTAAGACGACGGCGCCCATGTCAAGATGGTAATGCATCGAACTGATTCGGTCTCGCGTACGCGCGTGCAAGAGCAACAGGAACGAAGAACAAGAAGAGAAAAGAAAAACAGGAAAGGAATAAAAAGGTGAAGGAGAACGGAAAAGGAGATATCTTTCTGTTCGAAGATCGTGGCCCAGTGAGAATTGATGTCTCGCAAGCCAAACAAGCACGTGTCGGTCTATCGATTCGATTCGCTAAATTTGGACTCGCATTGGGAAATTTTGCGGTCATTCCGCAGCGTTGGACAGCGACCGAGAAACGATCGTCTCCGAACGAAACTTCCCATCGGCTGCCGAACGTGTTGGTATTATCTGGAATCGCGAAAGATCACGGCAACTTACGTACTTTATGCTCCATAATTATTATCATCACCGCGCCACCGTAATAACACGATGCGCTCCGTGTGTGTACTTTAAAAACAGCCCCCGAACCGTTCGGCTTCCCTAAAGAGCAAAAACCAGAAGAAATTGCCGGGACGACTCCGCATGAAACTCGCCCTCTCGTTCTGTCGAGCGCGAGGCTTCTCGTTATCGCCGCGGTATCTTTTCGGGACGTGGAAAGGAAACGCATTCGCAACGAATATCGATCCTTATCTTCGTTACACGTGCCGCCTGTATGGAAATCGCCGCGTCGGCAAAATTCGACGCACGTCGATCGATCCGGTCGCGCGCGAATCGCAGCCGATCCGCGAGAGTAGAGCGTAGGAGTCGTTCCGGGACCTCGAAGACCGGTTTCGAAAATGTCGACGATCGGTCCGCGTTTCTACGGTATCGGCGAGCGTCGTGACGCGTTGTATCAACGTGTGGCCGTGTTACGTTGCACGCATAAAGACGCCCAATGCGAAATGTCGTCGCGTACAAGCGACAATATGCGCGAATTATGCACGTGACGCGTGCAAAGGAGTTTATGACGAAAGCTGCCGCGCCTTGCAGCGAGTTCGCGTGAGTGGCGGCTACTGTTCTGCCTGTTTTGCGGGTCGTGTTTTATGGATAGTGTTTTGTGCATGGTATGAGATGGGATTGTATCTTAATTTGTTATATTTGAAAATGAAAGAGAAAGTGGTTACTTTCTTTGTTAAGATGGGAATATCTAAATGATTAATTTGGTTGTTAGATATTGAGACATTTTGAAGGAAGAAATTTTACAAAGTATTCTACTGGATGATTCTGCAAAATTTATTATTTTACTTAGCTACGAACATATGCCAAATACTCTCTTAATAAATGCAATCTCAACTGTATAAAATTTATCATTGTATTTGTACGATTTAATGAACAAGAGATAGAAAAGTTTCAATTACTAAAATGCTGTGAAACCAAAGTGACGATCTGCGTCTACGTTGCTAAATCTGCCTATTGAAACGACAAAACCAAAAACGACTGCGCCATATACATCAGCAACAGCGAATGGTTTAAGTAACCACTTACTATTCATCTTTCACGAACTGTTTCAATGATCGCAAACAAGCAACAGAAGAATCCCCATTATCAACTCATGCTCACCCCTTATTTCCATTCCATGCAAAGGAACCCTTACTTCTACAACAAGACCCGATAAACACCTCCCTCTATAACACGACGTTGCTCGAGGCGGTTATTCTTCGAGGTCGCATAACTCGCGGCTTTTCGCCTCTCCTCGACACCGTAGAACAAGCTTGCAGGAGACGACAAGCGGGTTTACACCTTGTACACACTGGGAGCGACAAAAGGGTCGCGGTATTAACCCGCTCGCGCTGGTATTCGCTTGCTACGCGGTGGAGAGTGTAAATCAGTGCGTAAATCAACCTGGTGGATTAAGGCGACGCGTTCACGTTGGGCGCAGGGTACACGCGTCTCCAACGCGCGAACGCGCCGCTGCCTACCCTTTCGTGTAGGTTCCCGGGACGAAAGAGAACTCGGCTCGGCTCGGCTTAGCTCGCGGCGAGAGCTCGAGCTATTCTGATTTTTGCCGCGAGCTATCTAGGCGCAAAAAAGAACGCAGGCCAGGCGATTGTCTGCTCGCCCACGCAACTCGAACACCTATGCGCAGAGCTGCCACGCAGGATCCTTGTCGGGCCCGCGATCCTTCGTGTCACCGACATATTTATCCTGTCGGTGGCACGCTAGCTACGATTTTGATAATTGCACGTTTATCCGGGATCACGTCGTTGCGCAGAACTTACGAGGGTGCAATATTGATTTAGCGGGCAGTTTCTAGGAAGCAGGTACGAATATCGTGACCAGGCTACTGCGCTGTTTAGATAGTCCCCCTTTGTAAATTGCTTTATAGCGGCTCGAGATGTGTCGGGAGTAAGGTTTGATTTTAGCTTTTGATCAAGTTTCGCGTAATGTCGTTTAATATTGTTGAAGTGGTCGTCACTTCTAAGAAAACTCTACATCTGATATTTAGTTTTCTCAAGCACCGAAGCCATCGACAGTGCATAGACAAAAGACCGCGTCGAAGGCAAACCATAAACGGCACACATGCAACGTTGGCTTTAGGGTTTTCCAGTCATAGGGTAACACTGCTAGCGTGCGGATCTGGATAGCTCATATTGTATTCCAAACCTTGTACTTACACTTTAATATACAAAATATATATATATATTTTTCTACCTTACAATTTATCCACGCGTTCCTTTGTATTCACATACATCCAATAACCTTAACAAATATGTTTAGTTATTTAGAGTAGGTATTGATTTGTATAAGACGCGTATCCTACGCACGGGGGAAATATTACAGCGCTATTGGAAAAAGATGTTGCTAACTACACATATACGAACAAATGTCGATTTCTTCTATATGATTATGATTGCCACAAATTACGATTGCGAATAGGAATTGTAGAGTTTGTATGACAAAAGTTTCACCGTGTCGTTGTTAAATGTTATCTTATTGCTTTTGGGATTGTCGTTTTAAGTACATTGAAGGTACATACAATTGAAAGGCACATGATACCCTTTCGAAAGTATCAGAGCGTCATCTTAAATTTTGCATGCTCTCTATTTGGATCTTACGTAGTATTGGATCCAATAAAAAGCATTACGTGGCAATAATTTAAAAAATAAAATAAGGTAAAGAAGGAGGAAGATACGAGGATAATATGCGATTACGGTCGCGGTAGCGTTCGTGTTGGCTGTCCGTGAAAAGGCACAAACGGCGAAGAACAGGCTGAAAATGCGACTGGACTATCGAAAATCAGACTGTAATGTACCACGAAACACGTGTTTACCGGCATTTTATTGTTGTAACGCGGCAAGAGCTGAATATGCAAATGAAACGGAGAACCACGTGCGCGGACGAACGATCCCTTTTGGTTTTACCTGTTGACCAGCCGCGACCTTCGATTTCGTTTTGGCACCTCCTGGCGATTTCCTTGCTCTACGTGCTTCGCTCTGCACGCACGATTAATTGCACGGTCTAGCGATTTCTTCCTGCCTATCATTTATGCAATCGTCGTTCTTGACCTTAACGATTATCATTTCTCCGTTTTATCGTTCATATTTTATAGCCTGCTAGAAGTGCTTAATGAGGAGACCATTAAACGCGTTTCTCTTTCACGCGCGACTGATTGTTGCCTTTTTTCTGAAGTTTCACGCGTTAACGGCTGTCGTTTATGACGATAATTCATTCATGGTACGGTCAAGGCGGTTGCTTAACGATCGAGACAACACGAAGAACGCTCGATTGAGAGTGTCATTAAGCGATTTCACTACGAAATCGATTGAGCCAGGCGTTATATTTTATCGGTATATTTTTGACACACGATTATGACATACGGCTATGAGTTGAACAATTTTCTAGAAATTCTTGCTAAACGCCACAGTGAAGATACAGGTTCGAAGCATTACGAGACTCAAATATGCTGAATAGGATTACATCAACTATATAAGCGGATTTTATTATAGTTTTAGAAAGGCGACAGAAATAAAACAAACTTTGTGTACGATACAGTATGAGAAGAAAATACATAAATAAATTGTAGATAATAGGTAAACGAACCAATGATGGAAAGAAACGATAATAAAAATGTAATTAAACAGATCGAGGACATAGGTAAGTAGATTCAAAGTGTAAATAAATAAAAGAAGAATATAGACAAATAACGCGAGAATACAAGTAAAAAAAATTAGAAATATACATTTTTTAATACAGTTCACCAGCCATATCACAAATTTTTACTTCTCCAATAAAATTTCCTAAATAGCTACCACCTATATTTCAAATTTGCGGGCACCGTGGCAAAGCAAATTCTACAAAATGAAAAAAGGTGGACGAAATACGGCCCGTTTCTTCGAAAGAGACGCGCATTGCCGCATATCTGAATATTCACAACGCGCAGGATAGTAGTCACATCATACCGTATCATCAAAGAGAGTCGCAGGCCCGTATTCCCAGACGAAACAACACGCGCAGGATCGTACAAGCCGAACAAAAGTGCCGTCAGGCTACGGAACGAGCGAGCTGCCGATCCACGGCTCGAAATTTTAGGTTCGTCGGATAATTTTCGTGCGCGTTAAAAAATATACGATAACGTTCGGCCACCGTGCGCAACGCGGCTAACGTGCAATCTCATCGGTGAAATTAGGTAAGCAGATTATAAACAATTAGTTTGGAGAAATACGACGGAACATCGTGATATGGGCGTAGCCGTCGCGTCGAACCACGATAATATATGTAAAAATTTGGCTACCGACGCAACGGTTAGGTTTTTATCGAACCGGTGGCTATCGGGAGTGGCCGCTGATAGCAATGATAGATGCGTATCGTTTTTCCGAAGGTATCATTACCATGACGATATATGTGTACTTACGATCATCCCATATGTACTTTACAAATTCCAGCATTATTTGAACAAAATTATTTCAGCGTAACGGAGGATCGAAATAATGAATTATATTGCTTAATCACAGTGATTCTCGTGTAATTTTATGTTCGTTCACTCGGACAAGCAGGTTGTCAGTTTTCTCAGTTATAATTCGCCGTTTTTCGGCTGTTTCATTCCTTAATGGAACGATCTGTTTCCTTTTTTCCCTGCGTTCTCTTAGTCTGGCGTCGGAACGAATGGAGCGCACGCGCGCTACGAGACGAAACAGCCGGTCATGGTAAAAAAATTCGTTAATAAAGTTAAACAGTATAATCCATCTAATGACACGTTATCCTGCTCGCGTTTTCAGACTGGTGCAAAAAATTCCGCGTAGCTTATAATATTGGAAAGGGATTTAATACGCGCCGCATCTATCTAGAAGACTGACGAGATTCGTTCCAGAGATCCGATCGAAGTATCGGCGCAACGGTTTCCCTAGCCGTGTCTTTAACTCGAAACTATGAAAATTTTTATTAATCCGTCTCGACATACTTTGTAACGTCGTGAAAGAATCGACTGTAAGTAAATGCTATAGTATCGATGCCTAATAGCTTGTCGTTTAATGTAATTTCATATTTACGACTGGCGAGCAATCCAGCGGAAGAAAGTTGAAAAAGATTCGTCAATGTTGCACTGATTATTGGGTTTCAACTTGGAATTCTCGCTGATTATCCGGCTGAAGCTTCTATGGATAATAATTCTGGCGAAAACGTTCTATCATCAAACAAGTTAATCACGAGGGATAAAAGGAGAGGAATTCCGGCAAAGATCGATCTTGAGTGGCAACACCTTGCGTATCGTATACTGCTTCTAACTGGCTGATTGCCGCTTCCACAGAAATCCGTCATACGGTCAAACGACGCGAGCCATTTCGCGGCACGCTCAGTACCGGCTATTGCGCCGTTCAATCGCGGCCCTCGATCATTTGTACTTTCCTATCTGGCGCATTTATCTCGCGTGCACAGTGCTGTGGTACCGGAGGGCACCGCTGGTAATCGAAACGGCTCGTTATCGCCCGGTTCCTACGACATCTAGAACCCCCGCGAGGAGCTTTATCATCGGCAACCACTGCGGCCGTAAACGAGTTGCATCGATCAGAAACGAACCACTTCTGAGGTGTCCCCATCGCGGTTGATGATAGGTTATTATTTTTGTTGCCTGCTCCTGGTGCCGCACACTATGAGTATCGATATAAGCGAGATTATTCATAAATCAAGACACATGTGGAGAATACACGTATGGCTTTTTCCATAACTGTTAAAAGCAGCGCAATGTTAAAAGTGAAGAGATATAAAAGATTTTCAGAAAGATACTTTAGCATCTTTATTTCTCCTTGTTTTCTTAGTTTGTTTAATTATCCGCAACTATCTATTTTGGCAATACATAGATCAAAGAACACAACGAGTGATCCATTACTTTGTGAGTATAACTGCTACCTACTACAATGCGTTTCGATCTGTCTACAATAAATAAAGAGGATAGCTAAATAAGAAGACTACATATAGTAGATCGGAAAGCTTGATGAAGCATATAGTTATTGGCAAATTTCATCATATACTTTCGCTCCTCATCTTGCAGCAGCTAAAGATTCTAACAACCTAAATCAATTATCACGTTTCGCACACCAGCAGTTGTACACCAATACTTATGAATGGAAGTGTACTTATCCCGTTGTGTATCGACGCGAACTCGATGTCGTGGGTACAAGGAATACTTCTGAAGATGCAGATTCGATAAAAAAGGAGACGAAGGAAGGTGAATGGAACGTTCGACGCGACGTTACCCGAAAACAGGCGACTGGACCAAGTCAGAGTTGCGATGGTCGGGTGAGAGGAAGGAACGGACCGAGCGAAAGAGGATAGAAAGGAGGAACTTACGCTGATAAACACGTGTAGCTTTTAGCAAGGCATCCCGAAGATCGTATCTTCGGTAAAATATGCCCTCGGAGGACAATATTAACTGCTTCGTGCTTCTGCAGGCTATCCTTGCCCCGTGCGACACCGACAACCGTCCACCCCGCGTCGAATTCGCGGTGCACGCGCTACGGCGACGCGCCAACCCTCCGGGATTCTTCGGCCGCCGCTGAATTATCGCCCGTCTGAATCCTTGCCGCCAACGTGCCGGTAATTAAGCGGCTTTAATTATTATTATACGCTGCACGCGGGTGGCGGCACCGCGTACACTTTATGATCCCCGCGTGCCTTTGACCTTCCGCACGACGGCCACGGTATTTTTAACGCGGCTGCGAAACTATCGGGGAATGCGCGGCGAACCGTACGGACCGTTCGTCAAAGACAGTTCCAACGACTTTTGGATACGCCCGAAAAAAAGAAGAAAGTGGATACAGGGGTTTGGGGGGAGAAAAGATGAATAAACGATAAAGCGACGGTGAATTAAGGGTGAGTGGGATTTTCTTATTGGTGTAAAAATAATAGACAGCATGGAAGGGGGTGAGATGTTCAATAGATAAGCTCGGAGTATGTGTCGCGTATTTTTAAAACATCCATCTTTCTTGCTTTATTAAACAGTTGGTTAGAAAGATGTTACTTTATAGAGATTGGAATATCCTGTTATTATGCAGAAGATACGAACACCTGAATGTACTTTGTATAATTAAATGCATAATGTCTTGTGTGAAGGTAAATATTTATGAAATTAGGAAATGATTACTCACTTATTAATATTCGGTAAAACTCCCGCGATATTAACCTTCGTGGTGAACGAGTTACCGAGGTATTTACTATTAGGTCGTCCGGAAAGTTTCTTTCGTTTTATAAGGAAACAAAGATGTACAACATTTTTCGTTTTACATTATTTCGTCGCATTTTGTTCTATCAAGATAAAAATTACAACGTTTGACAGATTAGGTTTCATGTATAAAGATGCGTTGTTGTGAAAGACGTGTCTGCAAAAGAAAGACACTTTTCGAACAACCTAATACCTTGTATTAATACCTTGTATTGTATAAATACTATTTGATAAACGCTATTTATATACTACTTGCGTCTGATGTAAAAGCCTTGCACGACGATTATAAATAAATGAAAAATAGCTAGTGTCGTAAGGAGAGAATTTTTAAACGAATTGCAACTATCGGTTACGGGTTGCTACTTTGAATACGTACAAAGGATGCTTACCTCATGCTACCAGAATTGAAAGTCTCGCGGACTAATCGTTTCCAAGAAACCGGCAAGCTTCTGCCGAACGTGACAAGATCGCGAGACGGAGATATTCTGGGAACCGGAAGGGAATAAAAAGCGCGACAAGGCAACGAGGCAGGTAGACAAGGAGAAAGGGTGTCGTTCGCGCAGATAAGCTCGCCCCCGCGCACGAATAAGAAGTAACAGCGACAACTGGCGATCCTGGCCGGCGATTGCACCGCGAGGTGAAACTTTATCGGCGCCTCACCGCTCGAAGAAGTTGTTCAACGAGCCATTCGTTCCTTTCTTTTTCTCCGCTTGCCCTTTTTTACTTTTCTTCTCGCCCTTTTCTTTTCCTTCTCTTTTTTTTCTCGCCCACCATCGGCCGGGGTTGGGCGGCAGACGATCCTCGGCGTTGTTGCATTAATAAGCTCGTATCGAGCGTTCATCTATGGAATCTCGCGTACGCGACGATGACGTACGGACCCGTTCCAGCTTACTGATGTCATTGCACGGCGCCGCCATAAGTTCCAGCCTGTTCGCTCGTTTCTTTCGCGGTGTACACGGAGAATGCCAAGCGATTACGCCAGCTGATATCGAGCCAGTAGCGCGGGACCGAAAAGGGCCGTCGAGAATCGAAAGCATTCGCGCGCGCCTAACGCGAGAAAAATAATCGTACCCTCGTGCTCGCCATCTCGACCAACCGATTCGGCCCTCGTCTAATTGCCAACGTTACCTGTAGCGATTTCTTGTCAACTTTCTATTAATTAGAGTTTACATCTTTGGAGTATTTTTGATTAATTATTGGTATTTTCTAAATAGTTGCTGTTTCGTATTCACGATTAGATCGCTTCTGTTGAAGTAAATTGTATCAGATATCCTGTATGAACGAAGATCGAAGATCGACGATTTATATTGAAATTAGTTTTTCATGGCATGGCTTGCAATATCCTGTTACTTTTCTAACTAGAATAGTGATACTCATTCGATGAAAGTACTATGCGTGGCTGACAAGATAGCTAGCGGAATACGGATGAAGGAAAATCTGTGCGATTTATGCTCTATTTTTGAGATCATGCAATAGAAAATGACATTAATATGTTAAAAGTTATTCAGATTTGCGTTCCTTCCGCTAGTCAATTTTCCAACCGTAAGAGATAATTTGTACTCGCAACAAATTCTAATTTGAACTCTAACCTCAATGTCAATTCTTTGTAACTACAGATTAAAGTTTTCTAAACGCATTAATTATGTATTAAATTTAATATTGCAAACAGCTAACACGTATGTGTATATCAATTAGACAAAACATATGGTAAGAGGTTAATCTCTGCTGGAACATTAATTATGTTTCCTAAACACATTAATTATATACTAAATTTAACGTGTTGCGAACAGCTAACGCGTATATATTAACCAAAGAAATCATAGAGCTTAATCTCTCTTAAAGCTCGTCTTCAATAAAATTCAAATTTCACACCCCAATAATTTATCATCCCCTTATCAGCCGAGAATAATCACTCCTTCCCATTGCCGATTCATCTTTCGCATCGGACGTTTAACCACGAAGTCATTAAATCATTACACTGGTCTCGTGAATTTACTTGAAATCGACTTCGATTCCTGAGAACCTCCGTCTTCATCTTGTCGATTCAGGTGCCATTGAGCGCGGTCGTAAAGGTACCATAATGCGTCTCGCTGTTGGATGAAATTTTTCAAGCGGGGCAAGAGAGAGTCTTCCCTCTCGTGGAAACGAAGAAGCGTGGACGTTGTCTACGGAGGTACGAGCTAAAAGTTGTTCCCTTCGTCGGGGTTTTATAGGCGGTTCATCGTCGAGTGGCAGGTGGAGGCGTATATGTACGTGTTCGCGCGTACCAACGGGAAGAAAAAAGGAAAGGAGGAAGAGGACGAGGAGGAGGAGAAGGAAAAGGAAAAGGTGGAGAAGCGGTTTATACCGCGCACGCACGGACATAGGAGGCATTGCGATTGCGCTCTCACGACGATGATGATCGAGCACGCCGGCATGAGTCTGCTTCTTTTACGCGTTCATAATTGAGATAATCTTTACCGAGCGAGAGGAGGACCGCCGGTATGTGGATTTTTCCGATCGAACTTCTTTTTTTTCCCGAGGATGTTCGCGGGCCGTTACGCGCCGGTACGACGATTGCTTCGAATCGCCGATTTATGGAAGCGCGGAAGCAACACGGTTGACTTCGGGCTGTTTTTAGAGCGGCTGTCTGCGCTGATCCGCAGCGACGAAGGGATAATTTGATTCGGAACGTGAGCTTATTGCATTGTTTCGTTGAAAGTTTCGAGATCATATAATTGTCGAGTGATTTGTAATTTTTCCCTCCTCTTGTTCCTCTTGATGTTCCTCGATGTTATTATACCGCGTTTCGCTAAAATTATGAATATTTTAATGCGTCGAATCCATAGAAGATGGCTAGTTAATTTATTCGGAGATCATTTTCACAAATATGAAACGAATTCTACGAACTCTATGTCGTGACAGATTATGTAGAAGCAAATTAATAAATGTAATTAAGAGCGTCGTGATCGATGTACGCTGTTAATCCGAAATATGAGAAAACTATCCGCGCTAGATCGCAATAGATCGAAGACAAGACATTCACGATACCTGTGATCAGTTTTTATGATTCGTCTTTGCATACGTTAATTTATATCGCATTTTTGTCGTATTCCTTACACTTTACTAAATTCGATGAGAGAAGCACAGACGGTGTGAGAGAATTTTGAACAGGTTCGAGTATCGTTCTAATCCAGCGCTACGTCCAGTCGGAGGATAGATGCAGTCCGTGTAGGCAAGGCAAAGGAGTCAAGGCAGCTGCCTCCGGAGATGCGACGTGGCTCCTGTACGCGCAACCAACCAGCAACTCTCATTCCGTATTGACATCAAACTGTCAAAAGGTTGCGAAACCAACCGAAACGGTCGAAATCAATTTATTCTTCGTAAGCACGTCAAACCAGCATCGATCAAACTTGCCACCAAATTTCTACCTCTCCTTTCAAAATCCAAGATAATCGTACAAACAAAGTAAAAGTAAAAGCGAACACTTGTCACGCCACTCTGTTCCTTCAGCGATGAAACTCACTCCTTCAAGCAACACCCATAAAACAGGAAGCAAGAACAAAAAGTGCAACAAGAATTCCAATTCCGATCCTCGTAGATTAGATCTACGTTGAACCAAGTGGTCAGCAGGTTACCGGTTGGCGATCGAAACGATCGGTCGGCATGAGAACCACGATGATTGGACCCAATTACAGGTGGCGCGGGCGTGCTCAGGACGTTCTTGTGTCCCTGTCCGAGGCGCAGCTCGCGTTCGACCATCCTCTCTCTCCTCGTTCACCTATCCCTTCTCTTTCTGTCCGTTCGTTGAGGTTCCTCTCCTTTTCTCGAGACCGTAAGGTCCGCCTATGCCGTGTACGAGTCTGCATGTTTCTTGGCAGGTGTATACACGCATTTCCCTTCCGTCGCCTCGCCCCACGACCGTCTACCCCTTGCCCCAATCCCCTCTCCGTTCCCCTTGGTTCACCGGTACCTTTCTCCACCGCCCGCGCCAAGGGAAATTAAACCCCACTTAAGCTCGCTGATTATCGTTGTCACGTACTCCGCGTCGTTGGTCCGCGAGTGCTCGAGAAACGAGCCTTGGCCCAGCGCTTGCAAAAACTCCGCCCGGGAGAAGCGACGCGCAAAAACTGGAGAAAAGGACGGGACGACCAGAAGAGAACGCAAGTCCCCATCACGGAACGTCCGTCGTTTCCGTTTCGATAAATTGAATTTCGAGACAGCCAGAGTTAGAGGATGAAATTGCTTTTATTTCTATTCTTGGCTTCTTTTTTGGTTTTTCAAGTCTGTTTTGGTTTAATGGTCGATTTAGAGGCGCTTCCTCGGTTTGATTCGAGCATTCGACTCGACTAATTTTACCCGGAGATTGCGTTCCATGCGCGGTCACTGCTTTGGGGTATTCGATTCGTCTTCGTAGCGCGGGTTACCGATTCGACTCGCGTCTCCTCGCTTCGACTCGGATGTTTGATTAATTTTGTTTTTATATCCGGCATTCGATACACGTTTCGCGGATTCGTTAGTCACCGCCGGTGACCCGTGCATGTCGTGCTTTCTTTCACGCGTTTCTGTGAAATCGTGAATTAATGTCGACCAGAGAATTCCTTGGAAATCTGTCTTGCTTCGTGGCAAAGAAGATTGGGGAGAGAAGGTTATTAACTCGGCGTCATTAAAATTCTGTTCGCGTCATGTGTTCTCCGTATTTATTGGTGCATATCTTCGAATGTCATGAAAATCGGCGTTCTGGAAAGGAAAGCAGCGGTGTTTTCCACTTCGCGAAATTGAAGTTCGCTCCGAGGACGTGGTCACAGATAGTCGTGTCGCGATCCTGCGCGGGTCAACTCGAAAACAAGCAACGGATACGTCGTTAAGAAGGAATTCTGCTATCTCTGGGGTGAATTGCAGCGACACGATACTGAAATCGCACGGATCGTCGAACAACTGTCGCTTTGCCTCTCGTGTTGCATCGTTTTCCCATACCGCTCGTAAGAAAACAAATCGACGCTGTGGCGTTTCTCACGCGCGACAAAATAAAAAGCAAAAAGAAAAGAAAGTAAAATACGGAGAAACCATATTTCAAAGATGCTACTTATTCGAATCAAAACTCAATCTACCGAACGAACGCTGCGCTCTTAAATCACCGCTGCTAAAATTAATTGGTCCGCGCTAAGAGCGCAGAAAGCGCGAAAGAGAAACACGAGGTGGATCAATTGTAAAAAGAAAACCAAAAATGGAACAAAGAAAAAGAAGATAGAAAGCAGAACAGCACAGAAGGAGACTCGAGAGAAGAAGAAGAAGAAACGCGTCGAGAAACGATAAGAAGAGCAAAGGACGAGGACGGAGATGAAATTGGGGAGAGCAGGGACGAGAAACGGACACGTGAGAGGGGGGGGGATAGCGTATCAAGCCTGGATTTCGCTATAATGAATTCCACCCTCAATGGGTAATCACGGGTCTCGCTCGATTACCCGTCTCTCCCTCTCGGGCACGATAGAAAGGAGCAGAATGTTTGGCTGGAAGGAGAGGAACGAGGAAAGGGTGGCTCTGGTTCGGGGCCCTGGAATAGCACTTAGGGCCCTATACGTGCCTCGGATGATACCCTACAAGGTAGCAGGAACGGCAGCCGACGCTGGCGGCGTGGTAATGTTTTAGTGCACGGAGGCGGAGGCGTGCTCTGGTAGTTAGGTTCGCCTTCACCGTCGTTTCTCGGTGTATATATTCGTCGAGCAGCGGTCGGTCGCGTTGTTGTCGGCCGTCGTAGTTGTTGTTGTTGTTGCTGGTGCAGTCGACGCGGTGCATCGAAGGGGGCACAACGTGCACGCTATCATTAGGAGAAGCAAGAATGAGGGGACGGTAGGAGGATGGATGAGATGGACGTTCCCTCCTTTCGCCTCTCCCCTCTCGTCTCCCACTTTGTTTCTTTCTTCTTCTTCTTCTTCTTCTTCTCTTTCTCCTTCTTCTTCTTCTTCTTCTCCTCCTTCTTCCGCTGCTGTTTCTGCCGCTCCTCTTCCGAGTCTTATACACGTAGCACCACGGAGGAACGTCGGTAGCAGAGTCGCGCCTCGGGCTACGGCTCTTTTATATGTGGAGCAACCACCTCCCCGCAACCTGTCCCGCGTCCCAGCATCTCGCTACTCTCTTTTCTTTCCTCCGTCGCGGTCCTCCCCCAAGGCTCGGACGCCGCTTCGTCAAACCTCGTGCACACCGGCCCAGTCGTAACGGAACCCTTCTGGAATCAGTAACGAGACGCATTTTCAAAGGTCCAACAGCGTTCGGTTCGGTGATCGAGCTTCGAGTAAGATTACACAGGTGGTCCGCTTTTTTCCTGAACGTATTCGAGGAATATTATTTTACCGTGCCAATTGGAGATCCAGGTGTTTGAACCAGGTCAACTACCGCTGAGGGAGACGCGTTTCTTCCTTAAGCAATTCTGTTTTCGCGTAAATCGGGAATCTCGCTGCAACGAAACTATTACACCCTTAACAGAATAGCGATCGACCAAAGACTACTCGTCCGACCTAATCTTTATCAATTTTACGGGCGGTAGCTCGCCAAAGGACGATCTCGATTAAATGTAAATTCTAATCAGCCGGTTGCGCGTCCATCTTGTTTCCTCCCTTTGGTCCCGGACTGATTACAGGTCGCATGTCCGGCAGGTCGGTGCTTGACGATTTTTTTTTTTTTTTTTTATCGACGCCGCCGTGTCAAGCCCACGCATCTGGACCCGCGTCGGCGAGACGCGTGAATGAAGAAAACAGTAAAACCGCGGTTACTCGCATGAGCCAGAGTTTGGCGCGTTCGTGTGCGTGGCTATCCGGCGGAGAGCGCGCGAAGCGCAAATATCCCGTTTTAAAGCGTCGTTTGCATATTGCGCCTCGAGGCGGCGCGTTTTCGGCCGGCCAATAACGGTGGCCTGCCACTTTCCACTTGGCTATTTCTTTTCTCTTTTTCTCTGCCGTTCGTCGGAGGTTCGCTGTCCGTTTCCCGGCTTCTGCGTCTTTCTCTCGTTTCCACGGCACACGTGTACTCGCTCGCGCGCATGCCTCCAGGAGGATTATTTCAACGACGATTTCTCGGAGCCGCTGCGCGAGCAAACCGGAGGACCCAACGATTCCCGGAGAGTCGACCGATCATCCTCGATCACGCATGTCGGCTCGCCGCTCATTCTGGCATCACCCCAATCACCCAGGGCGTTCCCTCGGTCATTCACGCGATTTCCATTCATCCGAAGCTCGGCCAGCGAATCGATCGCGAGCAGACATCACGCTTCTGCTCGGACCTGTAGTTACCGCAGACCATTTGCGTTCAACGATGAGTTTGCTTATAACGTCCGGAGATTGAACCGGTATGAAATAGGGGAACGATGGAAACGAAGGGATAGAAGAGCATGAATTTTGCCTCCTGAATTTAACAAACTTTTCCAAACTTCAAATAATTCCCTTCATTTGCTAATATATTTCGAAGATTTTTGGATTAGCGTGTGATGTTTGGATTGTCAGAACATAGAAGATCAAAGCGGTGAAAAGAAGAGAAAATGGTCATTTATCTGGGCTGTAGAATCTGACAAACTTGAATCGGTACACGTAGAAAAAAGGGGAACAAGGCAGCTGCAAAAAGGAAAAGAACTAATTTAGAGAAATTGAAACCAATCGACTTTAGATAATGATATTTGTAGATATTTTTGTTGATTTGCAGTAACGGCACAGGGGTAGTACTGATATGTAACTTACTAACGAATTATGTAATGACTAGTGGCTATGCTTGTCATATTCTTATCGAATCAACGTGTTATAAATTTCGATCATACATAAAAACGTGTGGCGATAGTATACGCGCATGAAAGTTACGCACGATTCATCAAAGTAGCTGTCAGTTTGCGATATCGCTATTTGAATCAATCGCGGTAGTCTTTACTTTTAAAATAACAGACATGTTACAAAACCAAGCAATTGCACGACGTTCGGCACTTGTGCATTTCATTTTTGTTATTACGTTACTAGTTCTAAAAATCAATTTTGTCGTGTCATTATATTCTACACAATAACTGTGACAGCAAAAAGAGTATAATCACCGAGAGTTCTTTTCTTCATCCTGTCACAATTGAATTACACCCTGTCAAAGATAATCAAGTGACACATACATGTGAACGATGCCGCACACAAACGTGCTTCTACAAAATGCCACGATAAATTAGTTGTATTTTCACGGCACAATTCCCGCGCAAAGACTCGTCCAACGTATGCACCGGCAGTTAACCACGATCGATCGTTTAACACGGCTTAGCATTTTCTCCGCGCTGTCCGATGTCCGATCGCCGTATTTCAGGATTAACCCGTGATGAACTTTTCTCAGCGAACAGACGCTCGCACGTGAACATCTCCAACGTTCCTCGGTCACGGCCGCTCATAAATCCATACCTAAACACCCGTATGGCGTACGCTGCTTTCCCCTTACGCAAGTAATACGCAAGATAAAGCTGGTCGTTGTCATTTGGAGCGTGTAATTATCCGATAGAAAATGATGAACATGAAAATCCTATTGAGATTTCCATACGTCGTTTCTACATATGTTAATGAACTGCGAATATATCGCGTCTATTGGAATAGAAATGAATTTTTAGATATTTTCTTTTTGTTACGTTGTCCAAAATAATGTTTCCATTTTATGCATATTTATCCATATTACATAACTTTCAACAGAAATAGTTAACAACTGTTCAAACAAAGGGATAATGTAAAATGTAAACAGTGCTTGTGATAAGTCACGAAATAAAATTATTTTACGTCATAGCAAATTTATTAAAACCCATTTATTAAAACTTCTCTTAACAGCTATCAATCTTTAAACAAAAGCCAACATCTGCAAGCCAGCCCCTAAATCGTATGTTTAATACCTATTTTACCAACAGAACAAATTGCCGATTGTACACAATTCTCGCTTTCACAAAGTCTTCTCGTCATTTTAACCTCGACAAGCCGCTCGGTAATTGTGATTAATTACCGCGTTAACACTTTTAACAAACGTGAACAATGAGCCAGCGTCGAACACAGTACGCACCTGTCGTAACCTCGCGCGTCTCAACCCGCCTCGCGTCCATCTCGCGACTTCTTAACATCCACCGCGAAACGAGGTTGCCCATTCTGGTTGATTACCTCGTCAAAACTCTCGAAACGACTGGTCCAACCGCCACTTTTCGCTGACTCGATGTAGATTTTCGGAGCGTCTCGCGGTAGATTGCGAAACGTGCTCCGAAACCTTCGAGAAGGGAAGAAGATCGTTCGAGATGGATTCGATTGCTGATGCTAAGAGGTGGACTAATAGTGAATGGATTTTACCAATGACGCGCGACAGTTCCCATATTCTGATCATAATTCACTTCGCGACGCACGACGAGCAGGCTTTTAGTCGCGATAACAGATTTACAGGCAAATTTCAAGACGCGAGTGTAATGGACGTTAAGAATAGACGTTGGCATGGCCTTGCTAATTCGGCTATTATTTCCAACAACGTTCGGTAAGGTACCTGAATTCTTCGGAGCTTCATGGACGATCGATTGGCTTCTGAATATATACCGCAGGCTTTTCAGAATAGAACGTTGAAGCTGCTACATTTTCGACGAGTCTTTGACCTCTTTTCCGTCGATTTTCACAATTTTATCCTTAACTTTCATATTTCCACGTTCTTACTTCATTATATCATAATATACTTGCGCTACATTGCTGTAATAACGACGTCGCGCTACCATTATACTTTTAATATAACTTTGTTTCGATATTAACGTAACGATTGAAACTGTCCAACGCAACATCCCTTTCTGAAACACACGCGATCGGCTTATCCCTTAGAAACTTCTGCGTAGCGGACGTCCACGCGATGTTTATTCATTTCGGCTGCGCTATGTAACGTCTTAAAGGCTGACGAACAATTACAAGTAATTGACACGCTATCCCACCTTCCCTGTAAGCCTGTCTCCGCAACAACGAGGAGTATCAAACAAATACGAGCCTCGCTCATCTTTAATGAAAGAACGTAACTTCGCATCAGCGTCCGACATCGACTGTTTAATACGGTTGGACCAAGTTGAAAACGGCGAAAGCCGGATGGTACAATTTGCCAGACGATTCTACAAACGACTCGGTTTTTTTGAGGGATTAAAAGTCGAACGGACGATCGTTGTTCGACTGGGAGATCGTGTACGCTTTAATGACCGTCAACCCTTCTCGATGTCGAGAACGTACGAGTGGGCGTGACTGGGGGCAATTTGGGAAAAACATAATTTAGCAGGCGTGGCCCACCGCACGCAAGGTGCAACGAAAATGAGATTTTTTATCGTACGTCATCGCGGTGCGAGAAAGACAGCGCGAGGCCTGCCCCTTTTCTAACGTTTCGACTTGCCTCTCGCGGCTGAAACACCGCCATTTTCTTCCCTTCGAATCGATCCTCAGCTTTGTTCCAAAAAAATGTATAGAAAAATAATGTCAACTCTTTGACAGTGAATGAAAATAACGAAGAGTTTGAAATCGTATTTTTTATTTTACGATTTCTTGAATTTCTGTCTCCCTTTTTATAATAATCGATTAACCAACAATATCGGTGAAACGACAAATTTGAAATTATAGGTTGTAGACCATTTATGTAATTTGTAATTTGCATTTCACTTTATTGCTACGCTAATTGCTGTCGTGCAGGAATATTTATTGATAATATTAATTTGTAAGCTACAACGTGACAAGTTCTGCTAATGATATTAGTTGAATTATGCAGAAGGACCTAGTATCGAGTATACAAATATATATCTTCAACTTTACAACAGGAGATAAATATTAATAATTACGTTACGTATGATGACATCCAAGATGTGAAATTTATAGTAGCCTATTTAGCAACCTGCCTGAATTTCTCTGGTCGCATAATACAAATTCATTTCGTTGGATAATAAATGATATTGATAAAATTGAGATTCCCTTTCTTTTTAAAATTCGAAAGCGAAATATAATTTCGCTGAACGGAGATTTAAAAACTGTTTATTTTATGCAATTTTACGTAACGTAATTTTCCCCTCAATTAACGGACAGGTATAATCGTGGCTGGTAATTTGTGCGTTTCGATTGCTGCCATGGTGCGTGACGATTGACATGAAAGAGATCGCACTTCAACCAGACATAAGGTTCTTACGTTCTCGAGCTGGTTAACACGTCCTAATTGGCGTCTCCGCTGACGGAAAGGCTTTCACTTCGTCGTCAGCCGACGTCGGTTCTGTCGAATCGATTCGTGTAATTAAATCGGGGTACGGTTAAGGACCAAATCTTACGAGCGAAAGAAAAACTGTTTCCGTAATACGGTACACCGATATATTACGTGTCAAATGAGAGCATTTTAATTTCAAACCATCTATCGTGTTAGGCACATCGTTACAGTAAGAAAACTAATTATCTGTAACATGACAAAGTGGAAAGAAATATCATTTTTTTAATTTTCAAGTGGTTTCATTGCGTCGTAAATAGACGAGTTGCAGTTACTGGAATCATTTGCTTAGTTTTGACGTGTATTCCGTATCCTGTACGATGCAAATCTAATACGTAGAATACAAAATGATAAATTAAACACTCCATAATTATTTAACACGAGTCAAACATAAACCAAACTGTCTTAGATAGTGATAGGATTCGTATGTCACGTTCTACGTAAATATAAAAAGAATAATTAATAAAAGCGCATTGTTGCGGACAATTTGTCATATATCGTACAAAATCCATCGTATCAAGTGATATTCATTGTAACAGTTAATGTAATTAGCAATAAGCAACAGCGGGTAAAGTAACAGTCCATATCACTTTCTTTTTATAAAATCTAACACATTGCCATAATGAACACATATTGTATCACGTATGACGGAGGCCTAAAATTCATTATCAAATTTTCACCTTCTTCCAAATGCTTACAAACCTTCTCATAAAGCTTTGAAACGAAAATCCACAAAAATATTAGACCTATCATTATTCTTCGCTCGAAAGTATACTTCACGAAAATATTATCCAAATGGCACGAAAAAACTTTTCGATTTATTAACGATCCCAGGGGTTAGTGTCACTGAGCAGTCAAGCGTCTCGTTCGCCTTTCCAGCTAACACGAAATGCAACGCGCGCGGACAATGCGCGCTCACACGCACGGGCATGCGTGTGCGTCGCGCGTCTTTCATAGGAATCGCACCTGTCCAGGACTCGTCGGAGCCGCGAGCCTTAAACCTGTCGGCGGGATTCATACCGACTCGGATTGATATATCTGCGCCGCTCGCGAATACTTTTCCTCCTCGGTCGACCCACCGGCGCACTTTTTTCTTCTCTTTGTCCGTCCGTCCGACGCGCGAGTCTCGAGGCGAGTGGCGCGTCATGAGTCACGATCGAACGCGTTGGTGAACGTGGGAAGACGACAGGGGAGAAACGGAAGTGACGATGGTGATTCTATGGCAGCGTCTTTCAAAAGGGAGGAGTGGTTTCTCGAGAGATTTCCTTTTTGTTTGCGAGCTTGCCGAGGTTTGTTTGATTGCTTCGCTCGGCTGTTTCGAGGGTCGAGATTTATCTTTCGATGCCAGTGTTACAGTGGCATTGTGAAACAACCTCCTAAGGAAAATACGTTTCAACTTGAAATTGTTGTCAAATTAAGACGAGGATGATATAATTTGAAATCTCTTAATAAGAGACAGATTCCTTTCGTTTGTAGCTTTGTAGAAGTTTGTCCGATTGCTTCGCTTGGATATTCGAAGAATTGAAATTTATCTTCTGAGAATACCGCTTATAGCTAAGAATACTATGAGATATCGTAATCAGTATAAAAGATACCTAGGTTTCGATGATCAGTGAAATTCATGAATTTTTGTCAAATTAATTCTCCGATTGCTTACTCAGAGATCTCGTAATAAGAAAGATTCTTCCGCTGTCGGAGGGACAATGTTGACTAGACAGCGATGTTCCCGGGTTTCCGCATCAATCGACGTCAAAAACGATCGTAATCGATTGTCACATCGACCCCGTGACACCATCCGATCGATCAAGCGTAAATTGAGCGTATCGAGCGTACGGATAAATCAGCGGCACGCTAGCAAAAGGAGATAACGAAATTGGGTTGCAAAAAATTGGACAAATTACCAGGACCCAATTAAATTAATTCGCACCTTCGTAGCAGTCGACTTAATTGCCTCTCTCCTTGCACGGCGATAAAATAATTACGATGATTACGGCTCATGTTAGCGCATCGTGTTGCGGTGAAAACTTCGGTTTGCGTGAAACGGTTGTGGGTCGCCAGGAAATCTCAACGAAAAATCATCGTCCGATCGTTCGCATTTGTCATTAGTGGCACGCACTCGCGCGCAGAAGCGTGCTCGAGCTATTACACGCTTGCATAACAGCCAGGTGAGCAGCGGTGCACCACGACGATGACGTTGACGCTAATTAATGCTGAGTCGCTCGTTTGCATGCGTGAAAACGATTTTTACCGGAGAGCCGTGCTAAGTGTCTTGTGTCGCGGTTGGGTTCGTTAGTCGGGTGGGTGGTGAGCAAAGCGGAGAAGAGGATCGAGAGTAAGATATCCGCTGAACCAGCGTAGATCGACTCGACGAGGACGATCGATCGATCCTTCTATGTCGCCTGGCGAATGTCGTTCGAACGTAAACGCGAACCCGAGATCGCTATCGATGGATCCAGTGAGTGATACGCCTTGCAGAGGCGTCGCATCGCATTTCGTTCGTCCCTGATTGTATTCAGATTTAATTGGGAATGAAACGTACATTGTATCGAGACGATGGGCGGAGGTTTCAAATTATCATTATTTATACAGGTGGATAATTTTCATTGAAATTAAGTATGCAGCGATACAGCAACATGCTTGAAGTTCAATATTAATAATAAGCAAAGGTAGAGAAAAATGATGGTACAAATATTCCTTGTGACAAACAAATTTATGAAAATGAATCGTCTATTTCTTGATGATCGAACGTTAACTGGACTACTCACGTAATAAAGTTGGCAAATTTACAAAGAATAAAATTAACGTAGAGATAATATCGCAAAGATCGTTAAGTACCCAGAATTGATTTTGAACGCTATGTAATTCTATATCGTGGAGTTAATGCAATAGCTTTAAGGAGAATAATTCTGTTGAGAATTGTGGATCTTAATCGCCGATATAAAAGTAAAGGAACACTAAGGTTACTCTTAGAATTCATATTAAAACAGTTTTAAATTTATTTAATAAACGATTTCCAGGATCTTCGTCGATATACATTTGCACGCGTCTCAGCACTCTTTTTGTCTCACCATCTTCCGTATCACACTGCCAACAGAACAGTTACATTTATCTGTTTTTCGAGACACATACTTCCACACACTCATATTCGCATACGTGTGTCACTACTACACGGTCAATCTAGTCTAGCACACAAAGTTATACATATCTCAATAGATTCGAATGTTCTGAACGAACAAATTGGTAGAAACTTGAAAAGGCACGAGCCTAAATATTAATTTTCGCTACTGGAATATACTTCAGCTACTGCTCGTTTTCTCTAAAGAATGCTACATGCCATCCTTGGTGGCACCGCTGCACGATGCTTTAATTTAAGACTTCGCTATAACACGGTTCTAATATACGTGTCAGACTGCTGTCCACAAGCTAAGTGAAATTTGAAACAAAGTTGCGGGGGTGTTGCTATTTTTGCGAGTTCCTGTCACGTACTAATAATATTTCCTTTGATGTACTCGTCGTCGTTCAACGTCCAATCAATCCGCTCACAGCCGCTCACCTTTCAAAAGCCGCCATTCTACGTCGAAAAACGAAAGCTAGTAGATCCACTCGATCGAATTGGTTTGAAGGCGACCCGCGAATCACAATTCTATACGTGAGAGGTTACCTAAGAGGCAAAACTTTCAAGACGAAATATTAATTCGTTGAGGGAAGATACGACGCGCAACTTTAGACTGGAAACTTTGAACTGTGCGTGAATATACTCGTTCTACTGCATCGTTGTTAACAAGAAATCGAATGGTTTTAGTTAGAGATTTATATATATTTAAGCCGATAAAACTGATACGTTATATAAAAATGTAAAGTCTTTCAAATACCACAGTAGGTAGTTTGATTTGAAATTTGTCTCATATCGGTAACGTTAAAGCAAACGAGATAATTGGGATTCTTTAAATCTAGTAAAACTATACATATTTGGAAGCGTGCAAAAACACTGTTCCTATAAAATAGCCGCAATATAGAAGCAATGAAATACTGTTTAACATCCATTTTACGAAATATGTTATTTGTAAAACAGGTTGGAAGCTAGTACCAATATCGAGCCTAATCACTAATTATATATTTATTACCACATTCTATCGACTTATTACGCGCCAGTTCTTCCATTAAATACCACTCTATTGCATAATGTATATTATTAAATAACGATAAATGGATGCTGTTACAACAATATAAAACTTTTCTCGCTATAATAATTTCGCAACAAATTAATTACATGATTTATATTTATTCTCGTGTTTATCGTTTTACTGTAACGCGGCAGCAAGCAGAAAAAGAATATCGTCGTTCGAGATAACGATGTATATTTAAAAAGTAAATTCGAACAACTTTTCATCTTGATCGATATTAAAATCGCCAAGTTAAATCCACAATCGCAGCAACGATAGCCGCAACAGGCTTCAATTGACCGTACGGTACTGCTTTAGTTAAAAAAGAAGACTAATCGCATCACGTTTGCGCGCACAACCCAAAGAAACGAGAATTCGCACTTCCTTATGACAATCTAATCGTTTCACTTCTTTTTTCTTCTTTCGCTGGAATAACGCTGGCACATTCATGGTCATTTGCAGAGCTAATTTATCAAGGCGGCCTCGCGAGCAACTGAAATTAATATTCCCAGCTCGTAGATCACCTAGCCGGTGGATTTTAATGGAAATGTTGTTTTTTCTCCCATTACTTGAAAATAACGCCGCGAAGCACCAGAATTTAACGCTCGTTTCGATATGCCGTATCACGAGGACGTTTCAGTTCTTGGGGTTCGAGATTATCCTAATCAAGTTTGTTTTCCTCGTCGTTCCAATGCGTTCCGGATTAAGCTTGGTAGTTAATTACCATTCAATTAAACGTACGCGCAACCGCATCAAGACATATTATGACTTTACAACTACTATCGTTTTCTATTTAACTTCCACGAACACAGTTTCCGATTCTTTTTATTATGCGTACATATACATGACACGACTCGTGCAGATCGATCTAGATTAAAATTGTATACTGTCTATCTAAAAAGTATAATTTCTACTAACGTTAACTTTTACAAAATTCTATTCCCTTCTATTCATTTCCTTAGTTAGATCGAGTCACGTCAAAATTATGTAATGTACAATTTCTAGCCAACTGATCAACTTGTTAAAAAATTCTAGCCTTTTCAAATTTCCTCTTAAAGTAAATACTTTACGACCAGACTTAGCGATAAATACATTTCTTCTAGGATAACGATGCAATTAATACACCAGTGAAACCAATCTTCGAAATTAAAAAAAAAAAAAGAAAAAAGAGAAACGCTGCGCCGAACAACCAACGACATTGAATGGCGGCGCCGCGTTGCGTTGGCGGTGGTGAACGGATAATAACGCGGCGGTCGCGCGAACCGGCGTCGTAGTAAAATCTCTCAATTTGTTACCGCGGCGTCCGTCTATCGGGTTCCTTTTTGGTCCTTCCTGGTCGCAATCTTATAAGCAATGCTCTTTCGCGACCAGTTCTTGCACGGTGCCGGCTTCGCGCCAATGAGATACGCCACGAGAAGAGATTTTTTTCCCGAACAGGCAATTTACGGTAAAATTGCTCGGCGAGGCGTGAAGAATTTTGAGAGGCGTGCAACAAGTGGTTGGGTGCAACAAGTTATTGCCGGCGACGTCTGGCTTTCCAACGCGCGCGGCCCGTGCTTCGTTCGTTCCTTCTTCCTTCTCTACTAGCACCTTTTCGCGCCGCGAAATTCTCCGATTCACCGCGTTCCACCTTTCGCTGGCGACAAACTCTTCACCGTGAAGGAGAAAACACGGAAGAAAAATCCATGACCCTGTGGTAGAATTCCAGGCGATGGCACAAGGACGAAAAGAACTTACAATCGAGCGACGGTAACGAGCATCCGCGAGAATTTCAATCCCTCTCCTACGTAATTTTCACGACGTAGTCACTGGCTAACTACAATGATTATTTTCGTCTATGCCGCGAGATTTTTCACAGCAGAATGGGAGACCCGTTATTCAAACGCGTTATCTCGTTTACAAGGGAGAGTAAAAATCACCACTCTCTCGAAACTGTTCGTTAAGTTTCACGGGAACCGAGTCGCTTGTTCCTGGCTTCCTAGAGAGATACGATCGACGAGCTTCGATGGGGATTAGAGGGAATAGATTACGTGGCATTTCCTGTCGTGTATTTTTGGAGATGGTCTTTTTATTCGCGAAGAATCTCCTATCGCGTTTCAATTCCATTGTCGTTTCCGTACGAGCTTCTCTGAAGTCGAGTTAATCAACTGAACTTCTCGTTTGTAGTCGGACACTTTATATTAACGTCGAACTTCTTAAAAAACTAATTACTTACTTGCAAGTTTATAGTAAAGTAAGTAAAGACGTAAAGAATCGAAAATTCCCAGGCAAATGTAGCAAACTAACGTTTATTGTCATCGTCACTTTACTGTACTTTTCAATTTATTGATCCGTGTAAGTATCTAGGCAACTCATATACGAAGAAATAAGAAAGAAACTGATACTTCCATTCTTCCTATCTTTTGAAACTAAAGATATAGTTAGATCGCGAGAGTTCCATCGAAAGTTCCATTTGATCATCCCGAGGAACCATTGGATCGCATAGTAATCTTATAGTAAGAGAATTGGTCGGACGTCCTGGACGAAGGCCAAGGCGAGTCGAGGTACAGGACGTCCGCTTCAAATAGTAACGAGGAATTAGCGGTGGCTATGGTCGATGTGCAGGGCAAGGAGGGGAATGATCGTAACGTTTTCGCACGGTCTGTGCATCGTCGCGGCGTCTGCAACGACAAAAAAAGCTGCGATGAACGTCCGTCACGGCGTCGTTCCGTACGATCGAAAGCGCAGAAGGAAACTGGAAGATCGAAAGAGAACGTCGTGGAAAGAACGGAAGGAAGACGAATGGTAAACGCCAACTAGCTTGCGTGGGTGGCTGTCTGTGGCTAAAACGTGACCAGTAATATTGTTCCGTCTCGCGGCTTACGTAATGATGTCTCGTGAAACGAACAGCGAAACGTTGCGGGACCTTGCGTTCACGTTTCCTGAAATTCCGCGGATGTTCCGCCACGCTGACAGGTATCGTCGCTCTCGTTTCGAGCACTGCCGCTTATTTTCGTCGACGCGATGCGACGTGCCGAGTTCGAAACAGTCCGTGGTCTGGTGGACGGAGCGATTACGCGGTGCAACGACAAATGAGTCGCGTTTATACATACACAACGTGTTTCCAGTTGTACGAGCGTGAGAGGAACCGCGTTGGGGAAGTTTTGAAAAACTGGTTGGATTGTATGTTTGTTCTAATTCGTCCATGTGAGAAACGTTTCGTTGCGGTAGAGTTTCTTTTATTGGAACGAAATTTTAATTAGTATTTGATCGAATGTGAACTATAATATGAACGTAAAATCGTTGGTGGTGGGAGGAATTATGTTTATCCTTCGATTCAGATGGAGTAAAATTCTATCTAAAGTAGCAGTGCTTCGTTAACCGATCATGGATCCGATTTTGTCTAATTATCGAGGTAGATATATTTCTAGAAAGTCTCAAGAACAAGTTGAGTATAGATGCTTGGCATATCTGTTTATTTAATCCACAAAAGTATTTTTCGAGGGCAAAGACACTTGTTAGAGAAACATTTGATGAAAATAACATATAAGTCGATACAACTAGCAAGTATTCCAACACTTTCGCAAAATTATTACACGTGTTGAAGTGATCGTCACTTCTGAGAAAACTCAACATCTGGTCTTCGGTTTCTCAACCGCCTAAGGTCTTCGAAGGCGCATAGACAAAAGAATGCGTTTAGGAAAGGCCATAAGCGGTACACGTCCGACGTTGGTTAAGGCAGTTGTCTTTAGTCTCAGGGTAACGTTGCTAGCGAGAGGATCTGGATCGGCTTACATAGTACCACATATTTTGTAATTTACTATTCACAATATATACACTTTCAATACCTTGCAGTTTGCTCACGCATTTCTTTAATTCCATCCACTGAATAACCTTAACAACACGTAACACCACGTGTTCGCTCCTCAAAAAATCAGTTCTAAGAACTGTCGAGGATTAACGATGACCATTTAACGAAACAAATTCCCAACCAGCTAATACGCCGCTACTATAAACATGTAGTTTAATAAGAGTTTCTATTAGAAGGTGCAGAATCTTGAAACAGTGCCGAGAGCTGCATATCGGCGCCACAACGACGTTCCATGGGACGGGACTCGAAAAACGAATACGTTAGCCAGTGCGCGTACACATAATTTTCCAACCAATTTTACCGCGGCCTCTCCGCCTATTCTCAGATAACGGCTGGTCTCAGTCAGCGATCGCGTTAAGCGGCAGCGTTGCAGGGTGGCAATAACGCCGTCATCGACGCCGCCTTAGCTCGTAGCAGGCGTTACGGGCTCCGGCTCGCGGAATTACGCTTAAGGTCTCTTGCCAGAGGAATGCAACTAAAGCGAGCGCTGACGATTCGCCGAGGGGGCAGCCTAGTAAAACAAGGAAGGAGATACACCATAAGCTGTTTGTAGGAGAAAAATGAAAGTACGAGGCGGACGAACTAGGCGGAAGAAAGGATGTTCGAGGAAGGGCGAGGAGGTAAAAGGATCGAAGAAAATTATCAAATGGAAGGGAGGCGAGGAAAAAGAGGAACATTCTACTCCGAGGCACGTTGTTATATCTATGCACGAGAGTAATTTATGTTTGCATTATATGGCGCCAGGTAGGGACGTGGCGTTTCGTGTCCAAAACTACTCACAGAGCACAGCGTTGATATACTAATAGATCGGCAGAAAAATTGTATTATTTATCGAATAATATGCAAAATTTGTCTAATAATTTCATTCAAAATTATTTCTCAGCAATTACAGAACTTTGTTCATTCATTCATCAAACTCATCAGCGAACAAGCAGATCGATCTGCAGCTGGAGTCCACGTAATAAGCTATCTGTGACTTCTGTCTCGTACAATTGGAATCCAATCTCCAATAAATAGCTTTCATTATCAGGAAACCATTCAAATTACATACTGATTACGAATTTCGTTCCATTAAGTGGAGTTCGATACTAATCACATGGCCAGATAACGAAATTGAGGTACTTTCAAAAGCGGTGTTTATCAGGTTGGCTTCCAAGGAACTCGTACCAAAATAATTCGTTTCTCGTATTTATTATTTTAACGAAAAGTAAAAAATAAGTAGAATGTCTTGCTCCGCAGACGAATCGAGGCGCGCGAGATTCCAACGGAGAAGAATTTGTCAGGTGGACGTAGATCGGATCGCAAGGTGGGGAAGCGACGGCCGCGAAGATACGTCTGGTCGCGTTCCGTTGTTTCGTCTGAAATAGCCACGACAGTCTGGCATGACGGGTACACGTGTACTATTGTTCGTTGAATCCGTGGCCACCCACCTCAGACGTGGTACACGCATCAGAGGAGAGCAGAAAGATGGAGTAGATCAGAGAGAAAGTCAGGCAGATATGAAATAAAGGGAGACAAGCCAGGACTCCGTTTGCTCGGACTCTCGCACGAGATTCACCGCGTCGAGCGCATGTATTATCGTCGCTATTATTACGCCTTCGCCACCCCCCCAGACGCAACGTCTTGACGGACAGTACGACAGACAGGTTTCTGCCTCCTCCTTTCTCTATTTCTCCGTCTCTTCCTTTTGCACAATCCCGGTTCCTTGTGATCTTTTTCTAGTAACTCCAAGATGGAAACTCCGCTTGCGTCCCCGTGACACTCTACGATTATTAATAAGGTCTTCTGCTTCGTTCTCGTGACTCTGGGATCGCCGGCTACTTGGATCTAGTACAGCGATACGATTTAATAATTTTAAGATTCAAAAACTCGCGACGTAAATTCAAAAACTTCCAAATGTGCCACTTATTTACCAAATCGGTTAACTCTACGAAACGAGAGGTAGAGAAAATCGATGAAACTGGAAATTTGAAAAATTTGAAACATTGCATCTATATGTATCTACTTTGGCCTATGAACGACTCAAATATCATTTAAAACTTCATCTCCTTTTTAGAAAAAGCCGAACATATTTCGAATCTATGAAAGCTTGAAACTAGTTTCTCCTATTCCTTTATTCTCGACACATCGAGCCAACAAAACCATCTAATCGCGACCTACGAATCGACAGAGCCCGACAACCTTCCGTAAGCGCACGCCTATACGCTATCCATTGTTTGCTGCTCTATTTTCTATTAGCGCGAACTCGTTGCTCGCAAGGGATATTGGAGTCCCGGCGCGATACCAATCTGATCTGTGAAATGGAAATGGATTGCTCGCGAGACATAGCGGAGAACCGGTGGGACTGATAATGCCTCGTTCGTAAATAGAAGCGAAGCCAATAGACGGTTGGACGATTGGTAGAAGGAACACGTCGGCGATGAGTAGAAGGCTTTGCTGCTCTTTATTTTTCGTCTCGGTATCTACAAGAGTGATCTACATCTGTCTCTACACTAGTGGACCACTGGCGCGTTCCTTTGTGCGCACTATGGTGGGTGGCCCCGGGATGAATGAACAATAGTACACGTGTACTAATCATGCCGAACTGTCATGTTGTTTCTAACGAAACAACGGAGCTTGGCTGCGCGTTCTCCTCGGCTGCTTCTTACCAGTTGTTACACACGGTTACACGTGGCGCACGTTGTTTCTCCGTTTGATCTAATCTGACGAGCACGATGATGGATCGCGCTTTTTCACGTAGATAATGAACTCGTTTCGAGAACGAACATACTGGTCGCGCAGTCATTGCGTGCGACCGCTTCGAGACACGTCGCGCGTTTTCGAAAGCGAACGTGCCGCGGTGAAAAACGCGCGACGAGATACGATCGCGAGGCGAATAATCGGTGGCCAATAGAAAACGCGACGTGTGGTCCTGGTAAATACAGTGTAGGGCGCGTTCATCTATTTCTTGTTCCACTCGTCGTTTCTCTCGGCGAGTAATTGCGAAACCGATATTTAGAACGTGTTACGATTCTAATTTCGATCGTGCTCGCGTCTTGTTCCGTCATAAGTAAAACGAGATCGAAACTCTAAGTATTACATATGTATCTAGGACGATGTAAGTTCGTGCGACGAGGAGTTAATTGCTAACGGGAAGAGAATTTATTTCGAATTTTTGATTGCTAAATTGCGAACGATTATCGTTTAGCGGCTGGACCCGCAGGGCGAGGGAGAAAAGTTATTTTTCTTCTCCCGTTACTCTTTTCTCCGTCCTCCTTTCTTTTCTTCCTTTTTCTTTCACTCTTCTGCTCGGTATTTCTTTTTTCACCCTCTCTCCCTCTCCCTCTCTCTCTCTTTCTCTCTGTTCTTTATTCCTTTACAACGTCGATACGTGAACTGGTAATTGGACCGTAATCATCATCATTGACAATTTTACGAGCGACCATACGCCGATGATCGTTTCACGGCGTAAAAGACCGCTGCAGGCCAAGACGCGGGCCTTCTCTTCTTCTCTTTCCTCGACCGCTAATTTACATGGAAACTATAACCCGGAGACCGTCCTACTATGCCAACTCCCCTAGAGTTCGTTCCCTGCGTTTCTCTTCTCCCTTTTTCAGATGAAAATCACTCGTCTTTTACTTCTACTCGTTCCGCGCATCAATTTCACTAAAATATTTCTCTCCCGTTAGGTTTATTCATTATCTGCCTATTTATATCGATAATATCGTATACGCGATATTATTTGTACTCGTCCAATAGTACGCGCCATTTAAAAATTTAGCGTAACGTTCGACGGTTTCGTAGCTATCTAAAACCTACTGAAATCCAAAAGCACCTTGCATCTTAATCTTCTGATGTCTACTTTCTCACGATTAAGCCTAAAGTAATTTAAGTAAGTTAAGTTTATCCAATACCGAACGTTCAAGCGAAAAGCGCAAGATAAAAATACGCAGAAATGGCCAACGCACCGAACAATTTCTAACGAAGAAGACGAACAGAAGAATCGTGCGTGAATTGTTAAATTCCGATTAAAAACTTGCTAGCGTCTACGATTACGAAGAATCGAAAAATTTGTCAGGAGGTTGAGACGCGATATTACGAAAAGATAGAAAACGGCGATGGCGTGACATTCGCGTGAGACGCAACGACGCCAGAAAGCGCGCGGGCGCTCGACGCGGATGACGCCGCCTCGCACACGACGAAGACGACAACAACGACTTTTCATCCGCGACGACGGGGCTGACGTGGGGTATGCGATGGCGAACAACTCTTCGCGGTTATGTAACCACGCATGAAACTAATATATCAGAGTTGTCCGGCTTTGTGGCAAACTTAGACCGCGCGTCTCGAGCCAAGCCTCGTCTCCCCGATCTTGCGAACGACTCCGCGAAAGAATGCAGAAAGTAACAGATTCGCTCGCTACTAGTCGTCGCACGAAACTCAAACGTTTCGTTATTCTGCGCGCTTTCTGTTTCGTACAAACGCGATATGTTAGGCCTTCATTTTATTTGCAATTGTGTGGATCGCCTAAAGGATTAACATGTCGAACTTTGATATTCTCGATGTGTATTATAGCGGAACTGATATAGTAAATTCTTAAATTATATATATCAAATTTACAATTGATAAAAATTGAATAAACAGGTACAGTAACGGTGAATGTAACCGCACTTGGAGTTGTAGGAATTTTATAGCTGCAGTTTATATCTGAAGCTTTTATTTAAAATTCGCGCATTCGTACGTGTCTGATCACGAATGACTATACTACTTGTTTGCCATTTCTACCTGTATATTTCTAAAATTCCGTGTACGTATGCAATATATCTATGATTTAGGAAACAGAAATCTTTACATATTCCTGAAAGTTGCTTTCTAAATTGTACGCCCTACGAGGTTGTTAGTAAGAGCCAAAAATATTTTTCCAAAATACTTGGAACAATGTATTGGCTTGAATGTTCAAAACGTATGAACTTTAACTTCTGACCTATTTTACGACCTCGCTATATCGGTCCAGCCTATGGCACATCTACGCTATGATATTAATCATTGCCAAAATGCCTTTCACCATGAGCAAAGAAAGACTACTGAATCTTCGGTAAGATCTACTTGACAAAATAGCGTCAGACTGGATATCGCGTTACGTTTGTGCAACGGCCAACAATGCGTCACTCAATCCAGAAACTTCTCGTGTACAAAGTCGTTATCTAGCGTATCCAATAAATGCTTTAGGAAGTGAAACGAAAGGAACGCGGTGCGAGAAAGATTTCGCTCGTTTCTCTCCGATGGAAACGATGGACACGTAACGAGCGTGGCCCGATGGCCTGGCACGCACTAAAAATAAGTCCGCGGGACGAGTTCATTAAGGGGGAATTTTATAACACGCAAACGAGAGGATAATATCGATATCCCGTTCAGCCGGGTGGCTCGAAGGAAAAAAAGAAGAAATCGAGCTGCAAGGGAAACCGGGAACGACCACGGGGCCCCGATAAATAAGACCTCCTCGTTCGATTTTGACAGCGTCGTGAGAGGAAGAATTTTTTCGCGTGGCATGCGCAGACCGTCGAAAAAAAGAGGGAACATCTGTTGTCTTGGAAGAGTTTAACAGAGAGAGGACCCAGACATCCTCCGTCTTCTCCGTTTCGTTCGTCCCTCGTGTTTCCTCTTTCGTCTTCCGTTACACGCCCCCACCCCTCCTTTTTCCTGGTGATATTGTTCGCACGCATCGCGAAAATGCGGGTGACACACTCTTTTTGTGGCCGACCCCGGGATAAAGTGTTTAGTCTGACTTTCACAGAGCGGGCACTGGAGGAGGGAGGGAAGATTCTCGAGGTCTCCATCGAGGACGGAGAATTTCGCAGAAACGTCGTCGTCGGGAACAGAACAGGGCGAACTCGAGAAAAAGAAGTTTCCGTATTTTTAATGCTCGTTAAGCTTTCGTCTGTTCTCAGACGACCAATGCTGTCCATGTTCTACGGTTACATTAATATTCGCATTAAAAACGGATTACACGCACGGCGACATACATTCGGCGACTTGAAGCGTAAATATTTTGCATTTGTTTTACTCTCTTGGGAAGTATAGCGGTGATAAACGTTGACTCAGAAAACCATTGTGTGATCTCAGTGTCTGCGCACTGTGCTTTGTGTAACGACAAAAAGCTTCTTTATAGTAGCTTTTCTCTAAATAGATACAGATCTTTTCTTTTTGACGAAAATGTTATTGTCAGAACATAAATACAGAAATTTGTTTCACTTTCCGATATTGTAGCGGATATTTCACTGTGAATTAGATTTACATTGCATGCTACGGTAAAAGTTTCAAAACATCATCTTAATTATCTGCATCGAAATTTATTAAATTCAGCTAACCGTTAAAGATATAATATCACGCGAAAAAGAAAACTGTTAACACGTAAGGTGTCAATATACCAAGAATTTGACCAAAATGCAATTTGAACTTCGTAATTCGAATCGCATACTGACGTTTTATTAAGAACCAAAGATCTGCCAAGACTTTTTTAAGAGCTGCAGTATTATTACACTATGTAACAATATTAAACGTACAAAGCATTCCTATTAGCCCCTTAAGCAATATTTGTCAAGTGCGAGAAGCTTCGAGTTATTAGCACGGCATACGCGAAGGTATTAACACACCAACGTCAAAGCCCGAACAAAGAGGCTCGTAAAGCCCAACGTAGCAAGAGACATCGGGGGACATTTGTCCAAGATTCTTTTGCACATCATCAGGGAGGTATTCTGCGGTTCGTATATTGTCAACGCGCGATACCCCGTCGCGAGCGTCGCGTTTCTCGATTTTAGGGTGTGCCTGTCGTTGGCCGCATTAAGCTCATCTTGCACGCTCTTGTAACACGCGAGCGTACCCACGCCAACCGACGCGCTGTCACTGCCATTGTGAACGGGGAACGTGTGACACAGGCATGCGACATATCGCGCACACGAGATTTAGTGGTAACACCCACATGGCAGATGCGTTCAACTGCGCGAAATTTGCGACTCGTTTATGTTCCGCGACGAGTGTAAAATGCGCGTCGTTGACAGCCGAGAAGAGAAATTGATTCGTGAAAAATCGTCGAAACGATGCGTAACTTTGTAATGTGTAACTTCTATGGGAAAATATTCGTATAAAGCTTTTACAGAAGATATTCGTATCCGACGTGTGAAGTCCATGAATGTTTCGAAACGCTTGTAGGCACATTTCATGAATATTCCATGCGTTTTATAAATGAGACATTTTGAAGTTTAATCGTTACGACACTCGGCTACTGTGATTATTTTACAGTATGAAAGGAATCTGAAAATGATTGATAATTTGATGTTATTGTAAGCTGCATTTAGAATAGTCTTGAGATATTGCTTTACGATTATATAAGTACTTAATTAATGCTTGCAGTGAGTTGAAAATGAATTACGAATAGCTGTAAACGGTTTGTTTTAAAAAATGAAGTGTGGTAGGTAATTCTATATAATTTTTGGAGTTCTCGCGGATCTTCTAAGATACGCACCTCGATAAAACATTTGAACCTAATTTTATAAGTTGTAATTAAACTAAAGACGTTTATGCAGATTCGTATTTTACAAGTAGCTAGAAATTTGTTTCACCTTCTAAATACTATAATCCTTTACTTTTGGAAAAATTTACATATCACGTATACATATTGCCTACTTTTGCACCTTTAAATTTCCTCTAAATGCATTAACTTCCGCGGTCGAGTTATAATTATAAGGCTCGGTCTAATTGAAGATATACATAGATGCAGCATCACGTATCATTTGAGAAATTATAACGATATTTCTAATATATCTGAGCATTCCAGGATTCCACAGTAGCAATTAAGGACTAAGTTGCCTCACTCGCGCCAAATTATGACAGATTGCTGTATATGTAGGGTGGTCAACGTATTCGATATGTTACAAATTGTACTTGCGCCTGTCCACTCCCTTTGTGTTTGTCCAATAACAATGATGATAGTGACATTGCTTGACACAGTGCATGATGGATCGTGCTATAGATCCAATCGGTACGGCTGAATGAATCGTGATAGACTCGATACGATACGCGCAAGTGGTTCAAACTGCCAGGTCATGTTACGAATCGAAAGAGTCGATAATGTGCGATTTGTAATATCAATAACGCGTTTCAATTCCCGTAATATACTGCTACCTTTCGATCTGAAATTCAACAGTCGATGATATCGATTAACGGCCGTAATACTAATCTCGTTTAAACTAGTGGAAACTAGACAAAGACACGGTAAATGAAAAGCACTCTTAAATGAAACGATCTTTTATCCTCGGCGTTCTTCTAACCGGTCATCTGACTATGGATGAATTATGGGTAACACTTAAAAGAAGATTTGCCAGCCGGTGCAAAAAACTAGAAACGCTCGTCTTAAACGGCAAACGCCGTTTCAACTCGATTACTGTGTCCAGCCACAAATTGGCCGGTCGAGAGCTCCGAAACGTTATAAAACCAAACTGTACGAAAATGACACGTTTGTCCTTTCCTAACTGGCTATGATTTCGAGAACGATTCCCAATCGGTCTTAGCAATCGCTAGAAAGTTTCTCTGGGAGTAGTTCACTGCATCGACGATGCTCGATCCGACGTTATTTACATGCGGACTGTAATTAAGCTACGGCGAGGAATCGACGCGAGTAATGGGATTATAATGACACCGCGTGGATTTCCGCGCCGACATCTCGCGCCACTCGGACGCCGCGCGTTGTAATCCAGCGATACGCGTCGTAATCGTTGTAGCGATACGCGTTGTAATCGTTGCAACGATACGCGTTATTACGCTCGAACTTTTAATCGATAAACAGATTTCACGGTTTTCTGCTTTACTTGACGACGTAGCAAGCGGCAATTATAGCAATTCAGAGGCGAGCAACAAAGTAATCGATCGATAGGATGATTGCACGTTGACCGTAGCTTTTCTCTCTCTCTATCCATCTATCTCTCCTTTTCCCAATTTGATTAATACGTTGGAAGATTATTCGATCGTTTCGCTTCGATATGAATCGGCTTAAGATCCTACAATCATTACACTGTCGCGTAAAGAGACTCGGGAAGCTGGGAGAATAAAAGAAGTGAAAGAGACTAGTCATCGAAATCGCGGCTCGTTCGCCGTAGAATTATTAGCAGCGTCGACAAGGCGAGTTGATAATAATTCAGAACTGTCGGCGCATCGTAGTTTCTACGTAGGAGAATTAACACCTCGTTTCGTGACGAATGGAAACCAAAAACACCCACTAAACGTCACTCCGCCAGACACACGCATCTATGAACGGCTGGGTTGAGATATGTTATTGTTATTATGCGTCATCTAATTTTCCCGCATGGACGCCGCTAATGAATGGAAACGGCTAACCGTACATTTTCACGGTTCCAAGACGCAGCTCCGACAAACACATCGATTAGTCGACGCTCTCTTCGAGAACGCGAGATGCATCTTCGTGTTGCCATGTTTAATGATCGACTCATCTTACTCATTCAAACATCCGATCCTTCGCAGCAACTTTTCATAAAATACATTAACATTAAATACTTTCCATAAAGTCGATTACAATTTAATTTTCTCTACGATTTAAGATACTCTGAACGTACGTGTGACATATGGTTATTGTCACATGCTGCCAATTTAAATTCCGTTATTTCAGCAAATGATCCTTCGCTTATGACAAGTATTAGACGCTTCAAAACTAAAATTTAAGCACTGTAAATAATTAATTGAACGAACTACAAATTTGCTTCACAATCTTACTAAACTAATTCAATAAGTTACGAATAAAGTACGTCCCTGTAAGCATTGCCGTGAACAAGAAAAATTACGAGTCCTTTGTAGCATCTGTTCGTAAAATGCGACTCAAAAATGAATCGAATCAGAGTGGAAGAAGGGTTAGAGAATACGAAGAACGTGATCATTCGGTATTCGGAAGAACGGTGAAAGATTGATTACTCTCCTTTAACCTTTCGAGGAGGGTGCATCGTAGACTGCCACTAATGGCCCGGAATCACTCGCAACAGCTTCTTCATCGATGTAAACAACCGCTAAACTCACCGGGTGCGGTGTGCCGTGCCAAAGTGCAGTCGTATTTTTGGAACGCACTCAGCGTCATGGCGTCCCACGTCAGCACGCCCTCGCTCGAATCGCCAGCGTGGTAAGTGTTGGCAGAAAGAGTCGCATGAAATAACTTTCGGTGTTCTCGTTCGTCGATCGAGCATACTTCTGAACAACATACGACGATTCTTTTCGAACAGTAACGAAAGAAAAACCAGAGAGAGAGAGATAGACAGAGAGACAGAGAGAGAAAGGAAACAAGAGCTAGACAGAGGAAGGAACAGCCAGACAAGACGTAACAAAATTCGTCCTAAGTTCTTTGCCATGCTCGTTTCGATCGTCGTGTCCGCGTTTAATCAACCGAATTAAAAGTTGGACACGAGCCGCGTCACGAACTCGTTACGTTCGGCGAATTCGATGTCTCAATAATTTTTCACGATGCCGCGAGACGCGGCTCGACGTATATCTTTCGGTAAGCAGCGCCAGCCTTTTTCCCTCGTAGCGGGCCATGTCGCTTTTTATCGGGGCTGATGCGAAGTTAATTGGTTCTCCGTGTTGCCGCGGTGAACGTGGCTACTGTGAAAACCAATATAACGTTTACGAGTGCGCGTATAAGACGGTCATAAATCAAAGCGCTGAAAACGGACGGAACGATACCATTCGTTCTGGCTGTGTCGCTTCTGCCCGGGTTGTGCGGCTGCGGGCCTCGCGGCGCGCGATGCGTCAAAAATTTTATATATCGATACGTCGACGGTGGAAACGAAGCAACGAAAGAAGGAAGGAAGGAAGGAAGAGGAAAAATAACTAACGACCGGTGGACGATCGTTCCTCATCCTAGCCGGGGGAAAAAGCGCGCGCGTAAATCATTTCGCGGAGCCGCGAAATCGCGAGAGGAATGCACGACTAACGAGGCGTCGATTTCAATTTTCCTCTTTCTAAGGACGCGTATAGCCGGTTAACGAGTTAACCATCGATCTTGGTAGCGGCTCTTCGAACGACGCTGACGAATTGCGCCGCGAAATGTTAAAGGTTGTTTAAAGGGCGGCAAATTTCATTTCCAAAGTGTTGCTTCTTACGTAAGTTTTGTTATAAACGAGATTACGTATTACGAGAGATTATAGAGGTGTCTTTTTTCGAAAATGACAGACATATTGTTAGTTTAGAAGCTAGTTAGTTACGAAGTTGAGGAATTCGGATGCTTGCTGGTTATCAAGTTAAAAAAGGAAATAATTTTCGCGAATAAAAAAGTTTGGTGGATCGGTATAAGTGTCGTTGTGAAGAATCATTGGAATGTAGCTTTGTTCTGAGTATAGGAAGATTATGTCTAAATTGGTGCTATTTTTTAAGCTCAGCCTTCCAGAACGTAGCCCGTTGAACCGCCTTCTGACGTTTACGACCGTTAAGAGAGCCATAAATTTCGCGGACGCTTTTTGCGACGTACTGTATATACATTTAAATAAACTTCTTTCAGAGGCATCCTTTTAACCCCGTGATTTGTTATCAATGTTGCAATCTATTATCCCAAACAACTAGGAGATAACTCTATCAATTATATTTAATATTCCGTGCACGGAATCCGATATTCTATATCTTACTACCCAAACACGCATTAGAATTTTCTGACACGAAAGTAAAAATTTCATTGTGGCATATTATTTTACAAAAACGCTTAGAATTATATCAGGAATACGTATACTTAAAAATAAACTATATTAAAATTCTTAGTCAAATTCCAAAGTCAATAACGACGCGAGTGTATTATAAAAAAGAAGTGAAACATTTATTCGATTAAATAATAATAAACCAGAAGAAACTAAATATGCTTATACCTATAAACGAGTAAAGAACTAAAATAAATGACATTAAAAAAAAAAATTGTAAAATTTCCGATCACAGAGGCATTACCGTAAACTTCGTATTTTCCTTAATTTCAGATATTGATAATAAACATCAATGAGATACATCAACAATACCATTTATAAGATATCAACTCCCTAAACTACCAAGCATTCCTGAAACCCTGCAATTCCACTAAAAAAACCAAGAATCGAAAGAAGCAGAAAGAGAAGAAGTGAAAGGAAAAGTAACCGAAACTCTTCCATTTGGCAGACCAATTAGGTCCGATTTTCGAGCGCGTGATCCAGTGGTCGTCGGTTTGGACGCGGTCGTAGACCACCGGTCCTGTCTATTATTGTCATCGGAGATGCAATAGGAGCGCGACGAGTCCTCCGCGTACATTCATTCGCGTTCAAGAGACCGTCAGCAGACGGTAGCTCGTTCACTGAGACTTACCATGGCGATTCATAGTCTCGCGGGTGTTCCATTAATGAGGGGTTCCTCGTCGCGGCTAGCCGCCACTGTTATTATAGCTGCTCATAACAGTGAAACGTGTTGACCCGGAGGATCGAGGGGAGACTTCAAGGCAGGCGTGTCGCACGGCGTCTCGCGACTATGAAGCATTGAGCGTCTATTTTCACGCGAGCGTCGCCAACAGCGTCGTTTCTTGTTGCGTGATCCACAAGTATCCAGTCGTGGACCGGTACGTTGCTCGTGGCGGCAATTAAAGCTACATAGCGGAAGAAATTTCTGAACCCGAAACAAACGTCGAAATGGTTACATGCTTTCGAAATTACACCGGACAAATGGTTTCTGTGATATCTGGTGTCATTGTTTCGCGATACTCGAGCTTCTCGGAAACCAAGCTTGGCGCCACTTTTTATTAATTTCGTATCCAATTCTTGAGAAAGAGATAACTTGCTTTCATAATTTCATTCGTTGTAAGGGAACCATATTTGCAATATCTTCGCTTGCCTGCGCTTTTCAATTTACGAGACTGATCGATGTGATTTTTAAAAGACCCGATTGATACTTAAAAATAACTTATGGCAGCAGTGTATGAATCTAATCCGTGTAGGAGTCTATAAATTCGTAAATGCCATTTGAGGAATAAGGAAGACATTTCGATCGTATAAATTTTGGATAACACGATCGCTGCAATTCTAACTCTCGAGAACTAAAAATAACTAGAACAGTTAAAACGATCGATTGGTAATTAAAATTAAAAATTGAGAAAAAGATTATAATTGGGAATAAGAGTTTGCCCAAACTGGAATTTTCTCAAATTCCACAGATCTTCTCTCGAATCAACGTAACATGTAGTTTCCGTCGTTAAGCGGAAGCTCCATCGTTTAACTAATTATTTGCCAAGCTTCAACAATTCCAACAAAAGTATCTCTTGTTTGCCTAATACAAACGAATTGCTAATTGCAAGGAAAAGGGTCGTACATTTTGTTAATCTGTAGTAACTCCGTGATAATTCTTCCATGTGCGATCACGGCCAACGAAGCGGCTCGTTCGAGCATAGTCGACTGTCGTAAGTGTCGTTAAGTGACCGCGAACGTCCGAGGAGTCGAGAGCCGGTTGTCAACCCCCGACGTGCGTCTAACTACACCGCCGCTAATTATACGTCTTTTAATACTTCAATTATAATTTTATTAGCGAGCTCGCACGCTACTGCGTTTCTCTTACTCTTTCGCTCCTCTTGCGACTCGTTCCAGCGTTTTAATTTACCGCGTTGAAGCTGGGTGTCACGATGAATTAGAACGATAACGAATCTACTTTACGATTTCAGCCACTGGAATCACGATGTGATACCCTGAAATCACGAGTTTAATGGTTTAAGCAGACAGCAGATGATAAAGACGGGTTTCTTCGTGTTTAATGAAATTATAAATTCCAGGGAGAAAAGTAGGATATATGTAATTATAACATTCCAGAAACTAAGATATGTTCGATGTTGATGGGGCGGAAGTTGGATATTAATTTTACGCGATAAAAAAAGATGATCATGTGAGCATATGAGGATATATGAATTTCTTGCATTCATCAAGATCAATAAAAGACAAAGACGTAAAAAGTCGAACCATTAGAATGTATAAAACAACAACCATATTCACGCTTTACACACGCAAAAACGGCCAGCTTTTTCTTATTGCGCATATTTATTTTAATCAATCTTGCGCATTACCTGCATCATTTTTTACTCGTTCCACTCGACTCTCAAATTAACGTCCTTTGCGAACGATTAAAAAATACTGTTAGTCATAAAACATACCTGTCAAGCATACACACATATACGTATACAACCCTGACAGTGCTGGTTAAAATGTCAACTCCTTCTACTATCTAACATCCACCATATGTACCAACACCTCAAAGATTAATTCGCTTGTTTTAACAGAAATTCACTGCAACGATCGTGTCGGCAATAAATTCGCCCTTTAACGACATCCAACGTCTTCGTCACCTATTTTCGCCAGTTGATCGCATTAAAACGTCTAAATCTCAGTCTTTTTTTCTCTATCACTAACATTCCCGAAGCAGATCGACGCGCTTTTACTCTCGAAGAAAAGAATGTTTCGAAGCAATCTTCTAAACTGAGACACCGACGCGTTCCATCCTCGAAACGGAGCGTAGAACGAGGCAAAGAAGCAAATTAATTTACCCCGAGGAAGCATTCGCGCGTAATACAACGGCGTAGCGACGAACAGAAGCCGCGAGGAGCGGCGCGTGGCGACGAGCGGAGAAGCAAAGAGAGAAATCCGGCCCAGACAGTGGAGGGCGTGGGAGATACATTTATAAACTCTCCTCCGTAAGCCTTGGAATCGGCTGATTTACTGGCCACGGAAGGAGATCGTCGCGTCGTTCGCTTTAGAGCGCGTCGACGGCCGCGAATGAGCACCCAGGCCAACTGGATCTTTGGCGTCGAATCACGCCTGTTCTCCTTAATCGATCGCCCGTGACATTGAGCGATCAACGAATTATACGCTGCAAACGCGTTTTCAATCTTGCCTCTTAATAGAAACTTTTTGTATGGAGGTCTTCATGCAAATTAATTTGCTCGAAGATATACGTTGGAGGCAACGGAACTTTGTATCTTACTGAGAATTTTTTACTTTAAGAGTGTTTGCATCCGCTTATACGATTCATATTATTTCTAGTTTTCGAACGAGCTATAGAATGTTTTTTCGGCCGAATAATTAAAATATACCTATGATGGTGGTAAAATAACTCGTAATAAAACATATCTTCAAGGTATTAAAATATCAAAATGTCGCTTGACTTTTGAACAATCCAACTGTAATGTGGATGAACTTGGATATTATTTGATTTCTTGGACTACTGAATTTCTCTCTCTTTGATTTTAATTACCTTGGATATTACTTAATTTCTCATAAATTTAAATACATCCACGCCTTTCACTCACAAGAGTTAAGTTGATCTGCCTATCGGAATTTCTTGTTTCACTTCCAATAAACATCACGTTAATCGTACGTATTGCTTCTAAAGTTGGGAAGATTGTCAGGAAATGAAGTGGACTTTTAAATGGTTCGTATAATCATTAAATACATATGTATTAGGTTGTCCGAACAGTGTCTTTCTTTCGCAAACGTGTTTTTTACAACAGTGCACCTTCGTATAAACGCGAAACCAAGTCTGTGAAATGTCTCGGTGTTTATCTCAACATAACAAAACGGATCGTACGTAATTCGACAAAATAATATAAAACAAAAAAACGTTGCGCGTCTATTATTTTCTCATAAAACGAAAGACACTTTTCGGACAACCTAATACATATCGGTACACGAGCAAGATACTCTATAAGAAAATAAGTAAATCGCGAAGACAAATTACCATTTCTACGATCGCTAAACACCCAACTGCAGCGACTTTAAGCTTTTGTAACATTTACATCAAACAAGCCATATCTACCCTCTGACAACATCTGGCGCTCGTCTCGCTCTCAGTAGGCACAGTAACGATCCACGACGGTTGTTTCTAAACTGGTCGACGGGTTCTTTCGTAGGAGGCACCCGGAAGCGACGGTGTCGTTGGATTCCCCGAGACCGGGGGAGTGTCCTCGGCTACGAGAATATGGATATTCTACGCTTGCGAGAAGGCGCGTGCAAGTAGATGGTGGAAACGTGGTCGCTTTGTACCGGTCGCGTCTCAACAAACGTCCTCCATTATTTTCGGGCGTATTGTAATACACATGTTGGATTCCATTAAGCTAACAAATGTACGCGTACATAATCTCAGGGGAATGCAGGGTGTTGGTGTCTGTTTCTCGCGGGCATTTCTCACAGAGGGATCGTTCTCGATTGTTTCGTCTAGCAAGCTGATTGTTGCGTCTGCCGTACATCAAGTTCAAGCGTTACTCGCTGTTATCCCATTTTAAAACAGAAAGATGAGAATAGCGTTGTTGAAAGGATAAAATGTTTTCTTAAGATGAATTTAAATTGGACAGGATTGGTATGTGCTTGGGGGTATTCCTTTGGCATGGAGAATGAAAGTGTTGGTATTGTGGAGGATAAAGAAAAGGGAATGTAGACCGTTGTCACTGGCCTGGAGAAGCATGAGAAATTAAATATTATGGTCGAGCCACCACTAAAGAAACGATGTCTTAATAATTTGATCATGTGTAGGTATTAAAATGTCGTGACGAATAAACTCGTCATGCGTACCACGATACCGCTTTCGTAATTCTCGGCAGGTTAAACTTTCGCGCACCGTGACGGTTCCATGAAATCATTGGACCTGTTCGCTTTTGCTAAACGAGGCGTTTCACGCGTCTTTCATTGCCAATCGAAATCTCCATTCAGAGTACTGCGTTACAACGTGCACTTTTTCTTTGTAATTCTTCTACGTCACGTCTTGCGTTATCGACGAAGGTATCTCCGTTTAAAAAATCGTACCTACTCGCTCAATTTCGTCTAATAAACTTTATTGCAAATTTATTGCTAGAAAAATGGACAAATAATTTTATATTATCATTCAACCTTACGAATTCACCAAGAAGATAAATATATATTTTACCTTCTCTATGCATCGTATGGCTTTCAACGTAATAATAAACATTATCAGCAAGAATCTAGACGAATATTTTCTATCCCTGTTCGTGCTCCTGATGGCTCCTTTGATCGCCTCAATCTGCATTCCCGCCAGGCGGCCACGTGATGTTTAATTACGTTGACTAATTTCGCCGGCAGCTCCAGATCCGTTCACTCGATTACCAAGCGAGATTGAAACTCGACGATAAATTCGAGGACGAGGAAGAGCAGGACAAAATACGTAGTAGCGATAACAATTTCTTCGAGGAACCGTTACAGCAGGATGACAGGGTGTCGTCGTAGCGCGGGAGAACACGCCTCAAACGCTTGTGTCACGGACCGCAGAAATAGCTAAGCACGCGTCCAGCAATGTTAGGACTCGTGAAATATGTTACTACGTTGACAAAGCGGCCTCCACGATAGAAACTTCGAAAATTTCGACCATCGTTTGTTACCAGGCTCTCGGTTTAATGCGCCATCGCGTCATCCTTCGCGCGTTTTCGATTCTTCGCCGCGAAACGCGTCGCAATCGTGCCGCACCGCGTATCAAACGCCGCTTCTCGGAAAATTATGACGGCGGATTAGCGTGAAAAATGGATTGTTTTCGGTTGCCGGCGGACGCGTAATTGTGACACGCGACAAGATTATTCATTGTCGCGTGTGCGTCAACGTTGCCAGCGTGGAACGTAAGCCATGGTTTCCGAGACGCATTTCGCTTGTCCGCCCGCGTGATGCGTGCCCTAAATTATGCTGCGAGAAACTGTGATTCGGGGAAAGACAGCGTTTCAATACCAGAAACATTGCGTTGAATAAAGACGAAATTTATTTGAATAGTTTAAGAGATTTTCAACTCCTTCGCAGGAACATTATTCCTTAGCTATTAAACCATCTTCTGCATCTTCTAAACTTTACAAAGGATATGTTTAGTAAATAAGAAGAATGCTGCGTAATTTTCTAATTTCGTTCTCCGATCTATTTTCTCTGAATCATAAATTATAATGAAACATGTAGGAGTATAATCAAAAAGATAATAAAATACACTTCTAACAACCGTACGTCCGAGAATTCGAGACATCATCATCAACAACACAAACAGAACATCTCATAAAAAAGTCAAATTTTCCATTCAACCCACTGGGACAAACATCTAAAAAGTAAAACATCGACGTTCAAACAACAAGAATTTTGATTCCAAGAACAAAATACTGATTCTCTGATAAAACGTCAGAGTTTCATCCCCTAGAAAATGCGGAAATTTTCATTCAGCCTTTCATACGACCTGAAAAATCCATAAAGCATCGTCGTTTCAGCAACGAGTACTATAACCTGAATTCAAAGAACGTCGCGACACGACGAGACGCGTAGATCATAGAAAACGAAGCAGCCGTGAAATCTCGGACAGTCATCGGTAACGCCTAACTAGGTACAAGATGGGACACCCTCGTTATTATATCGCGGAATTCCTTTCCGCGTTCAGCGCGTCCGCGAGAAGCGTACGGCGGCCGCGATGCGCGTAAATCTTTCAGCGTGGTTACAGCCGCCAGGCATTACGTTGATGCACTATTTATAAACACATGACATCGGGGCGAGTGGTTGGTGCGGGTGGGCCGAGAGAGCCGGCCGAGCAGTTTCATATTCTCGCCTCTTCTCGTCCACCTGCTCGCGTGTACGACGACCGACAGTAGCCTCTTACGTACATATTCTCTTCCGTGCTCATCTGATTCCATATTTTCCTTTTGCCCTGTCCGTCTTATTACATTCCCGACACTGGTGTCTGCTTCCTTCCGACGCCAACTTCTCTCGTTTTCGCCGATACGAATATTTCGAGTGTTTCCTCAGCGTTTCGTTTCGTTTAGAAATCTTCTATTCCCGTTTCTTATCTCAATTGTACGCGTTGCGATGAATGTAAGGAAACATATGTCTGACGTATTTACGAGGAAGGAGAATAGTTCATTTAGTTTTAATTGCTATAATAATAAGAACAGGTGTCGCGATTAGTCGAATTTCGTGTCTATCCTAACATTAGTAGAGGAACTGTATCTTTCATCTTTGATACATAGGTTTTCACATCTATGTTATATAGTATTAAAGGAATAAATTAAACGGAGAAAACATGAAAGAGAGCACGTTCGAAAATGTGATTGTAAAACCAATATCGAAAAATTGAGAAATCAAGAAGGAAAGAGGAATAAATTCTGAAACTTGCAAAACTACGTCAACATCGCGACGCATCGCTACGGAACAGACGAGACTGTCCTTCGGCTAATTATCGTATACTTTCTGTACCTTTTTAATGGATTTCGTTCCAATTAGGGTGGTCCAAGAGTAAGGGAGGACAAGAAAGAAAGAGAGAGAGAGAGAGACTGGGATGGAGGACATTAACGCGATCCTTTATCGGCCCACTTTTGCGTCGGAGCTTAGCCCTTCGATACGCAAAAATTATCGCCGGTCGTGGCCGTAATTATCTCGAGGCTACCGCGATACGGTGCCCACACCGTGTAGATCATATTTCTTGTCGGCTTCTGCCTTTCTTCGTATATGTATATACTCGCCGCTCGCGAACGAGTGAGACGTTCCAGAGCCGAGTGCATTAATCTCCGGCGACGGTTGCGTTAATGTAATCGTTTAATAAGTCCGGTTTATTAACTGCGCCCGCTCTCATCGGCATTAATTCACCCTTTGCCGCGAACCTCGTGCACCGAAAATCTGTCTGGTCTGCACGGACGACGAGAAAGAGACAAAGAGGGAATGAGGGAGAACGAGTGGATAGGGAGGATCGCGCGAGCTGTCCCTTTGCTCGCGTGCATCGTCCCACGTGTGTACCGTTCCAGACTCAAAGGCTGCCGTGATCAAAGGACGCGGGAGATTCGAGGAACCGCGGAACAGGTTTAACGCGAGCAAACTGTTTCACTCGGAGGGAGGAACACTCGGCTTCGAAGCTTCGATCGAGCTTCCTTGGCAGATTTTGAGAAATAGATTCGATGGGAAATTTCATGAAACACGGTATTGTAGGTACGAGGAAGAAAGAGAGAGATGGATAAATGAACGAGGAAAAGGAAAATTCCTTGCGAAGCCAGGTACTCGTTTACTTGGATGATTCACGAGGAAGAGCCGCGTTTGACTATTAGATGGGCAGGGCCGGGTCAAAGGTTCACTGATAGCACTCTTGCACGAATAGTAGCTATATAATTTAAACTTTACAGCTTTGATCGATTTTACCACTACGCAATATCGGTTCCAGCTATAGGAAACGCTTTCGATGACGAGCATGGGAGAACTGTTGCAGAAGAATCGATAACCGTATTTCGCATTGTAACGAGCTCCATTTTCCGCGTAATTGATGTCCAGCCGACAGGGTGAAACGAGCGCAGGAAAAACGGAGCGACAGTACGCTGCCGTGGAATTCCACAAGGTGAAAACGATCGTACGACGATCGACGAAAGAAAAACCAGAGCCACTGGATCCGGCCTTGGTCGCTGGCAATCAATTCGTCTGGTTGCGCGGCCTACCGCGAATAATTTCCTTCGGCACGCCGTGTCTCGGTGCCGTTCCCAACCTTCTAATGAATACAAAACGCGGCGATTTATCTCGGCTCATTCGCGGAATATTAATTATTAATTGCGCCACGAATATTTATAAGCTGATATACGAGCGCGCACCGGCCGATCGATAATTTCTGTCGCGCGGTACCTAACGATCCTGCGATAATATAAGCAAAATGGCGAACGACGCGGGGCAAAAACGCAGCGATAATGGACAGCAAGGCGACACAGGCTCGCCTCGATGCAATCGAGTATGCAAAACGGACAGTTTTCTGTTACGGGTTACGCGACTCCCGGCCACCGTTTGGCGATCGGGAAGGCCGTTAATCAGCCAATTGCAATCATCGCGCGGCACAGGTACAATGCCGTTGATTGGTCGATCGACCAGCAACCGTCTGTTCGCGTGTCGCCCCTGTACACGCGACAGCCAGTATCCGCTTTTAAATAGAGGCTAAGCCTCCCGGCTGAATATCATCGATACGCGACGGGGGCACCGTCAACTCGTTCACCGAGAAACAGTTCACTCTCTACTTACTTGCATACGTGGGCAAAGTAGAAAACGCGTTGACTACGAGACACGTAACGTCGATGCATACTCTACGTGGTGCAAGAGAGAGAGAGAGAGAGAAAGAGTACGATTCTTGTGATACGACTGGATTTAAATAAGTCGGTGTAAAATGGCAATTAGCAGCTGGAAAAGAGACGTCGGTGCAGATGCAAAGGATCTTCGTTTCTTTTTATCGAGCCACGAAACGAATAAACGTGGTATTTGAAAATTGGATGTATTACGGCGCTCGTAACAGCCTGTCCATATATAGGTCAGTGTAATTTCCATGATTTTTTTAAATGTACGAAGACGAGATATGATCGCATCTCGCGATACCTTTTACCACATTTATAACAGATTTAAAAAAAATAGAATCGTCCACTTGTTGCAGTCACCGCGCATCGTCATCGACTGCACACGGTCATAAAATGTTGGGCGTTGAATTGTTTCAAAAGCACGAAATATTAGGATGGAAATGTATCGATCGAATGCACGGAGGTGTGCGAGTCGCGTAGGTGTAAAAATAGCGTAGTAGACAATCGTCACGGTCAGTTGACCGCGTGTCCATCCAAACGGACATCCTGCGGCGAAGGGTGATGGCTCCTACATACAGAGGCTACGCTCGAACAGCGGCATTTGCTACGTTCGTATCGAGGCCACGAGATACTCTTTTCTGGCCGCTCGTGACCCGGAGAACTCTCGTGGAAGAGGAGAATTCCGCGCGGTAATTACGTTGACGCGTGACATTTGTTACACCAGCGTCGCCATTGACTTGATTCGCGTCTTGAAAACAGGTGCACGGTGGGCATAAAACCGATGGAACAGGAGAATTCGCGAGCAGATCGAACACTGTGTACCATAATACCGTACAACAAAATTCTCCACGCGAAGAGGATCCAGTTTTTGTCGGACGCTCCGGTACATGACGCCTCGATGAAGCAATATCTCGCGGCTGCCTGGAATAATGTCCCGTGATGACGGTTTTATCGGTCACGGAATGCGGCTGTGCACGTCGTATCGGCTGCAGGTAACAACAAATAGTCCTGCTACACGGAGATATCAATAAATGCTGGCGTTTCTATTCGTCGAAATAGGATTGTCGCTTGACTAGCTGGCCGCTTGGATGATGCATGGTTGCGATGGAACGCGGTATAAATTTCCCTTCCGCGTCGCTCGTAAATATACCACGCGTGAATTACCGTTTCGTAGGGTTCGTTGAAAAGAAGCTGTCTATGTAGTGGAAGAAAGGGAAGAAAAGAAGACAAGAAAGAAAAAGGAAGAGAGAAAGGTAAAAGGAGAAGAAAGGAGGAATGGTGGCGAGGATGAAATCAGCGCGATGAACGTCGGTGAATCGGAAGAAAAGGGGACGAAAGTGGCGGCGATTACCGAAGCATGCGCTCCGGCTGACGACGATAAAGGAGCGTAAACGCGACGTTCAGCCCGTGGCACCGGCGCGTTCCTCTTGTCTAAGCGCGACGTTGATAAATAATCATTGGTGTATAGACGCGAGCATCTACATGCAGGTGTGCAGGTCCGGGGCGAATGCGCGGCGACGCGACGCGCGACACCTGGTGCTGATTAACGAATCGGGGAATCGGTTCTGGTCAGGTAGAAGGCTAAATGGTCGGCTAAATTGCCGCGTTATTCTTGTAAACCGCGGCGTTCCCGACTATCCAATTACTGGACGAGGTGGCAAGATGTCTCGAGCTGGATACACGCGTTCCAGCCACGGACTCGGAATCGCGGCTTTTTTAACGCTGCCGACACCATTAAGGGCGGCTAATGAGCTCGGGGGAAAAAATTAATCGGCAAATTTGGCGTGGCACCGAGCCGGCTGCAAACTGCCTTCGTTACCATCCGGATCACCGAATTTAACAACTAACGTGTACCGCGACGGGGCCTTAACGATCGTTCCGCTCGCGCCTCTCTCTCTCTCTCTCTCCTCTCTTTCTCTTCAGGAGAGGACCTCGTTGTTATTAATCGATCGCGAAAGTGAATGCCCGTCGAAAACGCGAACTGGGTGAGAAATTCGAAAATCGATCGATTAATGAAAATTACCTCGAGCTGAGTGCTTATGTCCGATGCTCAAAGGCGTGAAACGGTCGTTTGTATTCAGTGAAATGCTCGTGTTTCGAGTTACCTACTTGCAAGAATGAAACCGATAGCGGTGTTGTTATAGTTAGGTCTCGGATTAACATTTGACGTTATATCTTACCTCTTCCTGCGTCATTAATAAATTTGTAATAAGAAACCTTGAGATTAATAGTTAGAAAGCGCGACCGCTAATCGATGAAACGGAAGTGCGATGATCAAGTAACGTGGCATTAGAACAAGACGAATCTAAAACGGAATTCTTATACTTTGAGATAAAGCGCAATCGAGTCAGATACGAGATAGGCTCGACTGCTTTAAATTATTATCACTCCCGTTATATTGTAGCAATAATGTATACTCGAATCAACTTTTCAATTAATTAATCGACACGTCATTCCTAGTGGAATCTAACGTAAAACGATGAAAAGTCCAAGGATACGCTTGAAATGGAAGCAAAGAATCTACAGAAAAGAGATACCTATCGAGAGATACTAAGAGAGGAATTATCCAACTGTTTAACGTTAGCGAAGGCGTACTATGCTTATAGACGTTCGTTTGGCAGGTCGCTATCTTTACGATTCCATTTCTCTTTCCTTATTATTTCAGCCATGTAATTCGATTTAACAGCGGCGTACTTGGGAAATCCTTGTATCCTCGCGTCAAACAGCTCCACTTTCCCGGTCATCCTGTAGACGAGATAAGCCCGTGATAAGCTAATCTTCGTACTCGTCCAGCTACAAACCACCACGGAACGAGTTCTCTTTTTTTACAAAAATTATATAAATGCCATTTTCTGGCAAGTGTGACAATTTTTCGTTACATCGTATGACGTTAGTAGCGAGTGCGATCGTTTTCGAGCGAAAACCGTGGCGACGCCTGACAATATCGAAACGCGGATACCAGAATAAACAGTGTCGTCAATTAGTTCCCGGATCGCCTCCGAGACGCAAATCGATTCAGGGTCACGATGATTTTGGCATAACTTCTTCAAATTTTCTCGTGATATTAAAATCCTAGTTCAAGAACACTAATAGAGCGATTGTCAAAATTCAACGTGAAGATCAAATGCAAATTATTAGTTTTGAGACTGGAGGTTCCTTCAAACTGACCCGAGGAGTCAGTGCGTTAAAGATTCGTTCGGGTAAACGAGAGAAACAATTGGAAAATGGGGAAACAGGCGCCAAAAATGTCGGCCAGGGTGGTCAATGCCATTAGAAATCTACGAGAGGCTCACGGCTCCACGTCGAAGGAGATCATGAATTACATCATGTCACAGTGCAGCGTCCCCGAGACGACCGTGCAAAGACAGGTATTTTTGAAAAATATACGTTTCTTTAGATGCCACACTTTGTTAACTCGTTGGTCATCATGCTGATCACCGAAGACTAGTATTACTAATATCTTTAGAAGGATTAAAATAAGAGTAATATCATCGAGTAAAAATATCTTTTATTTCCTATCACTGTGATAAATGTAAATCAAACAACATTGATAATGATATGCCTGCAGGTGTTTATGCAAATTGGTATTTTTATGAATGTTAAAGGTCATATCTATGGTAATGAGTACTTCCGTATCTTTGCGCATATCACGCACATGCACTTTGCTCATGTTTACTCAATTCGATTCTCCGCAGACTAATAATGATGAAAATTTCATCATAATCCATACGGTAATCTCACTTGGCAGTCAATGTCTCCAGCAATCTGTGACTAAGAAACAAAATCAGACTCTATCATCTTATTGTAAATGATGTATATGTTGCTAACAAGATGGAATCATTTGCCAGATGCAAGCAGCGTTAAAACGTGGGTTGGATTGCGGTATCCTGAAGAAGACGCAGGGCCACTACTTCTTGAACACGGAAGTCGAGCCGCAGCTCGCGTCGAACCTGGCGCCAACCGAAAGGTACGGAAGACGAAGAAGCAGACGACGACGAAGCAGCAGACGACGACGTAGTAGACGCCGAGGACGTCGACGTAGCAGAGGCAGGCGTAGGAGAAGTCGTCGTAGTCGTCGTCGTCGCTCAAGACGAAGAAGACGTGGCACCGCTATGAGGGCCAGGCGAATTGGTTGCACCAGATGCAGGTGTACCAAGAGAAGCAGGAACGTGGACGTTCTGAGGAACGATCCAATGGAGCCACAAGAGCCAGATAACGTGTGCATGTGCGAGAAGGAGAGCAACGAAGAGAACCAAAGCAGACAGAGTAGAAGTCGTGATCATAGTCTGAGTCGTAGTCGATCATCGGCAAACAGCGATCGAGATGGCGCCATAACCGATCGACGACCGATCCATGATCAAGATTAATCGATCAGGAAAGTCGGTTCGTACACTACGTGCGTGTGTGCATCGTTAACGGTGACAATCTCTCGGCGCGTTGTCAGACAACGCTCGGCTTGTCGATCGACATCCCCATGATGATCGACGCCGAATGGAACCGCTCGCGTCTCGGAGCGTCACCTGTCGTTCATCACCTCTGTCTAAATCGTGTAGCTCACTGATCGTATTACAGGATCTATTGCTCGTGTCAATCATTCTATCAAGTAATAAGTGTACTTTGATTCAGTTTCGTCGTGTAATATTCGAACGAATAAATAGACACTACGTATCAATAGATATACTTTTATTGCACTATCTTTAGGCAGTGAAACTTCGTTTATCCGAACTTGCTAGGGATGAACAATAAGTACATGTCAATTGGATAATAAAAGATTATACAATACGAGTTTGCGTTCAGATATGGGGATTGTATATTGATAGTATGGGTAATCTTTTACAGCTTTGTTGGTGAAAATATCACAGAACTCTTCCTGGATCCTCTGAGTATTCTTACATCGAAATCATTAAAGCTTCAAACTTATACACTTGTTTTCCATACAGGGGAAACACCAGCTAATCACTAGCTAATGTTTCATTTGAATAAAATTCCGATAAATACGGTTCTCCTAAAGTAGAGTTTTATTTTACATTAAGACTAGAATATACGGCTGTTCCGAATTTTAATTCACAAGAATCGCAAACGAATCGTATCGTCGACGGTTTCTCTCCTCGACTCTTCAACATACAACTTTTCACGATGTCTGGCGAACCTCGGCTGGGGTTCCAGGCGAGAACGGAGGTCGGGGCCTTGGCCGAGGTAGCCTGAATAAAACCAACGGCCATAACTCTTCCAGCGGTGGGGTCAAGGTGGGTTAGAAAGGATCGAGAAGTGATTAGTGGTATTTACCGGTCCCCACTGAGAGAGAGCCTGCCGATTCCTGGTACCGCTCGGACGTCCCGCGGGGACCCGCGTACGCGTCACAATACCGCGATCTAACTGCTCCCTATTCTCCGGCAGGACTCTCTCGGAGGTCGACGTGACACTACCGGCCAATTCATCGGACGATATTAATGTGCTTCTAACGGTGAGTATCGGTATTGTACGAAAGAGTTTTTCCTCCACGTCCGCGGAGTACACCGTTCGCTTTTCCGAAACTTCTTCGGAGGTCCATCTTCGATAGCTCGATGAAAAGGATTCGTATCGGAGGATCTACGCGAGGTTATCTCGATCTCTGTCGATTTGTTTATCGACGCGACGGAACCTACTTTCGCGTTTCTCCGCTATTTTCTGTTTCAAATATGCTACTCTTTGAATGCGACCAGACAGTCACACTAACGTTCTATACAAAAAGTTGAGGACACGAAAATACGCATTATTAAGATCAATTGAACCGTTCAGAAGCCAAGTATAGAAAAGTAAAAATATAATACAAACACTATTTTTTAAGCTTACGTCAGAATTTACTATTGTTCGTCTTCTTGCGATAAATGAACTTAATGAGAATTGAACGTTAGTCGTATGCTTACGAAATTAGGGAATAAAAAGAAAAGAAATGGAATTGATCGATTCGATTTCTGAGAGACTCGATTAATGTAAATAAATAGGGACAATGAAGTTTGAAATATAAAGTTTCCACGAAAGAGATGAATCTCAACTGTCGCGATTGAAATCGCAAACAAGCAAGGAAGCTGAGAAACGAGATCATCCTCAAGTTTCACGAGATGATTACCTGTATCCAGGAAACAACGGTTCATAAAACGGACAGTTTTTTCGCTCATTTTCGTTCTCTTATTTCGTGTCCACGGATAACGTAGGACGAACGAGATCGCGGCTTTTTTAAATCGGCTCTGGCAGCCGGTAGTTTCGAGGCTCAGCATGCGACCCATTGTGCATGATAACGAGTAAGCGCCCGCGCATTATAATCGCTCCCTGTGGGTGCCATAACGTAGCTTATTATTTCGTAAGAGCTACAGGACCAACATCAGATCGTACTGGCCTATTCTATTCTCTTAATGAACGGATCGAACCTATGGGAGGTCGATACATTAGCATCCTGAGATGACGAGCTTGAAAAACGTGAGTCTGTGGATTTTCATCAACAGGTGTCGTTATAGCAGATTCTTTGAGGTCTTTGAGAAAGCCAGATCAGATTTGAAATTGCCTGTTTCAAATTACTGAAAAGAAGAAGCTACGATCTTTGAAGAAGTTAAAGAATTTCGATCATAGTTCTACTTTTAAGCGCTGGAACAAGCGTTCATCGGTAAAGACCATTAGGGGTGAAATTCCAACTCACTCGAATTTTTCTAATATTATTCGTTCGTGTCATTTCTAACCACTTATATGGTTTTTATCAGTAACAGTATCGTAACGTACAATTGCAGTGAAAAACATACACTGGGTGAAATTTCGCCTATGGCAGCAATAACGTCATATCCCTTGATGGTAGTTCTTAAGAGATACGATTTGTACATAGAACAAAACGACATTGAAAAACATTTTCTGATTGCACAAAGAATTCGCCGTGCATTAAAACTATTAAACCGTCGATATTTCGTATTATCTACGGTATCATAGTACTGATACTTTGACGTGAATTTTCGAAGATGAAATTATTCTTTCTTTGATGACACCACAAATATCATAACATCGTTTATTACACACTCGGTAGAACGTTGCTCCGGCACGAAATCGTTTGTCACGGGTTTTTCACCTAGGAACCTTCTGGCAGATCGTTTCGACTGATGCCACCCTGAGCGGAACGAACTTCTCTTTGGTTTAGCACGACGGAACCTGCGCCGTGCCTCTTCGACGCACAAGCCAAGGGGTCGAGCACTGGTTCGTGATAAGATAACGTCGAGAGAAAGAAAGGAAGAACCTTTCCTTCCTTCGTTCGAGCGTTACACCTTATCTACTATTTAACGAGCGCGACTCCTCGCCTCCGCGTCGATAAGGGGAACCGAACAAATTGAAAGGGGGGATAATTTGCAGGAGGGAAGCGGCCTAAAAATCCACGATACAACCCGCCACTGACAAATTTACGAGTTCCACGCTGAAAGCCCCGTTATCGTTTCGTGTCCCGCCGTATCCCAGGCCCTTCCACGCCACCGATCTCACAATTAGTTCGCAGGAACAGCGTCTCCGGGAAGCAGCGTGCTCGGCCACCAACTCTTTTGGCTTCCTTAGACCTTACACCTGCCGGCAACGCGTGCTTTTTGCGTACACTCCTCTGAAAGCTCTTTCATATTTTTAGCAAATTCTCAATCGGCTCTCCATTCTTACATAGGATTTTAATTTGTTAATTCTTCGCTTGAATTCTTAATATCACGAATGTAACAATTTATAACGTTTGTAGTGTTTCCGTGATTTATTTATTCGAGAATGCCCCATTTGTTTCGATGTTTCTCTAATACAGATAACGACGACACAATTTCGCGAAGCTTGTGTTAAAATTAAAAAATTCGCTTCATCGAAGCAAAGAATCTGTATAAATTATTAATTACGCGATTATAAAATACAAAGTGGATAATCGCTATCAGCAAGTTAATTTGCGATCGAAAGCAAACCAGGATGCGCCGAATAAAAAAAGGTCGAGGATCGTGAAAGGGTTTCGTGAAAGCGTCGAAGAGTCGTACAAAGTGGCGAAAGTCGAGATATCATCTGCAACGTGTAGTGTGAAGCAAGCGTACGGAATGGCCGGTAAAGTAAATGGAGAAAAAGTTGAAGGAAGCGCGGGCGACGCGAATGGCCGGCGGATCTCCGAGCTATCTGAAGACGAATCGCGGCTGGAATCATTTCTGGCTGTCTTAAACGAGCAGAAACACGAGCTGGCGAGGAGTGAAAAGGTTGAAAATTTCGTGGTTGAACGGTGCAAACGAGGTCTCGCGAGGTGGACGGGTCATCGCGACGCGAGTTCCCTTAAACGACTACGCGAAGCTAAGCAGGGTAGGGCCGCAGAAAATCTCGACGATACGATCTTTCGCGCCGCAATTCCTCTCACGAAGTGCCGTACGAAACGGTGGATCGAGGTGTCAGCCTTGTTCTTACGTGTATCAACCTGCGAGATAGCGTCACCCTGACATTACGTGCGATATCATTAAGGTAAATTTATGTTCTACGTAAACGGAGGCAGCTCGAGGTTAGGTTAGGCGTTAGGCTGCGCGCTGCACGCTGCACGCGAATATACGCGTATTGAAGTAAATTGCTGCCGAGTGAAAAACCGTTTGGTTAATTTACCGAGTACTCTTAGAGAATCGCTATATATTTCCAGGCGTATTTGTAAATGAAATTGAGGTTGCGAAGCGAACGGTTCTTCGCGTTCTTGCAACTTTATTTCTCGGTTTGGATATTGAACTTTCAATAAGGTAAATTAAATTAAGCGCTTCATCCTTCAAATCGCATTTCCTTGAACTTTGCAATCAAGAATAAATCATCGAAGATGCTGTATAGATTAAGCATAGAGATTGACTACGGAAGAAGAAACCACAAGAAACTTAAAGTTCTCTTTCATGACTCGGATAGACACTCGTACGATGCATCAGGTCGATTAACGCGTAAACACGCGCACGTGTACGTTAAAGAAGACGAAAGACCATTGAAAGTTCTCTTTCAAAGAAACATCGTCGCTGGTTCTGGTCCGTGCGAACCCATCTAACCCAACCTAGTTCGAGGAACTTCGTTACTCGCCACCTTCGCGGCTAATAGACCAGGACCACACGCGAGAAACTTTAATTCGAGCGATCTACGCGTTCGATAACCGGCAGTGAACTACCGGCTGCTCGAATTAGGCTAGGTCGATGATACGAGATCAGCAGGTGGCGATCTCAGCGCCCGATTACCGGACGATATCTCGCTTTCTCGCGACGCGGTAACCAGCGAAGAATCTCACAGCGACGCCACCACGAAAGGTGACCGCGCTTAATTGCGGCGCAGATGCGACCGCAATTACCGTTCTTTTCATTTTATTTCGTAACGGATTTTCTAAATTCCTGCTTTCTAAAACCTTCGTGGTACGTATTATACTTATTCGTTCTTCAAATATTCCGCGTACGCTCAAAGATAAATTTTCATCAAGGCAGGAAAATCTGGAAATCTAATCGAACCTAAAATCAATCGGCCACATCTACATTCCAGAATCGGAGTTGAAGATCTCCGGATAATCGTAAGAAACGATGAAATTACTCTCGCTGCTAAGATTCTTCTTGTATCAAACACGATTCCATCCACGCCTAAAGACCGAAGAATTTCTACACGAATAGAACAACGGTCCACGTTGCGGTAGAGTTGCATCTTCGTGGCGCAACGAGCGGAAGAAGATTTAGCGCGTGTTCTAGAGGGTTTTTCGCCGACATTTCACCGGACCGCGCGTTCATTACGGCGTCGGCCCGCGTACAGAGCAAGCGTACAACCGCTTAACTGTTTTGTCCCGGCTGATGGATAGCGCGTTCGCACGTTATTACCGGACACTTGGCCAGTTTTATGAGTCTAGATTGGTACACGGTTCTGCAAGCCGGGCAAAGGCTACCAACGGCTGCGTTAATAGTGTGTTTACCGATAATGGTCTCCGGGGCTAGTCGCCGGGGAAATGTCGGCCGTGTAAGCTCAACATTATGATTATTTTCCCGTCCACTTTATCTTACTTGGGACATTATAAAGAGATGAGCAAAGCTCGCGGGCCGAGTGTCGGGATTTGTAATGAGTCTCGCTATTCATTTACGCAGATGCATTTACGCGGCCGGACTCGCACCAACCCGTAAATCGAGTGTGAGTTCTTTGCTTTAAAAGTCATTCTATAGGAATTGACCGTATGCGAAATGAGCTATCTGGTGAATCCTGTTATACGCTGTTCGAACGTATCTCATAACTAGACTGCGGTTATTTATGCATTTATGGCAAAATTTAGAAATACGAGAACGTATACAGCGCGTACTTGTAGCGTGTAAAAATACACGAAATATTCAAAATAAAGAATTGGTCATAACGTTTAAAGATTGACATAAATCTCCACACGTTCATGAAAATATGAATTTACATAAATCTACGGCCTACTCGTAACTCAAATGTAGCTTCGCCAGCGTATTTGGAGCATGTTGATTTGGAAAGTTTATAGCTTCGGTTAAATACGAGTGAAACATAAATATTCGTTAGTGATTTTGCCATATGTTCGTCTGGAAATTCAATAATTCTTCGTTTCGCTAATTTATACTCTTTCTTCGATCGAGCCGGATTAATTCTCAATAGGGTAAACGAAGGCAAGATCAGCACAAAGATGAATAATTACCATTGGAGCGTGTTCAAACCGGTAATATTCTGAAAAATCTACACACGTTGAAAATCTTCGTTCCGGTTTGATAGATCGCGAGCAACGACGAGCCGTTAATTCCGATCGGTACGATGATTATCAATGGCTTCGTCTCATGGTCGCTTTTTCATGAGCGATTTGTCGAATCGTAGTTTTCTATTAAGGAATCGCATGTAACGAACGTGCCAGCGTCGGCGGATAATATCGGCGCAAGATTTATAGCGAATTAGTGAATCGTTAAGATACGATCGGACGTTTATAAAAATGGCCGATGGGTGAAGGTAAGTCGGCGGCCTCGATCGCACGTTTTCCATCAAAATGAAAACGAAACGACGCGTAAAAGCTCCGTTTCTCCTCCAATGGTTACCTGGATCCTTATTATTCTTACCATCGATAGCGTGTTCTCTATATAGAGCTCGACAGGGAAAAAGTGCGAAACGGTGTGCACCAGATCGACCACGATAAAGCTTCAAGGTCTCATTAACTACCTGTTGAGACTACGCTTCGAAGATAGAAGGAAAGGAACGTCTTTCAGAGCGGAAGCGTTCTCTCACATACTTGCTTTTTCTGCTGTCATAAATGGAAATTGCGTAAGATAGTGTGAAAAGTCAATTCAGTACCAGTATAAGGTACTGTTTCGAATAATACACACGGCCAATTTGAAAAATTCACGGTTTAACGACCAAAGCATATTTATAATTACTTTTATTTTTCATTGTGAATTCTTTCAGCCTGGGTACACTTCAACGAGACACAAAGTAACTGTTCACTATAGTTATCAGTTCATCAGCTTGATGAAACGCAAACATCGCTCGACTGTTAACAAATTTTTCAATTCTCCGAATAATAATAAACGTAAGTCGATTCAAGTCTGGAAAATAGACAACTAATTTCTTACATAGCCACGATAATTTCATAGCGATCTATAACATCTATGTATTTCGATATAAACACAGGATAACTTTATTTCAATTAACTTTCACGACATACTACTCGACAGAGATAATATTTCAAGCTTGCTAAGTATCTCGCTGTATTTAAAATAACAGCAAATTATATTCTATAAATACAAAAAGAAAAAGCTTTCCCTTGATAATTATTTCGAAGATACGACGAAGATATACCGAGTGAAACGAAAACTGGTACCACCAGTGTCGAGCTCTCGCAACCCTTCTCCAAAACAACGGTATAACATTCACGCAGGAAAGGTGCATGGAATACGCGCGAGGCCACAAATTGCGGTACACCCACCCAATTCCGAGATCCAGAAAGGCAGATCACGAGCGAGGGCACGGTGAACGGTGACAGCCAGAGATATTTGTCTCTTTTCAGGCTGCAGCTGGCACCACCCCCGGATGTCGTGCGTACGCTCGCCGGAAGCCCTATCGATAATTATTTTATCTGCAGGCCTAATTAACTTCGTTTTAACGGTGCTCGAGATAAAATTACGTAGGCTGCCGCGGCGATCGCCGGAGAGCGACGGTCGACCGGAAGGGAAGGCTACACCTGCGACGCAGCCGCGAATACACACGGGTGGCGTTTTTGCGCTTCTAGGTGTAGGCGTCCTCGTCCTGCAGCGCACCGGTCCTCCTTCCGCGTTCTTTCTTTCAAGCGAATTGCATCTGCATCGTCATTTAACGACTGAAATTGGATGTCGTTCGCGATAACGTCGCCGACCAACTCTGTTTTTCAATGATCTAGCACCATGAATTTTAATTACTCGCGTGAAAAATTACTTGATCGCGATTAATTACCGGTTTCGCGTTTGGTCCCTGTTTCCTCGGGTATTCCAGTATTTTTCGGTGAAATTATTGGCTATCAGATCGTGTATCTACATGGTCGACGAGCTACGAGTTATCGCTATAGGTAAATAACATTGTATAATATCAACAAGTTTGATAACGAAATGAACGAAACACTGTAAGGGAATTTTACAAATTTCACATAAAATTATAATAATACCGTGAAGCTGATAATTAGGCGAAAGATTTACGGCAGGACGAAAGTATACAACTGCGGGTCGCGACACACACCCAAGGCAATAGCTATCTGATCTGATCGATAAAGCGCACAGCTCCATCTCGTTGAAGTAACGAGTCGCATGAACTCGCGTTAGGCTGGAGCTGGTTAATTAAATGTTTAATAAGGCGCATACCAGGTCGATCATGTAAATAAAATCGATACAGCCGGTTTGTTTATGATGTATTAAACCGTACTCCGTTTAGTGTTTAGCGAGCTCCTGCGAGCTCGTTTTTCTTCCGCCTTGTTCGTTAGGCGCTAAATACTCCGCGTACGATCGCGTTTATCACGCGCGACGATAAGCGCAAACTAAAAAGTCAGGAGCGTCGTATCGGCCATTTAAGATTCGCCTATATACAGGGTGCGCCGTTAGAATCCGGACAAAAGAAGTTTTGTGCAGAAAGTTGTTTATTTAAGTCAATACACAAAAACACATGAAAATGTTGTTATATCTCATTTAAAGGGTCCTTGCTGAGAACTTTTATTCTATGTAACCACCCTCTGCCTCTATGACCTGCTCTATTCTTGCTCTAAAGCGCGAGCACGCTGACTTCAACTGGTCGCGTTTAATTGTCGCGAATTCTGACTCGATAGCAGCTCGTAGGGAGTTGACGTTGGGGTGCCTGCATTTATTAGTTTGTCTCTCGATAACGCCCCACACGTAATAGTCCAATGGGTTTAGGTCGGGACTGTTAGGAGGCCAGAAATCTTTCGACCAAAACATGTCCACATTGTCAGAGAGCCAATTTTGAACAAGATGACTTGTGTGAGCAGGTGCGCCATCTTGTTGAAATAAATACGGCCTTCCAGAAGCCGTAATTTCCATCCACGGCTTTATTACTGTCTTCAGGACCTCCAAATAAACCTCCTTTGTGATTCTTTCGCCTTTTTGGAAGAAGTGCGGAGGCATGACGTCGCCCTCACTTGAGACAACGCTGAACTTTTCTCGCCGGAGAAGGAGAACCCTTCTCGAACCACTCTGAGGCTGCGTATCTCTTAGCAATGTCGTATACCGTCGATCTTGGGTAGCTAAAGAATTTTATAATTTCGACCGGCGTTCTCCCGGCGCGAAGACTTTCTATAATCGCCGCTCTTCTATCGTATTCCGGGTTTTGCTTAACGAGTTCTGTCATTTTGAGGTTATAGAAGACTTATTGACATATTTAACTAACTTCAGAGTCAATCAGCACAAACATCTGAATTCTAATATGGTGGGAACTACAAATTGAATTCTGTCCGAATTCTAACGGCGCACCCTGTATAGTAATTCAACGGAGTGATTTTCGAGCGCAGAACAGAGGGTAAGGGAAAAGGATGTATGGAAATAGCGACTGGTCTTCCGGTACGCGGGAAACGGCAACCATCCGCACGGAACCGCCGGGGTTACCGGTCTTGTATTTCTATAAAGTATAAACCAACAGCGAACGCGAAGACGTAACAACGGGTGAGAGGAGGAGGAAGGATAGAGGACACGAAGGGGGAGAAGGGGCCTGCAGGTTGCCCGGGTAGCCACAATGGATCCGTGCAGCGTACACACGGCTCTATTCAGCTCCAAACAATGTAATCACAACTCAGCGCTTTCCGCGCCGTCTGCGACGTTCTCTTATCGATCGATGAATCGATCGTTGATCGACGGATCCCGGTTTCGATTCAACGTCTCATGGTCTGTGAATCCTCGCGTTAATTAATTAACCGCTTGTCCACCGTCCCGTGCTCTTCGAGTTAGAGTTGCGCGTCCGCGATCCCTTTTGTGAAATCGGACTGATTCGCTCGTGGGAAGTCACACGTGGAGGAAGTTCGCAGCCGATCGACGTGGGAGATAATGGTGGCGATTATTCGAAGAATAAGTTACGACCAGAAGTATCTAAAATGTTAAACGATCGCAAGAACCTCGAGCAGTGATAGCTCCTAAGTGCTATCGATCATCGAAAATTTACGACCCGAATGGCGCTATAATGTAAGACGAGATGAAACTAGGACGGCGTAAAATCTAATTAGAAACGATTTCGACGAGAATACCGGTCGTTTTCACGCTTCGCGTCAGTCCGAGAAGTGAAAACGGCCGGTCGAATCGAGTCGGATAGCAACGCGTGGGGCGGGGGTATGATGAAAAAAAAAGCCGAGGAATTAATACTTTCGGAGCTGGCACGCAACACGAGAGCCGCATACGTAGGCACGCAGCGCGGGCCTTCGACCTCTTTCGAATTTGAATTATCGGCGAGTCAGGTGAGCAAGCTGGCCGTTAATCGAGCCAGGTAGAACAAGCGTAAGCCTCCGGGGAGTTGGTTGACCCGAGATTAGTCCATCTGGTAGCTGAATGATGCCGCGACAACGATCGTTAATGGCCAATAATACCTCGCGATCATTATCGCGAAACGGGATTCGAGCAACGTGGAAGGAGGAACAAAACCGGGAGGTTCTTTGTTTCGTCGGTGAACGCGGCGACACAGGCTGCTGGTAAAGTAGTGATAATTTATGGGCCTGTCTTTACGAGTCGCGGAACGTTCGATGTATACGTGTTCGATGTTTCTGCTGACTGATATCCGAGAACATAATTGCCACTATTACTATTCGCCGTGTTTTTGCGTCGGCTCGGGCCTTTGAGCTTCTTCGAATCGAATCTGTCGTTCCATAAATAGGCAATTTACCGTTCCTTGTCATAATTTCGAGAGTTTTACTCGACGAACGAGCCGAATCAGCGCGTTTAATCGCGTTTCTGACGAGGTATCGTCGTATGTCGAAACACGACATTTTCGAAATTGAAATACGAATACGGATGACCGGGAGTGATTGATCTATGTAATCTTTGATAGTCTAATTACGGATCGATCGATCGGTTGACAAGCGATCGACGAAATTATCGAGACGCTGCTCGATACTGTGGAAGAGGAGCGAGACAGTTTCGGAAACGTTATCACAAGGGTTATCGGGTAGAGCAACGTGTCATCCGGGAGCAGGAAAAGAAAATTTACGATCAGGCCAGCTTCTTGGTTCTCGGCGCGTTCTTTCTCGGTCGGCGAGTGGCGTGATCGAAATCAATTACTCATTAATCGTCCTCGTTCGCCACGCCACTGCCCCCGCGCCCGTAATTAACGGTGATTAATTGGATTGGATGCCGGTCGGGCATATTTTACCGTGTACGAAATTTGCCCCGGGCAATGGACAGCCTGGTGCTTGCAGTCGAAATCGAAGGAAACGGATATCGCCGAGGGTCGATGCTGACGGGACACTTGGATTTGAATAATCATTGATCGTCATGCGATCGAAAATTCAGAAATTTTTCCAGGTGAATTTACGTTTTTACGTCGTACGGTACGAAGCAATTGGTGTACCTTTATCGCGAAATTTATGTGAAATAGACTGTATTATCAGAATAACAAAGGGCGAAAATTGCGAGTTGCGCGTTTCGAAATATTTCGTAAGTATTAATACAAGCGTTGATTGTATGATAAAAGACAAGAACAATCGAAGTACATATCCGCATCTTAATAATCTCGATATGCAAGGCATAGTGGAGATGTGTAGTGGAATGTCTTTTCCCGAGTGTTTTAATTTCTGAATTCTTCTTTTCATAACGTCAGTCTCTGTCTAACCTTTAAATTGAATAGGCATGCTGGTTGCTTTTGTATATCACTGCTTACTGTTCCATTTATTATTCCAACTACGCAAACAGAAAAATTTCTTTAGCGTAAACACTACTATGAAGAACGACAAAATTGGTAGAAAAATTATCTTGCAATTTTCAGGCAGTATAGGTGCATCTAAATTAATTTAGCCTTCGCTGAGTACACCTTCCAACATTTTTAGACACATTGACGGTAGTAATTTGTAATCAAAGTTTACAAACAAATGGTACAGAGTCGAGAACGATTATAGTATCATCGAACATTATAACCAATGCCAACTGATGCAGTTTATCCTGTAGCTACTTTCCTATATCATAGATTATGATTAATACAAATTATGGCTATCGAATAATTCGTATCTTCAGGCAAATATAGAATAATTATATTTCTCTGTCCACGGATCGAGGAGAAGAACCGCCACCGAGAAAAACCTCTGGAGTAGACGCATTAAGTTAAACGTATCAAAAGGTGCGAACGATGCTGTACGTTGTCGACGAGTGACGGCTGCGAATAAAAAAAAAATCTCACGTGATCGAAGTTACATGCACGAGGCAATTTTCTATTTGCATGGTCGTCCTTCCGACTTAATCACAGGCTGACAACACGCGACCGACAGGTGACACTTTGATCCTCGTTCTCATTAACAGAGCGCCGATGAAAAATCTGAAACGCCTCTTTGCTCGTCCAATTTATACGAAAAACTAGAACGTTCCACATAAACACGATAAATAGAAAAAGCGAGAGTTCCATGAAACGGGACGACAAAAAAAAAAAAGAACTACTCCATTACGAGAAATAAATCGACAGAGCGCATACTCGGTTATTTACATTTAGAATTGCATAAAATTACTTTTGCACATAATTCACGCTGAATCGAAGTAGTTTATTATTATTGTAACACAAAATAAAAATATGACATAATTTTCTGATAATTTCTAACCAGACCTTGATATTATCTTCTTCAAATCTTTAAGAATCGTTTCAAAGTTATACCACTTTACAGAAAATTAAATAAATCAAGTATCAACACTCAAAGTATTAATTCAAGGACGCGTTAACGAACAATCTTTGTTATTTCAACCTATTTCGAAATAAAAAATTTTTTAATCGAGCAAAATTATTTAAACCGGCTTTTATCCAGCATTCCGATACAGATACCTCAGAGTGAATCGTTTCGATCGGCAGCGAGCCACGAGGATCTATAAGCAATCGCAATCAGCGAGTCGTCCGCACGCAACAAGACGTACGATCTTACGTGGACGAGATGCACGGCGAAAGGGTGGCCTGAAAAAACAATTAGCCGATCGCAGCGCGGAACCAGGGCATAAATTAGCTGCGCGATCGGTCGGCATCGTTGAAAGCCGAACAAACGGGACGACCGGATCGAGCGAACAGAAACACTCGACCCTCCGTGTCTCTCGGCGAACAAGCAAATCATACGTTAATTGCCACAAATCATGGGTCAGGGTACGTAACAATAGGCTGCTGGATAGTATTTATTAGAGCCTGGAGCAGCGGGTGGTGTCAGGAATGCGAGCCACGCACTGGCTTCCCCAGTTCAGCTTGTCAAAGGGAGAATCGTTTCTTTCAATGATTGGTTGCAAGAACAACCTAACTTTGATTGCAAAGCGTGACGTTGTTCGTGTACGCTATATACTATGTCCCATATTATATCCTATTAGGTTGTCCAAAAAGTGTCTTTCTTTTACAGACACGTCTTTTACAACGATGCATCTTTATACAAACATCAATATCTGTCAGACGTAAATGTGTCTTTATTTTGATAGAACAAAATGGATCACACGTAATTCGATAAAATAGTAGAAAACGGAAAATGTTGTGCATCCATTATTTTCTTATAAAACGAAATAAACTTTTCGGACGACCTGATATTTACCATACAGGATGTTTCAGGAAATTGGAGCTAAACTTCAAGAGTCTGCAATATCTCGTCAAAGTAAGCGAAAAAATTGTAACGAACCGGCCTCCAAATATCAATAATTATAGTAATTTCGACGTTATAAGACGTTTTACGTTTTTTCTGGTATGACAAGAAGACAGAAATTAGTCATGCACGATTTTTCAAACGGTGGGACGAAGTTGTCAGACTACGTCGTCTCATAATCCTGAGACCAATGATATTCGCAGCCACGTTGCTCGAAACACTTTTGCCTGCTTTGATGCTTCTGAAGTTTGCCAGGAACTTTGAAACACCCTGTATGCAGTGCTCGTCTATCGACGTATTCGAATGTTCGTTTTTCTTCATCAATTGCTACTGTACTTGTGGTATGCGTTCAGTGATGGCGAATCGCGAAGAAAATACGTATTCGAAGAATGATGAAAAGGAAAGGGAAAGCTGCAGTGCAGATTGGTAGACGTTTCTTCCGAGATAACGAGGATGGTGACTATTTGAATGACAACGATCGTCGGTGTTTGCATAAGTGGACACTCTATGGCCGGGAGACCGTGACTCGCCAGGCTCAAGATAATAGTTATATTGAGAGTGGGCATCGTTACCGCTGGAAATTGTAACGGAGATCTGGTCGCGAATAACTTTCTATGTCGGATGATCCTGCCGAGGTATAAAACGAATGGTACACCTGTCGATGGTAATTTCGCGTTGAATATCCAGCTATACGGAATTATTTACGTGCGTTAATTGACGTTAATTAAAGTCGAGCCATTTGGACTCGCCACCGTTTCAAACGGACACGTTACAAAGTAACATTACATTTGAATAAGGAATGCCGAATATACAAGTGCAAAGCGATCGATGCGTATTTAACTGGGAAATTCGCGTAATCCACAGTTGTACGTACATGTACAGTGATACAGATAAACTAGTCACTTTGATGTTTCTCTAAATATATACCGACGAATTACCACTGGTATCCTAACTGGCGAAATGAAAAATTTCGATAAATAGAGAAACGATTAGGATTTTCTAAAAAGAGAAATATTCTTAATAACGAAGTATCATTAACCGTTGATGAGAAATGGCTGGTAACCAGGAAACGTTGTAAAAAGAATTGCTGACTAAGTGGTACACGACAGTCGATGAACGTGTACGAAAGCGACAATACGCGTTATTAGGCGCATAATCGAAAGACTGATAGGTCAGATCCGTATAAAGCGTAACAGCACGGTTTCGCAACGACGCGACGGGGGCGATTCGTAGTAGATGAAGAAAATCGCCTATGACGTGACCCGGTCGAGACATTTAAATCACCAGACACCCACACGTTCGCACGTGCAGTTGAAAACTCGATGAAACATACTCTTCGAACGACTTCGATAAATATAAGGTGAAGTCGAACCGCAGACAAACGTTATCTTCGGAACAATAAAACTGACGACAATAGGTATTATCGGAATATGTCTCGGTATCGTTAGCTTAACTCCGCAAGAATCGCAGTATTAAAAATTGTATCATAGGTCACGGTGTATCTACAGGAACGCAGTGACTTTCAAATTTAAAATCTAGTGGGAAAGTAGAATATAAAAGCCGTACGTCGGACCGACATTAAGTCATCCTTGCTTGAAGCATCGGAGCTCCGTTTTTACCTGCCCTAACCGTTCCTCCTTTCACTTTTTCGCGTATCTTCTTTCCCATTCCTTTCCTTCCAATTCTTAACAATTTCGTCGTATGAAATTGCAATTTTCTCCTTGACGGGACACTTTTACAACATCTTGAGTTAAATGTACACTAGGAATTCCTGGTGCTAAGGACGCGAGCATCGAAGTGAGCCACGAGTGACAGTGTTACACATGTCACGACATCGGAATAATATTTTCCTTTTCTCGTGGCTGAAAGAACTGAATGGAGGTGGACATCTTAAGCATCGAGTTCAACCGCGACACATAATGGGTTACGTCGGTCTTTTCGACGAAGGCACACTTTAAGGCGTGCGCACGCGTAGGCGACACTAAACGCCCACGTAGGCCGTACAAATATTGAACAAATATTAACATAATGTTTGTACGTTAGGCTCCAACTATAAATATGAACGACCCACCTGCGGAGGAAGCCGATTCTGAGAAAAGAACGGCGACCAAGCGAAGAAAGAGGACGACCGAATCAGGCAAATTATCACGGTTCGATAGGTTGTCACGTCGATTTTCCGATCAAGAACGGTACTAGCGAAATTTTTCATCCTTCAGCTCCAATCCGTGATCGAGTTTCGCAGACAGCCTGTCATTAAATTGCATTATGTAAACTCGGCTTAATTATAGGATACATAAAATATAAGAAACGTGGCAGGTGACAACGAATACGGAACTACGAAACTAGAAAAAGAATTAATTCATATTAAATCACAACACGACGCGAAGGCGATTAGTTATCGATTAGGTCTTGGAAATATCTTAAACAATAAATTCTGTTAACGCGTGCGTCATGGCGAACGAACCTATATAACCGTACATGTGAGAACGTGTACGATACAATTACGCAAATATTCGCAAGAAACACGTCTGGCAATCACAATAAACCAGCGATCGGTTTATTGCGAGGAAACTCGTGACGGGGCAGTGTCGTCTGTTCGAGGGAAATTGAATTTAACGGAGTGTGAATATTGCCAATAAACGCGGTTGTCGAACCTATATAGCGATAAATTTAAACATCAGCTGTTTGTAAAAAGGAATATCATAACCCAATAATATCCGCCAGGCGACGCGAACGTAATTTATTATATAACGAGTCGTCAGTTAACTTTTAACGAGTTCGCATTAAAGCACAGTAGGCAACCGCGATTTCATAATTCTCTATAATCGTTCGAACGATCAGAATTAAGCGTTTACGATTCAACGGCATCGATTAACAACATCGGAAACCCGATTTAAAGAGGAAATTTACGTCGGAGAGAGAACCACGGTTATTCTTAAACAAACGCGTAATGCCTCTCGAGCGTTGGCGCCTCTAACGACATCTAAATGATCCCCATGGTTCACGTTCAGTCGCGGCTGTCCTATCAGCTGCGCCATAGTTTTCGCGGAAACAATCATAGAAAGGCTGGCGTGCAAAAAGCCTGCACGGTCACGGTGCTTTTTGAGATTATCCGGTCGCGCCGGAAACGACCGCGCGTCTCCTCATCTGCGTTAAAGCGTCGTAAAAGACGCTAAGTCGCGGCAATACTATCACGCGAGCTACGTACCGGCTATAGGAAGAGGACAGAAGGGTAACGGGAGTACGATAAGCGTGCTGGTTCGTTTCTTCTCGCTTGGCGACTAATGACGCGATATTACACGCAAGAAAACGATCCACTGGCCCATTACGTCGCTCGCGGCAGCCGAAGAAGCTGGGTGAAGACTCTTTAATTTAACGTCCGCCAAACGAAACTCTCCTTCCGCGGCTCGTGGGCCTGTTCGTTAAGAACGCGCGCTAAAGAGCGAGAGAGAAGACAGAGAAGCGGACGATAAATAAGTAAAATCACAGGCGACGCATGATAAACGCGGAGAAAACGTCCAACACCGCCCTTTCGAGCGATCGTAAAATATCTTCTATGTGCCTCGAAGTCTCGTTTTTCCTGGTTATCGAGGCGGTTCTCTGTCGCGCATTTTAAATACAATATTAAGTGCGAATATATTGAAATCTCGTTTCTGTGCCGCGCGACCACTAATCGCGTCTCGTTAACAGGCTAAACGAGAAATCGCGCGGAGACTGGCATTGCGTGCCGTCGAGAAAACAGAAAAGTGCAACAGGGATCGAACGTACTTTTATCTATATTTCTCTATCCAATTTCTTCGACTGCTGTTAGAACGCAAGCGTTACTTTCAAACATTCGTAACATTGACGCTTTTCAATAGATTTTCATTTTTCTGCGACAATCTTGCACATTTTATCTCTCACTGTGATTAGTCAAAGCGACGAATTCGTAATTTTTTATCGAAATTCTACGCATTTACAACACTGTATTTTTAGAAATTTAACTGACTTGTTTCTAAAATATATTTGACAAAGGGCTTCATTTTTCCTTTGCGTACGTATATATCTTCATATGTATATCCTTCATTTTGATTTCTCGTGTACAAAATTTTGCCACAGATACTTTAATCGTCGGTCGTTACAATGTTAATCAACGATGTTTAATCGGATTGTTCGCAATAAACGAAAAGTTTATCTCGTTCGAGGGTTCAAGGCGACGCGAAACGCGAACGAGCGATGGAGTCTACGTGTCCTGTCGCCATCCACGTAACGACCTGTAGCGCTTCAGAGAAACTGCCGCAGTAAAAAGGTGTAACGAGGAGGCGCGTAAGCATTCGCACCCTGAACGTTGCTGGTTCATACGTTCTGGCTGAGAGTTACTTGGCGAAACAGCCAGATAATATTCTCGCGTATAATTATAATCACCAAGTTCGCTCGTGAACGTACCCCGCGGACGGACTTTCAACTTGAAAATTAGTGTGAAAGATGATTTCCTTAATTCGTGATTTCGTTGAGTGTTTTTCACGCTGGAACAGATGCTCGTTTTAAGATCTGTCCTCTTTAGAGAAACGTAAATGAGATTTCCTATCATCCATCATCTTGGTTCTATTAAATCAAGGAATGTTTATCCAGGCACTGGAAGCATTGCTTCTTGTCGTAGAGCACTCAACGTATTTATCTTTTTGATTAAGAGATTTATATATTATAAGTGTTTTAACTTCCAGAGGTTTTCATGGTACCGTTAGAAGGGAACAATTTGCGAACGGCATTGTAGCCTACAAATATGAAATACCACCATTAGGTTGCCTTTGCATAGCCCTCATGGCGATGCATATTAATTAATATGTTTAGTATTGTGCGACCGCTCGTCGAGATGCTATCTCGCGCCACGGGTTCCCGCTTGCCTCTCGATGTCTCACGATTCACCAACTCTAGATCCTCGTGATCATAACGATCGTAAAATATGACAAGATCGCTGCCAGATATCGCGCCGAAGTAAGCCCTTTGTCCCTGGTATTTCGTACCCTTGCCGCTTGATCCAAGTTACAATCGTACATTTGATTCAAGAAAATTAAGGCGATGAAGACTAATCACGTTTATCTTGCAAGGTATGGAATACAAATGAAAAGTAATTTGACTGAAATCCTATGATATCAGTGGAGAATTGAGGCTGGAGTTCCTCTAATCTTTGTACCACGAAATTCGACTTCAATCCAAATTCCACTAACTTTATTCTTTATTATTATCTATTATTAACGTTTATTCTTTTTGTTGAAGTGGTCATCACTTCTAGGAAAACTCTACATCTGGTCTTTAGTTTTCTCGAGCATTGAAGCCATCGACAGCGCATAGACAAAAGACTGCGTCGAAGGCAAAGCATAAACTGTAGACAGGCGACGATGGCTTCAGGGTTTTTCAGTCATAGGGTAACACTGCTAGCGTGCGGATCTGGATCAGCTCAATTATATTCCGAACTTTGTATTTACACTTTAGTATTCAGAATATATATTTTCTACCTTACAATTTATCCACGCGTTCCTTCGTATTCACATACATTTAATAACCTCAACATTTTTCTATTACGTAGATAGATAATGGTACATATGGTAGTAACATGAAAAGCGAAAAAAGGAGAAACGACGGGAAGAATTAAAAATGAAAAAAGTCTTTTTTCCTGTAAAAATAGTAGTTGAAGAAATTAATTACGCGACACGAAGACTATGAACGCCTTGTTGCCACGTTGGTATTTAATTTCCACGTTTAAAATTCTCATTAAAACCTCGAAACTCGAGTATTCTGTAAATATACAACTACCGCCTACGCAAGGAAATTTCTTTTCAATTACCAAAGGTGTCGACACACAAATCACCGTTCAAAGCCGCACTACCGCAGGCCGCATTCTGTTCCGATGTTCTCGACGTGGCTGCTCGTCGGAATTGCGTATTCCGACCTGGTCGGCCGGGTCAGGAATGCGGCGTGGGGGATCGTAGGAAGCATTGCGGGTGTACGATGTGGTAAGTTGTGGTCAGCAGGGTCGTGGGTCGTCGCTAGGCCGTCCGGCCTCATGAGAACAGGCTTAAACCCAGTACCATGCGCACAGTCGGCTCTTACACGCGGAGACTAGCTGATGACCATCGTCCACCTGACTCCTCGAGATTTATCGCGCTCACGATGCGTGCGTAGAGAGGATACGTACGAGCGTACGAACGCAGGTGGACCTCCGGTGCCGAGTGTACGCGCCTAATCGACCCTCCCTAAGCCAGCCTACGTGGAGAAAACCCCGAGCTTCTACGTGGATAATTAAACTCTTATCTACCACCGGGCCTCGCCATTTTTTCCTACCTTTCCTTCGCTTTCTCCTTACCACGGCCGCTGGTAATAACGTTCATGATACATTTACCACGGATGATATAATACGCGACGTGGCGTATGAGTAATGCTCACGAATCGCCCTGTTGAACCTTTGTCGTGTAATAAGCGGGATTATCCGCTCGAGGAAAGCGCATTTCACGTGGTACGTCGACCATTTTCTTCTTTTCGAACGCGGAAGAGATATTAAATTATAAAATCCTTTTATCGATAAGAAACGCCTACGCTAAATTCTATCCTTGATTCTAATTTATATTTAACCCTGTTGCGGTCCTTGAAATTTTTACGTCTCAATCTCTCGCTTTTAGCAGTGGAAACAACTACGAACACAAAATGAGACAATTAATCATATATTTCGATTACAACTCTTCCTCATTCTTCTCAAGTTTAAAAAACTTTCTAACGATGGAAAAATGCAAATTCGATCGAAAATGAGCGTACGAGGGTTAAGGGGACCGATGAACCCCGAAGCGATCTCTGAGATAATCTGAATGCTGTGGGATAATCTGAATCTATGGAGGTTGTGAGAGACGTCGATGATTTTAGGAACTTCAGGGTGGTATCCTATACGACCCTCGTCACTACTCCTCATGACTACAAATTACTGATATATCCAACGTACAACATTCTATTTTCTTTGGTATCCAAGATGGACGTTAGTCACCGCAAGCCCAGGCACCAGCAGCTTATCAGAGTCAGCAGAAAACGTTAGACGGACAAACGTTCCACATTTTAAAGGCTCGTGATCGATTGCCACGGCGACGTATACTATCGACGTGCCGGTCGTATATCTCCGGTGCGTAGGTACCAGGATGCGAGCGTGGAAGGTTTTACGTAACCTCCGCAGGTTTGACGACCTCCAACACGCAGGGGAACGTGTTTCGTCGTCTCTGCCGCCGCAATCGATTTGTACACTCGTCAGGAAGACTTTGTTGGCGCGCACCGTTTCTCCTGTCGCGCGACAAACACCGATAGCACCGTCGACAGGGCGAAATAATTTATCGCGGAAGTAACGTTTTCTTCGCGCAACGCGACACGTCCACAACCGTTGCAGACTCCCTCGAGCCGCACGATCTGCGTGACCGTCACGTGTGGGCAGCCCGACACGCATAAATATGCCATATCGCGTCTATTACAGAGATACAACCAAGCAGTCGAATGTGTTGTACCATTATCTGTAGCTACTTATTTAAACGACGTTAGTTTAGCAGATATCGTTTGGATCTGATTCACTGGGAAATCAAACCGATTAACTCGACTTTTTGACAAATTCTTAATTCATTACCAGGGTATGGGCTTCATTCCTTAGAAATCAAATCGTTGGAATTAACTGGTCATCACCGAACAATCCTGTTTCGTAATAGTATAAAACAAGCTGATACAGATGATGAAATACTTAGAGTTAAAGTGGCTTTGATAAAAATATATTACGTGCATACTTCCGCTCTTCGACATCCTTTCTCGAAGTTGGTTGATTGTTCGATTCCAAAAACATACATATTGCACGCAACAAGGTAGTACGTAATTACTCCATAAATGTGTAAAGTCCATCGTTGTCTCCTCCCGTTGCAAATTCCAATAATAAGCGACGGTTCGTGTCTCGTAAAACCCGATTTCTCCCTGAATCATACACTTAACGCGAATGGAGGATTTATAATGTATGAAATTAGAAATCTCAATGAGTAAGTGAGTTGCCCATGGCCAGGGTGGAACGGCTTGTCGTTCACGCATCAATGGGCCGCAAGATTCCCTGCCATTGTAAGATACGTCGCCGAACGATGTACAAATAGTAGGACTCTGTCGATCGATGACGATCATATCCACGTTTGATGCACAGTTATTACCACGTAATGGCATCCTGTCCGCGTTGACGTCCGTGGCTCGTATCAAAACTTCGTCTCGTTGTAATCCTTTTAAAAGGCAATCTTCGTCGATCGTTTTGATAGTGCCGCGTCTATTTTGCATCAGGAAAATGTAAACCGCGATTCGTGGTTACGAATGAGCGTGATGCACGCCCCGCGATTTTTCCTTGCAATTTGCAACAGTCCCGATATCAAGACGTGACATTCTAACAGTGAGTAATAACAGGTTGTACACCGATGGTGTGTCGATGAATGCAAATTTCTCGTCGATACGTTGCCATCCGGTTCCGGGAAATTCCTGCTACCGTACGATTTGAAATTATCGCTGTCGCTCGTGATATAATCGTTGCCATTCAATTCATCCTGCGCAAATACTTACTTCTCTCGCGTGAAATTTTTAAGGGTGCCTTCATCGAAGAACGGTTAATGGTTTGTGTAATAAGCGCTCGCGTATAAATCGCAATTTTCTCGACTTTTAATGCGCACGGACACGAACAGATACTGCTTTTCAATAAATTTTATTAGAGGGAAGAAATTAATCGACAGCTACGTTGATCACAGCCAACTGCTGAATACAAACGATAAATCATTCACTCATATGCACTTCGCATTGATTTCCTCTTTCATTCCACACTTCCGATCTTCACGCGTCAATTTGTAATTTACGAGATTTACTCTTTTATGCGGCTTCCCCTCAATTGAAGACGAGATCCTCGATCTCGATCTTTTTTTTTTTTTTTGTCCTCGTCTTCTGTTTCAAGTTTTCACCCACGGTGCTTATATACAATCTCTGAGCTCAAAAGTACATCAGAAGAAGACACGATAATGTTGTCGCGTGTTACAAATTATGTGTCTCACGAGGGTTTACGTTTTAATGGGTAATCTGCTACGTGGTATACATTATACTTATGGTATACTTAATATACGTATAGTTGTAATGCTTCGGGCCATGTACCTTAACGTTTTACACTTTACTTTACTTTTATTATAAAAACCAAATAAGGTTCCCTTATTTATTATCCTATTGGTAGCACACACGATTCTTCACCAGAGAAATGAATACTGTTTCGTACTATTAGTTAAACATTACACGTATCTTAAACTTAAATTATTTAAATAATGTAGTATCGTACTACTATGATTAGTTTATTTACAATAAATGGATTAAACAGATGTTGATTAAACAGGAAACGATGGTTGTTTAACGTGAATTAATCACAGTAACGTATTATAATTAAGACAACTAAATAATTGATTTGCAACTCTCGTCACAACGAATACAACTCTCTCTCGATAACGCTAGCAACACACTATCTCGACAACGCAATTCGCACTCTCTGGCTTCTCAGCTCATACTGCTGTTAATTCGTTTATGTCCCTTAGCAACCCCTTGTCTGTTGTCTTAGCCTCGTATCTTTTGTCTTAGCCCCACCACGCACATGCTCAGCAACCGCTTGTTTATAATTCGCTCGACGCCCCCCAGGTCTCTCGCCCACGATACTACAGTAATATTTCAAATCGTTCGAATAATTATCGGTAATAATGTACGTGCGTAAAATATTTTCTCCCTATAGAAAACGAAAAGAGAGGAGACCGGAAAACGAGTTTGGCGAAGATGATGCACGTAAATCAGTAGTTTTCACAGAACAATCTTCGCGTGAACGTCGAACGTCCGCGCACGTGTCGCCAACGTGTTTGAAGACGATTTACGAAACGTAATCGTCGCAAGTATGAATGCAACACGCGTGACTCCGACGCGCGGATGCAACCACGACCGAGCAAACGAGAACTTCGCGATGAAGACGCACGATTTTCGTTCGCGAATCCAGCAGGCCGCGTTATTTAGGACGTCATTCGTTATACGTCTGGCTGGGAAACCAACGTGCAACGGAACTGCTCATTGCTTCGAGGAACACGCTCGCTGGACTCGTTAATGGTCAAACCAGAAGATACGATGCGATGGTAATTTCTTTCGCAAATCGTCCACTATTTTTCACTGTACTAAAATGACTGATTACATGACTGATATACAACGCTTCGTGAATTACGCATCAGATAAACTTGAAAATTCTGCTAAACGTTCCTTCCTGATGCGTTCCTTTAAAACAAACACGCTTTGAAATTCTTCCTATGGATAATAATACTGTCTTCTTTATTTCTTCTTTTCTTTCCATTATATATCTGATATCGAAGAACTTGTGCTGTATAATAAATAAATCCTATACTATAGATAATAATATTTACCTATTCGAGCTATATCTACATTCAGCATGAATAAATTAAAAAAGCAACATTTGTAAGAGATCCATTTTCTGACATGTTACCAGTGCCACTAATTTTCTACAATAAATATCGAATAAGATAAAGATACAAAAGCAAAGTTTACAAATTGCAAGAAGCAGTTCGTTCGGATAATATATCTGACACGAAATTGTAAAATCATAAAAAAAAAAAAAAAACACGAACTCTATACAACAAGCATTTATAATGTACGTACATTCCTTACTCGCCAATTAACTAATGTTATTAATTACTAAATTATTATGCAAACCTAACGAGCTTCGACGAAAATCACTTCCCTCGCCTTATACGCCCGCAGCTTCAAAAAGACGGGCGCGTATCCGCCTTTCGTCGAAACAGCGTGAAACCGCTGCTCCGTAAGCGTAATGTCGGTGACGATTAAGAAACGCGCGAGCGGCTAATCGGCAATTTCCCTTTCGTGCTTTCGAATTACGCGGCGTGATTACACGCTACCAAGTTGGCCAGAAACAGATGTATCCTGTAATAAAGCAACGAGATACGCCAAGTCCTCGCTCCGAGAATCGTTTCTGCGATTCGCCGAGTTTAAAGATGATCGAGGCTGAAGAGCGACACATCGCGCGCAGAGTTCGGCGACGAAGCACAATTTCCACCGCGCATTAAGGATCGTCCCGAAGGCGCGACAGCTCTAACGAATGGTCTAACCAGTAATTACTAGACATACCGATGGGATAAATACGAGGAATCAAGTGATAGCAGTCGCTCGTCAGAGCACAGCTTCAGGGCGAGTTTCTTCGACTGTAACCCACGTCGAGATTCGCCTAATCGTTTGTACAAGGGGGACGATCGGACGTCGAATTAACCCTGCTGGTCTCTTCCAGTCAACATCGATGAAGTTTTACTAGATACGAGTAACTCGATTTACATACTGTATCTCTTCTCGTTACCACGTCAGTCGCAGGGACGTCGTCACAAACGAACCAAATAATCTGTTGTCAAACACAGACACGTATTAAACCTTATCAATGATATATTAAGACTAAAGAGACGATGAAATAAAGCGTTAACCGGTTTTATATATCATTACTGGAACCAATTACGATAGTCTCTCTATTAATTTGGAAGAACTTCCTCTATCTTATTTATAGCTTGATGTCTAAACTAGCCGAGGATAATGAATTCCTTAAATCAGAAAACTGCTCCATAATTCTTACCACTTATATATGTAAATTGTTTTATGGTCTATGAATTTTGAAAAATAAATTTTATCGGCTTATGATATTCTACGGCAACGCTAATCAAAGACCTCGAGTTTTTCTGTCTGTAATTTCGTAATCAAATTACATTTTTTATTTACGTTTTAAAACAAGCGAGCCTCGACATAGTTTTGCGCGGTAGCGTGTACTTAACATAGCAAAGTAATACAGTTTAACAGGATCTAGAAATTACATAACAGTTATAGTATTTTTGTTCATCCAGTTACGGTGACACGCAAAGATACGAGCAACTAAGAAGTACAGCAAAGACGAACGAGATGTATTTTTTCTTCCTAATCAGTAGTTAAGTCTTAGTACGGAATTGATATTGAAGATCGACGATTTCAGCCTGACAGTAAGTGAAGAAGTCTAGAGGATACTCGTAGTTAGTTTAATGCAAAGTATGATAAATCGAGTTTCCACCGCTATCGCTGCATCTGTGCGAGCCACGTCTCGTTATACCATCAGAAGCTAGCAATTAAACTTTATGCACGATTCGATTTAACGATTTCTTCTAGTTATTACCATTGCAACTTTTCCACTAATAAAATCACATTTGCTCTTCTAACTGTTTCTTCCTTCGTGCAACATCTTCTACCTAATCGTCATAATAATCTTAATTTTCTCCAACGACAAAAACGTGATATACAGACATTAAGTACTTTCCACTTCAACTGAAAAACAAACGAAACTTATCAAAAAACTGACCATAATTATCATCGTGATTGCCAGTAGACGCAAGAACTCTGATCACGGTAAAATCGACCGTGACGCTTCGATCGAAGCTCGCGAGGATAGAAAGAAAACAAACGAGAAGCGAGTAAACTCGATAAATAAACGTGCGAGAGTAACGAGTGGCCCGTTTCGATGTTTCTGCTCGTCGAAATTCGAGCGATCGCGCCGTGTTCCGCATTTGTCACGAGGATCGTTCAGGCTCGCGCGGCTCAGATTAATATCGGTACGTTTTCTCCCTCGGTTTTCGTCTTTCTCGCTTCAAGTTCCTCTTCGTTGCTCCCGTTGCACCCCGTAGGCGCCAAATATAATTGTTGTTCGGCGCAGCCTAGGCAGCCGCGCAAAACCAGGTCATCGGTTGCGCCCGAATTCACACGGAAGGAAAGTTTCATGTTAATCGCCACTGCAAACTGCCCTAAAGTGGAAGGAAATTGGTTTCACCGTTTGCATTCATAGAAACGACGTGCTTTTGCTTTTCTCTTTTCGTTGGAATTTCAATAGTCGAAGCTTTGAGAATTGTCATGTTACTTAAACGTTTGTAATGGTTTTGCATTTAGTGTTTCGAGTTTTGATTTATAATAAAATGGGATTAGTCTCGCGATGAATTACGACAGTTCAGCGATCGCTTTGAAAGTAAATTACGGAATCTGTAAAATTGTGTTTAGATAGGTGTGAAAGGCGTGAATGTGACAATGATCGATCTTCGCCTATCAGTCGTACAAACGATTTATAAGTGGCTTTCGCACCGAGTATCAAAACATTCGGCGTACTGTCGCTGAAAGCTACTGTCGCTCGCTATATTCCCTGTCATTCGTCTTTTTAGTCAAGCTTATGCCAATTAAATTCAGAGAGTGTCCGTATTAGTCGCGCGTATATTCATGCATTATTGGGCTTTGAAACGCGAACATTGAAGGGGAACATAGGTAAAATTTTATTGATCCCGCTTTTACACGATTTCGATATAAAAACATTTTAATCTCTTTATTACGACGAGCAATACATCACGCGAGGATAATCGTTTTGCGAATTGACAGGCACACGCTAATGAAGCAATCGTGACGATTACGATTTCGTCAAACACACGTTCTTTTATTTCCGATTAAAATTGGCCAGAATCGTCCGAATATAATGTAACCGATAATTTCAGACGGCATATTGCAAATTATCGTGCTGGTCGATTCGAAACTCTAGAAAAAAAGATAAAAAACAGGCTGCTTAATGAACTTGCCAGCTTTGTCGATCAACGTTCCGATCGAATAATTTTAATCGGTCTCCCCTTGGTCGTCGCGTCGCCACCATGGGATCCAGACCACAGACCTCTCACAGCCAGATAATGTTAATTTGCGTTTCGGGGTCAGCAAGCAAGAATGCGCCGCGATACTCGCTTCCTGGTATTGGACAGGCATAATAATGATCATTTGTAGAATCTTAATCTGCGCTTCGAGCGAATCGACCGTTCGCCCATACAACATTCGCTGGTAAAACGATAAGACACCAGACCAGATACGTATTTCCTTTACAACCGTGTGAACGACGAGTGGATCGCTGGATAAAGAAAAATCTACATACGCCGATATTATGGGAATGGCAATTTCCATGATTTCTACGAATTCGAAATTTCCTGTAGTTCCATGTAATTTTCACGAAAAATGTAGAAATTTAATCTCTTTGATACACACGTGGAATCAATCGCGATCGTGTGATTCAACCATGCACGATCATTCTTTGATTACAGTTGCAAGATGGTAAATTTATTGTACTTAGGATTGAAAAGCACGAGAAGAAAATGACAGGTGCACTCTCGATCTCGAACTCGCGTGATTCACAAATGTAAGTTTCCCGAAATTAGCGATAAATCTATAAGGTTCTGCGAATAATCAAATAGAAAGGTAATTTTTGAAACGTTCGATAGGAATCCAATTACAAGGATATCGCTTAACAATTGTTCGTATTACTTAGCTCGACTCGGATAATCCTATCTTATTCTACGCACAAAGTCTAACTATACAATAGCTAATTTACGTATCCTAAATCAGCTGAGAAGAAAGGCAAGCTATTATTCTCCAAGTCTCGCAGCTCGGTTCCTGCAAGTCCGTTCAGGACGTGGTTATTACGAAGACTGGAAACGGGTTGGTCGCGAGGGTCTCGTAAACGCAATAATGTTCGCGTTCAACCTGCGCGAATAGCCTGTTACGAGTTGTGGGTGCTATTACTATCATTAGGGACCGGTATCGACCGGTGTCACGTATCGTAGCCCGGAATAAGTTAATAATCCAGAAGCCGAGACACACGATACCCGTCGCAGCAAACCGACCGAACTACGCTCAATGGGGGATAAGATTTAAGGCGTTTCGTTCGCCACTCGACAGCCGGAGAAATATGCGACGGCTGCGCCGCTTGCTCAATCGCCGCGCGAAATAATCGTAGAACGATCTATGCGTTCTTTTTTTCAGCGGCGACAGCAGCAGCCTGCACAGCCTGCAACGGCAATTGGCTACGAATTCTTTCCAATGCTGTTTGCTGTTGCCTGATGCAATTGTCCGACGCGGAGTGCGCCGCTCGGAGAAACAAGAAAAATGTTGCCAATTAGGAGAAAACGGACCTTAACGCCCCTCTGGTCCAAATACGCACCTGTGCCCCACGAATGCACGCCGCTCATTGTTCACCGGACAACCTCGACGCTGAACCAAGAAGAAGAAGCCGGCTGAAGATGGCGTGACTCGAAACAATGAAGCACTTTTACCCTTTTACCGAACCGTTCGAACCGCGACGAGACGTCGAGGTGTCCTTTGCGGCGAAACATTCTTTTACATCGTACCGCGTGTATCGTAGCGATCAAGCTCCTAGCTTCCTTCCAATCTGATCGCTGGAATTTTGACGACGGGATAAAGCGTCTATCTTTGACGATTAGTTGCTTGGATAAGCGTAGAAGATGAACGCGAGACTTAAGACTGATTCTTCGTGACATGCGTATCTCTTAGTTAACTGGTTCCATGACTTATCGATCGAGGATTTTAACCATCGAAAGATTTCAGATATTATTCCATTTAATGTAGAATCTGATTTCTGTTGTTCGCTAATGTCAAGGTCCCTTACGTTTCTTTGTTACAAATTAATCTACTATTAAGAGGTAATTCACCAATACGAAAAGCCAACGCCTTGGATTCTAACAACGCAAGTATCGATACTCGAAGCAATAAGAAATTAGCCCGATTTGATTACCCTAATTGTAACCGTGCTAGCTGCTGCTAATCTTCGATTAAAGCCTAGCGCATTCGGTCGCGATTTTGTTGATCGAAACAGCGTACGAACTCGTCGAGAGGAGAAAAAGCACACCAATTACGAATCGAGATGCCAAAGGTAACTTCCGCTGCGGTATACTACGATCGCAGACGTACGAGCTACAAAGAACGCGATTCGCTCGAGACTCGCGCGTTGTTTCCCCGCGACAGTAAAGAAAGAAGGTGGTCGAAGGTAGCGGGCAAGCCGGCGAATAAAAGAGGAACAACGCGTTTATAGATTACGGCACGATACCGGGTGGCGAATAAATAACTGTATTACCGATGGAGGAGCACGAAGAAGAGATAACATCCGCGGCAGCGGGAGAGAACAGCGGCAGGAGGATCGCAACCCCCTTTCGGGGATTACCCGACAAAGCGGCACGCATCAACGCGCATATTTCTATAATTATTGCCGGCGTCCTTTGATGTGCCTTAAACCGACTGTGGCCTCCGAGTCCCTGCCCTCACTCCTCGCAGGTTTCTGTCGCGGTGCGCGTCCCTGAATCTCCGTTTCTCGCTGAAAAGGCTTAACCCGTATCAGCCGCGAGCTCTTGCTCGGTCGCGATCGCCAACCGGCTGATAACGAGATTCCGAGGCACGTCTCTGTGGCGCTATATGCTCCCTGGCTTTAACCAACGGGGCCGACAATGAAATATAAAGTGGCACGACCGTTCCCTGGATTCTCGTCGGTGGATTTCTCGTCTCGTGGATTTATACTTTCACCGATCGCGTTCCTATTTATCACGCTCTCGACCACGATCTGCAGGATGCTGGTATCTGTTGCGCGATCTTCTTCGAGTGCCACAACCTGCGGATGGAACGTAACCGAAAGGGAGAAAGCGTTAATCGTTCAGATAAGTGGAGACTGTTTAATTGCTCGGGATATCGTGACGAAGCTACCAGTTGCTCTTGAATCCGTAGATCGGGACCCGAGGGACACTTTCGTTGATAAAGATTTCAGAAACGGGGAACAGGGAGTAGTATTAGGATGGAATCAGGAGTATCGACGGGAGAGTTGGGTACTTTAGTTTACACGGATGGATCGTGGCCCTGGCTTCGTTCCGTTTCGGGGCAGGTAGCGCATGGGCCAGCGATAAATAACCATCGTACCGCCAATTAAGCGAATTTCGAAGGGACCGTGTGGCGAAGGGGTTGGACGTCATTAGGGGCGCGATGGTGATTAGGTCAGCGTCGCCGACTGTCGAGTCTGCCGTTCGGGAGAGAACGGTAGCAGGATTCACCTGCTCCCGATGCCGGGGAACAGCTGCTACCGATTCGTGCTCGTACTTCCAACAACGTATATTCCCCCGACGCGAACGTGTAGTGTTAATTGCCGATCAGAACTCGTTCGCGTTAATGACGCAGAAAATCCTTCACCGTGGACACCGTCCATGCCCGCGTATTAATCGAGCTGTTTCACTTGTAGCGCAGCAACATAGTTATAAAACGCTATATAACGGTGCATTAAATGAAATTGCATCGTTTGCCGTGACGTCGATGCTGGAAGGAGGAAGGAAAAAGCTCGGAGCTTCGTTTAATGACCGGTCCAGGTCGCTCAACAACATTCGGACGCTTCAATTAATCGACCGGTAACGATGAATGATTATACGCTTACATTTCACACAGTCGCGTACACGACGCGCTTATATATAATTAACGCAGAATTCACTTTTTTATCCACGGCTTCTTTCGCGGAAAGAATGCACCTCGCGGTTGATTCGCCGCCACACAAATTTCTCATGCTTAATGCATCCATTTTTCTGTCATTTTTTCCTCCCTTCTCTCTCTCCCTCTCTCTTTTTATATTTTGCTTATTTTATTCTTGTTTTCAATGAACCTACTCGTTCAAGGTCCATATTTCACACAGGGTGAGTACGTTCGAGGTCGATTCGTTCGTGAAGTGGTTGGCCGCGTCGGTAAACTTAGTCGTAACATCCGTTTCGTTCGTCATCACGCGGGTTCGCGTGATCCGGTTGCATCGTTGTACAAGATACGTCGCGAATGGAAGGGATTACTAGAAAACACATTTATATTTCGCGTGTGGCGAAGGTGATAAACGACTGACCGCTCCCAACACCGGACACGAAGCAGCCGTTCAAAGCGCTTCCTCTTCTCGAAACGTTCTCGAAACGCTGCTACGACTCTGCCACGAGTTACTAAGTTGTCCGTCACCTTTTTTAACGCACCTAACAACTTGGATCTTATATGCACTTCATTTACACGCACGCGAGCATCATTAACACATCGTTTTGACGCTATCTTATAAATGTTACTCGATCCCAGTTTCTTCGCTTTTATCTCTGAAGGTATACGCTATCTGGAAACTTCGTGGAATTCGAGTAAAGTACGTTTAACCGTAAAGGGCTACAAGCTCGAACGATTTCTTTCGTCGTAGTTATTTTTCAATTTCGGCATTCAAGGCCTGCCTGTTAACGCGATATATCAAGCTAACAGCGATTCGTAGTTGTGTTAGCATTCTGGCGAATCTATGCGGATTACGTCGATACGAGAAATTCCAGGAGTGTCTCCAAGTCGGTATCCTCGCTTTCGTCCCATGAATATATATTCCTTCGGTGTATGGGAAGCTCTTTAATTTTAATCGAGAAGACATTGTACGCGGACGGTGACCGTGTGCATGGAATAACATATTGTTTGGTAGTTTATCTGATACTCGTAAATACATCGCACGATCCAAGCTGGACAGGTCGGTCAGATATTAGACGAGCGGTAAATACGTTTTTCTTAGGAAAATGAAAGCGCGTATCTCGTACGAGAGACGTTAACCGAGTCAGATAGTAAAACGACGAACGACATAAACGAAAAGTACGAAGAGATCAATTTTTCGTGACTTTCGAACGCGAAACGATCCGTTATTGGGTTAAATTTAGAGAAACGAATATAGGTGCGTGCATAGGTATAGGGAGTGGTTGAAAGTCGAAAGAAGTCAACGTCGACGTTTCGAGCGATGACGACGCGAGAACGCGGTCGTGGCGCGATAATAAAAATGCCTGGGAGCGATATGAGTGTACGAGGAACGAGAGATTTTACACTTGTCGTCGATAGATCTGGTCGTTACGAGCGGCTCCAAGTCGTTATGCAGGTGTATAACGGCGCTAACAACCGTCGAGAGGCAAGAGGAGAAATAAAAGAAACGACTGAAAAAGAAAGAAGACAAATCGATTACCTCCGATGCCTAATAAAAAAAGGAACACGTTCATTGCGCAACGAGGCTGGATCGCGCGTCCACCGTGATCGAAGCGCATAGGTTACGCGTGTCTCTCTCCCGGAGTCTTTCGCCTCACAATTAATTCGACCATTTATATACACGATCGACAGACATACACAGTCGCGGTCGACTGAAGAAATTGATTTTTTTCCATTTGATCGGCGCGGCGTTGCGACGATGGAAGGAGCTCATATGCATACGCGTGAAACGAAACCGACCGCGAGATTCTCAACAGCGTATCGAACCCGTGACCCGAGATCAATTAATCACATTCCCCCCGGGTCGAAGCTTTATGAATTCCCTCGATGCGTGTCGATTCTCTGGCACAACCTATTCGACAGGCTGGCCTGTCAATTAAAAACGAGTCGACCGACTCGCTCAACTAATTCCGTTATTTTCTCGGCAGCGGCCGCTTATTACCCACGATAATGGATACTATATCGAACAATATCGATTTCACAATCAACGAGAATATTATGTCCTACCTGTGTATATAATAATATAATCGTGTTCCAAATGTAACGCGACGTTCTTCCAAAAGGAAATTTCCTGCGTTCGAAGGACAGGTAAAAGTATCTTAACAGGTATACGACATCAAACTTCCGTTCCCATTTAATGCCTACTCTCGAAACATTCTACCACTTTACAGGGTTCTCGAAATAGGTGCGCACCTGCGACCGAATATCAGGTACGCCCCATTAAAGAGGCGCCTATTTTCAAAGAGACGAGCCGAAAGACGGCTTCGACGAACGCCCACGCGTCCGGACCCGAACCAACCAGTCTCGCATAGTTGGCGCGTCTCGTAGAACGATCAAAGCGTTCCAGGCGTTTATGGTTTGTTAAAAGTTTCTCACGGTGAAATTAGCTGATCATAACCGACATCGTCTATTCGCGAGAGGACTCGACGTGATTAACAAGCGATACGATCGAAGTGGACTCAAAGCGTAATTACGCTCGTTGAATGGAAAAGAGAAATTCCGTCTGACGAAAAATATATTTTTTTATTAATTAATTTAATCTTTTATTCCGGCAAGAGTTGAATCTCCTTAAAGAGAGAGAGAAAGGAATAGAGATACCTCTGATCAATCGTGATTATTGGATGGACGCATCGGGATCACGATAAAATAGGAAACGATCGTTCGCGAAGGAACTTTGAATGAGTTCAAAAGAGCAAAGCCGACCTTGCGTTCAATTGGTTCGTTAGATCGGCGAAATTGCGGCACGCCCGCTGTTTTATAAAGCCGCGGCGGCATTAAACGAGTCGGCTATTTTCCACGAAGTCGAGCTTTCACGCGAAAGCACGCGGGTGGATGAAACGCGATCACGAGAAACGGGTTCTTTCTAACTGTGAACCGGCCCTGATAAATCGGTAAGGTTAAGGCGCAGGTGTGAAGGGCAGACGCCCCCCCGTGGACCGTGAATTCGTGAGTTTCATCGCAAAAATCACCATTAGTTCCGCCGGCGTTCGTCCCTCTCTTTTTCTCTATACCCTCTTCGTTTTCTTTCCTCGTCCTCTTTCTCCCGTATGCGTCAGCCCTGACAACGACCTCGTCGCCGTCGTAATTCGCTCGCGTCGTACGAAAATACCGGTCCTTGGCCGGAATTCCGGGAAATTATTATGAATCTTTATCTTTGAATCTTATACGCTACATTTAACATTCATCGCGGCAGCGTTTCACTCTCTCGAACCCCGGTGCTTAATTGCAAAAGCCAACCTGGCTCTAATGACAATATCGACTGCTTTCGTAATCGCCTTTCCAGCTTGCTTGCGATCACGCGTGTACAGGGTGTTTCTGAACGATTCGACGGGTTTCGAAAGCGATGAAATGTTAATACGAAACGTACCATCGTGGAAGGCATTGTCGTTTCGCCTGACAGAAAGTAATTAGGTGCACGACGATATCTTATAACTGAGATCGCGCTGCACACGATTCCGCGATTCTACGAGCGGCGCCATTAGGAACAACATCCTGCGCGTGCTATATTTATTTCTCGTAAGCCGCAATGATCTACCCTGGAAGGGATCGTAGCACGAATTACATATAATAGCCACTTAATCGCAATCAAGCGCTCAACGTTGGCGGGCCAAAGGACGCACGAGAGTGCGACTGAATGCACGTTAAATAAAGTTATCCAGTCCGAGAAGGAGTCCTTTTAAAGCGGGCAAATCGGGAGAGTACGTTTTCCATGGCTGTCGTACGACAGGGGCCATTAGTCGATGCGGATCAGGCAGAACGTATTGAACGGCTGAAAATTACGAAGGCCATAAACGATTCCGCTGGAACTGAGCAGAAATCGCCCGTAGGGAATCCACCAACAGGCGGTAGCTACTTGGAGCGCAAACCATCGCATGGATTATTCCCGCGTTACCAGCGGCTGCCATACGTCACGATAATGAGTATAGTGTACGTATCTGGACGAGGCGTGCTTCGAGTGTTTCGCTACGAGTCTCCGAGTCGCCAACTCGTATAACGTGTTCGCATGATTTACGCGATCGTGTCCCCGAGGCATCGTCGAAATCAATATCAAAAATTCCACGAGAGAAGATGGATTGCCTTTAAATCGATTCGATTTCACCGGTTCATGGACTTTTACGAGATACGATCGGAACGAAGGAAAATTTTCCTGCTTCGCCTTTCCCTTACATCTACTAACGAACAAAATTACGCCACGCTTTACACCTGTTTATAGCCACCAAAATTCTAGTAGCTTTAATATCTCTCTATATCATAATACTCTTCGCATTACCATTTACCATTTTACGAGCACATAATTCTGGGATTCGATATAATAAAACGAAAGTTTACGAACCCTTCGTTCGCTATCTTCAACCATACGTAACTAATCGTCCTGCTGCTTACGAAACGCGATTAGTAACGTAATTTAATTTAACGATCGATTAATAATTACCCTTAAAACGATTTACTGACGATTCAAAGATATCGAGGACACGGAGAAGACGTTAAACCGCCCTTCGTGCAAACGAATAATTCGGGGTGGTCTTGGTCTTTCTCGGCGAACGCAACCGTAAAACCGCGGCTCTTCTTCGTGATCCATCGCGGCACAGCCGATCCTGCGGCTGTTCACGGGCACGCTTCTCTTCCTTCGGGCCGTGTCCGTTCCGGAGCTCGTGACCTCTTGACCCGAAGGAGGACGCCGCCTGCAGGAACACCCGTGTGGATAATATATTCCGGGTGTATTCCAGGCAATTTTCGCGGGGCGGTGTTGCGTTGATTGCGGTCGTTCATCGCGGCTTCGCCTCCGTTCCTCTCTTTTCTTTCTTTCTTCTTCTTCCTACACAATCTCCTCTTTCTCTTCTTCCGTTTCTTCTTCCTTCGCCTTTTCTTCTCCGGATCTCGTCGTCCTTTTCTTTCGTTGCTTCCACTACCGGCTTTGTCTCCTTCTTCTTCTTCTTCTTCTTCTCGTATTCCTCTTTTCTTTCACGTCCTCTCTCCGCACGTTCGTTTTCACGAGGTGCAGCGGTACACCGCTATACTCGCAGGTCTAATTTGCGCACAGCAGGAGCGACACGAACTAATGCACGTTGCGCACGCCGGGAGGGAATCCGTAGGATCTTTGTCTTCGCGCACTCCCGCGCTAACGCGCATCCATCATCGTGCGACCCTCCGACGAGCGGCCTGTGTCCTTCGTCCTTTCTAGGACGAACTTCCAACACCAGGGGAACCAAAGTTGACCATGAACGAGACGACGCAAGATTCGAGTCCTTCGACTCCTCTTTCTTTTCTTTTCAAGCTAGATTTAGATTACTAAACTTTCACAGAGATATATATTTCGTTCCTTTTGCTTGTCTGATTCAATCGTAGCCTGAATTTATATTGCGACATGATTGACCTAACAGAGTTGCAACATTCAAATGATTTTCTTCTCTTCAGTTTAATTACCGAACTCAATTTAAATATATAATTTCTTAGGAGAATTCCACTTTATTTAGTTTCTGCAGGTTGGACCATTTCTTAACTGTTACTGATTCAACAAGATTAAATTAAGATTAATCAAGATAAGGTTGTTCGATTCGGCTCTTTATCAAAATTGAGTTTAGTTACCCAATTTCTATGAAAATGCTATTTTCCACTCGTTCGTCACTTAGTAGACTGAATTATTCGCTGTTGCATTTATCAGCGATCCAACGAAATTAATATAAAATTCCGCTTCTGCAAATCGTCTTTTTTCCAAATTCGATACAACTGCCTAATTTATACGGAAACGCCGCATTGTTTACGACTTGACAGATTGAACCGCGTCTTGACGCGTGCAAGATCGATCGAACGGAAACCAATAGCCACGGTATCCGTGGGCAAGGCTCCAGGCTCGAAGAAAAATCGGCTTTAATAACGAAATTGCCAGGGTTTTACAAGGAATAATCGTCGAACAATCGCGGCCGACCACGATGGAAAAAAGGGAACAATCACTACCGAATCTTACAGGCAGTTTTGCGGAACGAAGCACGAGTTCCAGAGTCAGAAGAACATGGCTGCGAGGCAGTCTACTACTATGTCGGAGACTCGAAGTAACGCTTCATCTTCGGTCTTTGAATTCTGACTCCTCAAGGTCTGGACAGACAGCCACCTGACTCGCCAGCTCGAGGGTGCAATCATGCGCACGCGAGCCACAAAACGCGACTCGTCCATCCTTCTTTGCTCTTCTTTGCTTACGAACATTTGGTTGCAGGCCCGCACGAAAATTCGAATTGCATGGCAGTTTAAAGAGCAACGTCACCCAGGGCTATACGTACGAGATACTAATTTTTGATTTTGTCTCCGTTATAAATTCTCCATTCGTTTCGTTTGATCGTATCAGTGTGAAAATTATAAGCCGTAATTTCATCGAGACGATTTATATGCACAATCTAGAGAAAGCATCTTCCAGTTAATTGAATAAATTTTTTTCATCAAACTTTACACCTTGAAATTTCTACGAACGATTCTCCCATCTACGTTTAAATGTATTCGCTGATACGCGGCGAAGAATCAATTAAACTATTAAGCGTACGAAGTGAATGACCAGAAATCTATGCGTGACCAACGCGTTTAGACGGCGAGTAGCGCCGCTGGATGCAACATGTGCGCGAAGCACGGCACGCGAGCTCCAGTCCGACAACATATGGTCCCTCGTGGCGTGTATCGTCGCGAAATCGAAGCGTCGCGCGTCCGCCAGCTTATCGCGGCCAGACGAGAAAAAGAACGGTCGTTTGTCGCGTCTCGTGGTCGCGAGAGACGTCTTACTTTCGACGATTCCCATTGAAAGATTTTATCGAGGCGAGAGACAAAATGCGACCGGTCGACTCGACTCACGCGCGCTCAACTTCGCACGCGACTTACCACCATCAGCTTCTACTTGTATGTACACCTGTGATACACCGTCCGTAATAAATATATACTTATCGAATTCACGCACCCAAACACCATCCGGCGCGATTATCGTTATGATCTTGCCGATGGTCCTCGTGTGTACTGTGTGCCCGTCCTTGCACACAGCGCTTTGCACACAGCTGCGATGACGTTCGTTCGAAACTCTTCCTTTATTCGCCACTCGTTCTTGTTAATTGATCATCGTTCGTGTCTGTGCCTGTTACGAAACGCACACGGTGTGTCGTTTTCCTTAATTCCCGAAACAACCGATCGGAATTTTTTCTTCGACGCACGTATATGTATATAGACGCTAAGAGAGAGAGAGAGAGAGAGAGAAGAAACAACGAGGAGGGAGCAAGAAGCGAAATTAAACGACTCGCATTATCGATGCGCGTAATTTGCAAGAAGAAACTGCTAATTACGAAACGCTGATAACGACGATTCATTTACTTTCCTCCCTTTCGTCCGTTCCGTGTGCACCGTCATTCCTCTCTCTCCCCTTTTCACCGTGTTCCCTATCTCTTTCCACCAGTTCTTTCTCAACCTTATTCCGGGACAAGGATGATGATGAAGCAGCTGCTACCTGGTCGAAACGAGAGCAGTCCATGCACGCACCGAACGTCGGGCGCACACAGGTTGATCGATCGATCCACGGATCGACGGATCGTACACTGGGAACAATATTTGCCGGCGTTTTATACCTACCGATAAAGGCATTACACTGACGACTCGGTTCGCGGTAATTAATTACATCGATCCGAAAGAAAATGAATTACCGGTCGCCGCAATAACACCGGTTAATGCGCCGATAATTATTGATGATGCCGCAATAAATGTTGCTTGTCGGAACGGCAATTCATTCGAGATTAATAATCGATCGCGGTTTGATTTTAATCTAAATGTTCTTCTAAACGGACCACTTAATATCCGGCCTGGCCACGAGAGGACATCAGAAACGACTAGCACCTGGCTTACTTTTCGTATACCTTGTGCCTCTGCGACATCCACAGAACGATAATCCCTAAATGGGTATAAAGATCGGTCATCGTATCGATATATACATAATACGTTTATACGATATTATTTCGCAGAAGCGAATCTTTATCATATCTTAAATGGTTACGATTCACTAACTTCGTCAAGTATAATCCTTTCCGGTGGTGATCATTTAGCGTTTATAACTCATATCATAAACTCGATGATTCCATATGTATGTATGGAACACGCAAACACGCACGAAACCCTGAGATATTATTTTCAGCGATTTTTCAGTTTTTTAAGAATTCAACGGTAATCGGGTATGCTCGTAATAAAATTGAAAAAGTAACAAAATGTAAGATAAATTGGCAAGTTTCTCAGTAGTTTAATTAAGACAAATGCTACGAAAGCACACTCGGATCGTAAAAGAGCGATGAAAATTCCGAATCACCTGCCCGCAGCGAGCACGTGAACGTCCAGGTAGTAGCACCGTCGCGACGCGACGCGACGTACATGAACTCGCTGCCCACGCCACGAGCACTGTCTAGCGCCGACCAGTCGCGCGTGTACGCCGCTAATTAATACGTGAAAGTCACATAAGCCGTGGGCAGAAAGGAAGATCCCGTTCGGATAAGGTGCGGCGTGATTAAGACGCGATCGTTTCCAAGAAAAATTCGAAGTCAGTACCGGCAAACCAAACTGACCAGTGATGGTGTAGTAAATATACGTTCACGTGGTATCCACGGAGACCGAACAATTCCTGACGTTAGATCAGATCTAGCGTCGACTTATGGAGGATCCTAAACCATCGAGCTTCCGCTTCGTGGGGTACACAAGGACAGACATTCTTTGCCTCGCCGTCTCTCCAATTACTGGCCTTTGACATTAATTTGTCGACCGTCTGACCAACGGTGGCTAGAACGCTGCCGCGTCACGGTGAGAAGAGACGGTCGTTCGTTTAACCAGGAAATGGAGATGTCCACGGTCCTCCGGTTAAACATGCTTACTCGCGACGTACTTCATCATGCTCGGTCAAAGACCAACGATATTTTTCTTCTTTAAATGAACAGTCGTGTACGAACGACGATGAGCCTTACTCGCGCACCCGAGCTGTACCGTTCGATATCCCGATTCCACGTCTCGAATGTTTACGTGGCTAAAGACGTAGAAATTTGAATTTTAATAATTCGATAACTCAATGGACGAACAAGTAAAATAACGTGAGTTTTCTGTGGTGAATGTTTTTCGTAAAATGGTCGTAGAATTAATTGGATTATAAGACGTTTAAGTTTAAAAACTAAGAATAGGTTAAGAGTGATTAAAAAGTGGAATGTGTAGTGCTATTTACAGTGGAATGATCGCATGTTCCTCGGATTATACTAGTGACGAAAGAAGATACGTATCTGTAATAATCTAGCAATTTTTGTAAAAGTTACTTTCAGATTATATCGTATTAGAATGGGAAGAATTAAATCAACAAATATAAGTATAGTACTATGCATTTATATAAATAATACGATATTAGTTTCAGTATTATGTATAATAAATATTGGGCTGTCTGTTTCGCAGAAATCCACCTATTGTAGTTAAGAACGAGATGGTCGAGAATAAGGATAAAGATCTAGAGCGAGTCGTCAAAGGATGAGCCAGCAAATCACAAAACTGATGGATCTAAGGGTTACGTCTCAAAAATACTACATGCTTTGGTCTTCCTAGTTTATTGTTATTACGTGCCTTATCGAAGATTTTCAAAAGTCAGGAAATATTCTTCGAATAATTTATCGTCGCGTTACCGGACACACACAACGTTCTAACATTATTCTCGAGGTCTCGGACGGAGAAGTGCAGTGACGAGTTCATCGGTAATCCTCGGTGATGTACGAGCAAGACACGCTTTCCTTGCAACGAGGCCAACTTTTACCGAGAAACTCGGATTTCGTCCCAGTCACGTGGCGTACGAACAGGATCGAACCAGCTCAGCCAGCTCGATGAAGAGTTTTTGTTTCCTCCGCGAAGGATACGGAGGACGAACAAATCGACCGGCGCTTTCTATACGCTGTAATCCGTAAAAATGCGTCGGATTCCTGAACGCGCGCCCCATCCACAGTGTATTCATCGATAAGAGCGTGCCGCGATGAGAAAAAAATTAATCTACGAATATAACGTGGAATATTTGCGGCAGCGAGCGTGGCCGGTTAAACAAACCGTGAAGAACGAGACAAAAACAGAAGTGAATCGAAGTGGTTCGAAGCACGAAGAGAAAAAAGGAACGTGTCGCGGGGGAAAAAGCAATGACGACTCTCTTTTGTAGTCGTACCTCTAAGAAATCATACAAAGAAGCAACTAAATAGTTGAATGAAAATTATTACGTAAAAACCGATTGCAAATACTTGCTGCCTTTATACCCATCGATACTATCGATGTGAACGAACACGATTAATGGGTAGAAAGAAAACGCTTGATGCTAATAAAAAGATTCCGTATAACAAGATATTCACAAAAACAGAAATACTTGGAAGGTGTCGTAAAAAGGAGATAATAGAAAATTCGAACATAGGCAGATAGTAATTTCTCTGCTCGTAATTACTGCGTTGTCATCTCATTATCGGTAATCAATGGACGTTCACGTTTCGATTCATATACGTCGACTTAGGAATTACAGTAGACTTCAATTTACATCAATTTACGGGGAAACAAATAGTTTGTATAATTGAAGTTCATATAATAGGAATCCACTGATTTCCCTATTATTATAATTTTTCGTTTATATAGTAAAAGTTCACGTTCACGCATATAAAATACAAGTTGGACTCAACTCACAGGAAATCATTTAATCGGCCATTAACTGAAATTCCGTTCCAATAAATGGTATTCGTTTAAATGAAGTTCTACTCTGTACCTAAAAACACTTGTCGCGCTTTTCCGCAATCTGAACATAGGGTGTCGTAAAATACGTGTATATGCGGGGCAGAGCCACGAATTTAAACAAATGACATAAAACATGGATTGGATTTCGTCTGTTATATCAAAGCGAGAAACATGAAACGCGAAATAGTTGATCAGCCCATTTACTGATACCGGTACATGTATTTCTATCATGAAATGTCAAGTGTAATTTGAAAAATAAGCTTCGAACGGCATTTTTGTAGAACTTTTTTCGCTGATTTAACGTCTGATCTAAACTCGAACCCATAAATATCCACCGCATATTTTATATCTTGTATAAATAATTACCCTTTCTCTGAAAGTCGGATGGAATTCGATCTGGCTGGGCTCGCGTCGGTATGCTCGATGTGGCGCGGCGTAGCACGCACTCGTCGCGGTGGCGATTTTCATGCAAGTGCGTGCGCGCTGCGTGGAAGCCAGTTTCTTCTTACCTTTTAGGTCTACCAGCCGTATAACCCAGGGCTGCGGTTCGCCACAGTATCCAATAGTTACGAACGCGTCATTATATCCAATCGATATCGAAAGTTTTGATCGGCACGGCAGCTGGGAAGATCGACGCATCGGGGTTCTGCGTCGGATAGAGGATCGGGCTTTTTCGAATACACACGAATGCACGCTCTTTCGAATGCGTGTACACAAACAGGTATACCTGAATGAGGTATATGTATGAGTGTATTGGTATACAAGGCGATTGAATGTGGCCACGCGGCAAGAGAAAGGGACTATATGGTGATCGAAAGACGTGTGGCGTTCAAAGATGCCTCTGGTTCGCGTGATTATCTGCCCACACCATCCATTCCGTGCTCGCTTATCCCGCGTAGGTTATTGGTTTTGGATCTGATAGTCGCCATTAAAGCTGCTTTCCTCCCTTCGTCCCCCGCTTGTCCGCGTAACAGAGTATGAGATAACAAAGAAAACAGCGAGTGTCAGAGGCAGCTTGATTACCTGTCCTATACGGTTCTTGCTGGAACGAACGATCGTTAAGTGTTCATCGGCTCGATAAACAAATTTAAGACTGATTCAGCTGATGGAATACCTGAGTAGGTTTCTGAAAATAGTTCGACGGCCATTACGAATTTTTGAGCACACCTTGATGAAATCGTGTACACGTTTTAATCTCGAGTTAATCGAAACGATACGGTAAATATGTTATAATTCTAGCTGAATATTGAAATAAGTTAGAAATACACGTATATAACGTGTTCTTCTTTGAATCATTTTCATTAGTACTCCACATTTCAAACCAGATACAGTTAATTCGTGTAACGAAAGAGAAAAACGTGTTTAATAACGTTTCAGCTTCTGAGATTAAGGAAATTAGAGTATCCTACAACCTCTTAAATCTCACTTTATTCGCCAATTATCCCTTTCGTACAGGAACTTTATTGATTTTAACGACTACTACAACAATCTTTTTTTTGCCCATTGGCGGTGTTGAAATAACGCTGAGTTAATACAAGGAGACCAGTGCCATTCCAATTGAAAGTCGAAACGATCGAATATATTCTACTAATCAAACGCGCGCACGTCACTAGTCGCCACTTAATTACAAAATACAACATCCTTGTATCAATCTGTATCCTCGTAATAACCCTCATTACAGGTGAATATCGACTCGTAAGCGGTGGAAACATTTTAAAGAGCTTTAATCGTTAGGATAGATCTGACACGGGCTGCAGACGACGAAATTCGATGAAGATCCCACGAGTTTCTGGTACGAGGGTACGGATGGCAGCAAGTGGGCGGAATGTTCACCAGGCCGTATCGAATCGAGATGCGTATACGAGAACCGAGATCCTATCGAAATGACGCACTGCGTACGCACCTGATACCGGACTGTGCGTACGCGTACGCGAGACGGCGACACACGCGGCCAAAGACTTATTCGTTGTCGGGTTTATTTTAGAAGCCGAAGTGCACGGGACGAAACTGGCCTGTCCAGTTCGATCTCTCCACTCTCGGGGTGTCTCCGACTTTTAATCGGAGCCAATGCTGGACGGAGAAAAGCGAGACCCATTGGCGTAGAGTAAGCGTGGCAGATATGCGGGCTTGACATAACCAAATAAGACATTCTTTTATTATTTTCGAAGACTTTACTCTATTCACATATTATTTAAATTCACGTTATTCTGAATATAATTATAGGAGTTCCTGTCCATTTCTATCACGATAATTAAAAATTCATAGTTTTTCACGAACTACTATTTGTAACACGTTATGAAGAACTTGGTAAATGTTTTTTTTTTTTTTTATCAGGATAAGTTACTTTTAACGTAATAGATGAAAGTAATAACGTGTAGCATTTTTTCTCTGGAACATTTAGAATATTTATTCAAAATAAAGATTGTACTGTTTCAACGAAGCCAAATTAATCGAAACGATGTTTCGAATCTATACAACGTAATAACGATATCTTTTTAAGATCGACGTGTTTGATCTTGATCTTCAACGTGAGCGTTCAATCTTGTCTTAGTTGCGCGTCTACTCTCATCTACGTCGCCGGAGCGAGAACGGATAAAGGGTAATTACAAGATCGTAACGTTACGATGGAAAACGTACAAAAGAAGAACCGAAATGTTGTTGGTCGTTGGGAAAGTTACGTACCTTGCAGGGCAGTCATAACTCCCGGACGCCTAACGATGTTGATAGATGCCGTTTAATTGGCATCGTTTTAATAGCAGGCTAGCCGAGAAAAACATCCGTTAGCTTAATGCGCCACGTATAATTAGCGACGTATCCAGGGCTTTATCGCTTTGCATGAAACACTCGGCAGGGGAATCCCGCGGCGATTACGTCTTCATAAGTGAATCGCTCCACTGATAATAACGCTTCTTCGGACCGCGAGACCGAGCCGATAATTTATCTAGTACATGTGACCGGCTACGAACGTTAATCGAATAATTCCAAGGCATTTATAACATGGGAACCTTTGACGATATAATTGGTTCATTCTTCATTCTTCACCTTGATTTTCTCGAATCGCCCGTTTCGGGACGCGAGGTATTAAGCTCTCTCGTTGTCGAGAAACGTTGATAGAGGAGCTACACGAAGTCTCGGAGGAACTTAGATGTTTTATCTGGTAGCAGCGAGAGACAGTTACGAATCGCTGCTGGTGGTAAACCTGCGTGTTGCGTAGATTACCGCCTCTTATATGGCATTAAACAGATAATGACAGACGAGAAAGGTCAGTTGTAACACAGATGAGGTTTATCATAGATCTCTAACATCCTATGAAATGTTGTATCGCATGAACTAAAATACATAGGTAGAAATCGAGTTTCAACTTTTATTTTCGAAATAAGTACTCTTCGTCGTGTCTTCTTTCGATTTTCATCGTAAATAGCATCGTACGATGGAAACACGTTTATCAGAACAGCAATTAATAGAACATCGATTAACAGAAGATCTAGGAATGTTCCTTTCTTAGAGAAAATTAAGATAAGAGTAGAGATTCAAGGAGATTATAATACATTTATTCCAAAGTTCTTGGTCCTGCTTAGTATTAACGTTTATAAATTAGTTCCAAATTAGTCAATGATCCAAACAACGTGTATGATGGCTAGTTTGAATAATGCAAGTTCCACTGTATTCTCACTTCGTATTCAATCAGTGACTGTGAAAGTAACAGAAAAATGTAAAGAGGATTCTAGTGGCATTGTTATACCATATGACACAAATATGCATTGCTGTCTCCCGTTTCTCACCATAGACTCTAGCACGATAAGCTAGCTGTCACGCAAACGAAGTCTAGTCCCGGAGACTTTACGGCTTACGATGCTCAGCTGAATGAGTTACCGCGAAGAATGGGCGGAGAAGGAGGAAGAAGGAGAAAATACGGGAAGTATAGTTCGTTTTGGGTGGGCCAGTAAGCTCATCAGGAAGCGAATTAAGTAGATTCTACTTTAGGTGCAAGACACTAATGGACATTTACAAATGGACGATCCTAATTTAACGGATCTTGAGATTGATTCCAGGTTTCGTACTCCTGAAATTCTTTCAAAATCGTAAATGACATTGCGAGATAATTATGATAGGCATACGGGACATACGAAACAGAATAGTAATAACGAGGAATCTAGTGAAACTGGCTATTCTACTAAAGACAGTATCGCAAACCACCGTATCAATCCCTCAAACAGATACCATATCGTTAATGACAAAACCAGGAGCTCATTACGTTTACTAATCCCACGATGGAAGCTACACCATGGTAAGAACACGGTATTAACATTGGTAATTAGTTCGGGCAGAATGAAATTTAAACCGCGGTTCGACCGACGAAATTAGTAACGCTAATCTCTCTGCCGCGGTTGCAGCTCATAGCTGGATAATCCCAGGACGAAGGGTCAGCGTCGTTATACCGACAGTTTCTACCGAGGATTCTCATCGACGGTGACGAATTTCTTCCTTGTTACGAAACTGTAAAATAACTTTGCGTCGCCAGATTATTCGCGATCCAGCGGCCACGCGAATGATTAAACAGCCGCAAAACACAAGACTCTAGACACATGTATACATAGGCAAGAAGAAACTAGCCAACTATAAAGAGATTCTTTGTTGCATAGTTGCTATATCTCTCGCGAGTCTTCCTTATGTAAGCGCCGATCCAGTATCAATTTTATAACCTACACCAAGCGGGTCTTCGCTTTTTCTCGATTGTCCATGAAGAAACCTGTATGTTACTATAAGAATGCTAGAAGAAAGGTTATATAAACGACGAAAGCAGAGAATCGACGCGACACGACGACGAGTATCGACAAGGAAGCGACGATCGGTAGCTTGGATCGCTCATTATTCTCGAAACGAAGCTACGTTGTAAGCTAACTTGTAATCGAGGATAACGCCAAGCAGAGGCAGAAGCGAGCCAGGAGGAAGTTTCTGTGATGAAAGTTAGTAGTCCTTTGAACACAACGAAGAAGGTGGAAGTTGATTATTATTTACGCTCGACAAGGGAACGTAAATCGTGGCTGATGATACCGGTGAACCATCGAAACTGCGAGTAAATGTTCTGGTGACTCGTGGCAATATGTTTCGCTAAACCCGAAGACGGACATGAAAACATTCTAGAAATGTCAAGATGCTTGAGATACGTTGAGATTCCTTGATTTCACTAGGAAACGATCTATTAATTCCTATGTCTATGTAACATTTTATGTATACAACTTGGCTAAACCAAGTGGTAGTTGATGTTGATTATTCTCAAGATAGGAAGACCCAGATATAATAATAAAATAATAATTTTATCGAGCATACTAGACATAATTCAGTTTCATCTAGCTTGTTTATCACTACGCGTTGGAAGAAGAGGATCGTTGACAGGACACAACATGTTGACGACATTTTCATAAATAATGTCATGAAATCGTCTAGAATACTAATAGTCTAGCTACCAAGATATATAACTCTTGGTTACATAAAATATAACCGTGCGGAAGTTCAATTTCGATAAAATCGGCGCGCGTGGCATTGACACGGATTCATAAACAGTTGTTTATAGTTGTTTATAGTAAACGGTTGGAAAGAAACAGAGAAAGAAAAATAACTTATATGATAGAAAGCCTTTATCAAATATAATCATACTTTTGCTTTAAACTTTTAATAATAAGGATGGCGTATACAACAATCCTTCCTCTTACGTTTTGTCATCCAATTCCATATTCGGAGAAAAATTCCGCGCAGTAACGAAACGCGTGATAAGTAATCCGCGTATTTGAATACGTAATCGTCGTATGTGAAACTTTTCGTCGAATGCCATTCCATAATCGTATGAGTCAGGAATAAAGCCTAGGATAGTAAATGTCAATTCATAAAGGAATAGTAGGATACCAAATTTAATTTATGGAGCTCTTCGTCAAAAGGCTTTCTTCTGCTGTGATGCGTCATTACGCATTCACTCTATTTCAGTTTTATTTAATAAAGAACGCTTGGTAACAATGGAAACGGGTTAGGTTAATTGGACGAGCGATCTTACGCATCATCAGGCGCACTGAACGCTTCGTATAAAAGTCAAGATCACGCCGAGCTACCTTTAATAAAGTTCTGCCAGTTCGTAACTCTGCAAAGGCCGGTTGCATCCCCTTAATTCCTTCGTTAAACCGATCGATCGTTTCGTAAACTAATTCACGGTTATATTTCCGCGTACCGATCCGTGAACTCCATATCGGTGAGCTTGATCGCATAAAATTTATCTTCGTTATCGGCCGATCCGGCAGTGCATCACAGTTTCGCCCGTTGATAACAGATCCCATCGAACGATAAGCGGACGTTCTTTTCTCGATCTGCCCAAGCGGCCACTCTCGATCCCCTGACATCAAGGGACTGACTAAATATGGACTGCTTCTCGCAAAATAGTCGATGCTTCTTCCATTCGAGATTTAGTGAAACGAGTGGAACTTTCGAGCGACGACGATGTTAAGCTGCGGTAAACGACGTCGTTAACTCCACGAAATTACTCCGTAAAATCACACTGAACCACGGTAGTAACGTTAATCCTTATGCCTTTGGTAATCGCGCCTAATACACGATCCAATGACGCGTCGGAGGCTGCCGCTATATTCCCCGTCTCTGATTTGCAGTGCTAATTACGAGCAACAAGCGACATTCACTTAAATGAACTTGTTAGTTACAACTATTACCGTTGAAAAAATATTCGCCGCATGCGGAGGAATGTTATCGGGAATTTACATTTTGTGTTACGAGAATTTGTGCTACGACACGTCTTGGAGTGAATAAGCTCTTGTAAGAGGAAATATATCGAGCATTAACGTTTAAATGAAATTAGCGATTCCGTATGATTAGCTGCTTTGGTTTCGGTTCAAGCAAATATTTCATCGACTCGATATTCTTTTTCCATTTCGCCGATCTTTGGTCTTCGATATGTCTGGAATAATTTACATACACGAACTTATATATTTACAGAAGAAGAGAAACCAAATGGTAAGGTGATTCATATTAAACAACCGATGATTCATAAACACAGTTTATCTCCATTTGCCAGGAATTATATCGTTACAATAGAGGAACGAATTTACGAGATTTAAAAACCATGGCAACGAATGAAAAGAAGGAATTATTTGACGCAAACGACAACGGAGCGTCGATAAACGAATATCTCCGATCGAGGATGTACGTCGATGTCGATCGCGATCAGTCCATCATCCGCGCTTCCTTTTAACCACGCCTTGAGTTTCCAGGTAAGAGCGCACCACGATGGACGATTCATTATGCATAATATTCACCTGCCTGTGCGAGAAAGAGAAAGAGGGAAGCATCACACAACGTAAGGGCATACGTACACAAGCGGGCGACGAGTTTCTAAGGAGAAAAAGAGAAAGTACGCGAGGAGGTGGAGAAAAAGGCAAAGAGGAAGATGATGATGAGAAAACAGAAAGGAACGAACAAGAAGAATAGAGAGAGGTGGAACGTAAAAGGAGACAGAATAGCAGCCATGCAATAACGAAACGGTCTTTACGGTCATCCTTACGAAATAATTACGACAATACGAGCGTAAATACCCCTTTAAGGTACCTACACCTGTGGGAAGGGGAATTTGCTGCGGTAATGGACTACGCGCTTCAGTTACCTAGCTCGTTCGTTGATGTTAATTATCGGGATAATTGTCCCGATCTTTTCGGTCCTTCGTCGACTCGAATACTCGTGATACCCTTCTAACGATCACCAGTATCAGTTCTATTCATTTTAAGTTCGTTTTTCCGATTTCAGAACATCTTTCGATGGAGAACGCAATGCAACGATTGTTGCTGTTTAGAAGAACTCAAGAAATCGTATCATTCCGATTCCATAGTTTCTCAACGTTAAGAATCGAGGTTGATCCACCCTGAGCTTGAGCTGGATCCACCGCGGAAGAATAGCCATGCATCGGATTCGAGCGCTTGTGCGCTCACCGTTTGACGATTTTATACTTTCATGAAGGAAAAACAGTTTCCTGGATCGCATCGAACCGTCACGGGTAAGAAACAATGGCCGATGAACAAAAGACGTATACGCGTAGCAGGTGCGCGGTGAATTTATACGTGAGACCGACGGTGATGAAACTATGAAATTCCAAAGTGGTTCCTCTACCAGAACATGGTCGCATTCTATTGTTCCGAGATCGGCCAATTGCATCGTACGATCAACGGCGAGCATCTGCCGGTCTTAGGTACGAGAGAAGAAGGGGACCACTCGATTTATTAACTTAACCTGTGGGAACGATCGAGCGTTGTTACAAATATAACTAATCGATAATATTTCATAAAAATCCAACATAGATACTTTCTACTCGTTAAACGATCAAAATAGTAATAAGATTCTATTATGGACACGACGAAGGCGAAGTAAAGCAAGAAAATTTATAGAATTTTCGCCCCAAAGATCAAAACTTCGATTACTAACCATCGACTTGGGTTAACGAACCGATCGTCTCACGGGATGTGTCCCTCTTTTGCAAAGTCCCGGAGAGTATTGCAGTCCACAGAGGAACGGCGCCATTATTAATATTTCATACGGTTTATGGACCGCTGAGTGGCAGCGCCCGCTGTTTCTCGTCTTCGTTGTTTTGTCCCTCCTCATCTTCTTCTTCTCCTTTCTCTCCATCTGCCTTCTAGTCAAACTTGTTCTTTTTTTCTCTCGTTGCTAGTCCTCCTCTTACGGTGTGTCATTTGCAGGTACACACAAGGTGTGTACAGCACGCGCGTGTTTCGCGTCTAAATTCCTCTTGATGGTAGATACGTAGATTTCTTGCGACAGCTCGGATCGAGAAACTCGTCACTGCTTTGGCAATGGCCTTGCCCACTGTGTGTGAAAACGCCCATTATTTACCCTCTTCATTAGCGAGCGTGTTTCTTTTTTCCTCGACTTCTCCACTTCCCTCTGTAATTTTGTTCTCGTTGAAGCGTTTCTCTTCACGGTTCCGAAGAAGTTGTAGCTCGATATTCATCTAGCTTGTCAGTTCGTTCGGATGCTCAACCATCCATTGCAACTCTAGGCTAAATCGTACTTACTTGCAGAACACGTTATCCGTGCTCCACATCTGTTAACACTTCATCGATAATTATACCGTTGGTATTTTTATTCGGTCATACGCTTGACTAAATCTGTAGCCACCGACCATAATTAAAACTATATTCAAATATCACGCTCGAGTAAAAAGAATCTATCGGGAAATTCAAACGGTGATCTTGCATTCCGGATTTAATAACGCTACAGTTAACGGTACTCGTGTCTCTCCTTTTGTTCTTTCGTATATTATTCGATGCTCAATGTACTCGCGTAAAAATGAAAAAGGGAAAGCGTGGCCGATGATGATGAAATTATTTTGTCGCGCGGTTAGTATGGCAATCTACATTTGTCTCGCTTAATATGCGTAATTATAGCACAGCTATACAGTCGTAGAAACGTAATAGAGTCTCCATAGAAGGGAGTGGATAATGAAAGGACATTTCTTTGTTAGTCGTTACGCGAGGTTCTGGTAATACAGTTATACCCCAACTAATCGATTTAATTGTCTATTCTTTCCATTACTCGTAAATCATACTTGTTACGTATTATACATAATAATTTGTAACGTAGATATATTTGATAGATATGAAATATTAACAATCGACTTTCTTGGATTAACAAAAGTCTCGGGTAGTAACGTTGTAGCAGCTTTGATATCCACGTTTGTGAAATAGGAGGAAGACAAGTTTCCTGTCAATTTGCCCGCAAGTTTAGTCAATTATGTCCAAAATCATCGAATCAGAATTCTAGGAAGAATTTTGCAAAAATGAAATTTATGTACCAAGAATGTATTACATCGTTTGTTTCGCTCGTATTAGACGCCTTAGGTAATGAAATCGTTGGCGAGGAAAGTAAACGAGCGATAGCACGATCGACGTTAACACGGAAGCCAGCGAGCGAGTCGGCATCTCGCCTTTTACCAAACTTTTCTTCGCTACGCGAGAGCCCTTCACTTTGAAGCGAACGCTCGACACCGAGGATAAATCGAACATTATAACGATCATAAAGGACCCACTTTCACCATTGGGTACACAGTTAATGCAAGTCACCCACGCCAGCACTGTTGCAAAAAGACTTTTCCCTCTTTCGCCGTGGTGTAGCAATCAACGAAAGAAAGGCGACCCTCGCTGTGAAACCGCCGAACGAAAGTGCGAGATTCGTGGCCGTGGCGTGATTAACGTGCCGCAAGCAGCTTAATGCCCACTTTGTACATCATCATCGGTACTGACCGACCAAACCGGCCAGAGGACAAATGACCGTTAAATAAAATACACGATCATTATCACAAATCACACCGACAACGAGTGCAACTATGTTACAAGTAAAACGATCGAGAGTTTCTCTTTAATATTCCAGCCCATACTTCCATTTAAAATATCTTGACTAGATATCGATGAAACTTATTCACGATATTCAATAGTCAATTAAATAATACCAAATTGCTAACGTTAACCAGAAAACTAATCGATGATTAGCATCGTCTGATTTTTCTCTCTCTAATTATAGAAATTGATATATCCCGGAGAACCATAATATCTCTCGCACTTTACAAAGTGCAAGTTTACTTCGCCGTCAAATTACTTAATTCTAGATATCGCGAAGAGGATCTAAGATTGAGTTACTATCCCAAATAGCATATGATAGATTTTCAACTTTTCATTACCTACACACAACACGCTGCACATACAGACACGTCTGCTTTACACAGCGATCTCGAGCTACAAAATCCTTCATCGCAACAACCGTTTCAACGTTCCTCGGAATGAGAAAATGACCGATAGGTTCTTCTTTAATTGAGTCATCTTAAGTAACTCCGAAAGCGAATTTTTCTACTCCTTCTATTCCTATATCCAGGTATCTACTAATTACGTATTTACTATCCATTTAATTTTCAAAAATAGAAAAATTGCAGGTTCTTCCCTTCGAGTCTCGGGGTCCGAGCGTTGACCAAGGAGTTCAGGGGTCAACGTGCAAGTTGTAGGCTGATGTGAAAGAGCAGAATAGATCATGGAAGGGACGACGAGGAAAGATCGACTCGCATCGATGCGTTTTAAGGCATCAGGGCTCGCGCTAGTGAGGAGAGGGCGGTTCGTCCCATTTACATCGAAGGCGGACCGCGGAATGGCAGTCGAAGGCACGAAGGCCGGCAACGATAAATAACGTAACTCCGCCCAAAATATAAATTGAACGCTACCGGTGTGTGGTCCCGTATGGGTGCATCTATACGCGCGCCTCGCAGCCACCTATTAAAACCATGCGATCGTGTGCGCCGGCAACAGCGTTATCGTTCGTCCCTGCTCACCACGCTCGAGTTTATACGAGAATATTAATATCGGTTGCGTTACACGCCACCAGATATATCCAGGGCCTTTTCGTAACCGCAGGACCTGCGTCACGTCGCGTGTTCCTTGCTGGCTGCGATATATATGTATATATAGCAAGGTAGGGTTATTTGAATCAGCTAGGCTTCAACATCTCAAAGTTCAATCTTGATTTTTCTACAGAATAATCGAATTTGTTGTATGTTGTAGGACGTCGTTAGTGCTTAATATAATAATGAAAGCATGAAGAAATATAGTGTTCTGGAAGTGCAGCAAGAAAAAATATAAAAGACAAGAAAATGATTGGAATATACCCGTAATAGAGTTATTTGACTCGGCGAGCAGGTATTGTATGAGAAATGATAAAGTAAATGTTGAAGTGGTCATCACTTCTAAGAAAACTCTACATCTGGTCTTTAGTTTTCTCAAGCACCGAAGCCATCGACAGCGCATAGACGAAAGACCGCGTCGAAGGCAAACCATAAATTGTACACAGGCAACGTTGGCTTCAGGGTTTTTCAGTCATGGGGTAATACTGCTAGCGCGCGGATCTGGATCAGCTCATATTATATTCCGAACTTTGTATTTACACTTTAGTTTCAAAATATATATTTTCTACCTTACAATTTATCCACGCGTTCCTTTGTATTCATATACATCTAATAACCTCAACAGTAAACAACAAAATAACTTCCAGAAATAAAGTAATACGATGCACGTGCTATTGAATTATGTAATTACAATTGAGAATATTAACGTTAGTTGAAACTTTCCTTTTCATGAGTAGAATTTTTATTTTCATAAAATGCTAGTCATCGAACTGTCTTTGTAAGAGTCCACTAACAACGAATAAAACAATCTTTTTATTTAAAAAAAAAAAATAGTTCTTTTCAAACGTGAATTGCTTAAAATTTGTTCATAGTCGAATTACACGACTTACGGCTTAATTAAAATAACCTTATCCTTTCGCTCTAAATAAATTGTCGATGGATAGAGAAATGGCCTGCAGATACATGTGTTACGTGCATCACTCAGGATAGATTAGTCTTCGTGTTTGTAAATTGAAGAGCTGGTAAGAGTTCTAGCGATAGAGGTACAGTGATATCTTGATTATTGAAAGTATTTTTGGTATCGGCTGAGATAGGAATAGGGAATGAATAGGTAAGTGTATTGTATCGTCATGCTTGAATAAGATTGAGGACTTATATCGTAGAACGTCAAGTAATAAAGCAATTAATCATACGATACACTAACTTTTTAATAAGCGTATGTTAGCAGTAAATGTTTGGTAACTTTTATATACATTTTCAGATTGATATCAAGTTTGTTCAAGGTAATTATACAAACTCATAATTATTCATAAAAATTCTTCGTAGTAAGTGTTCAAATACATTCATGAGTCGCTGCATATCTGTATATCTGCACTTGTGGACACACAGTTCGTATAACTGTAGTTCACCTATGCTTTTTCACTGCCTGTAATTTTCTATCGAAATAATAGAATACACTTTCAGATCATTCGATACAATCTACAAGAGTTCGTTTAATCGACTACCAACCGAAATGTAGTTTTATCGCAAGTCGATGATCCATGACTTTTATACGTAGTAGTAAGCACAGTATGACCAAGACGTTCCTATTTTCTCGCGATAGTAATCCTGTTGAACGTTGAGACCCATCGTTGAACAACGAATAATAGACAACAATGGTAGAGCATTAAGACGTTCGAACTCTTATTGTTTTGCCACGATTATCACGTCCGCTCGTGGCACTTTTGCATAGCACGAGGAGAACAATGATACTGGTTTAATAAGAGGTGCGATAAAGAAGAAAGTACAATGGTAGCGCCAGGCTACGTAACTGGCTGGCTACAAACCACCGAACCAATTCCGTGTGTGTATCGACTAATAGAAGATAATTACGCGGTACAGCTTTTGTTTGCGTTATAGCAGGCCTTTGGGTAACTACGTGTTCAACTTTATGTGGGCGAAAAACGACGATGGTATATCGATGTTCCCGATAAATATCGTGTCGACATAAAATTAGTCTCCCGCAGAAACATGGCTGGCTATCGCTGCGGGGAACGAGCAAAACGTATTTATAAATACTCCCGATACTTTTTCTCTCGGTTGAAAAGGGGAGGAGAGAAAGGACACGATAAAGCGTCGATTCAATGGCGTATTATCTCCTTTGTCACGGACGGGGTAAAACTTGCGGAACGCGTACCGCTAACGAACATTTTTTGCCGCGGGGTCATAAGGTTCTAGACAGCGTTTCACCGGCCGTTTGTTCGTACGATGCAGCGCAGCGGTGCGACGCGGTCAAAGCCAATATCCTGCCTGCCAATAACCGTTTTCCAGCCTCTTTGTCCGCGACGATAGGTATATAGGTGCGCGTACACGGAACCCGTTTACGCGACGTGTTTACAACGTGGAAGTGATTCTCGAGTGATTTTACACGCTGCGAGAAATTCGCGCGACCGATGCCCGGAACGAATTTACGAGTCTCCCATTCTTCGCGAGTTCAGCCTCCTCTCTACGCTTGGCTATTATTTCCTCCACACCGGTAGATTTCCTCTCGATTATACCTGCGTTGCACCCGTGTGCGTGTATCTAGAATAGGAACAGTGCTGTAACACGTTCGTGTAGGTAGATGTATACGTTGCAGTAAGTCGCGCGAAACGCGCGAGTGGCTTCTCGACGCGGCATCGCGAAAACCTGAAATCGAGCCGCGCCCCCGTGGATCAAGCCAACGGGTCCCGATAAACTGACAAGCGGGCGCGATCGCGATTAAATGAATCAAACCGTTCGAATTTACAAGTGCTAGCACGCCGTATAGACGTTCAATTAAAATCGTTGTAATTTCCGTGACGAGGATTTTTCCCGCGCGTCTATGATTTAGGAGCACACCGTTATCAAGTCGTGACGGAGCGATAGCGGCTTCGCAACGTGGTAGCAACGTTAACCATTAACTACCGTGCAACACCGGCGATCTTTTAAATCACCGTTTGTCTTAAATACACCTTGCTCTACCTGTTGAGTGCATGCATCGGGGATTCGATCGAAATAGGAGTAGATACCATCTATGGAGGGTACGAAGAGCGTACAAACGAATCGAAGCTGTGAAATTAGAAGAGAAAAAACGGTATCATTTATAAACAAGGAAGAACCCGGACGAGAAGGATCGATTTCGTACAAAGGGAATCGAACGATAAAGATCGAGAGAAAGAGAGATAAGTTGAAACGAGAAATCAACTGACGAAGATGAGAAAAGAGAATAAAAGTGGTCCGGTGATCATCGGTTCACCTTAATTACTTCGCTGGGTTATTAGTTTACGGATGTATACATACTCGTCGGTGTAAGTCGGTATCAGCGGCAACCGATAAATGATTTGTATTAAGATCTCGCTAGGCGTGGTGATAAATTACACGGTGACTTACAGAAGGTTGTTTCCATGCAACAAAGTCATGGCACCATTCATGCACAGCCTTCGGCGAAAAACCATCTGCATAAAAGCTCGCGCCGCTCCGCAACTTCAAGTAATCTGCGATAATTGGATAATCGATTTCTACCGTTAGCCAGAATATCAGCCGGACGGAAAAGCTACGCGAGATGATTTGTTCGCGCGATTAATATTCGTTACCAGTGACGCGCGAGTTTGGCTGAAATTTGAGTTACGACTCTCGACTCGTACTGGTTGGTTCGTCCGTTTCGATCATTTTTTGGACGTTTCAATTTATTAATTTCCTAGTTACATCGTACACAGATTCAAACTCTGGTCTCTTCATTAACGATCTTTGCAAAAACACCGATTAGTTGATACAACTTCGTGTTACGAACACACGCTACAACGATCGACCAAACAAACGCAACAACACATCCGTCTTCCTTGTTGGCTCACGATGATCGAAGTAATTAATTCTTGACGACGAGCAAAATAATATTAACAAAAAAGAAAGTGGACTAAGATGAAACGCGAGAAGTCACGGTATCAAGGATTACTTGACCCATGGTTCGAGACTCATTAATAAACAAATTATCAGCGATCTATCGACGCAGGCCGTAGTGGTCACTGACGGCTAGCTAGATGCAGACGCTGTGATCGTTCCCTGTGGCAGGTGCACCGCGTCATAACTTGACGAGGTCTCGACCGGCAGGAGGTACCAGCAGATTACCGGAGGAAGACATAAGCGGCCTGGCACCACTCCGCTTTTAACCACCGTCCACCGCCACCTGGTGCGAGCCTCGTATCTCACGCGGTACCACGGGCTGCATTAAAAGCCTGCTAATGCGAGGTAGCCTTTTTTAAATATGTCGTGCGCGTTTCGCGGTACCGTCTAAGCCTGGTCAATTAGTAGTCACACGCTGCCGGCGTGAAATACAATCATCCAATGGAGTTTCTTACGCTGCATTCGCTTATTTGGCGCCGATAATTTGCCGAGTTATCCCGCCTGTGCAACTAGCTATAAGAAACTGGAAAAGATGAAACTTCCCTCTCGTATCTTGGTCGCTGGGAAATAAGCGATACCACGGTGGCCGTCGTTACGCTTCATTATCGTCGGTTGTCTTTACATTTGCATAATCCTAATTAAGTAAGAGCATGGTACTTTGTTGCGAGAGAAATTCTGAGCTCAGTTGTCCAATTCTTTAACGACGAACGACGTTGTAGCGCAACGAAAAGTCGACCGTGACGTAGAGAGGAATGCAGATAAATCGGCCTGTGTCAGCGTATACACTCCCGTTTATAAATATTGGAACACTCGAGAAAAATTATACAAATAATAAAGCTGAATAATCACGGAGAAATAATTAAAACCTTGAAGAATTATTATCTCATTTCAAATCTTATATTCGACCCTCGCAAACAGTTTCTGCCAATTGATATTGTATATTCTAGATCGTTATCTTACGAGAACCAAAAATTCTGATGGATCAATCCTTTTCCTGATACCTAATAACGAGTATCGTATTTCGTATGAAGCCAACAGGTGTCCTGATACTTATGAACCATGCTAGTTTCTGTGCTTGTCACATCAAAAGTAACAGTAGGTATCAATTCCGAGGAAGTTACACGGGACGAAAGTAATTCACAGAGAGATTATTAGATTGGAACTATACTCTTGGTGACCAAGCCGCCTGTTATTTCGTTCGTTGATAAAATCTATCGATCGACCGGCGAAGAATTCACCACGTATGCGATGCCAGCACCACACACGTACGTCGTCGTTCCAGCGTTGCTTTCGTACGTAGGTGGCCCCGCCTAATGGACGACGAGGCGATGCGTTCCAGGGGCGGAGTAGGCGAAGGTGCAACCAAAGGTTTTCAATTTGGAGCACCTGCCGTCAAATTGTTCCCGAACATGATTGGGGCCGACCCAAAAGGGCAGAAGGAACGTAGAATATCGATGAGACATAAAACGCACGCACCTTACACCCTTTCAACGTATCTCTCAACGTTCTATAAAAATCATACTTTACGACATATTCAATTCAGAATATCATTATCGCATCGTCTGAATCGCGAAGCAGCATAAACGTGACATGTAAATCGACTATAAAACGATTTAAAAGGCCATCGAAGAATAGATTTTCACGACACGTGAAACTCAACTCGGGAATCGATTTATCGAATCTTTAATGGCGAATAAATATTTATCGTGGCACGTGCTCGTACGAAGGGATCGTGATTTATACGTGATAGACGCTTATTAAGTAGCGCCGTTGTCAATAGAAGCAGCTAGATTAACTGCAAGTTAGATTAGCGTAACCGAACGAACGTTGGTGAAACAGAAGGCTGACGTATAGAGTATATGCTATACACGCTTGTCGACTACTTTCATTCCACGCTTACACTGTGTCGGATCAGGACCATGCGAACTGGATATTTAATTAACGGCAACGAGCTAAGTTATGAAACCAGCTGCCGCCTCGTTCGACTGCTCCATTTCGAGTTAAGAGAGGCTGCAAGGGAGAATCCGTTGATACAAACACCGAGGGAAACGATCTTATTCCAATTTAAATTGCATCGTCACGCTATTCCAAAATTAATGAGAAGCACACGAGGCCACTTTCACCGCCTCGCGACTTTCTTCGTCGAGGCCAATCGATCTTCGAATCGTTACGCTCACGAACCTTTCTGTATACGAATCTATTAGCGAGAAGCATCGTTAAAGGAACGGTCAGACAATCATTTCACGGTGTGATTTTCACCCGTGAAAGGACCGCTGTAAAAGGACGCGAACGAGCGTACATGTTCATTCTCCTTGGACGTTTTAATCGGAAGTTGCGCGCCAAAGACTAGGCTCGATAACGGGCAATCGGTATGTGCTTGGTAATTCCACACACGGTGTCCCGATTTCATGCGAAAAAATAGGAAATGAAACCCGTCATAAAGGACGACTTAACGGAACAGCGATTCGGCTCGGTTCCGATCGACTCATCGAGCTTCTATCACGCGCACGACCAGAGTCGCTCTCTGAAAAGCACACCTTTATTTCTAGCAGTCGGGTGGACATTAATGAGAATCGGCTGGCAGGAACAGTAAGGGTAATTACATTGACTGTCGGCGCACAGACGCTTCAATGAATTCCACATGGCAATAAAGCCGCGTTAATACGAGGTCTAACAGCTCGCTATTTTAATTAACGAGTATCGGTTGGCCTCGATGGATCTACGCTCTGTCCCTCGCAATGAGTAAAACACGACGAACGATCGCGCGAATATAAAGGTATACGCGTGGCGATGCGTTTTCAACGAGTCGAAGGCGTACGTGAAACGCCAGGAACGTGGATTACACGCGGTGACTGAGCGATCGTACGTTTTACGCCAGTCCCATGAAAGTCGTCGTAGAGGAGAATTAACGACATCGCATTCGATATACTGCCGTCTCGCGAAATACATCCTCGATAATTTCGTCTTAATCGCATATACAAACGTAAATACTGCGAGGATCAAAAGTTAACTGGTATTTAATGCTTTTTTTCCTGCCAAGGTAATCGGCCATTGCGAAGCAATCTTCGCGTTCTACGATTGTTCGCAATCGTTCAATGGCTGTTTCTTGCTCGATCGAGACCTTGTGTCGTTGTAATGCGTGGAAATTGGATTTAATTGAATACCAGATTTCACATTTTTCCCTCGTTTATATAAAAGCTTCGACAGAATTTTTTTTTTTTTATTTAAAGCTTAGTTAAATGGGTACAATCAACATATAAATAATATATAGTGATAAATGAATGTATGATAACAAGAATCTCTCTTTTTGCCTATCATAGGAAATGCAATTAATCGCAAATCTCCAGGAAGAAACGAATCGAGGTACACGAATGGAGAAACACGATGTCGATTAATATTTATTCAAGGAGACGTGCAATGTAATATTTTGTCGGTCAACTTGAAAAGAGTCACACGGCGGAACGCAATGGTCGAGGTTGGCAGTAAATCGTGGAATCGCGGATGCATTCCTATCATTGTATTTGCCCGGGATAAGGCTAGAATTTCCATAAGTCACTCGGCGCGTTGCAGCGATTGGACCTCATTCCTCGAATATTAACCGCGCGGATGTTTCTTCTCGACTTGACGACAGGCATTATTTCATTCCGACAGTATAACGACAATTTCGATGTTCGCCTTAAACGACCGGTAGGAATATTTATTCGCTTCCTACGGATCACGCGAACGATATCTCGCGGCCGATTGAATTCAATATACCACACAATAGAGATATTACATTCCGTATAGGTAATTGGAAAATCTACTGAAATGTCTTCATCCTTTGACGTAACATTCAAACGTTGAATGGCAAACTTTGTGTAACAATTCTGCCAAGTATTTATTCTCTCACATAGCAGAAATATTTTTATCGTATGTGTATGAACCATTTATTCGTTTTTTTCATTAATTCGAGATTAGCGACATAGATGATATCGATAGAAAGTTCCCTTATTTCGCTAGATTTTTAATGGAAATATTTTTTAATAAGATTCTAAGCTGACATTCTGTCAAATTTCTAAATTCTCTGACAAATTTTATATTCTATAGAACTCGATATTCTACTAAATTCTGTATTCTATAACAGATGTAACGAACTTTCAAACTTTTAGTAGATAGTGTACAATTTTAACTCTTCCCTGAAATGAAAAAAGATGAAACATAAAATTTATGATCTTCGATTGTGAATTATGTTCGACGACTATATGTTTCCTTGTTCGCTCATAATAAATCACCGAGAAGTGTGGGAAGATGGTTTCGTAATCACGTTGAAACGAATCAGCTGAATTGTTAGAGGAACAGTGGAATCACAAACCTAAATGGTTACATCCGTCGTACAGTGGCATGTGTCGAACGAATGTTCACGCAAGGTGTCTTTAAGGACAATAGAAGGAAAAATCCCGGTTCTACGATGACGGTCTTATATGTGCCAGCTGGTAATCGTCCACGCTTCGATGATATAAACTCTAGGGTAGAAATATTAAAGCCATCGAGTTTCCTCTAACGTTCTACGAGGGTGTACAATGTACACGTTCGTGTTTTCGTATAGTTAGCACAATGAGACGACAAACAACGACATAGCAAGCTGACCGCTTGACCAGACACCCACGGACATTTGTCAACTGAAAAGTGACCGTGTCCAAACACGGAAATCCTGCGAGGGTGGTCGAACGTGTTACATCGTCTCCAACAAAAGCTATTGTCGTTAGCTAAGACGTGATTGTAACCAGGTGTACGAGGAAGATTAATTTCATCGATTTAGATCTGAAATCGACGATATTAAACTTTCGATGTACCGTTGTTTATCACCTTTCGTACTCTTCCATTAATTATTTCATTACGTCCTCACCTAAATTCTTTTATCGAGTCTTCCATATAAAATATTTTAAATCGTAGATTGGAAAGTTATGAAAATATGGAATCGACGAATCAACAGATTGTAGAAATTTACAATTGGATGTAAAATAAACAAGTAATTTGTAAGAGGTAAGAATAATAACGAATCAAACTTGAAGTACAATCATACAGTTCTAATATCAAATTATTTGTTACATCGCATTGAAGGCACAATAAAAGAATGATTTTAGTCTAAAGTAGCGTTCCCTTAAACTTAAACTTCCCTTCATTTGTTTTCTTTCGATAAACACATCAACAAATTCAGTAGCAAAGTGAAATTTCATTTGTTTCTTTGCCGACAGCAATTTATCCATCGAATACGGTTGCCTCGAAAAATATATATATAAATCACGAAGGAAAAGTGACATAGTCGCTTTCTAAGGAGGCCTCCAGGGGAGATTCGAACGCTGTCATTCGTTTTCGGATGACAGCGGGCAGACTACATAGTTCGATACGATCGGGTCAAGATCGGCTGAGAGCCAAGCAAAAGACCGCTTGGCAGCCAAGAGCAAAACCGAAAGCGCAGCTGCAGCTGATCGGGGCCACCTCCTTCTCGCTTAGGTTGGCGCGTGCCATCCCCCTGCCTTCTATCTACCTTTTTTTTACCTTCTTTCCCTTCGAAGGGGCTCCAGGTAGAAGACTCTTATACGTTACTGGGTCTCTTGCGTAACGTACGTTTTACGTACCTGCTAGGAAGAAGAACGTGCCAAAGCAAAGAAAAGGGATTGTCTATCAACGAGAACGTACCCTTTAAACCAATTATCGGAAGCCGTTGGGGTGGAGCGTTTGAAATTTATCTCAAGTATATCTCACTGAAAGTTGTGATATAGAAGATAACGAGTAATAGCCTGATAAGATAATCGGACGAGTGGCAAGTCAGTTTCAGTTTCTTTGATGATGTTTTATTCTACTAGAGAATGGGTCAACGACCTATGACATAAGATTCCCTGTTTCCAACTTGCCTTCAGCGTTAAATGCCTCTAGCAATCTCTTGATACATTTTCAGCTGTTGGAGAAATAAACCCGAGTCGTCAGAAATGAATCATCTCTATACGAGTTCATTAGAAATTAAATTAATCGATTGCCCTATTTGTAAATTTCTCATTTTTGTTATATAGGTACAGGAATAATTTTCAACTGTCCAGACACAAATTATTTACCATTATAAGCGTATCTGTCGAAAAACATGGTATAAACAGTGGTACATTCTAAGGAGAATTAAAAATATTTTATTTGTAATGTCGTCTTTTTTCTGTAATTTGCAATATGGCTCCTAAACGACTCACATAATTTAATCTATATTCTCCCAATTAAAAACCATGGTTATCAAGTTCCATCACTGTTGAGGTTGACTGATAGAATAACAAGTGGATATATTTGTAATATAAAAATTTATTGAAATAAATAAAGGTATAAGTATAGTGTATGCTGATCCAGATCTTCACTCTTACAGTGTTACAATACAATAGAAGAAGCTATGATAGGGAGCACGTTCATACATTTATAGCAAAGGACATTACCAAAAAGTTTACCTTGTAGTTCTATCTGAAGGCTACAAGAAACAGCAATAAAAATCTACTTATAGCTATTTTGTTTCTAGACCTTGTAACCCAAAACATAATTTATATTCAAGGGCACAATAATATGGACCTCTCCTTATTTCAAATTTTTTCTTTCACTAAATTCTATTCTCTTCGGTTTCCAAGTCACGGATATACAAAAGTAAAGATGTAGAGTTTTCTTGAAGCAATTACTTTAACTATCATGACCATTACTACTTTCGTAGTTGCACATATTGAGAATCTACATACACGCGGTTGAGTTTCATTTCTCAACCGTCTCAACGCTTCTCGAGATCCCGAAAAAAATCGACTCGTTCCACACGTGTTCGAAGAGGTGCTCCGTCAACGGATTTCAACGTTGGCTAGGGACGCGTGCCAAAATCGGAAGTCTGCCGGCTCGAGACAGGACAGAGCCACGACGAAAAAAAGAAGATGGAACGGCACAGGAGAGAAACAGCTGAGACGCTTTGAATCGCACCGCGTGTGTGTGCCCAAGGCATTCGCCAACGGTTCAAACTCGAATTCGACGCATAAAAGGATCTTGTCCCGTGCCTTCCTTCCTTTCAAACGATCCTTATATTATATTCCCTGAGCCTGACCGAGATAGAGCCAGAATTTCAGTTGGGCTACCCTCGGTGGACTTACCGTTGAGATAAGTATACTTTCGTAAGGACATGGTGAGGGGAAACACGAAGATGCGCGCGTGTCATAGCGCCTTCCAAAGAGAGCATTCAACGTTGAAACGAAACGTTACGCGTGCTCGTGATCGATGATACAACGAATCGGATTACTTGGCTCGGTGAACGTTTGCTTGTCTCACGAAGGAAGCATTTAATTTGCAAGTTACGATTATTTGAATGAATGGCTTTAAATTCGAAATTTTTTAAGTTTGAAATCTGGAATTTGAATTTCTTCGTTTGAAAGCTTTAAATTTGAATGTGTTCCATTTCAAAACCGTAAATTTAGAGCCTTAAAATTCGCTTTTCAAAAGCTTTAGATTCAAAATATCTACATTTGAAATTTTTAGATTTAAAACATCTAAACATGAAGCCCCTGAAATTTGAAAGTTTTAAATTCAGAACCTCTAATTTTAACATTTTTTCATTGTTAATTTAAATATTTACATTTGGATGTATATATCTAAAACTGAAATTTCTTAACCCGTAATATTAGATACCATTTCAATCGATCGAGATAATAATTTGTCAACTATAATTAATACAAATAACCATATGGCGAACCTCGCAAGGCGACTAGACTCCCACGTCTGACCTTTCGCCAGTCGTGATTAGCATTCACCGCGGTGTTCTCGGCGATTCTTCCTTCTCGAGACTCTCGTTTCTATAGTCATCGAGGAATACAGCGCGTATCTTTCAAATGTTCGTTCAAGTAATTGAAAGTCGCGTGGTCCCCAAGACCGGCAACTCCTATTAATTGGAATGCAGTCGTCCTAAATATTCACGGGAACAGAATTAAACGAGAGGCCTAGGAGGAGACATAAACCTATGCGGATCAACTTTATTGCTTGCAGCGATCGCTAACGAGAAGGAAAGAGGAGCAAGAAGAAGAGATACGAGAGGAGGAGATAAAAGCTAGGCTTATTCGAAGTACGTTCGTGCGGTTGGATAAGAAATCGTCCATTCCACATGGAACAGGCAGAGAGTCCGATTTAATTTTCATTCGAGCACAGAAAGTGTCGCGAGAGCACGATTCGCGTGTGTCCCTCCTCTCTTACGACATTGTTTCTGGAATATGGAAATCGGTTTAATAGCATAGTGATTCTTAGATAAGATAACGATCGATGGTAAAAGCATCCAGTAGAACAAGTTCTCGCGTTCGTTCGCTGTTGCTCGTAGAAAAGTTGTAAACGAGCGACTATCGATAGTCGAAGAAACATAACGTTCGTTTTTAATCCGGTCGTTGCCAAATACCCCTGTTTGACCGAGTAAACCAGGCGATAGACTACGTTGACTTTGCGAAGCGTGTTGCGCAAATGTAATCGAAATGGTGTTCGACGTACTGGAATGATGTTTCGTGGCTGGAAATGTCTGTCTAGCTAACCGGGTGTCCTGCGCCGAGTGAACGTTGCCACTGCGTGTTCAACTCCTGGAGACAGTCGATCCTAATTGCTAGTAAAACCGGGTTATCTCGGTGATCAAAGAAAAATAACGCCGCTGAGATCAATGGACAGTCATATTCTCGTCGATGGTTCTCAGTGCTCTACAGTGCCGTGTCGGAAACTCGTGTTGCGCCCCGTATTTTCAGTTTGAATATCATTATCATACGAAATGAACTGAGCACGCTCGGAAGAGGCCGCGTTCATCTACCGAACAAATAAACGACCTTTTTCATCGTCTCCCGCTGCTTTTCCCTTTTGTACTGTATATCTCACCACCCTGCGATACAGAGAATACGAGAGCACTCGTTTTGAAAATCGATCAGGCAGGTACAAAGCAGATGCGCCTAACCCTTCGGCACGATAAAAGCTGCAGAGGAAACGTCTTGATTCTTTGAAGGTTTTCAACATCGAAACAGGTCCTTTGGCATATTTATTAGAAAGCACCGGCTAATACTTGCCAGGAAATCGTACGTGCTTTTTCGTGCACCGAATGCAGGTGATCGTTGCGTTCTAACACCGATTTCCGCCTCATAAATATTCCACGTGTAACCTTCCATCACCCTCTTCGGTTACTTTTGGGTCGAAGATAGACGGGCAAGGATCGTCCTAGTTTGTATAGAACGATCTGTACTCCGGAAAGAAGATACTGTATACCGTGTACTATAGAAGATCCACTTGATAAAAGAATATTGTACCTCAGAGGTCGATAACAACAAAGAGCAATATCAATTTCCTTATATCAAGCTTCGCAGCTATCAAATTAATTAACACAAGGTGCAAACGAATAACTGCTTAAACTCATTGAATCTTTAACGAGATACCGAAGCAACTACCTCTGAGCAACTCTCCTATGCTATTCTCGCAGCATGCACCTCCTTCTCCGCATCTACATATTTGTACCCGTGGCGTATCTTCCTTATCTCCTACTGTTTCGCCGTGTCCCGATGTTATCGCCACGAATTTTACATATCATTCCTACACCCTTATCTCGAGCTGATCTCGATTTATCGTAATTGCTTATACGATCCGTTTACGAACAATAAATAAATACATTATCTCCTATGCAAACAGCCAGCGTATACGCGCTATTAATTGTACGCATATACACCCTAACGAACGAAAACAACGAAAGGTGGGGTTGCAAGAGATACGGAGGTGGCGGCCGAAAGAATCGAGACAGCACAATGTACGCTTCCTCGTGCGACGTTGCTCGTTTTGCCGCAAATGAACACGACTGTGCGCGCGAGCATGCGTCGCTCTTTCGAAATCCCATATCGTATATCGAGCCCGGCACCTTCGAAAAATTATCGACTGCACGCGGCGTTACGGCGTTGAAGCCGCGCGGCGATATCCCGTTTATAACCGTCCAATCAGATCGGGATATTATCTCGGCAATATACAGCATCGTGGCCGCCGATTGGAGCGAGCCCACGCACTGCAATCGTCTCATATGCATATCTGCACGCTTAATAGTTAATGGTCCGCCTCGTTGTAACGCTGTGGCAACACTTCCCCACCCTCCAGCGCACACGGTTTTGCCCCTCTTCCAGCGGTGCCAACCGCGATTTCCTCCTCCACCGCGTCTCTCGTAGCTCGTTCAACAGTCGCCAGCATCGACGACCGCCGCTTCGAGATCGATATAATCGGGCGTTTGCTATCGCCGGACCACCGTGCCATCGCCATTAGCTTCATTACGCCTTTCCTTCGACTCGAGTCGCGGTACCGCGCCGCGATAACGCGATTCCGTCCGTTCCCAACGATCACCCCGAAACCGGTGATCATTGCTTCGACTCCGGTTTTCGATGTTGCACTGTTAACGACCGATCGAATTCGACCACGACGGATCGATACACTTTATCGTAATCGTTAGGCACCGCATGCGTACCTCGTATGAATTATTGCGAAAGCTTTTCTCAAGATTTCTCATTTGTCACCCACGCGTAAACCAATATCGCGAGAATATTGCGAAAATATGTGTCGATACGGAAAGTGAGCTTTTGTTGGAATAATTTTATAGGTTTCAATTGGAATTTCGTGGAAATTGAGAAAAAGTAATGTACGTATCGTACCTTTCGAATCTGGATAGTCATTTTACCGAAACATTACGTGCGATTTATAATAATTAAAGCTATAAAATATAAACTAGAGATTTTGAAATTAATACCAAGACCGAGACTGCAACTGAAACATCGACTGACTCTGACTGGTACAGATTTGAAAATTATACAGTAGGTAAGTACATCATTCGCGCAATTTATGAAATATTAAAACATTTCCTGCGAAAGACTCGTTAGGGTGAACGCGTGTAATCGATTACTAAGTTGAATATTGAGTTTTTTGCCTTGATATAATTTATCTTACGTGCGTGATATCTAGAAAAACAAAATCGTCAAAATATGTGGAGAATTCACACACGGAAAACGGTTTGCAAGCCGATTAGATTACATCCGCGCTTCTATCTTTGTCCACAAAAACGACTAGAGCAATGTCAATTCGGTAGATTCAAATCCAAGCGAGTAGCAAATCAATCAACCGCTAATCTACCGTTAACCCCGGCCAGTCGTTTCAGGAATATCAGGAATGTCGTTTGATCGGACAAAGAGGAGAAACAACAAGGCAAAAAGGAGAGAATTCGACGGTGAATGGTATCTGGTCGAAATTAAATTCATTCACCCCCGGGGCTGGACCTTGCGCGTTCTACGGATATTCCATGAAACCAATCTCTCGCGAATCACGATACGATGCACGGTCGGTTGCGAAGCGAGAAGAACAATTAACGCGCCAAAGACTCGACGCTATCCCGATCTTTCGTTGTGGCGCAGCGTGGCCTAATTTTAGCCCGATTCCCGACTTAGTAAAATATCTGCGAACACAATCGCTCGTCTCGGTGGCATCGCTCAATGTCCAACGTTACAAGCCTCGATGGCTAGAACGCCTTCGTCCCTTGTCACCGATGAAAGAGGTTAGCGCGTTAAACGGGGACGGTTGCATAAGGCTGAACCCTAAGTACATAGCAGCGAAGAGGAGATCTTCTTGGAACGAGCTTAGGTAAGGATGAAAGCAAAAGTGCACGTTTTATAACGAATATAAAGGTTTTCCATCATCGAACACTATCGTGTAAATGAAAAATAATATTATAGTCACACTGAAGACCGTATGATATTCAGATTAGAAACGTTAAAGAACGAAACAACTTGGCAGAGAAGCAAAAAGAAATGAAAGCCGAGCAGGAGAATGAAAATCGTGAATGAAATTTTTGGTATGGACAGACGCGCCATTTGTACCGTGAAACGCGGTGAAAATTTATTAGGAACTGCATTAGGCCACTTTATGGTCGAGCGTAATTCCCAGGGGATATTCTCATTATTCTCAGGCAATTATAATCCCCGATGCACCGAGGCGTCGAGGCTATATTAATTCGCGGCCGACGCCGTCTGAGAATGTCTCGCGTATTAACTCGTGAGGCCAGTGGACTCGCTAAGTCACAAATTTTCGCCAATGAAAACCTGCGTTCTTCTGTAATGTTCCTTGGCCTGGCCAATTCTGCGACCCGTTCGTGGAACGATTCAAAGATACTTTCGCTTTTCCCTCTTTCTCTGCTTCCAACTACTTTTATTTTTCTATTTCGTGCTTCTGCAACCGTGTTCGTTCGTTAGCATCGTCGTTCCTCTGTTAACCAATTTCACCGATGAATTCCAAGGAAGATCCGAACAAGTCGCGTGATACGTAATAAAACTTATCGGACACGCCTTATTAGTCGAACAAAAAGATAAATTTACCACGTATCGAAAATCAATCGATAGAAATCAATGTGTCAAGATTTGAACGGTTTAGAAGATCGTTTGCGTTAATTCAATAAACGGGAGGACTAGTTTTTACAATAACGATCCCCGATACGATCACGATAAGTAGATACTTTGCGAGGGATGAACGATCTTCAAAAACAAAAAGCCCAGCACGTCATTCACAAGTCGCTAATAAGGCAGGTCATCGTGATAACATCGACACGGAATGTATCCACTCATGATGATCAACTATAATGGGGCAAAAAACAGTCCATCGTAAAAGTATTCATGCAAAACGGGATTGCTTTTCCGGTCCATTGACTTTCACTAAAATTGATCTAACACTCTTCACGCTGGCTACTTTGAATATTTCATTTACACTCCAACGTAATTTTTGCATACATCGTGATGCACGTGATGCTTAAATTTCTCACGTGGATGTAAACGTACTTGGAAATAGTTGATAGTATCGGAGGCACGATACAGTAGTCGTTCTTTGTTATAAATCATCTCCAATTAACGGTGGCGTACAATTAGCTAACAGCGACGATTTGACTTTTCACATAAATACATCAAATTTGTCATAGGTTGCCATCGGTTTCGATGAACAGTGTTGCGACGCAAGAATCTAATCTAAAGATCTTCGTTATGAATTACAATCGGCAAGGACCACGAACGATAGCCACGGGCTGGTCAAGTCTCGATCCCATTTTCTGTCAGGCCAGGAGTAACATCCATTCCCGCATGGATAACAGGCGAACAGGATCTGAAACGCATCTCGAGTGTCGTCAGGACATTATCGTTCGTCCTTCGAGCGCTCGTGACTGCTGCCTACGCAACCGAGACTGCCGCCTGTTCACCATTGGACGAACAACCGCTTTAATCGTGGAAGAACCTGGTTCAACGTTATCCCCCTTTTTTCCCCCTGACAAATGAGCAGTACGCCCCCTTCTCGTTAAACATCATTTTCATGCGGGACGAAAAATGCGCGCGCCAAACCGGGCGAGCGTTCGCTAAGCCGTCGGTGTTTAAAGGTAATTAATAATTTCCTTGAGTACCTCGAGTCATCGAGGTTTTCGTTTCGAAAAAAGGAACGAGGTGACGAATTTAAAAATATTCGAACAACTTGCTCGTTAGATAAGCGACAGATAATTTTACATTATCACATCCGGAATATAATTACGATTAATGACTTGCTCGTTCTACTTTTCATCAACGGTTGTATCTATGCGTATTTATAATCTACGTTAACACAATGTCCACAGAACAAAAAAATGTATATCTACGTGTCGACTAGTGAGTGTAATAGACTATCGACGCCTAGTCTAACAGAACCTAATAATCGATCGAACTAAAAATTCGCTATCTACGCGTTCGAAAGTATACGCGCGACGAGCAACAAATGAGAATCACTGGAATCCGAAGAAGTCGGCTGGGAACAGAAACGGAAGGTACCTCGAGCTGCCGTCCTTAATGTTCTAACGAACTGCGCAAAATGATGTCGCGCGTTAGGCCGAGTCACATATGTGGTTGCACATTGCACGGGCTGGCGGTGCACCGGCTAGTAATATAGCGATGCAGATGCATCGAACCGTTCTCCAATGAGAAAATCGCGAGAGATCGTGTCACGATCCAAAGAGCACGATAGTTTACGCTGTCGCGTCGATCAGATGCCCTGATCCCGGCTTAAAGTAAAATTGCCGCTCGACTTGCAACGTGTCAGTCGCTACTATGCAAATTTTCCGCCAATACGCGTTACGTTTCTACAGTTTGGTAGCCATAGCCTGGCGAACCGGCCACTTCGCCAATATGAAAGAAGTATTTGAACGTCTATGCGCGTTTTCGCAACGATGCCTTCCAGCTACCTATATCGTATAAAAATATCAAGTTCCCCGTAGATTTTGCAATTGACGACAGCAAGAAGAAACTCGGTGACACGTAGGGAACAAGGCCTACGTAAAAGTCTACTCGTTAACGCCGACGTTAACCGGCTCTGCTTCCTGAATCGGTGACGATCGTCGACCGGCACTTGGTTTCCTGAAACGCGCACTACGACCAATTGGAAAATTATTCTAATTCGCTTGATTCCCGTAACTTATGCTTATAAGACGACTCAAGCCGCGGTCAACGATGAGAAAGTGGCTAGAAAACACCCTCGACCACTCGAAAAGTGTTTCGAACGATCTCTGGCGTTACTAGCGTTACAATAAGAGACGCGCGGTCCTCTACGATCTTGCTATCGAACCGCCTGTCTATGCACACCTTGCGTTTACTCTCCGACCAGTTTCCCGAAGAGGGGCACAGTAAGGACACGAAGTAGCAATCTAGCGAAGAGGGAAGGAACGTCGTCGATAGGTTGCAGGATACTTGGTTTACACAGACAGGGTACATGCAACCCGCAGATATGAGGTAGAAGGGAAGGGCTCGCGGTGCAGCAAGTGAGCGAGGGTCGATATTAATCTACATCCAGCGCCGCGGCGAGGGACGGCCGGGCATTCATCATCTTTATTTTAACCATACGACCGACCAGGCGGTATATCTGACTGCGATCTGCACTAATAACATTCGCGTTATGAATGGCGTGCGCGATCCCTGAAACACCGCGAGCATTAATTCGCTAGGCAAAAGCGTATCGAAAATTGCGTGCGACCGACGATGGAGGCGGCCACCGTGGATCGTGAAGCTTCCAATATAGTACCGTGAACAACCGAGGACAAGAATTCCGTGCTTTACGAAAAAAGACAGAGACCAGGTCTTTGGAGGAGTTTCCATCAAGCTGTAAGAACGTTCTCCGTTTCTTTTGCCGCTACCAATGACGGAAGATGGGAATCGTGGAATGACTAATGACGAGCAGCAAGCAAATGGGAGGAAGCGAGGCAAGAATGAAGATTCGAGTAATGAGAAAATTATATGCGTAAAGCGATTGACGGAATGGCTCGAACGGAATTTGAGTTAGGTTAGACAAAAGTTCATATATACAAAAGATACAGAAAGAATCGGGAAAGAGAGAAACTTGCATCACATTGACAATTACTATTCCGACGAACAGATGCGTAGAGCATTTCTGCGATGAGAATGAAAACTGTTGAAAACGAGTATCGGGAAGCTTCGAGCATCAGGCCAAATCGAAAATATTGAAACGTGAAAAAGGAAGCAGACGATCGCCGGTTGCCTCGAACTGAGTCGATCGGGTGATCATTAATCTGCCGTTATCCGGTAGATTCATCGACATCGATAGAAATTTCCGCGGTTCGTGACACGGATGAAGCGTACTTACGCCAGAGCGGGAACAAATCGACTCTCTAAAGTTAAACTGACGCGAACATTGAGGACCAGTGACGGTAATTAAAAGTACGAAGGTACAAACAGCCATACATCATATCGACCCTTTTATCGTATACGACCGATAATAATCGTCGAAAATACGTCTTTGTCCGATGGTCACGAACGAGTACTCGTCGACGATAGCACGCGCGAACGACGGATAACCGACGATGTACGTAACATATCGTTCGCTTGCCAAGGGTGTGGTCAAATGAGAAAGGAGGAATACCGATATGGATGGCGTTAATGAGGGGAATAATCGAGCTGGCTTCCACCGTGGAAAAGGAACGAGAAGGAGGATCCGTCGGTGCATAGCACGAGAAAAGGACGATGCGTGACTGAGAGGGAAAAAAAAGGGAGGCAGAGTCGAGGAGTCGAAGAAGACGATAGCCTCTACCTTCGTGTTGGAGTGAAACAGGAAAGGAACGAAAGACAAGGACAAAGCGACCGAGAAAAAGAGAGCACACGCACAGTGGCGGTTGAACGCGCACGCGGCTAAATTAGTCCGCAGAAAATCGCGCGATCTATTCTGCCCCGCGGGGCTTTCTTTCCTCACAGCAGCGTGTCCCGAAATAATTGGCAAAAGAAAGCACTGGACTACCTACCATTCCCGACGGACAATGTGAATTATTCGAGTTGGCGGCGTAGGGAGCACCGCGCGTATGTTACGTCGTCGCCGTCGTCCTCCCCCTGTTGGCCGCGTACCGCGATGCGCCACGCCATGTCTAGAGCAAAACGAACAGACGCTATTGAGCAGCCGAGGAAAATCGCTTCCACGCTCTCCATTCAGCCGAGAATGCATTAGGGCCCCTAGGGACGGGACGAACGCGCGCTAGAAGCCAGCAGGAAGCTGCCACGGTGCGCGAGTCGCACTACTCGCGGAATAGAATAGCGTGGAGCGCGTCGAACAAATCGAAAATAGCACGGTTCTTGACGATCGGGCAAAATAGACCGCGCTGCTCCGTCCAACCTCTTCTCCGATCGGAGTCGCGCGACCAGTATTCCGCGAGGATGCAAAGAAAACGATTTACGACCATGACTCTATCCACATCGACGAATAGAAAATAACGAAAAGAATGAACGCGTAATCTTTAAGGCTTTGAAAAGAGAAGTGGGCTCGCTTTTGTCGTAGAGGAGGTTAAATCTGGCGCTGAATGTGCGCGATTGCGACTTACGGTAAACGGATGGTACATTAAGCGGTACGCGCAAGATGCGTCGAACATTGCAGGAAACATAGATATAGGTAAATGGAGCAATAAGAAACGGAGACGATAGTGAAAGAAAAGGGGTTAAGAACGGCGATGCAGTCACGAACACGAGAGAAGCCCAAGGATTCTCTTTTTGTCGGCAGTTCACTCACTGGAATATTCTGACGTTCCCTTTCGCTCTTTTTCGTACATTCGATTACCCACTAAAGCTATCTCACTTTATCCCGGTCTGTATAAATGCACGCGTAAATAATAGTGTACAAAACAGACGCGTGCCACGCTTCGTGTTTAGGTTTTGCTATACGAAAGAAAAAAGATATGATATATGCTAGTAAACAGTTGATCGATGTTTAATACAGAGAGTCCTCTATTGTGTACGTATTGTAACGTATTACATGTACATCGTATTACATCAGAGTATTTTTACACGAATAATAAGCGTTATACGTATTTAATTCATACTACTGGTAATAATCAGTCGCACCAATGATAATTATACTTGATTATCAATAAACATGTTTGTATATTTGAAAATATATCATTATATGAGAAATTAACGAAAAATAAATTCAAACTCACCGTTTCGATGTACCTTTGCTGGATTGACAATATGGCGTCCGACTGATTTTCTTCAAATCCTGGAAATTCTTTTGATGCTATCACAAATCGCTACCACATGGTATCCACACACGCGCGTATTATTAGAATAATATAATTAACATACGATGCACTGTAATTAAAAGCAAAATTTACCGATAACCATACAAGACAAACGAAATCTCACGTTTTCTACAAAACGAGTAAATATTCGGTACCCGAACGCGTCGTATACTAAAGAGTGATCATATGACTATGCGCAGTGCAAACTGACATGTCACGTGACTATAACAATCGCGCCACCCTTTCGTTAAGCTTCTAAACAAGTTATGTTATATATGTTATATAATATATTATATGTCTATTGTGCTACGATACACATTCTGAGATTATAAACAAATATATTTTTTCTATTCCTTATGCTGATTGGTGAATTTGCTTGAGTTGATTTGCGCTGTTCGTATTTCAGTATTAACCTCGTAACGGTATATCGCAGAAATGTATAAACAGTAACAGCAACAGCAGCAGTTTATAATACATTGTGGGAATCCATTTTCTTTGTGTGACAATACAACTTAGTTAAATGAATGAAATGTTTAAAGCGGGATTTGATTGTTCAAGGTAATTATACTTAATCTTATCATTTTTGTATATCATTTTTGTATATAATCACGAGAATCAAAACGTCATTATTTATACTTAAAAAATAGAGGTTAGAATGGTAACTTCACGCATGAGACAGTCATTTGGATGGTCCATCGCGAATGACTCATCCCGACTAATAATATAATACTGAAATTTAATCGATTACATCACCGTTATATAACACGATTATTTTATGAGGTATTATTAAAAATATAACGTCAGAAATATTGCTTCGTTTTTTCGTGTTATTTTCTATTTCTGAATCGTAAATATTTATTGCACACAGGTGTCTACATGTATAGCACTTGATCGTATCACGTAGTACGACTACCCACCGGACGAATGTTATATAATTGCGCTTACATGTTTATCTTTTGATCACAGATGGGTGTTGTGCATTTCTTCGATTCGATCACGACCATGGAAAAGGGTTTGTTAATCGGAAATCAGATTCAACAATATGACACAGCTCGTGCATGTCTTTTTTTGCGAAGAAAGAAGACGGTAGCCAGATCGAAATAGATGGCCGACCCACAATCCATACAGTCACACTGGTCAGTTAATCACCCCGTCTTCGACGCAATTATCTCAACTAGGCGCGAGATCGGTCAGCACGATTCACAGGAACGTGCGTAACGATTCAGTTTGGTACAATTCTATAACTACAGCTCAACTCGTTGTAATCATATGGAGTATCATCGCCCAAGAGGTTGTTTCGAATATCGCACGATAGTGGCTGTACCGGTGTCTGGTGTATCTCGTATCACCGATTGGCGTTACGTGTAATTTTTAAACGAATTCTAAATTCAAAATAACGCGACACCGTTAAGGGGAAATTTGTTCGTGCTCCGTTGCTAAGCCACGATAAGCTCGCGGACGCATTTGTAAATGTTTAGCATTGACATAATAAATGTTCACTAGCATCGCTGCGTGCCGTATTATCTGTACAACCACCGATTGCTGCTGAAATACGTGATGAAAGATCGTGGCGCCTGTTTTATTATCTTGGCACTGATTGCCTGACTAAGTGCCAGAGTAATTATTTTTTCCCGAATCTAGTTTATCGAGACGCGGTCCGATATCGTATAACGGGTTGATGCTTTTTGTCTTCAATACGGTATTTCGAACACGTGAAATCTGAATTAGTTCGAAGGGATATGTAGTTGCATACGGAAGAGAGCAAACGACGTTGCATAAATTAACTCGGGTTAATGATACGTCCAGAATCTGCATTTTATCGAACATTCAAAATTATTGGAACAACATTGTGGCGACCGTGCTACGCTAATCAAAAGAAAACAAGATTAAGATGAGAACATTGGTGAAACTACTTTACTGCTAACCGAGAGAAAGTTGAATATCGTTTAATATTTCATGTACTCATTCCTTCCCCTTGATTCGCATCTCAACATATAAAATTCCGTTTAGTTATTCTTCCATTTATTTCATAAAACACTTAATTGCCACTAGTATAATGCCGCGAATTTCATTATTTTGTTTCTCGCCAATTACAGCTGCTTCTTTTCTCGCAAGAGAAATCACGTTTATACTTTTTCATTTGTTGGTAGGGAGGCGATAGGGAAACCACGGGCAGTTCCGTTGATAAATAGAAATAGAAAGGATAAGAATATCTTCATTCGAGAACCGGACATCACGGAATTCCGCAACCGGGAAGGAAGCATGAAAATCGCCACGGTAGCGGGGCATTTGAACGTAAAACAACTATTACAGCGTAAGTATAGTACGAATTATCGCTAAAGCGGGAAGGTAGTAACTGTACATCGCACATCAATTCGCGTGACTTTATCGCTAACATTTGTCTTCGTGATACTATTGTGGGACCAAAACTACTGCTTGCGCGGTGCGAGAGGATGGGAAATAACATGAAAATACGTTTGGTCTTGGACGGGAGGTGGGTAAATTAAATTCGCGCGAGATCGATGCCCCTTTTGATATTTCGCGCTTGACAGCGTGTAATGGACTAAGAATAACTAAAAGTAACGAAGGTACGTTTTATTGAAACACCACGGCTGCGCGATCCGTGTCGTCGAGTTCCGCGAACGACGATAATCCCAGACGCGTTGTTCCACGGTCCATTGGTCGCGTGGAATTTATCATCCTGACATGAAGCCACGGCGACTAAATACCATAATTACGTTCGCAATGACGCGCCGCTTACGCTGACTCAATTTTCGCGTGTTCGCGCTGATCTCTAAATCATAATGATTTCAATGCCAGACTCAAAGTCAAACGCGTGCTATCCGACGCGCAAAACATCCACCAAGACCGTTCACCGGTGTAAATTGTGTTTTCTTAAGCGCGCTAGCGTCTCCCACAAAGGGAGCCACGGTAAAACGAGCATTAATCAAATCCATTGCGAAGCAGCCAGCGAGGGACACAAAGGGCTAATTAAGATTTCTGACCGGTGGACCAGCTAAAAACTAAGAACCGACGACCTTGCGCTCGTTATTTAGTGTTGATTTACGATTATTTTCAATGGACCACTCCACTCTATTATTTTCGCTTCTCTCGCGGTGGTCGCGCGCGGATTCATTTTATCTCATCGGCCAAGTGGCACGATCCGTCTGCAACGAGCTCGTATCGGATTTTACGCCGTGTCACTTTTGCTGCTCGCATCGGATTGCCGCGCGTTAATCACTCTTCTATCGTGCGATCAAACGCGTTCCTTCGTGCTTCTATTACGATGGCTAACGTTTTCATCGTACCACGTTCTACGATACGAAGTAAGTTCGATCTCATTTTCCATCCTGCGTAACGTGACAACCGTTTCGAGATGGTGCATACGTAGAAGCCACTGTTACTGGTTTCGCACGCCCAATGCGACACAGCCTGAGCGTGCATAATGCGTTAGTGCTAAATTTACGTTCTGGCGACGCGCATCTAGACGTACGTGGGAGGAGTCCGCCTCACCCTCTTTCTCTCCTTCTCTTTCTTTCCGCGAGATCTCTCCATCTCATTTTCACCGGCTGCCGTTTCTCTCTTTATTCCCCACTTGATCTTGCCTTCGAGCCCCGCTTGCGCAAGCTGCCAACGGTGTTGCCACTTGACTGGCGATTTGTTACTCGCAACCATACGCGATGAATAATTGGCGACGTCACGCCGCCTAGGTGTAAGACGGCGTTTCCACGTTCACGATGGAACGGAACCGTTTCCTGCACGAGCACGGGGGCGTCCCTCGTCCAACGAGCCTCGCATCTCATTTTGAACTGAGACGTCGCGGTTAATCAACCTTCTTCAATAAAATGAACCGAAGGTATGCGGATTTAGTCGCACGATCCCTTGCCGATCGCGTTAATCAAGGTTTCGCATCGTCATTCCTGAACGATCGCTAATCTCATTAGAACTGGCTGCATATATAGATAAACACCTATGATTCAAAGTCATCTCATTTATTCCCGATTATCCTATTGCGTGCTAACCGCGGCTTGTTCGACGCGAACGCCATTTCCCCGACCGAATAGAGTTATCACCTGCTACCGTTTTATTTCATCGACCGTTTAAGAACTCATCTAATCGTTTCTATCTACGATCTATCGTTTCGAGAGGATGAAAAATCACGAAACCAGAATCGGCTCGTTTGTAGATCGCCTTCTGCTTGTGAACATTGCCAGACAGATCAACGCGGCGCGGTCAGTGATGGTAAGCGAGAGCGATTATAAGCCGGTGAATAAATCATGTATCGAGCGACACGACGTGACTAATGCGAGAGAATTATACGCGGTACACGGCGGAACACAAACGTGGATACCGGATTCGTTTAATGCGAGTGACACTCTCTCCTTTCGAATAGAGCCGTCTGCGAGTCGCGGTACGCGAAGAAGGGCCGTCTACATGGTAACCGAGTGTCCGCGAGTCATTAGCCGGGCAAATGGCGTTACGGTAGCTGGAGTACGTGGTATGGGGTATCGTGCTCTCTCCCGCAGTCGCGACCAACATGTCATAATCAGCTGGCTGTGAAAGCGGACGGAGAAATGCGCAGCCCATTAGGCGAACAACGACGGCCACTGTTCCGCGACGGAGGCGGCCGTTTCTCCTGATATCGCGACGGCGGACTCGGCCGATGAGACCGGCATTACAACGCTGACAGAAACGTGATTGGCGAACGGAGTTCGCTCGGTGGAGGTGGCTACGCTTCCATTATATGCTTCTACGAAACTCATTCAACCGTTTTCGAACGCTTTCAATGAGATGGCCGCTGATTCATGGAAATCGTTACCGAAAATCTTCCCATAAATAGACACGAGAGATACTCGTTTAGTTGTCGCATTGATACCAGCAAAAATAATAATCTGTTGTTTAATTACCATTGTGTATCTCGGCACACAGCAGCCTCAATTACGTGTTTTAAATCGGATATTAAAGAGACGCGTTCTTACCATCAGATCAGGAACGTTCTATCTTCCGCAATAGGTCGTCTGAAATCTTAGATCTTGATAGATGCAGCTATTAGGTTCAATGAAACTATTTCTCCGTTCGTTAGACGAATATACATAAAATATACAATTTTATTCTTCAGACATTCAAAGCTTCTTACGTTGAAATTGTTACGCTGTACAGTCATAGTTAGAGGAGCTACCTCATTCTCAAGGGAAATACGTCTCTTCCCTGTTTCTCCTCGATTCTTTTCTCCATTACTCCCACGCATTATCAAGTATCGTTCTCATCGCAATCAGTTATCCGCCACGGTGGAGCACGCGGCGCCCGCCCGTGTGGCGAGGGGCAGAATCGACGAGAGACACACGAGCGACAGGTGGCGTTACCTCGGTGGCTGGACAAACCGGAAGTTTTCCCTGTGGCTGGCTAGTCGACGATGGAAGTAGAATTTTCGCGTGCTCTCGCCGTTCCGTCTCCCTCTTCCTCCACGTTTGACGTCTACCAGCGATCGATGACAGGTTTGCGGTTGTCCTTATAATAGCGACTCCATACCGCTATGACGAAACCACCATCGCGCCACCACCGTGTGCACTAGCACAGGGCGAACGAGTTGCCCGTCACCGTACGCGATCTATTAATAAGAGACGCGCAACTCGCGTCACGCTCATATTCGAACGTTATTATGCTTAGCTGCTGTATGCGGGTGTCCACTTTCGCGTGCGAAGGACTATAGTTACAGTGAGTGGTTACAGTTCCTGACGGACTAACTTCTTCGTAGCAAATACACGTATATTTTACTTTCTAAAATCATTCTACACATTCGAAGTCTCTTATATTCATAGAGATCGTTACATCATACAGTCATAGTCATAGAAAGTACATTGTTCCAACGAAATACGTCTTCTTCCCTTTTTCCTCTCGCGACTCTTTCCTCTAGTACTCTCACGTATGACAAAACAATCGGATATTGGGTTTCGTGGAAAAACCTGACAAGTATACTATAAATTTCTATCAAATAATGACATTTTCCAACGAAGATGCCAAGTTTAGTTTGATTTTTATTCACTTTCGCCACGAATTTTCTGAACAACTTAATATACATGTAGGTTCTTGTAAGAATCCGCATCTCGGTCTTCGGATGTCTCATTCGTTGAAACAACAGTTTATCAGAAGAACTGACTTAGCTCGTGTATCCATAGTCTAACGAACCACGTTTTCATACGGAATGTTATTTTCATATTGTGCACCGTCGAGTCGGAGCCGATTCGTTGGGCAGGTGCTACCAGGTTGCGGTGACCACAGGTGAGTCGAAGAGATGAGACCACAGAATGATCTCCGGCCGCGAATTTATTGCCAGACGATTCGCGGAAGCGAGACACGAAACAGGAGTTCGATTTTGATGTAGTACTTGTAATTACGAATGTCTTTGGGGAATGTATGGCACAATGAATGAGATAAGGGAAATCGAACGACGAGGATCGATCGGATATCGGTGATGTCGATGATGCCGCTAATTTGAAAATATGCACCAGATAATGTATGGATACTTACGAAGAGCTCGTAAATCAGCTCGCCGTGTTGGTATGAAATATGGGAGCCGATCGATCGTCGATCGGGATTTCTGTAAATATAAGGCGAAATACGCACATTGCGGCGTCCATTGGTGCATTAATTAACGCAACAGCTGCGTTTAGTGACGTGAAGGGGTTGTGAAAATTTATAGACTGATCCAAATTATAATTTTAAATTGAAGCGATCGATTAGGAAATTGGCTTCCATCTGAGCGATGTAAGACATTAGAGGAAAAAAAGTTCTGCTTATCTGTAGTATATATACCTTAATAATAATAGCGTATAAAGTATTTTCCAAAGTCCAATACCCGAAATGATTCAAACCTGTTATGATAATTATAAATAACAAGCACCTGTGTGAGATTCTGGTAATTAAACGGTTCAGTAAAAATGTTATGGTTCGATAATCAGTACGTACTTTGTTACTTGTTCGGAAAAATTAGGCTCTGTAAATATATCGTGTTACCGATTTTTAGACTGTTTGCAATTATCACCTCGTGACATAAATCACGGAAATGTTAATAATTCAAGGTAGCAGACAGAGTGGTTGTTACCGCGAATGGAGTTCACCATCGCTGTCGCAGCTGTTCATTAGCTTAATGGACAAGTGCTTCAATGAGATATGCTATTTCAAGCAGCGATAATCAATAATCTTTTGATTCAATTTATCTATATATTTATATCTATGATTATATTACGGAACCGCTGCAATCAACATTGTCACATTGCACTTCCGATCAACTATTTTCTCTTCCACCCAAAAAATTTGTCGCTAGATGAAAATTTTATCTAGGCTTTGCGAAGCACGGACAACATTAGAAATATAGCTGTTGATCGCTGTCACAGTGCCAGAAGAACAGCAACGTCATTCGTTCACCTCCTCTTCGTGGAATGTGCTTTTGAACTAGAAAATGCCGCGCGGAAATATAGGATAAGAACATAAAAATGACAGAAACTGATGATTTATCTACATAACACGGAAACTATGCAACACGCGATATATTTAGCTGACGAATCCGGCTGCGAGTTAATTTGAACATTCCTCTTACATCATTGTACAAGAATGCCGCGAAGTGTACAACAAAAAGAAGAACATTTCCTGCATCAAGCGCGTTGTCTTTGTTCGAGTAAAAACGTTCCTTTCGCGTAATTAGACAAGCGACCAAAAATACGAACAGACAATGAGTCATAAAGCATGACATCCGCCACCAAATCCGGAGGAAGGCATTCTTCGTTCCCATCGATGCAATCGTACGGTTGAATCATCTCAGAAACCGAGACCCGTCCTCCACCTACACCTCCCACGTTCGAGCCGATAAAGAAACGCGAGTCTCGCTAATTGTTACGATGATGGATCGCCCGAGGAGAACAGGGGATCTTTGTTCCCCCCTTGCTGCGCGATGAATTATGTTTGGTGGATGGTCATAGTAGAAATGCCAGCCGGCCAACTGACACGGAATTCTTGTCGCAAGAAAGAAGCAGGTAAACTCGTTTCTCGTTAGATAACAGATAATCGACGCTGGTCTTCCCGGTTGGTTAATGGCAGTGTGCGTTGTGAAGCAGGACAACGAAGACGTCTACCCTCTTTGCCATCCGATTTAATCTCGATCTCGCCATATCGTTCCTTTCTCTTCCAGGCAACCTAACGCTCATCGCTGCTGCGTAACGGCACCGACATTGATACCCCATAAACGCCTTGTAAAGCGTTCGTCGGGTCAGCGACGACAATTTATACGAACGGTATTCTTGCGCCGCGAGATCGAAGAGAAACGTCGAGTTATCGGGCGACATCGCATCGCGGCAATGCCACTACCACTTTTGCGAAACTTCACAGTCACGAATTAACATCCTCGCGAGCCGATGTATCGTCGATCATCGGGTCACGATCTCCGGCAAGCTAAAGAGGAGCGGCTTCGCAAGATTCCTTGGCGAAGGAGGCGCGTGGTGCGCGCGTACGATATTCGCGCGCAGGCTATTAATTCGTCGAAGGACAATGGAGATATCATTCCGCGGCAGGGGATCTCGCGGGGCGCAATAATAATTTATTAACGTCCCACGTAATGCGACGCGTTATCTCGCGTCCACCCACGCGTTCGGCTACCTCTGCGCTAGCACCCCTCGCTAACCGCCTCACCCCGCTCGTAGCAACGCAACGGTCTCGACACTCCGGACGGCAGCCGATCGTGTCAGCCGCAATTGTCATTTATCGTCCCGACGATTTACGGTTCCGTTTACACCAGCGCCGATACCAGACCGTCCCAGAGCGTCCCGAAGTTTCGAGCGATTCATCAGCGCGCGATCGCTCGTATATCCTCGCCGACGACAGCGCAGCACACCGCTGGTACTTGCTTACCGCGTACCACCTTTTACCGGACCGCGTATCTCCGGTTACCTCGCGCGAGTGCCGTGCACACCCTTCCTCCTGCGCTCGCTCAGCCCTCAGAGGACACCGCCCTTCGTAACATCGTCTCCGTGCATCAACCACGTTCATCCTTATTTTTTCTTTTCTCTTCTCATATGGCCACGTAGTATAGTATGTAGTCAGCAATCGGTAGTGTGATCGGGAATATGTTCTGCAGAACAGCAGATTGAAACAGGAAGATTCGAATGATTTTCCTGCGTTGTAAGTCGAAATATCGGAATTTATTCAGTTTATTGTAAATGAATTTGACGAGCTTTCGAACGTTCATAGATCGTGTAAGAAAGACTAAACGCAGGATAGAATAACAAAGAGATAACATTCTTTGTACGACTCCTATAAGGGGTAACAATCAGAGGCGAGTATGTGGTTGACGGTTCCGTGTAACGCAATAATTAAGGTCTGCCAGTTGACACCGACAATCGCGCGATCGAACCTTGTAATCGAGTTGTAATTGCCATGAAGCGATGGAAGTATCCGGTGTGAGCCTCCTCGTTGCAGTTCGTTTCTCTTTACGAGAACCGTACACGCAAACGAATCATACGTATCACCGCGCGATACAACCATCAAGGCTTCAACGAACAAGAAAAGAATCTCAATTACTACGAATCGTTTCTAATCACAGCGTTCGGTCGCTGAACGTATTCATCTTCGAGTCAGCACCGATTACATAAATCGCGATCAAAGGCGGATCAGATTAAACGAATGGAGGAAAAGGCAAGAGACCGCGATTACTCGAGGCGAGAGAAGTCGAGCGAAGTTATAAATTCGAAAGGAATTCTGGCGAGCAGCGGGTCGAGAACACGGGACAGCGATACGACTTCGAGAAATAAACCGGGAGACCTCTGGGGCCAACTTTCCTGAGATTCTTACGTCCGGTTATGTCGTAATTGTTTAATTCTCCGCAAGCCGGTGCAGCGGGTCAGATGAAAGGCGACAGATAGGACTTTGCCGTCGTTTTATGGACGGCACGAAAAAGAAGAGTCTCGGAAATGCACGTACGCACTGCAGGCAGACGCCTCATTAACGAACCGCGGCCAGGTAACTGGTTACGAGTAAGCATTTACACGTGGCAACGTGTTACACAAATATTATGGCAACCCTTATCCACGGTTGGCATGTGGTCGAACAATCTTCGAAGACGCTCCGCGACTAGTACGAGATACTTTCCGCGAATGTATTCCAAGAAACGAACTTATAACTGTCACAGAGAGGACGAATTATCGAGATCGTTCGGTAACGTTTTAAGGAGAGTTTTATTTCGACAACGAACTCGTTGATAATGGATCGATAAATTTATTTGTACGATGGCAAGATCCACCATGTTAACGATCGTTCTTGAGATTGCTCTTAATAGATCCTGGATCGATGTAACAAATGATTGCCTGCTGTAATTACCTAACACGATACATATAAAGAACGTTGATATAATTTAGCTTTGCGATCGATCATCGTCATATTTTCTTATATTATATTATATCTTTATACAACGTCCATCATATGACACGGATCAGAGTCTGTCTAAAAACGAGACCGGAGAAAAGAGAGAAATTCTTAGAAGTAGGGTACAACATCGTAGCGGGTAGCATTTGAGGCCCACGCTCGGAGCGAGCGTTCAGGCCCTTGCGGTCCGTGTTCTGCTACGACGTCTGACTGGATCGAGTACCACGAAGAACACCATGACCTAGAACCATGAATCACATCACGGACGAGGAACTTGAAGATCTCCTGTGGTATACCTCAGGGAACAACACCGTCTTATCCGCAATGATCTTCGTACCGGTGAGTTTCAAGGAGCGTACTGGTGCTGGTTCACGGCGACCAGCCATAACACCTGATTTTTCTTATCTGAAGAATTAAGAGCTGGCCTCGATGACGGCACAGCCATGCGCCGAATACGCTGCATGGAAGTGATACCCTTCGGCATGGAGCAAAAGGGCCGACTGTACAGGGCGAGGGTGTTAAAATTCTCGTTATGGGGAGTGCAAAGGGCCGTGAGTAAGTTCAACGACCAACCGGATTCATGATCCCATTCCGGATCGTCGTATCAGATTCTCAGAAGACTCGTTCCCTGTCGTCCTCACGATCGCCTTCACCACGAAAATCTGTTAGAAATTTGACCTTTTCTCACGCTCGCGATTACGACAGCGAGAGAGCATTTCCTCGTGATACATTATCACAAGTTGTTCGCGAGTCTTCGTACACAAAATCAATCGCTTTACGCGAGGGTCTCTATGGTATCCAGATTACCTCTGTTACTTTGCAAGGTATGATGTTTCTGCTCGTTGAAATCGAGCGACTGCGATCGACACAAAGGCTAGCGTGACGAAATCTAGATAGCACTCGAATAAATTGATTTGTTAATTGCTCGGAAATTAGCCAAGAAAGTCAGGATGTTTTCGATGTGGAGGTAGATACAATTCGTTCGAGGAAGCCCGTCAGTCCGATACACGTCGTTGGCAGTCATGCATCGCTGGTTAGGATAGCGAGAACGTGGTAGAGCCGATGGAATGAATTCATTTTCGATGGCAGAGTAGAGCGTTCGAGGAACTGCTCTGGCTCGTATAGATCGTATCCTCGCGAGTAGACCGAAGAGAGCTCAGGGAAAAAAACAAGAGAAATAGAACGTCGAGGGGGGAAACGATCTGCGTACGCCCACGCGGCTCGCCCACAACCCCCGCGAGCACACGGAATTGCCTGGAAGAGTTCTCTCGATAAGCCTCCTGTTCATCGGTCACGTCTTAATCGACGCGCGGCTCTCCGACAGCCGCGGTTGGGGGTCGAGCATCGACGTAACCGAATCGTTCGTCGAACCGAACGATGTTTGCCGCTCGTGGCACTCGTGGAATGGACGAAACGAGAGAGAAAGGTATTTAAGAAACGGTCGGTCAAAGCGGCCCGGGCCAAAGGGCAAGGCCCCTCCTCGGTTGTTCTACATGGATCGGCCATCAACGGTCGAGCAAGGACTACGCGACGACCACCTGTGTGCGTTCGATTAGACCAGTCTTCTAATTGACGGGATGGCTTATTAAGTTCCAAAGGAAAAGTAATTGGCGATGGACACGGATCGATTAATCGACTAGCAGAAATATCAGAGCTGCCTATAAATCAATTCACCACTTTGCCTCGTTTACCGTATATTCATTCGATACCGACGTTTCAGGATCGTGTACACTATCCACGTATCTAGTTGAAAAAGCGTCGAGTCAGGCTAGGATAAAGCCGGACAGACGATAATCCTATAGCTGTGTAGCAGATGTGCGATTACCGAAACGAATCGCGCGAACAGTTACCAAACGGTGTCAATTAGCTAATCGAGACTTCCACGTTCCATACTTGTATCGAGATGTACGTTGGTAAATTAATAGGACCGCCTCTGCGCAAGCAGCGAGACCAGGTTCGTTTCGGTACGCCTTTATCGAGTATTATCCAGCCGATTGCTCGTACGATAAAGTTTTTTGTCGCCGGCTGCGTGGTCGCAGTCAGGTAGAAGTCAACTGGACCGCTGCGTTGTTCTTCTTGTTGTCGACCGCGGACCGACCAAGGAAGTCGTGGCGAACGGGCCACGGTCGTATATTTCCTCGGCGGATAAGCGTGGGCCTGCTCTGGACCACTTATCGCGACCGCACCGGCTCGTATTATTAATTAATGAATACTCAATCGGCGCCGATTGACACGCGGCGATAACTGTTATTACGATTTTTACACGCACGGGTGCCGGGGAATACGTGTCCCCGCGATACCACGCGATAACTCATGCGACGTACAAATGGAATCGTGGGACCACTTAGGACTGGAGAAATCTCCAGGACGGCCGAATCGGACGACCTAACGATTCCTCGAACTTGATTTTCCGTTGCTTTCCCTTGAGAGAACGCGTTGACGCCGGCTGGCAGTCCACCACGGACCGTTCTAGAAGGAACCGCTAATCGGTGAGAACTGTCAGTTCGTAAAAGCTAGCTAAAGAACGGTCTCTTAATGGCGTGACTTCTCTCGTTATCTACCTGGAGACATTTCAATTATCCAGCTTGACGGCAAGAGGTTTCCATGTAGTTGATTCCTCCACCGTTTTGTAACAACACAAACCTTAGTAGTTTAAAATTAATTTCGCACACGAACACGCACGTCTGCTCGTTTGAATAAAATTTACGTAAAAAAGCAAGAATACGAAGAAACCGATCCGATGGTATACTTAATCTACGTATGTATGTTGGGAGGTAGCCTTTCTCATTACGAATCTCGTTATAACTAAAAATACTAAACGATCATCATCGGAGTACACAATAGCGCCATTCAGTAATATGCAACAGAGTTACTCATCGGTATTCGAGGAACATGTAATAACAAACGAGTAAAAGTTGGACGTGCATCAACCGCACGACTTTTATTAACGATCCGGTGGATCCGGACGGCAGATTTCGTACCCGCGGAGTGATTCATTACAAATCCATCGAGGGCTTCGACATGCACCTCGTAAAATCGATATTCCCTTTCTGGCCGGATCCCCTCAGCGGCGTTTTAACCCCGTGCGGACCCCGTGAAATAATAATCGACAGCTGGGGGCGGGGCAAAGGGGCACCGCTCGCGTGTGACTCGCGTTAATTACGCGCGACCATTAGCATTTAAATCGTTTTTTAATTGCAAACGCCGCTGCCATCTCGCCAATGATGCTCCACGTTACATTTCATACCTGTTCACGAACTACGAGAGCTTGGGAAGGATTTCGTCCGTGTCTTCGAAACCGGCCATCGCTCGATTATTTATGATTCACTACGAGATATTAAGTATCGTGAGACTGTGGCCACTCCGAAAAAACTAATCCTCCTCCGAGTGTCACCATTATTCCCCTCCTCCTCGTTCCTCTCTCTTCCTTCGTCTCTTTTTTTCCAGTTTACACTCTGCCACATAGTTACTTCTTTCCTCTTTTCCTCGCATCTTTTTTCTTCTGTCGTCCTTCTCTTCTGAACATGCCGACTGGCCATAGCAAGACCTTGATGACAAATTCAAGTATTCCGGATAGAGTCGGCAGGTGCTTTAAACGCGCCTCCACCAGATTCGACATTCCCTAAGAAACTTTCGAAACCGTACGGTGATGTAACCTCGTATAATACAGCCGTTTTTATTCATATATTCTAACGAGTTAACAATCTAAGGTCGAGGAACGTCCGTGGTCATGTTGACCATTTCACGTGTACCACCCACCGTCGGTTCGCACGTGCGAAATTTCGACTTCCAACACTGAAAAAGATCAGAAGTTTTTCTCCACCGTTCGTCACTCGCGGTTGATAAATCAGCCACGTTTCAACTATCGGTCGTTCCCAACGAATTGCGTTTCGGTGTAAAGCGCATACGTGCGTAACGATTTTCTCGAACGGCTAATTAATAGCCAACGAGCAAAGCGTCCTTCTTGACCACGCGTTTCTTGCGGTCAGCGCCTATTATCCGTGGCTCGGCACGGATTAACGCGTGCGAACTTTTTGCGCGCCGCCACGACGACCAATCCCTTTCACCCGTATCGATTAACCGCACCTGTCGCTCTTTCCACCTTCCACTATTCAAAGGGACACCACGTCGTCGTATTTCGTCCATCGTCAATGATCTATCGTCGAAGGAAAGATGGTCCCACGTCGAGACCCTTAGACCGGTTTCACACGAAGATACGCGATACACGTATCTCCTTGCGAAGCTGGCTTTAACTACGTTCCCTTCTTTCTGCTTCCCGTATGATCTCTTTCTACAATTTAAAAGCGTAATACGATGAAATTCGTATACGCCGCACAGAACGAGTTTTTTAATACGGCCAATGTGAAATTTAATTAAACGCGAGTTCGGTGGACTCGAGCAAGATAGTCGTGATAATTGCAAAACGATTAAAATTCGATGAATCTTCGACCGACGATCTTAACCACTGATAGTCAGCGAGATGGCAGAATTTCGATCGGTTATCGTTTAAGGAATTAGCCGGTTCCTCGCGAGAAATCGAATTACTCAATCGATCGATTGATACACGTGCATCGGCATGGTTATTTCCAGGATGATAATTACGATAAGTCATGATCACGGTATTCGTCGCCGGCAATTCGTTATTACGTTGTACGGCGCTTTCCCGCGAATTGCTTGTCGTCCGTTTCACGCGGATTAATTTCCCGTAACGCAGGCAACTTGCCGCGAATAGACGAGTTAACGCTGCGATAATAACTCCTGGTGGTCAGTTCGCGTTTACACAGGTGCATCGAGCGTAAACGTGACTCGGGCAACGCGATGCTCTGCATGCTCCTTCGGTAGCTACGAAGCCTTGTGCAGGCTGTAACACCAGCTATATTTACGAGAAGCATTACATCGCGATGGATAACGCCGGTCCAGGACGTTGACGATGTCTTTTATATAACACGTCGACGTTCACGTTGAATTTTCGTTAGGTGCGTCGACATAACGGTGAGAGATACAGTCGCGGGTCGATGCCACGTTCCTTAGAACCGATCGCCGATGAATCTGCTAATTTACGATTTTGGAATATTAATTTATAGCGTACACGTGAGATTCATGGTGAAAGGCGAAGAACGATCGGTCGTTCTGGTTGAGATTCCGGTCGGATGGTTGAATTATGTCTTCGATAAAGCTAGGAAGCGAGTCGTTGATACTTCATCGAATTGAGACGAGATCATCGAGATCCGCGTTACGTAAATATCCTGTCGAAGCGACAAACAATCCCGTTGTCGAAGGAAAAATGAAGACAATCGCGGTCGGTAGCTGTTGGAAAAATCGCGACGCGGTGGAATTAGAATCGATGAAGGAACGTCGAGGAAACCACAACGTTCGATGAAACGCGAGCAAAAAAGGTGGGCGGACGCGATTGTCTGCGGAGAATCGAGAGTACACCGACGCGCCACCGTAAAATGATGAAAAATCAAGAAGCGTGCAAGAGCTAGCACGCATATAACTGGAACGAGAGATCGAATCGACGCACCGGCTCCCGAGATGCAAGAAGAAGCTGCATCGCGGCAGGGACCGCTTCTGCATAATAAACGTAAAGCAAGGGATGAGAAGGAGCGATAGAGAAAGAAAGAGAGAGAGAGAGAGAGTGGAAGAAACGATTTAGATTCATCGCCGACAAAGTTGCTACAGTTTCACGTAAAAAAGTCAGCGCGAACGAAGAAAGAAAATATCGAGAGCCTTGAGGCAGGCTTTTACGCTGAATAGACCGATCAAATTAGCGTATCGTTCGATGCTCGATCTTTCGTCGTGGATCACCAGAACACAACAAACAGGGCGTAATTACGAAATGGAAATTTACGACGACTCATCGTCTCGATATTTACCGAGCTTCATAAAACGGAACGGTCCAAGGAAGAATAAACACGGGCGTGCAAGGAGGCAGAGAATGGGTCGGGCCTGTACAATGTACACGAATCTTGACAAGAACGCGAAGAGAGCGAGTAGCTTGCTCTCTGATAACGGCAGAGGTCCGTGCTCAGATTACGCGAGATAATGGCGATATTTACATGACGTGATTATCAATCAGACTCCTGATGTACCTTCCGCGAGGTCTTCCTTTTCCGTAACGGCGTCCCTTCTAAACGCCCGTTGTATAAATACGGTCCGGGCAAACCGGATAGGCAGGGGCAATTACGTCGGCCGTTCGAGAAAATACAACAAAATATGTAATGAGCGGTTAAGTGAACGGTTTGCCGAGATTCATCGATCGGACGACCGCTGTTCGTTGGGGCTACGATAAAGTAACCACGAGCTAATGCCTGCTCGCTAGAGAAAGAAAGAGAGAGAGAGAGAGAGAAACGCCACGGCAAACGGTCACTAAAATCGAACGACCGTGCGTACACTGTCTTGATGACGGTATTTATGTGACAGGGTTATCGTGTCAGTCGTATCTATTACCGTTGGCGCCTACTTATTGTCCCTCCGTTCTCGCGAAACCTCGAAACTCAGAGATAGCACCGCGGATCTCTTAACATCCGGATCGTGGAACGGATCGATAAACTATCGCATGTCAAACTTTGTACATATCGAGCAACGAACCGCATCTCGAGGAAGGGTAGAGCCACTTCACGATCGCCATTAGACCAATTTAATATTCACCACACCGAAAACGAGTGGCCTACCGTTAGATTATTCAAGGAACCTAAAGTAGATACGTATTTATGATCGTCGAGTCAGTGCACCGATAGCAATACGATAATCGACGATACTCCACCGGCCATTATCAATAGGACATCCAGGACTTTTTTCCAAGTTACGAGCTACCTGTGTTTCAGACTTATCTCCACCTCAATACCGGTTGTCCAATCTATACAACGGCCGATTATTTCGCGCGTGATCACGTACTCGCGAGCGATACACGGCTCACTGGTACGGGTTTAGTGTCCACGTTCCCTCGTTTCTGATTATTATACCTTGGCCGGACAGAAGACTGGAAACACTATTAAAACGCGCTCGCGCGGCCTCAGTTTCCAATATCGTGGCGCGCGTACACCTGTTCTCTCTCTATCCGGCTTCGTTAAATTCGTTATTTCGCAATCCGCACGCGCCTTTCCCGCGGCGCCGCGCCGCGTGGACGCACGTGCGTCGATGCCGCAACTAACACACGCCAGGGCCTCGCGCCAGTCTGCGCAATGTCGCGGATAATCAACGGCAGGATATACGAATACCTTGAAGCAGGGAAAAAAGGCCAGCGATAGCTATCTCAAGCGACTAAATTGAGGCAATTTTCTGTAGACCGGAGCGGACAGACGTTTTATCGGGATTAATATTTCAGGCGACTCGTTTCTTCTCCGTGCTTTTTCTTCCCGTCTTCCTGCCCGGTGTTTTCGTTTTAACGCGGTCACGCTACCATGACCACCGCAGCTACTAGAATTAATTATCGATCTTGGTTCAAGGGTGCTCTATGAACCTCTATGAAGAACTACTAAAAGTTCTAACTTTACTACGATTACTAGATCTACTCCGAGGTACGAAATGCTCGAATTCGTATATATTTGTTTCACCTCGACACCAAATACGCGAGTACTGGACCTAATCGTCGATCTTGATTCAAGGATATTCTACAAATTTCTTCTTTATGGTTGTTAAAACCTAGCTCGTATCACCAAGTATTCAAATTGGTAAATATATCTTAACTGCTTTCCATCTCCCTTCCCATCTCCTTCCTCGTCTCTTTTCCCATTTCAAGTTCACGGTTCACGATTTCAATAAGTACAAAGACATCTAGCCCCACCATCAACCACCGTCATTTCAAATTGAATTTCCGCTGGTCAACCCGGTTGCTTCCCGCAACCAATTCTCAAATTCACAAATAGACAAGTAACCAAAGGTATTCCTTTGTTCCTGGGAGCTTTCGCGTTCCATCCGATACAGCCAGCGTCTCGCGATCGTTGCGGCGATCATCAGCTCCGGTCGCGGGGTTCATAAATCGACGCTGTGATTTCCCTAGCCTCTTTCCGACCAGACTCTATCCGCTGTCCTTACTCGGACGAAATCAAAGCATAGATAGATACAATTGGAGCCTGATGCGGCACGATAAAGGGAGAAGGTTCTCGCGATGTTAATAAACAACAGGAATCCATTATAAGAAACACCTTCGAGCACAATGTGTTTAATGATCATAACGATACAACGTTGGTGGACACGCACACGCGTGGCTCGCGCTCGTGTATCACGGTCGTGTGTCGTAACGTGGAAACACCGTGCAAGGGCATGTATGGTAGTTTGTGCACCTTATGCTCACTCTCGTCGCATATCTACGCAGCATCGTTCCGCGCCACATACCGGGTGACTTTTTCCATTGGAAGATGCCAGCCGCCGATAACGCGAGCCTCTAATTGCCGCCGCTTGATCCAGGCGCGCTTGTCCCATCCAGTTTCATCTAGATTAATTGCTCGCCGTTTAACGAGGCTTCTAAACGACCCGGGCCCGTAACGCGGTAAAAATACCAGCCTACGCGTGTTCTGGCACGTGTCGTTAAGACGGTGGAGCAAGCGCGAATCCGAGAACCTCCGCTCGCTCTCTGTTCGTTGAACCGGTGTTCGCGATCAAACGAACTGCGTTACGCGGTGGTTTCAATTAAGCGCCACATTCATCCGGTTGAAAAGTAACCGATTTACGATTGACTCTATGGCTTGTAGACTCGTAGAATACCTTGCAATGTAACTATACGTGTATAAAGTTACGGGTATGTATTCATTTCTAGTCACGTAACGAGAATTTTGTTATTTATACTTTTGTAAAATATAGATTAGAATTCATGTAGTTAATTATCAGATATTTGTAAACGCCATATGCAATGTAACGTTTCGATGAAAAATACGTAAAAGAATCGAGGGAAAGGATGTAAGACAACGCGCTTTCCACGAAACAGAAAAGAGCACAATAAGATTCGTACACGAACACCCGTTAGACGTGGCTCTCAATTCTTACGGTACGCGGGTTAGGTGTATCTACCTGTCCAAGGCCCCTCCCAGCTCACCTGTAGTGAAAAAGGGTCAATAGCACACGGAGAAGGCGCACCGCGAAAGTCTGGACCGGGATGCTGCCTGGAAAGACTTGCCGCCGGGACAAACCCGGCTAGACAATATTTCTCCTGGCCCCTGAACTCGTGTCGTGAGGAATAATTAAAACGAAAGGAGAATAGAGGGAAAGTGATAGCGGGCGGCAGGAATCTAATTGGGAAATGATCCGTTCGTCTTTTTCGTCGTGTTACGAGGCGACCGGTCGCGTCGTTGATGTCATTCTCGTGATTTTTTAGACTACGCTTGAGAAGGGTGGTCGATGGCAGGTCGACAATTTTTCGAGATGACACACACCGATAATCTGGCACACTGGAACTGTGGGAAAAGAAATCCGTAACTAATAGTATGCACGGATTGCGTAACGGGATAACATTGTAGAAAATTAAAACTTCTGTTCGTGGTGAGCTTGAATTACCATAAACATGGAATTATCTTCCTCCCGATTTCGAGACTCCTCTTTCAGACGGTCTTCCATGCCGCGTCGTGGGCAGTTTACAAGATTCTTTTTCCTGAAAACTTGCTAAGAAGCTGCCTATCTTCGTTTTTATCTTTCCGACTAAAATGTTCGAATATATTTAACTGTTGTACACCGCCAGTGTTCATCGAACGAAGTTAATTAAGATACCGCCCTGTGTTTCGATTTGTTCAGGAGGATTCCGATAATCAGCGTATCGTACGGAGCAAGTTCGCTTCTTGAAAAAGAAGGTTTCGAAGGCAGAAGTGAGAACGAATGAGAGCAACTTTATCGGAGAACCAGTAAAGAAAAGATTATTGGATACTTCGTGACTTAATGCGGGGGTGTTCCTACGTAGATAAAAGAAATAGCGGGGAATGCGAATTTCTTTTAAGAATAATTTCAAATTAATTCAGATTACAAATATATTTCTTCCTCTTGATACAGATTACCGTGCCCCGATACGCTACAGGAATTTTCTTTCATCTTTTTTCCATTCCAACGCGCGTTTCTTAATACAATTGGCAAGATATTTTTTAAGATACAGAAATAATTTGGAAATTAATATCTGAAAATTTTGTTAGTCCTTATTACGATTTCACGCGAAATACGCGTTTCAAATAGAAAATTTAATCGTTTATAATTTTTCGGACGTAAAATTTCATTCTATCTCGTAAAACGCACGTCTTTGTCCCGATGCAAACAATATCATGTTAAAATCGAAGTAAGTAAGGAGAGAAGCTGTTAAAGGTTTTCACAACGCGTCACGGGCATCGTTCGCGGCCTAACGGGTCCGCGTACGCATAATGAATGGCCCGGCCGTTATAACCGAGAGCATAATGGACCTTGACCGAATAAATTAGCGCCTGAAAGTTATCAAATTCGTCACGCCGCGAAAGAGTAGCTAATAACGGGTAATAACGTTGAGTAACACGCCTGTCGCAAGTCCGTCCCACGTCTTTGAGCCACGAAGATGCAAGCGTCATTCGCGATACGATCGATCCAGGCAAAAAGCGTAATGATATCGAACATTCTGGGTCGATATGATTCAGGTCACTCGGTGGGGGGAGGATTGTGATCATTCTTCTCATATAGACTCGCGACTGGAATGCTGCTAAGAACGTATATACGTAGTTTGTTAATTGAAGTTGCGAAAATTAATTACATTGTAATTCTTTCTAATAATCGTTGCTCCGACACTGGTGCAACGTTATCTCTACTTTTACGAGTAGAAATACAAATTCACGATTTTATCAAAATACAAGAATAGAGATAATTCTAGAGATTCCAACTCCTAGAGATGATTTTCACGATGAAAAGCTTCGAATCCGACGGAGAGAATCCCGTGTACCGTAAGAGGGATGCATTACGAGTTCAAAACACCTGAACCATGAAGCAACAAGTAATAGCACGATCAATGAATGGGATCTCACTATGGTCCGACACGAGTTCGCTTCCTGCTTTCACCTCGTCCCTCTCGGTTCTCCATCGCACGGTAAAAGATACTCACGGCCGAGGACCACATGAAACGTGGAATTCTGCTGGTCTCCCTTCGCGTTATAAAGATTCGACGATTCTGGACAACTGTACACACCTACGTACTTTCTCTTAACGACCGTTTCGCATACTCCGCAAGAAACCAGTCTAACCGAACCGCGTGCACCGCCAGGGCTTCGTGGGAGAACCTAATAACGAGTCAAGACGAACACGAGGAAGAACCAAGAGGGAACGATTAAACCCTGCATGCCGGATTATATAAAGGCCATCGTTTAGGGTTTACGAAGAGAAAGATAACGGAATCGTCGGTGGAACGTGGCCCCGAGTACCGAAAGTAATGCGCGAGCGCCGTTCTCTGGAACGGTGCCGTATTTTCTAACGGCACTGCTCGCAACAAGTGCACGAGGGCGTCACGGGGTCGGGCCCTTGACAGGAACCGAGCTCGACCAGCTCGCGAACGATCAAAGAAGAAAAAGAAAGAAGGAAAAAGGAGGAAAAAGGAGCAACACGATGGCGACCGATCGATTCACCCTCGTCGATACTAATTCGACTCCCCGTTAACAGGCCTGACGTTAACACGGTTCACTTGATCGGGACAACCGGTCGACTCGTCTTTTTTCCCCTCATCCACCTCGTCATCCACGACCGGCAAGATGCTATCGATGCCTGGTATCGACTGCCACGCTCGCCACGAGTCCTTGAACCAGTGGAAGAAGAGAAGGTGGAAGGTGGAGGTGCGTGCAGCACGCAGCGAGAAAACCTGCGTTATAACGAACGCACGATCCATCTTGATTTCTTCGGTTCCTTTCACTTTCGACAGTCTCTTCGGTTCTCTACCCGTAGCTAAGCATATTGCGAAGAAGAGAGAGATGAAGTGGTAAGGGAGAAGAAGACAGCAAGGGAGGAGGCAGAGAAAGAGAAAGAGAGAGAGAGAGTGAGAGAGAATAAGGATATCACAGATTCGATACGTGAGATGGATCCTGTGGAATTGTTTATACACTCAAACTGAAAATATTTTTTATTTGTTAAGATAACAGTCTAAGATACATCCTAAAAGGAAAAGGAAAACAAGACGAATTATTTGAGATCGTTGCGTTATTTGTATTCTTACGTGATGTGATAGCTGAAGTTCGGTTTATTCATTTGCAAATAACGAAGGGGAAACAAAATACCGGTTAAGAGACGAAAAAACCGATGTAAGACAAACGTTAAATGAATTCTTTAGAGTGGGCCGATCGACCTGTTGAACAAGAACGCGTTCGATTTCGACAGAGAATACACAACCACGTGATGCTTCGCCCATTCGTCTCGGTTTGAATTCAATTCGCTGCTTCCGTTCCGTGCGTGACCGACGCGCATCGGGAAATCCTGATTCGACGTGCTCGTTAAAATTATTCCATTATAATTCGAACGCTCGTCGAATTTCTGTACGAAAGGAAACGCGAACCGAGTACAGAAATCTCGGCAGAATCGCGTGAAATTTGCATGCGTAACAAGTGCTGAAGTTCGATCGTCAAATATCACTTCGATATCGGTAAATGATTGTTATTCGATAATGATTTATTTTCGTCAAGAAATCTATTTCCCGAATTTCTATTCGTAAATTCACAAATCCGAATACTTGCACATTCTAAGAAACACGTAATTTACAATATCCAAATTTTTCTTACCTCCAACTACCAAGTATATGAAAAAACATAATGTAAGTTCTCCGCCCGTACATTGTTCAAACTTCGAAACCGAAAAAAGTTATCTCTTACAAATCATAGACCTTGCTATCGAGCGGACAAACCCGATTTCCGATAGAAATCCAGCTCTGAGCGAAGAAGGATAACGATCGCGGCGATAACAGCGTTCATTACGACAATACCTGTCGTTACGAGCCAGAGCTAGTCCAGGAGAGGTCTTTTGCTTAAGGCGTGCTTTCGCAGTTTCTTGCTCGACCCCTTCTCGTTCGTTCCCTCGGAATCGATTTACGAGCAAACGCGTGTACACGGCGCATTGCGTCAGTCCCGCTGAACAGCGGCGTGGCGGCACACCATTACATCGAAGAGAAGCCCGCGAAACCTCGGCGCAGCGCCACTTGAACGGCACGTGTGCACGCGCACACGCGCACACCACACATCGCCGCTTAGACACGCTTCGTACAACGCTAGCGTGCACGCGTGCGCACCACTAGACGGGAGGCAAGTGGCCTTACAAGGACGTGCCGCGACACGTACGGTCTGCAACAGCACGAATGCGCCGCCGCTAACGCCACTGCGCATAGTCGATTTACATGAATACCGGTGCGCATGCGCGCTCGCTACCGCCTACCCGGCACGCGCACATGCGCGCTGACTCCACGCTACCTGCGATGCCTATCTGACACCGCTTCTGAAGACCGGAGGAAGTCATCTGTTGCGATGCGCTGCTCCTTTTTTCGTATTAAACGTTGCCCTTTTTTTCTTCCCAACAACTTTTCCATGCACTTTTTATTCGTTTAATGGGCTCGTGTTTTTAAGTAATTTACCAAGTTATCAATGGAGAGATTAATTAAGGAAATTGAAATTAATTATAGCTGGTGATGGTGCACGAACCGAGCGAAATCAATTAGTTTGTAAAAATGAAAAAATGGTATTCGTATGAGGCGACGTTTAAATTATACGACAATCCTGTTGGTAGAGGAACGTACGCATTTATTACACTCCCAATCGTGATAAAAACTTTTCACTTTTCCACGCATGGACCATTTGGACAATTCGAGCAGGAAGGCCGCCGGCGATTAATAAACTGGCCAATCCCGCGTGAATCAGCGTGTCCGTTGCACGGTTCGTCTCAGAGACGCGAATAATGAAGACTTTTCTCTTTAAATGCATTTTAACTACTGTGCACCTTTCTCTCCAGAGAAGGGAGAAAGAAGCAGAAACCAGCAGGCTTTAAATGAACCGTATAATCGTTCCGTTGAACGATGCATCGTGCGATAGGTAGCGTTTTCGTGTCGCGGCGACGATAAGTTGGAATTTTCGCTCCGATTTCGATCCATGTAACGGACATTGGGATTCGCGATTCGAAATTACGTAAATTGCACTGAACTAGTTATACGAGAGCAGAAACGATTTATATCGCGAAATTACTACCCCGTAGCGGCACAATACAATGTGATAAATTAAACGCTGTACGCAGCTACAGGGATTGGCAACACTTGTGAAAGGACGAATGGTAATTCGAACGTTACGCGTTATCGGCGCAATCGGAACCGTACGGCTCTTGTCTGTTTCTGTCCCTCAGGCTTTCCTGGTTTTCCAAGGGAAAGCGGCGGATAATTATTAATGTTTCGCCGTTTCGCCAACGTCGTGCAGCATCGAGAGCAACGTGCAATTCAGAGCTACTGTTCGTGTTCGGAACGGTGGTTGCGCGCAGATGCAGAAAAACGGTAGCTCGCGTGAAATAGTTAGTAAATGTTCCGACGGTAGAATTATAGGGCTATTGAACCTTCGATGCTAATAAAGTCAATCGGAATAATGGTTCAACTATCCGAGACTTTGCACGCTCGAGTTTCGATTCGAATTGGTAATGTAGAATATATCCCGCTTTTTGTTTCAATTTACAGTTTGTGAATTTACAGTTTTAGAATTATCATTGAATATCGGGAAATCTTTAAATCGCAATAAGTGCAATGCGGCGCCTTTCGTCTTAAAACTTGCCATCGTGTTTTTAAGCGAATCGATTTTTGTTCAGAGAAATTTACACCTATGCGGCTCGCTATTTTTTATTTCAAAACACACCTCTCGCGAACGCGCTGGCTCGTTATGTCTTCGTTACGCAAACACGAAAATCAGCTTGAAAACCATTAATTTGTTTCATTCGCCGTATCCTACTACGTTCACCAAACGGTTTCCCTCATTTTATACCCGGAACGTTTAAACAAAGTCAAGCATTCCTGCGCTGAATTTCACAAACGCGCAGGCGTACTCGCATACTCGACAAAGGAATTCTATGCATGTCAATACTCTTCTCGAACGAACGGTGAAAGTATCCAAAGTTTCGCGAACCTTTCATCATTGATGACGTTCACCGTGCTCGTGTACATCGATGTTTGCACAACCGTACTTTATCAACTAAAGGGAGATTGATGTAAAAACGTACGAACTTCTTCTTTTGCCATTCGCTAAAATTTATCTTACATTAATCTTTGCACATACGAAATATGAGACTGTCGTCTTTAAGAAAAAAGTCATCCGCAATGTTCGAAGTTATTTCAGTATGAATCAGATTATTTCACGCGATGAACAGACGCGATGTTGCGATTCGATGACCATTTCTGAAAAAAAAAGATTGTACAAAATTATAATAGCTTTGTAAGGGAAATGATAGGATTCTATGTACGTCGATCAGAAATTTCCTTTCCTGTTATACACTTGAAAAGACTGCCGGCCCGTTAAGGTATTCACGATACCAGAATCAGATGTGAAATTGACGGTTACAGAAGACAGAGTAGCCGCTTGCAAGGTCCAAAATGCACTTACGTCCTCTTATTAATGCGTCGCCGAGACGTTAATGTTGAAAATAATACTTTTTCTAGCGAGGTTGATCTGGCACAGGCAAGTATGGCTATAGCAACCAGCTATAAATATCTCGTCGAGCGCCGAAAAACGAGCAAACACGCATCCCTTATTATATGCACGTCGATATCCTGTGCAGTTTTGTTTCTGTGTTCACCGATCGTTATCTGACTCATCATTACCATTATCATTATTACTCGTCTATCGATATCCGTGCTTAAAAACTATACCTTCGATCCTGACTCGATCCATTACCACCGAAGCCACTTGTCAGACATGGGCCACCCTGTCGCTATTTCATATGTCCAGTATCGAACTTATTCGATTTATCGCGCCGCAGCGTGAACGTTCGTTCGAAAGTAAGGCTGTAAGGTTGTTTAAATTTACGTAAAAATTTTCATTTTGAAGTTTTGTTCGACTGAATGGCGTGAAACGAGACTAAAGAGGATTTAATGAATTTCCTCTAAGAATCGTTGATGATGAGGCGGAGCAAATTTTTTATCCTATTCTGTAATTGTCTCTCTTAATAAATCGCGTAATCTTAATTAATCACGGATCTTTTGCGTTTTACGTACATTTAGATTTATCTAGATTTTTTCCATCAATATCGAGTTACGTAAAGTATCGCGACATCTACGAGCAATTACACCGGTCACGGTGCTTCTGGTATCGCTCAAAATCGCATTTAAGTCTGATGGCGAACGGCTGACCGTGATTAGGGGGCATTACCGGGTAACGTCGACGCCAGGGCCACCCACGAACCTCAATCAACCTGGAGCAGAAGTACCGGCCACTGCCTCCTTCACATTCTCCGTCGCAATTCTATAGCCGCCTCGAAAAACCATATACTCTGCTCTAAACCACGACAATTGTCACGATACCGTATATTCTGTACATGATATTTCATGTTTGTTAGTACGCAAACGAGATCATTTATTTGTTTGTATAATTCCAATATTATTCTATTTCTTATTACATAAAAACAACCACAGTGAAAAATGGCTACTACAATTTTCAAATTTTCGAACATCTTGAAATTCGAGATCGTTAAGATAGGTCAAGGTGTCAAAACCCAAGATCCACGAAATCTGGGGAGTTCCAACAGCGTTCTTCGAGTTTAGGTAGATTCCAACTGGATTTCTCACATCTCAGTGAACTAGTCGAGTCTTTCTTCTTTAAGCTTCTAGTGTCTTTGACCGAATCCTTTGAGACAGAGGTGTCAATATTCGAATCTTTCGAATACTCGAGTCTCTTGACTACAATATCGTTCTAATCAGGCTTCTCAGATCTATTTCAATTGCACTCAGGAATCAAGATTCAGTAACCTTTATTTTTAATATCACACAAATTCCATAGCTGGTATACGTTATCGATATTGCTCATCGTTCTTCGCCAGGTTACCTGAATTAAAAGTTGAAATACTTTTCTAAACCGTATCTAAATTCATCTATGACCCTTGTAACCGCATTCCGGGTACCATACCCAATATCGTAGAGATGGACGCACGTATTCGCAGATCGGTGGAGCCGCATGCAGTCACGCACGCCAGCCAGTTGCCAGGTAATCCGAGACAAGGCGAGTCGCGAGACGTTCGGTTCGCGTACACAGCATCGCAGGTGGTGAAGCTGCGCGAAATTGAAATTGATTCCGCATCGGTAATAAGCGGCTCCCTGCAGCACAGGGTTCCGTGCGTTACAAGTACACGCCTCGGGGTCGTCCGGCACTTCACGCCGTGCTGGCTGGCTCACAAGAACATATCAGACACGTCCGTGTACGGACGCGTATACCTGCGTCCGTCTAACGAGCCGATCGATGCTCCTCTTCGTAGCTCGTTTCCCGCTGCTCGATCCACCTTGCGCCATTCATAAGTATCGAATTCGCGTCGATCGCTTCGTGGCTCTGCTTTATCTTATGCATGCGTTATTTCAATGTCTATGGAATATTCCAACATGAAGATAATTTTAGAAATGTCCGAATTCGATGGTCCGTAAGTGACGAATTCGAAGGTCTTGTAAGTATCTTCAAAATGCTTGGGAACAACGCACGAAAAGGAGGACGATTAAATATTGAGAAAATATTGAGTGAAACGAGCAGACGTAAACAGGAGGTTGAAACATCAAATGTGTTTTCTACGTGAAGTTCTTCCTGGCCAATCGTAGATACTCGTACAATTTTATATCTTGGTAAATGTGAGAAGAGCTAGCTAAATGATTATTTCATCTACTAGACATTACAACAAACTGAAGGTTCTTTTACTTCTTAGAATATCTTTGCATATTCCATACGTTGTTGCATCTTTAAATTTCCCATAAGAAGTCTACCGATTAGTCTCTCGATATTATCTCCATTTGTCCAATTTCGCGTTATATCTTTTGTATGTATAAAGTATAGTCTTATTTATAATTTGTGCGTCATGCATCGCACTATACCGTGGAAATAAATCTACTTATACTTCGATATACTTGTCAACTAGCCAACTGAAAATCCACGTGCATATTGAAAACGTCAAAACAAAGGACTTTGTAACTCACGGCGAACAGAGTGGCGCATCCCGAATAGCGGCATGTGAAAAAGCTGGCCTCGTCGGTGGCGTCTGAGAAAGTCGTCCACGACGGACAAGATGCGTTCCCACGGGGGAGAGGAGGCAGCCTCGGTAAACCATTAACTTCGAAATGTTCGATTTACGGTCGGTTTCTCTCGCGTTTCAACTTTACGCGTGCGAACAATGGCCGCCCACGCCAGGCATTATATTTATTCGCCAGTCCACCGGTGTACATATAAGTACTCCTCCCGCGTCGCACGCGTCCACGTTACACAGACACGCCGCATCCCTGCGTGTATACAGCGTGGCGTGCATATATCTCCTTCGCTTCCTCTCCGCGGCCATAAACTGTCGGAGCACCTTTCTTGCCAGGACACGCCAGAAGCGAAACAGAAAGGACATGCGCGTCGACCACCACGCCGAGCACGTCAGTGTCGCGCGATGTAGAGGCTTCGGAACAGGCCACTTTTACCTGCACCGCCCGGGTACTTTGTGCACGAAAAGGAATACAAGGTGGCAAGTATGAATAACGAATCGGGAACACGATGGATGAAAATGAAGAGTGACGCATATCGATAACGTAAAAAGTTCTTTCAAGTGATATACTTTGCGTATATAATTTCATATACGTATAGTTTTTAGAATATTCAAGTAGAAATAGAAATTTATTGTTCGAAATAAAAATGAAAATTTGACGTGAACGTTTATAGTGAGTGACTAAATTCTGAATATTAGAGATACGTATGTATATGTAACATCTAAAGACCTGAGAGCTTTAGATTAGTATGTTAAAGAAGGGATCGTGGATTATCCAATGTTTTAGGTGAATTTTACGTACGAACGTGTCGTAGGAATATCTTTGTACTTTGCATGGACTAAGAGAAAAGATTGTACAAATGTAGATATGCATATACGTACATATTTTAAAGAAGACACGTCACGGTGCAATGTTTGAACAGAATTGAAAGTGAAAATTAATGTACCTCGTTGAAATTTTTAGTAGCGAAATGATTGTATTGTTTCATACTATCGAGTAGAATAGGTATAATATATAAACCTTCGTCGATAAATTATATCAATCTATTTATAATGGAAGAATTTCTTGTTTATTAGAAATTTGGTAAAAATGAACAGAATTTGGAACAACAAGAGATACTCAAAGCAATACATATTGGATGACGAATAGACATTAGAACGATTCTTAGAAACCAAAATACGAAGCTTGAAATCGTGGTTTCAACGACGAAATAAATTTTCGTTGGCGAAACGTCTCGCTGCGCGACCCGTGTGTTTCTGGCGATGCGGCGGCGCGAGAACGGCCAAAACGCCCCCGTTTCATTGTCTAACGCCACAACGGAATACAATACTCGTGGCTGCCTAACATGAATAAATGTATTTACGATTTGACGTAGGTGTGCCCGCATACCCGGCCCCGGCAAAAAATCGAAACGAGCCCGTGGTCGGAGTCCGCGGTCGGATCGGTTCGCCATCCTCCTCTTCGTTCTCCGCTTCGTTCGAGGAAACGCACGGCCACAGGTGGAGGATGAATTCCACGGGGGAAGAAAAAAAAAGTTCGGTATCGACAGCTCGCGATCCTTTTGATCTCGCATAATTGCTCTTAATCGTCCTACGTCCACTTTCGGTCCGAGATATCTCGGCAAAACGTGATTATATTACTAAAAATGAAAACTCGTCAGGTTGCTTCGTGAAAGAGTTGCGAGATTGCAGTAAACGTTAGGAAATTGTTCTGATAGATATTCTTCGACTTTGTAACATAAATTCGAATAGATGCGAATTCTTATTATCATTCGATACACAATTCAATACAGAATTGGCTATATACGCCCACACTATTATTCTACTTGACAGCACAAAACAACGTAAAATAATTTTACTATACGATTACTCGACGACACAATATAGCTTTCGCTCTTACTTTCAATTCAGTTGCTCGCTATCGTTCGTATCAAACGACTGATTCCACGATATAACTTTCTTGAAGTATAGAAATCTAATATTTGTAAATTCAAATAAATCAAATAAATTGAGTGTGACGCGCGTTCAAATATTACGATTCAAGCCAATGACACTTCTCTAACTTTTATAATTACCAATAAATATTCGAATGAAGCGTAGTTCTTATAATACAGAGGATGGAAATCGAACTTGTCTCTGTGCTTCCTACGCAAAATCACAACGCAACGAATATATGTATGTGGAAATACGCAGAAGAAGGAAGTTACCTCGGGATATCCGTAGTTTCGCAACCGGGCTGCCGAGACGATCGATGTGCGGGACGTTTAATTGGCAATTATTTGTTGAAGCAGCGAGACCGACACCATAAAGCATTGTAAATCGACGAAGAATAAATCCTCCCTTCGCTGGGACGAATGCCGACGATCCACGGGTGAAATACGTTCGAGCTACGCCGACCTAACTGCGAATCCTCTACTTCAGCGAGTGTTTGAACGCGTGCGCGCGTAGACACGCACGAAGAGGTGCATTCTGTTTTCGTTTATATGTAATTCAGGCTATGAATCGCGAGAGAAATGGAAAAGGATTTCAGATGGAAGAGAAAGTTCGATATTCGGTTCTCGTCCTGGGATTTTACGTTCCCGGAAAAGGTTTCGTGGTGTGATGAATAAAACAGGGACCATCGACGCTCGAGGGCAAAGAACCAGTGCGAGAGGCGAGCCTTGAGAATACGTCCACGAGTTCAGAATGTGGGGATGGATATTTCTGGGAAGGGAGAATATTTTGGAAATCTAGTTGAAGTAGGTTCGCTCGTTATATAGCCTCGTGCAAGTTGCATGAGTAGCTTCTTACAAATATATTAGAGAAGATATCGAGAATAAGTTTAAAACGGAATAGAAAGTATTTAAAGTAAAATAATTTTGGAATTCCGGTACCTTAGAAAATCTCTTCGACCATACGTTTGTCGCAGCTGGAAAATTAATATTCGTATTTACTATTCGCGTGTGTCGAAGTGGTCACTACTTCTAAGAAAACTCTATATCTGGTCTTTTAGTTTTCTCAAGCACCGAAGCCATCGACAGCGTATAGACAAAAGATTGGGTCGAAAGCAAACCATAAACAGTACACAGGCAACGTTGGCTTCAGGGTTTTCAGCCATAGGGTAACGCTGCTAGCGTGCGGATCTGGACCAGCTCAATTATATTCCGATTTGTATGTATTTACACTTCAGTATTTAAAATATATTTTCTACCTTACAATTTATCCACGCGTTCCTTTGTTCACATACATCTAATAACTCCAACAGCGTGAAATTGACAACAAAAGTTAGCAAAAGATTCGTCCGAGATACGACTGAAAGAATAACTCTAAATTTCCAAGAATTAAACTACCAAATACCGTTAAAACTTTCCACTCTGTTTTCCGTTGTCGTTATCTCAAAATAAGAAATCACCGACTTTTCGTATCGCGAATCTAACAGTTCCAAATGACATAACAGTACCTAGGCTATCTCGTAGTCAAACATGGCGAACGGTTTCCCACTTCCGTCGATCCACGCGTGCACGCATTGCAAAACCGCGCGACAAAACCGTGTAACAGGTCGGCTACTTTATTTGTAAATAAGAGTCCTATCGACAACCACGGTAATTATAATGACCAATCGGGAACAACAAACAGGCTGGACGTATCTGCGACGAGCACGGCGAGCGACTCCCATCGAGTCGAACGTGGAGAGAAAAAAGAGCAGTCGAGAAGCGTGTAACAGGTCGATTGGAACGGACGAGGAGAGCGTTATTAGTTTTGCGCGATTTAGCAATAAATCCCGGCAATTCCACGTCTCGCTCGCTCGACACGTTGCTTTTTATTCGTGCTCGCGTTCTACGCTCTTCTCGATCCGCTTCTCACCGGCGCAGACAGTAATTAATGGGAAAATCCTAGCCGATAGACCGAGGCCTTCCTCTCTGTCTCTTCGATGGAGTTACGAGCGCAGAAATAACGCTTTTTCTCGCACCGGTATCGCCGGTTATATATCGTTTGTTTCATCGAATATCATCAGCGGAAACTTGGAAACTTTGTATGGTAGTGTTCTATAATCTGCGAATTTCGCAGAGTATTTCTCGTTTTGTCATGGAATGATTATATAGGTATATATAAATTTGTATCACGAGCACTGATTCAAACGATAATACCAGCACAAGGAAGAAAACGCGAAATGGAACAGCGATGGTCGAGAAACAAAGTAACGCTTTCCCCCGGGGACAATAAACTCTCTCAAAGAGAGGATACGGTTTACTGGACCGAGACTCGGGTCGAGAAACAGGCACCTTCCTTTTGCCAGTCGACTGCGTTAACCAATCGAACTGCCAACTTGTATACGAACTTTTGATTCTACCGATCGCACCCACCATCTATGGTTTAGATTATCTACACCATCGCGCCGTATAATCTACGATCCTTTCGACTATATCGCGAAACAGTTGTTACAGTCTATGCGACGATGCAAGAAAGAAAACCAACCTAACCGAAATCCTGTAAAAGATGAAAAGATAAAAACAAATATAACGATGAAACAGTCGTAAAAATAGAATATCCATCACGTCACGATACGATCGATTCCTCTGTCTCAATCTATCGATTTACCAGCCCAGAAAGCAAGAAGCATCCGGAAATGACGCGGAACGGTAACGAGATTCACGTAGCATGGTCATGGTGGTACCGATCGATCGGCCACCGTAAACGTTCTCCAACCGCGTCCTCGAAACGCGGCGAGGAAAAACGCGACCGTTTCTTTGCCGGTGGTGGCCGTTTCTTGTCTGTAGGCTCGCGGTTGTAAAGTCGAGTTAAACCGCGCGACGCACGAGAACCGCGGACTCACCGGCGAGAGCAATACGGGCTTTCCCTAAAGGGTTATTACGAATATTGCCAGCGGTATTCCCGATAGACACGAGGGCCTTTCTTCTCTAACTCCAGGGGATTTCTTGCCGCGCCGTTGTCATCATAGTGGCTCAGCGGCGGTTTACGGAGCAGTCGGCACGACGGCAAGAAGCGGGCGCGTACGAACGCAAAAGCGTTTAGGGCCGTTGATAGAGCGAGCGATGTTTTATAGATTGGCCAAGGCCTGGCCATTTTAGGCGACCACCTTACGACGCGAACGTTCAGCTCCACATCTGGAGAAAATCAGCAAGCGACCGCGCGCCAACCAACGTGCACCGAGTGGCTCGGGACATTCCGCCGCGGCTCAATAAATGTCGCAGGGTTTGACACACTCCTAATGGGATAGCCAACCAACCGAGCAATAGCCGTCGATGCGTGTGCGTGCACCTATCTACTCCACGCACTTGACGGTCGATCGCAGGAGCGTATCTAGTCACCTGTTTCGTAGAGTTAGATTTTTGGAAATTTGCGATGTTCTACTTTTGGTCGATTAAACTCCTGTACGTTGCTTTGCAATTGAGATGATTCAATTTTATTTCTGTGGAGTAGGATAGTAACGTGATCGGTATATTTAATTATACATTTCACGGCCGATGTAGAACTTAAATGTAAAGACTTTGCTGTTTGGTTAAATAAACATCGTCGATAGCGATATACTACAGTCCAAATCATACTTTCTTACTTTGTTGGAAAATTATACGTGCAAGTATATCGTATATCTTTTTATCATCGATTTTCATACGCGTAACAGTATCATTGTAACCTCAGGACTACCCCTCGGAGACGCCACTGAATTTCCCCAGCCAGAACCAGGAAAAGAGTGCACACAACGTCGATCAGAGTCCCCATGGGGCGATTCAGAACGGCGGTCGGAGTAAACGGAAGCGCTGACAGGTATCCCGCGGACGTAGAACCTGACGTGCCCTTAGCCGATCGGTCGTAAGTAAACCTAATCGAAGCGTACAGTCTCGCGAGAGGGGGCAATACCAACTTGCCAAATAGAGAATCCAGTCTCGACGTAGGCGGTCCCCGCTCAAGCACCGTCGTTGACGCTGTTCGATCTACGCGGAAGGAATTATCGTCGTTCGGCTCTCTACAACCTCCATGACGATCGTTTGGCGCGATCGATCGTACGACGATCGATTTACATACATGCTTGCCACGAGATGATCGATCGACTCGTCGCGTCGCCGAAGAAACGTCGAAAATGCTGCTTTCTCGCGGTGGGTATCGGTTCGTTTCTCGATAAAAGTCCCCGACCATGATCGGGTACAACCTGTTAGCAGCGCCGTAGCCGCGCGAAAAATTGGCGAATCCTCAGATTAATATCGCCAGCTGGCAAATATTTAAAGCGGCTGAGCGCAGGATCGTGTTGCGCGTCAGTGAAACTGTCGGGGTGCTAAGACGTCGCGCCGATCGACAGCCGGTTGAATTATCTTCCTGAAACGATCGTGTCGCGAACCGTTCCCACAGTCGATGACTCGTTATTTACGAACCGATCTTCGCTACGCATTTTACACGCTCGTATATCGTATCGACCGATACTTGATCTTTTGTTTTTGACTAGAAAGGGGAATGATTTACCGACTAGTTCCGTTCATTTGGTTTAATGCTCGTCTGCGAAAGTGCGAATATTCATTACTTTCGTGAGATAGACACCTTTTTTCCCTTCCTTTCTCGTTTCCACTCATAGTACCATTGAATTTTCCAATATCTTGTCTGGTACCAAAAAGTCAACTGTTTCAAGTATATAAAATAAACTGGTTCGTATTTCGATTAGTCAGTGCCACCAATATGCTATTAATTATAAAGAGTGATATATATTTTTTAGAGGAATAGAATTACAGAGGATAAAATGAAAAATCAAACAGTCGTATACTATCATCGCTGGGCAAATAAAAAGTCACGATTGAAATCAATTTGAAACGAAGAAGAAAAGGAAGGGAAATAAATGGCTCGATTTGCGAGCTAACTCCTTTCACCTGAAATGCGAACTCGAAACAACAAATCTATTTATCGAGCGTTTCCTGAGGCCGGTCGATCGCAATCGGCGTTCCTACGACGACAAGCGATCCTGGACCACCGTCACCGGTTCGTTGACTGACGTGGTCGTCGCGCTACTCGGCAATCTGTCCCTGAATGAAAAGCATCCGGTCACTGAAGAAACGCGGGCGACCAGGTAGCTCTTTTAGAACTAACGACCGATGCCTCTACATTATTTATACCCAGGTCTGACTCGCCGATCCGATCGAGTCGTTCGTACGAATCGGGAAAACGAAAGGACGAAACGATCGTATTTTATTAGCCTGTGTACCCAGAGACGTGTTCAGAGTCGGGGCTAGTTCATCCAGCGACGAACATTGGTGTCTAGATCGATGCCCCGTGGTTTCATGTCGCTGATAAACTATCATTATCATTAATAGAGGAAGCGCTCCGAGGATATCACATATCCATTTCGATGGAGTTCTTTGAACGATTCGAAGAAATAAATGCCTTTCGTTCGTCTATCCACCAAGTGTCATTTGTATATCAATTACCTGCTGTACACTGTACATGTGACCCGAGATATCGAGACAAAGTTTGACTATTCCAAACCTTTCGAATTTTCAGCTTATAAATTTGAACCTGCCGAATTCTGTAAACTTCTCGCTACCCAAAATTTAAAGAAAATATTTGACTAGGTACCGCGTGTTGCAAATTCTCAACTAAATAGCGATCAGTCAGATTGCAACCGGTCGGTTGATATCGCGAACCTTGAACGAAATTAACGCTCAAGGTGGAGGTAAATTAAATATATCGAGTAGTAGTATGGTGCGGCTATTTATTTGAACTCTTCAGTATACACGAGTTTGAGGTTCTAATGAAGACGGTTGTATGATTTTATTGATACTGCCACCAGAAGCTTAGTCTTGTCCTTATATAATAACTTTCCATCCCCGGCTTTTCCATGGTTTAATTGTGTATCTTTTAATTGTTTACTTTTGACCTGACCCATCGGGCACTTGGGGTGTTTTTTAGCCTCTTTACGAGGTCCGCATCGTGTGAGCTTTACAGCTTGGGAGGTAGGCAATTCGAACTTCCCGAAAAAGGTAGATATGTTGTCCGAGTCATAAACTGACGACAACTCCGAATCCCAAACACTGCGAACCTTTGGAATTTTCAACTTTTTAACTTTTTCGCTGCAGCTTTTCTACCATCAATCTACGAAATAAAAAATTCAAGATAGCTGCGAACGAACCCTGGAAATAATCTAATAATAACCAGCATAATGATAAAAATTCGTAAGGAAAATTACCTCTCTCTGGGAGAATAAGTATTTATACATTTTTTTCTGGCATTTGTCTATTCGTGGCTCGATTTAGCAGCGCTGTCAAGTTATTTGTGTGCATCTGACGCGCTGTCAAGATATAACCCTCCTCCTCGACAACTGACGTTTCGCCGGTAATGCAATTAAGGGGGTTGATTTATTATTGAGGGCGCACGTCGTAGAACGGTTCAAATAGGTTCGAATAGTCGGCAACGCCCGCGCGAAATCGGGACCAGGATATTTCCGGGGTCGCCAAAATCGGATTAATTCCCGAGCGACGACCTGATTCCGAATCTCTTGATTGACGTCGGACTACGACGATCAATCGATCCCTCTCTTCCGTTACGTATACGGGACGACGCCGGATCGTGGTTCATTTTGGCAAATGTCCGGGGAGATTCGATTGCATTCGGAGGAATTTGGTTAGCCGCGAGATTAGAGAGATACGTACGGCATAATTTATGCGTCACTCCGGCTTGAAATTCGATTCGACGAGCAACTAATGCCAGTCCGTTTCCCGAAAATGTAGAAATGACGTGACGGTGTATACGTTTGGAAAATATCTGGGTAAATTTGGTAGAACGAATAGCTTAATCGTATAAAATTTGTGTCATCTGTGAGATATGTAGGGAAGTTCGTCAAATTTGGACCGCTTAAATATTTTTCGATCTAGTTCGACAATGAAATATTTAACAAATTTATGGATTAAGCACAAGGGATTTTAATTGGTCAAAAATACAATGTCGAAATGCAAAATACTTTATTTTTATTTGCAACGTCAATCCAATCGACTGGTTTAAATTTGATTAGTAAATTAGATTATCATTTACCTTGGACCTCAAATAAAAGACGAAGAAAATTATTCCCTGAACTCCTTCTATATTTCTGAAACGACGTTCAGATAGAATTATTGTGACGTTGTTCAAAGTACGGAAATAGCAACTATCGACTCGTTACGATGACAAAGCCATGTACGTCGGTGTATACAAGAAAGATACGATATACACAGCGAGCACTAAATAAGAAGGTTCGTAAGTATAAACAAACAAGAAACGACGCGTTCGTTCTAAGAAGCTATTAAGTCTCACTCGCAGACAGTATGTACGAAAAAAACGTTTTCAGAAAAGAAAGCCTCACCTGCGCCATAATTCCTTCGATGTTAACTTTAAAAAAACTCATCAAGTCGTTCTCACCGAACGAAACCGAAAACTCGAGTCGATTTCGGAGGACACGCAGAAAGAAGAAGGCGCGCTCCGGACAAAGAGGAATGGGTGGAGTAGGGCATTAAGCCGTATTTACGCCTGACGCGATTTCGCGTGGGCGAGCGCCAGCAGCAATTACGGGCCCGGCGACGAGCCGATGAGCGAAGCCGCCTTAACGAGCGGTTCCTCCCTTCTTTCTCCTCTCGTCCCTTTTTCACCTTCTCCTCTCCATTACCGATCGAAGTGTCCCACGAATTTTAAGGAACACCTTTGAGAGGACGGCAGCCGCCTCTCCTCGCGTACGATTTTCCCGATGATTCTCTCGTTCGTGGAGCCGAGGGGGATAAAAAGAGAGAAGAAGAAGAAGAAAAAAGAACGAGAAAGAAGGGAGCGAGAAAGGGAGAGAGAAAAAGGCAGGAAGAATCATTCTCGGGAGTAGCAACCTGTGGACCGGGCTTTTTATCGCGCCGGTCGGAGCCGGCTTTACGAGGAGTCCCATAACGGAAATTTACGACCCTCCCTTGCACCCTGCCCTTCCTTTAGCCCTGTCTTCCCGATTCTCTGTCTCGTACGAGCCGGACCGTGTCCCCACCGAGTCTCGATCGAACGTTCTCAAGCCGATCCGCCTTCGACTCGGCCGCGATCGCCTGGGATCCACGCCGTACAGCCGGAAAGAATTAACGCCGATTAATTAAGGCCGCCAGATTCGGACACTCTGTGTGGTCCCACGGGAGGACCGATCGAGAAGACCGAGAGCACGGTCTTTAAAGTACCGGTTATATGTACGACAGCCACGGAAACCGACCGCCTACGCTCCCTGTTTTCGATGATCCTTATTGATTTCGGACGCCGCCGGTTCCGTTAAAAGGGACCGTTCACGCTAATTGGGATGGAAAGCGAAACCGCGCGAATGTTTCGGGATTTCGGAGTCTCGGATCATTCGCATTGATTTTACAAAGGGAAAGTACGAATATATTACCCGAATGTTCATGTTGTGTTCGCACTAATATGTGATGTAAGTTGTATACAGTACCGGCTATAAGTATTAGGATACTTATTTGTTGTATTTACTGGAGAATTTTGATAAATTTTATTATAGATTTATAATAAAATAACGAGAAAATAGATGATTTTTTATATAGTTTAATATGTATCGTAATTGAAACGCACGGATAAAGTTCGGCAGAAATTTTAAGATTTTCAGTCTGTCAATGTCAGCGAATATTACATTCAACTTTTGACGAGACTAACTGCGTTGGTTGTAAAACATTGGAATACTTTTCCTATATAAAACATCTTACATCTGAAATGATCAGGTTTGATAAATGCTTGATAACTGACAGTTTTATGTTTTTGCTATAATTATATTTCACCGATCTTTAACATCGGGCGAAACACTTGTATCGACTTTCCACTTTCACCGCAGAATCTCTCTGTTTCACAAATATCGACTCCTACTCGTCGACCTCTTCGATTAAATCGCAGTTTTGACTCTTAACCTACAAGCTACTTCGTATTTAACATACAAATCGTCGCTGAATTTTATTCACAAATCTGCTGTACAGGAAGCTGTTGAGAAGGAAAGCACGTTAATTCCCCTTTCACCCGATCTCGATTCTACACGCCTACTTCGCCGCTCTCAACTGCTTGATTCTTCAGTAGTCAAAGCTTCTTCCTTCTTTCGGATTAAAGTTCACTGTGTCGAACTTGCAGGAAGATCACGTTGATAGATTATTATCGTCTTGGTGACAAACGATCGATCCCATAGTCACAAGTACAGTCCTCAAGTAATAAAATTAAAAAAACAAATTGAAACAAACTTTTCGTTATTTATCACCAGAAAAATACAGATGAATCGAAGATTCATCGCGGTGTAAATGTTCTTTAAAGTAGGGCAACTCTGTGTGCAGCTTTGATGAACGTTGGTTTTCACGTGTCGACCGGTTGATATATCTGCGACTAATGATGATAAAGAATAATTACGACTTCCGCAGCGGAGATTTCATTTGGATGGAATTGACATATGCTGGCGGATACGACGATATATATAACGAGTCGTATTCGTGACGCGCTATAATTCAACCGATCTCCTAGTCAAGAGTTTAATCGAACGGATCGGCATGTCAGATACACGATTGATCTGTTTGGCGACCGACTATTCCGGGAAATCTCCTTTAACGTCAACGTCTTACGATCATATCTTCTCATATATCTTTTTACACGTCACGGAAATCATTATCATATCTGAGAATACAAAGACGTCAAGATGGTTACTGTTTCAATTAGCATCGGCATGAGATAGCAACAGAATCGGAAATCGTGTCGCGTAGCTCGATAAGTATCTTTGTTCGTCGATCGATGATACGAAATTAATAATCGGTATGGTGGACCAATTTCGCCGTGAAATTATATGGTTGCTTGTCGTTCGCGAATATACGTAACGAGTGATTATTCCACTTTGGTCGATAACAACCCTCAAAAATTGATACCTATCTACGCGAAACGCCAATCTGTTCGTGCGATCGATATTTTGCGAATGCATGCAGAGTATAGACTCGTTGCTTGGACGCTTCCAGTGGCTGTAGTTATAGAGACGTAGACTTTATTCCTCTCGTCACAAACGTGTCCGTCAGTATGCAGACGCTATACAGATTGAATCGTAAATTTACTCAGAAATTAAATAAAATAATTTTATAAAAATATTAGGTAAACTTAAGGTAGAATTTTAAGAATTTAACTAATGTAAAATTATGGCATATGACTGTTGCAAGCTTTGCTACGTATATATATAGTGAACGTTCGACAATTGGTGACCAGTCATTTTAGCGATGAAAGGGCTAATTGAGTGAAGAGATTCGGGGCGGAGTCATAATCCTAGAAGACACGTGTTTGTTTGACTCGACGTAATCGTTTTCACATGATCGTTTTGTGGGGATATAGAGAAAAATTGACGGTTACACTCGGCCTGTGTTGGTAAATAATACGATGAAAAATTTCCAAAACTGATAAAATAATACAATAATTCGTACATTTCGATAACAGTCCCTCTTTCACGAGATATTAATTGCCGAAAGCAACAGGTTCCCTCGATGGAAATTAAGGAGGATTTTCACTGAAATCGTACAGAATTATTTGCATTCAGGAAATTGCTTGCCGATCAATCTGTGCAAATATAATTTGATAAATGACGGTCACCATCGTTATTCATGATCTCAACTTCTTCCCAAATATAAATCCATATACAGGATTCAGGCGACACTTCCGCTATAAATTAAAAATCTATCCATGAAAAGCTGTCAGAAGTTACACCGACCATAAAATTCGACTGACATAAAATTTATTTTGACATTCACAATTACTTATAACGTCTTCTCATAATAAATAAATTTACGACAGCGACTATTTGTTTCTTGACGTGCACCTTGTTAATGAATCGAACGTCGATCAGTTTGACTACCGACAACGACAACCGTATCAACCACATTCATTACCACGTCCCATTACCAAACATATTTTTACATTACTTCGACAATATTTAAAAACTACTTAACACGCGATCAGTATCATTCGCATTTGAACATAAAAGACGTTTCGTTCGTCGTTATTTCTGTCACAAGTAATAAGCGCAACAGTTAAGTCTTTCGATTTCACGCGGCTGGCGAACGCACTTACGCACGCACGCGCCGTGCCACGCACCTGTCGCGACATATAAAATTAGCCACGGCGTTTACATTTTTCATAATTAACTCGCCTTTACCGCGATGGGGGAACGGGTTCTCCCGTTAATTTCAGACTCCTGGTCGCCCTACCCGTTCTTCTCGTCCCGACCAAACGACACACGCTTCGCGAACGCGTCACCGCCAGAAAATGAATCGTCTAATAAGAGACAAACCTACGACGTATAGGCTCGTGATCATTGTCGAGATCGTATCTACGACGCCCACGCGATGAAAAATCGTCAAGCCGAAGCAGCCGTGGCTCGATGCCCGTTTTGGAAAAGTTTGAACCGGGTGGCGGATCCGGTACACGCCTGGTGCACGCCACGCGACCGCCAGCCACTCGACCGATAAGATCATTGTTCTACAAGCGGCGAAATGCGAAAAAGCCTGTCCGCCGATAGCGGCCGATCGGTTATCCCGTCCGCTTCCTAGTCGGACAGATACAAGCGAGTTTTTCGCCGGTGTCGGCGTAGCACGGGACGCTGGTACTCGCTGTGACGTGAAACTTACTATAAAGCGACTGGCGATCGATTCGCGATACGATCTATGACTACGCCCACACGGTCATACGTCGCGTTAATACAGGGCAGTTTCCTTTTCGGGTGGCGCGTCAATCGAGGTTTATGCGGCTCGAAACACGTGCTTTGTCTAGCGCGTGTACGAGATGTTTGTTTAGCGGCTGTGTCAAGGAATGTTAGCGATTTTAATGAAGCATTGTTCTGGAATTGATCGCTGTAAGAGGTTTATTTGGAGATTGGCTTATTGGAGCGATTGCGTTAGATTTCGCTTTGCTTGATTTGCGTGGATAAGTGGCAATGGCTTTATTACGGCTATGGGTAGGTGTAACGCGTTCGTAAGGGGAATGGCAACAGAGATGAGATAATCAGAAGCTGATCTGATTAATTCTAGTTTCTGTGATTTGTGGATTTTATTATGACAATATATTTGAGATTATTCTTCATGGAGATACGATGAAGCCACATTTGTACAAACTCTATTCGTTGAAACGAAATGTTAATTGCTGATTAAACAAACTCCAGCCAGTTGAAGTCACTTATCTGAACGTAAATTTCTATTATGCGAACAAAAGATAGTTGATAGTAATTGCTGAAGTTCTACATTGCATAAGCCATTTGTCCATCGAAAAATTCATACAAAGTTCTGCTGTAATCAGTTTGTTTCCCGTGTGAAACGAAGATAGAATATAATAGAAGAGAAGTCGAAAATGAAAAACAGAAAACAAATATGAAGAATATCAAAACTACGAAAGCGAGCTGTCCAGCTGTATGGAACTTTGCATTATTCATAAATGTTTGTCTCTGTACTAAATGAGATACATCCTGCTGCTAATATCACGTCATTTAATTTTAGTTCCACTCTTACCGTTCGTTTAAAAACGCTTTCATCGTCTCCCAAAATAATTCGCAAGTAGCATTCCATCAATCGTCTAATCGAACCAATTCTCTTTGGTCGTTTAAATAGTTAAAATTCCCGTTAAAGTTTCACGAACTCTTTTTTCATCCGTCTATAAAAGGCGCGGATCGTCGAACGGAGTCCAGCAACCAGTCGTTGGTCCCCGATAAATTCGCCCACGCCACGCCATCGACCGCGTTCCGGCTGATGAATGTTAGTTTTTCCACGTAGATTTTCTTCGTGATTTCGCGTGCGCTCGATCGATACCAGCAATCGACATTCCACGGACAGCTGCCGTCTGCGCAGGATGACGCAGTAAATCTCGACGCGGAAAGAACGCGCTCGAGGAGCCAGGACGAACGTGTCCTGCGAGCGCACACGAGATTTCATATAACGAAGCTAGACGCAAGAAAGCCGTGTGTGTGCGCGTGCAATGCACACTGTGCAATCGTCCCACGTCAGGCGACTGGGTGAAAAACGAATTCTTGCCGCTGGTTCGTTGATAAGTGAAAGATCGCGGATTGATCGTCGTCGAGTCCCATTGGGTGTCTTTGTATTGAGACATTCTAGGTTCAGGATTTTGTTGTGAACTTTCGATGTGCGGCTTTTGGGATTTCTACCGTCGATATCGTTTAACAAAAACCTACAGATTCTCAAATACTCAAATCTACGAATTTTCAACTTTGTGCTATTGAAGTTCTCTCCTATGTTTCACAAGATCTCGCTTTTTGTCTCAGAGGTAATGTCCTACGTTGAGTTCCTGTCATTCTTTACACCGAATATTTTGTCGAAAGGTCCTGCATTTCCTCGTTTTTCAAGATATACCAAGATACTTGAAGTTGTCGATGTCTTTTACCTTTTAAGTAAATTAATATTATACGGGCTGCTACCGACTAAAATTGAACAAAGACAGAAAGACGGCAAACGCAAAGAAAATAATAAAACATTAATTTTCTTCAGTTCTGAAATAGTATAAAGAATGTTATGAATGGTATGCGAACGTTAGAAACCTGTTCTATCAATACGGTTCTCCCATAACACAATGCTACACAGCATACTATGCACACAGTACCGTACGCAGATCACCGAAACAATTGCTCGGAATCCAAGTCACAGCAATTAGCGTTTCGAGATGGGAAGAGGAAACGAGGTACTCGAACGACCGTGAATCGCCGCTCGGTCCGCTGTCGGAAGGCTGCTCGAGGAATTAGTATCCTCCGGACGTCGGGTCGTCGACAGTCGAACGGTCGTTCCTCGCCGATTACGCCGACCAGGTGATCTATTGCCTCGAGATGCCGCATAACGCCGTGTCCTCATGGCCACCGCGACATACCGAGCTTCTATGGTGAACCGTGCTGGTTGCCGCGTCCACGCCGCGCGCCTTTACTCTGTCCTCCGTTTGTCATGAATGACAATTCATTGGGCTCGCGTATTCAATGGGGTTCTGGCTTTCCAGAGACTCGCGTGGAATCGATGCTGCATGCATCGGGCGTCTGGAATTATTCTTAGTCACGCGTTTTGCCATGACTCTCGTGAAAGATTTTATGTCGAAACAGAGTCCGTTTTTGCGAGCAGTTGTATAAAAAAATTAAATCTCTGTAGAACGAACGTTGTACGAAAAAATTAAACCGTCGTGGTGTTACATTTGAAACTCTGACATTTGAAATTCTAATTCCAATTTTATTTCATACTCGATATCTGTGGAAGCTCGTCATAATTTCGATGTACTCGTACAAATTGTCTTTCAAAAAAATGTAACTGACCAATTCGCATAATATGTCTCGTTGATACAGGATATACAAATTTACGATAGTACGATGATAATTTTACCTAGAAATATTCGGTTCTTTCAAGTCCTAACTTCGCATAATCATATTAAACTTCGTAAACTCAGTTTGCAAACTAGCGGAGCTAGATTATAGAACTAGTCGAAAACTAGAGCGACGATATGCGTATGTTGGTGGCCAATGACGTATATACAACATGATGATATATTTCTGTGAAATGAAATTATCGAGTATATCAAAGGATATATTTATCTCATGATAAGCGTGAAACTGGACTTAACTATGTAACAGCTATACAAACTTTCTCGCGAAAGCCTAAGATTCTCGATTGCCTGTAACAATTTTCAATTCCAAAAGCGTGTGGACGGATAGCCAGCGAGTTCTGTCGCGGCGTGGCACGATCAGCGGCGGCGTGGCGCGATTCCCGCGAGCCGTCCCCGTCGTTTTCTCGCTTTTTCTCGTATGCACGCCGACGCACGCGCGACGCTGTCCCCGCGGATATAAATTATTGCGGACCGTTCCGGGCCCGCTGCAAAAAATACACCGGTGCCCATTAGAAATTATAAGCGCTGCCGGTCGACGCGGCTTCGAGCAACTTCGCCGACTTCTCTTCGCTCTTTTTTTCCTCCCCCGCGCGTCTCTTCCCCTGCATCGACCCCCGCCTCCACCGACGTCGTCGCTGCCGCCGCCGCCGTCACTGGCTCACGCTCTTTTTCTTCCTCTTCTTCCCTCGATCAGCTCGGTGAACCGGCTGATCGTACTTGTCACTGGTCCTCGTTCCACCCACGCCACGCTCGCCTTTCTACGCCGTGGACCGGTCCAACTTTTTATCGCGACCACCTTCCCCTCCCAAACCCCCACCTGGTCTGCCCCCTTTTGGTCTTTCCCCTTTTTCTTCTCCTTTCCATCGATTCATCCTGACCGACCATCCTCGTGCTTTCGTTCTTTGTCTTTCGTTCCTTCACCGTGTATTCCCTTCTTTCGAGTCACGAAGATTGAAAAGATCGCGGATTAAATACCGATACGGAACGTGGGGCTGAACGAGCTGGCCACGATCCCGCGAATTGCCTATCTCCTTGTTACGCTTCGCGATAACAGCTTTCATAGTTTTCATTATTTCGTCGTGTGATATGGAATTTTGATACATCGAAGAGCGGTTGATATATTGGTGGGTGTTCATTTTGTTTGGTTCCTGTATCGTTAATTACGATTCTTTGGTTTCGATGTATCGGAGTTTAATTATGTTCGTTGGTGAATCGGTGATTTTATCCTAAATGTTCCCAGCGGTCTGTCAACGCTTTGCCATGTCGAAAGTTTTCATGTCAAACTGACTTCTATATTCTCTTTGATTCTGGTTCGATGTTTAGTTTGCTCTGTGGCTTGCTAAGTTGCTTCTTTGGGAGTCAACTGACATGCTGATATGATAAATTACGAGATGACATCAGATTTCCGGTCTTCGATACAATTAGATTCAAGTTTGTAAGATGACGAAGAGTTCGGTATAGATTTAATCGAAAAGCTGGATACTCGAGGAAATTCAATTTTAGTTTCATCTATTAATCTTGGTGTAGGTTATAACAAAATTTAAAGTATTTATAATATATTATCAGAAAGACGACGAAGGGTAGAATGATAGAAAAAATGATATAAAAATGTACAAACTTTAATTATTTACTAGCTGTTTAAATAGTCTGAAAGAAATACGGTATTATGAGGAACATAGTTATTTAGGGATAAAAATCTTGATACAAGAAAAGTAAAACTTCATTTCGTTTATTAACCGTGTTAAAATTTAGTGATCTTTAGAATATTGCGGAGTATGATAAAAAAAGTAGTTGGCGATAAAAAGATATTAATACTGTGCAAAGAAGAGATGTATATTACCTACCGTAAGATTCTGCTGAGGAAAGATTGGAGGTGGATGACCCGGATCGTCAGCACTTTTCCAAGGCGACGTCGTCTCGCACACCCTCGAACATCGTAACATTGTCACGTTCTTTTCTAAGGTAGCTAGATCTTCTTCTTCTTCGCCGCATCTAATAACGATATCAGAATACCGAAAGCGAGAAAGGCACGCGCAAATCCGTAACCGAATCTTCGTAAACTCGCAGGCTGGAGCACCAGCGTGTATCAACCGAAATATTACAACGACGAATGACTGTTTAAAGACGATTTGTTTTATTTTTATAATAACTGCACCAAGAATCATACATGAAGCATGATGTCAGAGATTTTTCAAAGAATATTCCGCCTTAAAATCGAAACGTCGGTAATGAAAATCGAAGAATAACAAAAATAACAAAAGGAAGACACTGATATCGGCAAAGGATATCCACTTAAATGACGATGGAAATATTTCACAATTTTCAAGAACGAAAATTCTTTTTGCTTTAAAAGAAGCGTACGAAGCGTAGAATTAATAGCATAGAATTTTCTTCTAAACCTAACGAAGGAATAACAAAACGTCGTATCATAAAATCGTTAGTATCTACGACTTGATCGTTGGCTGTACGAAATGACGATCAACAATTTCCAGTCGTAAACAACGCGCAACGCATAAAAGGCGATTAAGATAAGACTGACAATGGTCCGTTAATCCAATTACAAGTTTCTCCCTCTTCCGGTAACCGGTTCGCGGGACGGTCGACCGGTCGCGCGGTGATTCCCGCCGATAGTGTGCGAATATTTGAAAAACTGTGTCACCGGATATTGCTATGGAGATATGGCGCATCGGGATGCCTGATTATCCGAATATCCTTTACACGGAACGTCGATTATTCCATTACCACTTATCCGGGCTATCGATCGACCGGCGAACAGGATACGAGCGCGCCGATATGCGTGTACAATGTACACACCTATCTCACGTACACCTTGAGCCGACCGTGCATATAATACGCGGTATAATGAGATATCCACCTGAAATCCCGGGCGTAACGTAAATCAAGCCGAACGTTATTATGCGTTCACGCGATAACAACCTTGTACATCCCTTAATGCCCCCGTCACCTGTGTTGCTTTTCGTAAAATTTCGAGCATCCTCGAGGCTGCCGCGCTGTTCTTTTTTTTATTCCAGGTACGTACACCCTGGTTACACCCTTTCTTCACTTCCTTTTGCTCACAGTTCTTTTTATCTTTATTACTGTTACTTGTATTATCGTCGTTCGTTATTTTCTGTTTATTTTATTACGTTTATTATTATTATTATTATTATTTTGTTAATTCTTTTGTCAAACGTTTTGCATTCATTTCTGCACCCATTACACTTTACTTTGTGAAAGATTTCAAAACATGAGATTCAATGTACGTAAAAATCGTTAGAGTGCAATTTAGCGCTTTGTTGGACGTAAGTATGCTATTATAGTGCATACATATATCGTTACAGCAGTCAGCGCTCAAGTTACCTGAATCTTACGTAGTACGTATTTGTCTTTTGTCACATGTTCGTTATGGCTTCGATATTGTCTTACATCGTTGTACAAAGATGCTACAATTTCTTAATTTCGTACTTGACTGATTTGTATTTTTACGTAGGCGTACGTAGAAATAGAACCGACGATATCTACTGTGAAGCTGTGCAACGAAAGCTCCGTTTTGCTTTTGCTTTGTACGCTCGTTCGAACAATTTCATTACTTTTCTTGTATTTTGTTTTAACGATCCACCGTTGATAGCTGTCATTGTATTGTATAATACCCCGATACCTGATATCTAAGTTCTTTATCGCGCACAATATGAGAGTAATCAACGTGTTAAATAGAGATTCGTCATTTATCTTTACTTGGTTTTCACGAGCTGAATATCGATCGCAAGTGGGAAACGTTTTTCATGGAGATTAGAATAAACGTCAATTGATGACGCGTTCGAGTTGATCGCGATAAGTGAGACTGCACTTTCAAGCAATAATCACTCCATTTGCTATCCATCGCTCTTGCTCGGTGTTTTTAAACGAGATTCGGACAACCGTTGAACGTTGCTATTGATCAAATAGAGCAATCGCGGTTTCTGTCGGAAGTCATGGTCTTGATTTAACGAGAACAGAAAGCCGCTTTGATGAACGAGAAGTCGAGGCTCGGGTTATCGATCGAGATATCTCGCGGCGGCGTAATCGATCCCATAATTAAACGTGTAATCTACCGGCGAGATTTAAACACTCAGGTCGAAAGGTGAACGAAATGCACTCTGCGATTGGGCGGAGATAAACTCGTAAGAATATTTTGGACACGTACGGTGAGATTTCTCTCGTTGAAAGTAGAATCAGTGTAGCGTTAAATTTACAAATTTTCAAATATTCGAATATTCAAATTTCTTACAATGTAAATTTACAAATCTTTCACTCTTTAAATTTGTGTCATCCAGTATCTTGTTCGGTCCTATCACCACCAAGTTTCATGGATTCTCTTACTAATTGAAAGAAACGAAGTCCGACTTACTGATTCAGATACGTCTGACATTTATCTACTTTTCCTACAAACTATGAATATTTCATTCGTACCCTCGTGCGAATCAGCAAGGCTATACCGTCTCGTTAAATAGAAAAGAAACAAATTGAATCCACCACCGTAACAGATTCGTTGAAGGACCGAATACTATGAGCGTGTATTTCGTCAGACGATTATATGAGATGGGCCGCTCGAGTATCAACCGCTTGAGTAACGTATCCCCATAAGAAAAAAAAAAAAAACGTGTTCCTCTAACGAATTTCAACGTGGTTACTCGCGCCCCTGCCTTTCTCTCTCGGCTTCGATTTCGGGTCATTGGAGAGTTGGGCGCGGAGAAAATAAACGGCTGCGCGGCACTCGGTGATCTCGTGATGCTGTTCGGTCCCGTGGCGCGTACACGCGAATCACGGCCACGGATGTTCGCGGCGTACAGAGAACATACTACCTGCCGATCGCGTGCATCGCGAGAATTAATCATCGAAAACGCAGCGGAATAATATTTTCGAGCCAAGAACATCCGCGCGTCGTTTTATTTTCATCGTGCGTCCACCTCGGTAAATGTATCGAGTCAGCACGTTGTCGAACGAAATTTTATCCGGCTAACAATTCGTCTCTTGTATTCTTCCTTTACCGATTGTGGTTGGATTTATTTCGCTTCCTTTTATTCTCTTTCTATTATTTCTTTTGCAATTGTAATTCGAAGCATGTCTCTTTTTTTACTACATCTACTGGCGTTATTTTAAGAAAATCGTGCGATTGATTAATTAACGACAGGTATGTAATTATTTGGAATTTGTATCTTTTTTTTTATAAATAGAAAGATTTTTATTTTTCGAAATATGATTGGTTTGTTGAACAATTTTAGTCCAGTAATTATATCGATACAATACTACGATTTTCCAATGACGTTTACTTTTACAATTGCACTGATATAGTTACGATGTGAAATGAATTAACAACAAGTTTTACTTACGCGCGCATTCACAGCAACTCGTGAAAGCTAATGAAGTTTGGTGAAGTTCGTTGATAAATCACAGTCAATGTAGAAACAATTAACGTGTATATATATTTTCATCGTAAGAGTGCAGCAACATACAGATTCAGTTTGTTGTTCGATGTACAGATACAAGGATTATCGACTCGTGATCGTAGAAACGGGTACAAAGGGAACATCGCAAAATCCGTTCGAGCCCTTTTCTTTAAAAAAAGGCCGTGAAGACATGCAATCGTCGATTCGTTTTGCGCAACACTGATCGTACGCAAGTGATAGACAGATACAGTTGCTAAGTTTTTCCTGTATTATTTCACCGACCATGAAAAAATATTTCATCTTCTACGTACGCTTTTACCGTGTATCTTCAGCCTTAAAAGATGATATGTATTCTATGATTGGACGAGGCTCGGCGACACCCCAATCTCCTTCGAAACGCTACAACGATGAAGGCACGGCACCGTTTTCGTGATAATTTTCGGATGAAATAAACTCGCGAATAAAAGGAAAATAAATAAAAAAAAAAGAATCGAATGGAAAGACCTAAGGTAAGAAACAGAAAGATGAAAATAAAGAAGGAAAAATTAGGGAATACATTGGAATGATTCGTAATGGAGTGAATGAAAACGCGCGTGGCAGTTCGTTGAAAAATTATATTTTTTTTCCATTCTGGCACGATTCGTAAACACAACATAATTTATAAATTAACATACACAATCGTCGTCGGCAATAATTTACAGAAACCCTTGTGAGCGTTTTATTTTTATTCTTTTTTTGTTCCTTTTTCTTTTGTCCAATCTCTTGTTCGTCGTTATACAAAACGTAAACAGAATGTCACGGAACCGTAAAAATCATCGCGGGAAAGACCGTTCTCGTCGTTCCTTGCCATTTACTTCTTTTGCGCAGAATGTGCAGAAGAGGAAATGACGCGGAAGGGCGAAGAAGAAGCTGGAATACGAGCTTATAAATGCGACGGATGTTTGTAATTGAAACCGAGCGCTCTTCTTCACCCTGAAAAGAACGAGAATCGGACAGGATTTTTCGATGAAACGAGAAACAAGGGAAAAAGGATAGGAAGAATGTAAGAATAGGACGAAAAATAGGAAGCTTGATTTGCGAATAGGATAACAAAATAAATAATAGAAGCATTAAACATGATTAATCACTTAACAACGTAACTAGGCATAATAATTAATAATAATTAATAATAATAATAATAATAATAATAATATAATAATAATTATTAATAATAATAATAATAATAATAATAGAAATAATTATAATCATACGAATGGCTAAATGAGTGTTAATAATTACAAGAACAGGTTGTCTGGCACGGCGATCGCTTAATTGCCTGCAGACACGACGAGCGTGTCGCATCTTTCTTATTCTTTTGTCTTTCTTTTACTATACAATTATGTCCCTTCTATATCGTTTCGTTTCAATCTACATACGTCTCATCAAGCGAAAAAGGGCTCGTTGCGCGAGAGATTCTCTCAGGTTTAAGGCTGAATCGCGCGAAGGTCAGATATCGAATCGGAAGTTTCGATACAACGAAAATTTAATAGACCGGACAATCATTTCGTTCCAACTTACGTCATCCGAATTTATCCTTGTGATTTCATATCGAAAAAAAAAAGAAAAAGGAAAAAAATAATTATGTAAAAAAAAAAACGACACAAATATCATTAAAAAAAGAAAAATAGAAAATAAAGAATAACAAAAACAAACTGCACAATTTCTCACGATATCAAAATATAAGTTTCTGAATTTACAAAACGTCGTAATTTCAATGTTTCGAAATACGAACAATCTCTGCGAAGAAAACGTCGAGGCCCATCATACGAAACCTTCCGCCTCGAGGTCTCTCCCTCGTGTATCCTTCTCTTGTCACTCCGACAAGCCGCCTTCCGAGTAATCGTTCGATCGACAGAGGCAAGTTAAAATGGCAAGCAGAGAGCGACAGTTTCCCCTTAACGACTAATTACACGTTCCGTTCCTTCTCGAAACGCTTAAAACGGTAGACTAATTAGAAAAAACATCGGTATACAAAAATACAGATATACGTACCTGCGCGTGCGCGCGTCTTTCACCGTGTATTTCCTGAACAACGCGTCTATGGATGTACAATATTGTATTCTGTCTCTGTGTCTATGAGCGTGTATATATATATATCTATGCAATATCATGTGTGGTCGCGTGTGTTAGTACGGATGAGCATCGTGCGTGTTTACACAGGGCGTGACTCGCGATATTCGTCACTGCCCGTTTTACCGTGGTCACGAACGGGAGACACACTGGACAGCGGCCGAGTTATGGCAAGGAAAAAGACGAAACGGTCGAGGTTGAGCAAGGTTGAAGTATATAGCTGACACCGCGTGTAGTCTCCGATGAAACGTCATACGCGACACACTGTGTCGTCGACGCTTTTTCGACACATCTCTATCACATTTGATATTCGCGACAAGATTATTCACTACTCACTTTGTCATTTTAATTCTAATTATTTCCGATTGCCGCGTATTTCTTTTCAATTTTAATAGAATTTTTTTCTGTTTATCAAACATTGTAACAAGCTTTCAATTAAAGCATCTGTCGACAAAGGGTTCGATAGTCGAGTACACATTTGCGAGAACGCAATCCGCCAGTCGAACCAGTGAGTATTTTTTTCGAGGGATCGTCACCGAGAAATCCCGAACGGTCGAATTCAGACCGCGCTTCAACGAAATACACTAGTTAATGAATTGGTCACCGTGGACCGGAAACGCGAAGTGGTCGCAGGCGTTTCGTCCACCTGCTTCGCGAGAGAGCGCCACTTTGGAAGAGAACTCCGACAGGGGACTAGTTCTTCCCTTAAACAGCAGAATATACCCTTTAAGTTCGATCTTGAATTTTTGCAAATTTCGATACTAAATGAATTTACCGTTAGATTACTCGTAGCCCGCGCTCGGTGTTCCTTTTCCTTTACCTCTCTCGCGACCCTTTCGCAAAGTATCTTCGTATAAAAAAATAACTTCCTCTCTTTCTTACGCACGCTTTTCGCAACATTCTCACTCCGAACAGTTTACAATATGATGTTAATAATAATAATAATAATAATAATAATAAAAATAATAATAATAATATCCATATTAATAATAATAATAATAATAAAACGCAATAATAATATTAACGTTACCCACTAATTAACGTTACATCTAAACGCTTTTATTATGCTTTAAGTTTCTTTCTTTCTGCAGGTACGGTTACGTTCGTTCTCTTTCTCTTAGTTTTTATTTCGTTTCTTTCATTTTCCTTCGTACATGAAGGAAAAACGTCGCATCTCGCGGATCCATCTGCGTCCTTTCTCTCTTCTGAAATCTTCTCGAAAGACAGCCTCCAAAAGCGCTCGACTGCCTTCCCTTTTCACGCTGTTTTCGCGAGTAACAAACGAATTTTCGATAAATATATAACACGACGCTGTTGACAGGAAGTTCACAACACCCAATAAAGCAACATGCATGCGCGTACACACACACACACACACTCTCTCTCTCTCTTTCTCTCTTTCCTGTTTTAATAGTCGTTATAATAGCTAACAGTGTTCTTTTCTCAACAACCAAACGATAGTCTCGATTGAGGATTTCGTTTTTGAGTAACAACGTTTGAGTTTTGGAAAGATCGTTGTTGACGAATAAATATTACTTTCACCAGCTTTCCTTGAAACGTCGAATCTATTTTCATGTCTGTCGTACTTCTGAAAAAATCGTTATAAGCCGCTTAGTTTTATTTTAAAACCATTTTATGAAAAAATAGTTTAAAATAATCGAGAGTTTAAATAATTAATTTACAGTTCAAAAGGGAAACTGAATGAAATGATTATGGTACCGGATTCAGAAAGAGACAAGTGTGTTTCTTTGCTATCAAAATGCCGAACGTCACCAACGATCTTTTCTTCAACGTACTCAACTCGACCGATATGTAACCATGTGAACGAGGCTTAACAACGGGTCGACGGTGAAAATTTGGCACAAGTTTCTCCTCTTTTCGTCTCCTTCCTCGCGAGACGAGGTCGACGAGCGAGTATCTCGCGAAACAACGAAACGCTTCGATGGAAGATTGACATCGGAAGAAGATCGCGAGTATCTTGAACATACCGAAGCTTTCGCGTGTCATGTTTCGAATTTCGAACCTTCGGAGCGCGGATATGCGTAAGCAAATACGCAATTCCCGCGGGAATGCTTTCAAATCGTTTCCGTTTCGTGCGCAAGAATATCGACTGAGAGAGACTAACCATCGTTTAACAGTGATCGGTTGTTCGGAGAAATTCCGACGATGAATGGATACTCTCGCGGATCAACAGAAAATGGGAAATAAATAAAAAGTTTGCAATGTCGAAAAGAATCGATCTACTTTACGCGAATAGAAGAATCATTTGACAGTCTGTTAAATTTCCAGATACAAAACGAATATTTCACGCGAGACGACAGTCATTTTCGAAATGATCTCCGAACAAGCCAAGACTTCGATGAACAACAAAGGACTCCGGAAGATGAACGTCGCACGAGTTTCTAGGAGAAACAACGGGGAAGACGAATACCATATAATACTGTTAAAAGACGCGTAAAATTTCAAGATCGATAACGCTATGTATTTCGTTATACGATAACGACAATTTTATGCGAAATATTAGGAAAATAGCAAAATCCCTCGACAACGAAAAATTTCCTTAATTCTAATCGAATCGTAGGATCTCGTCGATCGTTGGGTCAATTCCACCCAGACGAATCGATCTTGCCTTCCGTCGTTGTCCTCTGCGATCCTCGTGTCTTGTCATCGTCTCTGTCGAGACCTTGCAACTTCGGCGCTGAAGCCGTTCGTCGAAGCTGGTCGCTCACCTTCTCGAAATCCGTTTGGAATCACGGGCGAGAAACACGGCGGTCATCCACCTGGCCGTCGTCATTCGGCCTTGATCGTTGCCGAAGGGGAGGTCAGCTCCTGCGCAAACGTGGGGCTATCCTCGCCGGCAAGAAGGCCAGGTTCGCTCTTAGGCGTCTGAACGTCGGGAAATCTGGCGTGGGTCCTCAAGTGCCTGGTGATCATGTCTCTGCGACAGGCAGCGTACGCGCACTGCGGACACTTGTACGGTTTCTCGCCTGTGTGCGTCCTCTGATGGGTACTCAGGTGATCCGACCTGCTGAATACCTGGCCGCAAACCTTGCACGTGTACGGTTTGACGCCCGTGTGCAGTCTCATGTGTCTGGTGAGCATGTCCGACCTGGCGAAACTCCTCTTGCATACGTCGCAGAGGTACGCCTTCGCGGACGCGTCCTGAGGACCCTGTCTGCGATGCCTCGAGGCCATGTGCTTGGCGAGACGATCGTGCAAGCTGAACATTTGCCCGCAGACCGGGCAAACGTACGCCACGTCCGCCCCGGGCGGCATCTCCTCTACCACGGGAGATACCTCGAGGTTGTACCTCACGGCGACGCTCTCCTTCGTCGTCGGCGACGCCACGTCGCCTTTTACTACTGGAACGCTCACCGAGCCCCTCGACACGATCCCCGGTGGGAGTAACTGGAGAGCCGGCGGTCTACCGGAAACTGCCGCCGCGGCCGACGCCATTAGACTCTTCATCGAGAGATCCAACGGCGACTCTTGAGGACTGGTCGTGTCGCTCTCCAAGAAACCGCTCCTCAACGGATGGTTGAAGAAGACAGACGAGGTCGAGAGCGGCGGCTTCTGGTCCCATCCTGGCACCAGGTCCGAGTCCGAGTGACTGCGTCCTCTGAAGATATCCGGCAGGTACTTGGTGTGCATGTAGTGCTCGAAACTGTACGACGATAGGGATCCCGGCGTCAACGGCGGCAGAGTGAGCGGAGTTAACGGAGTGAGCGGTGTGAGAGGAGTCAACGGGGATGTCGGCGAAGGTAGCACCATCGGAGGGGTTGTCGATTGGGAACACTGAACGCAGGTGCACCCCGCATATTTCGGCACCGAGGATCTCTGATGAGGCGGGTGAAGCTGATCGTACAGGTGATTGGCGTTGCTGTTTCTATGATGATGCCTGTGCCGGTGACGATGGTGATGCGAGTGATAGTGCGGATGATGAGGATGATGATTCTGCTGTTGTTGGTCGGTGGTGTTGGTCTCGTTCGCGTTCGACTCCTCCTCGGTAGACGTCACGGGCTCCTCGCTCTTCAGCCTCAGGGGTAGCAAACTGATACCGGACGGTGGATCCGTGGCTGATCTCGAGGACGACCTGGGCGAACCGAACACGTCCTCTTCCTCTTCGGACGCTGGTACGCTTCCCTCGAACTTCAATACTTCACCCTCCGACGGCGAACTCCGGTGTTGCAGAATGTCCAAGACCTGGTCGAGACGTTTCCTTCTGCGGAGGTTCCGATGGTTCCGGTTCGCAGTCGCCGCTAGGGTGTTATTGTTGGTACAGGAGGGCGGTGGCGGCTTGGCCGGACCCGGGGGCGCGGCTGCAGCGTCCTCCACGGCGCTCTCGGCCATCGTCATCGAGGATGCGCGGCACCCGCCGCCTGGGCCCTTTATGCCGCCTACTACACCCTCGGCTACCACCGTACTGCCTCCCACCTCGTCCTGAAACAACGAAAACCACGCCACTCTTACTTCTCTTTTCCTTCCCTGTAATCTCGGATATTGTTAAATTACAGCCTCCGCAGCGCGCTCATTTCCGATTGCTTATGAGATCGCTCTCGACACCGCGTAATTTCGTGAATCATCCTTTTAGTGCCGGACGCGAACGCGGATCTCCGGCATGCACGCGCTACGCTTACGCGACCTTATCTCGCGGTTATCCGCCCGACGATTCGCCATTATACGCGCGTTCAAAGGATCCGCGTCATTAGTCCACAGTCTCGGACAAGACGGAGAGAAACTTCGCCTTTTACGCCTGTAGTTTCTTGCTTACCGAATGAATGCGACGAACCAGGGACGCGACAAGGGAACAGCAGGACAGTCGAGCTTTCGATCGGCCAACTACAGGTCGATATCGACCTACGTAACGAAAAACAGAACGAGACGTCCACCGTTCGCGAAGACTCGCGTCGCGGTCGCAATAAATCACGATTAATGCGTCCGCGCTATTTTTTCGCCGACACGGTACAGGTTGACCGCCCGTCATTGAGCTTCGTGTAGCCATTAAATAAAAGGTGAGACGATCGCGCGATCGATCGATTTCGCCTACCGAGATGGCATTGATGGCGCGAATCGAGCGCGGCTACGCGATCGAATAGACGCGACGCCGCACGTGTCGCTGTGAACGATGACGTTCGATGTCTCGCCTCGAACGACTTTTCGCATATTCATTAAAATTGGAAGACACCGTTGAAAGGGGAACTCGTCGATCGCCTGATCGTTCAAGCGTAGTTGGCTAACTCGATCGAAACTTGTCGAAGGATAAAAATTCGTGTAATTAGACCCTCTTAGCAATAAATAATATTAGTTGATTTACAAGTTGCAGATTATAGGTTATAGGCTTGGATTTTACAATTTTACAATCTTATGTCGAGTCAGGTAACCAGATTTATTTGTTTTCTCATCAAATTTGATACCGTCATACGAGAAAAATTCACTAATATCGATAATTTATAACTTTGCTGGTAATAATTTAATAGTTCAATGGTGCAAAACCTAGACTTCGTATAGGTTGTATAACTATCGGTTCAAATAATAGAAATTACGTCTCATTCTTATACGTGGATTCGATATATAAAAGTTCACGTCTTCAAAAACGTTAAAATTCCGTTCCGACGAATGGAAGATGATTAAAGATGAATGTGATTACGACGAGTAAGCGAAAGTTCCCACGCCGCTTACAGTTCCTTCTGCGGTGTGTTTATTTTAATGGAACCACGCACGGACCAGAGGACTCGTCTTGTTCGATGCGACAACGGCACTTTGTCATAAAACCACGTGCAAGTCGAGAGGTGTATCCAGCGGACTATTTGAAATTTAAATGGCGCGCGAGAGAGACAGACGCTGCGAGCGCATGAATCAACGTGTACAAACGACGAATCGAGCTGAACCCCCCGTTTTTCGGTGTAGGCGACTTTCCGTCTCTGACTGCAGAGAAGTTACAGGGGACCCGTCCAGGGACGCCATAAAACTTGTAATATCGCCTGCCGCGCGTCCACTGCAACCCGTCTATGGCGAAATAATTGATCACCACGAAATCATTGTGATCGTGATATCCAGCATGTTTATCGGCTATTCTACGAAATTAGATTCTCGGAAAGTCTAGCTATGAAATTAACGAACAACGAGAAAGATAACTTTATGTACAATACACTGTCATTTGTCATTTCTGTTATTGTCGTACGCCTGTGTCGTTTTTTCTATCACAGAAAAGAGAAACTACGTTATTCGTCAAAATAGTTACTTTCATATGCGCTAATCTCCTCCTAACGACTATAAAGGACCATTCACAAAGTCTTTTTAAGCCTATACCGTTATCTGCAAAGTAAATAACTTTGAAACACGCGCAGAAGCTGCGTCAAAGAGATTTCCGCCTCACTGGATCGTCATTTTCGTAAAATCAATATTTAGACAATGGCTTTCGATCGACAAGAAATACCGCGTAAGCGATCAAGTATTGTAATAAATTTATGGTTCCTCCGCGTATTTTGTATCTTCCATTCGACTACAAACCTTTTCCGTTGTATGTCGCATCGATACCCGAACGATACAACAACCTACATACAATGAGATTCCGGTGAAAACCTAGAGAAAATTCGTGACTCTATAGGTCGTAAGTAACCTCCCTCTTCACCATTCTTTCCATAAACTGAAACGGCTTGAGCCGCGTCGATTACCTAAATTACCTCCAATAAATTAAACGGGGAACGTGAATCGTTGAAATTTCCAATCTCGATTTATTGCGGCGATTATTCGTAAAATATATACCCGGTGACTAACGCGGATGAAACGTGCCGCCCTTTTACGACTCGTGTAACCTGAAGCATGCATCGGCGCGTGAAATCGACGCGTTTAACGTTGGCAGCGCGAAGAAGACGACGGGAATGACGATTTTCCAGCGCAATTAGTCGCATCGGTGGAATAGAAATTCGCGTTCCCGGAAGGCGAGGCCGCGACACAGATGTCCCGGCGAAGACTTTCCAGCGATTCCAGCCTATCACATTCCAGCGCGTACACGCGCGCGGTTACCGCGCAGCTCTTTCAATTCGATTTGAACCACGCGTGTTCCTCTCGCCGCGGCACGAATCCTTTCATGGCGAAGGCGTGCGAATGCCTCGCAGAGTATCAAGCGCGCGGAAAATCAACTCCGCGGAAACTTGCGGCAATGCCCGCTTCAATTACGCAGAAATACTCGGCGGCCAGCGCTTGCGACACGCGGTGAAGCCGAATGGCCTTCAACTTTACGCCTTCGCGAGGCTTCTTGAATTTCTTTCCGGTGGAAAGATTGAGTGACGAATGAGTGACGTTCGTGAGATCGTGAGATTAATTCGAGTGTGAAAATTGAGGTTGGAAGTTTGGTAGAGAATTTTAACGAAGGTATGTGGGTGTAGGCGCGGTTAGTTAAGACCGGAATTATCAAATCTGTCGAAATTACCGGTTTCGGATTTTTAGTTCTTGCGATTGATTAAAATGTAATTTGTATATATTTATTGGGTTCCGTATGATCGCTTTAGTTATATAGTTATTTGGATATGATGTATTCGTGGTAATATATCATTCGCGGCAAATTAGATAGTAGATTATTTATGAGAAGTAGTTACAAGTGGTAAGAAGTTCTAAAAATAATATTGACCGACTGCTTTTATATAGAATAGGAATGTTAGAGATCGGTAGCTGTAACGTTTAAAAGTATTTTCTAAATTAATTGTTCTTTAAAGTATCCCTTAAACGCTCTTCGAAAAGAGTAGGTCTTTCTTCCTCTGACTATTATTCTCGTTAAAATTTGTCGAAAGAAAAGCACCAATTTAGCGGAAGTATCGAACGAACGAATTAAACAAACGCGATCAACCCCTAATTCCTAAAAGGAATCGTCTCGACTAAATCATCTTACATCAGTATATCATAAACAGCTTGCTTGTAATACAATGGTAAACTGCAGTGTAAGAAGATGAATCACACCCGTCCTATTAATAACATACAAACAACCTTGCTCCATAAGACTACATTGTAGCGTAATATACTTTTATCTTTCGCATCCGATCACTCAAGTTCATCGGTCAGATATACGGCCTGGCCGATGCACGTCGTAATCCCTATCGACGCGATCTCCCTTTATACAGAGGATCGATGAACTTCCATTTTCCATTTCACAGGAAGATATCCGCGATATTCGGTATCGGGCATCGAAAGATCGACGGCGGATAACGAGTCTCACGGCGGTCTTCGGCGTGCCTGTTCTTCCTACCGTGATGATCGTCTTGTTGTTTCCCTGGATCCTCCTTTTTCCCTTCGCCTCGGCCGAGTACGGTCGGTAGAATCTCGCTGAGAGAAAGGGCCCCGATGATCGGTCGTAAAACGTAAAGGGGACTCGTAAACGGAGTGAAAAGATGTCAGAACGTAAAAGCCGAGAACAGGTCCCCGACGAGGAGGTGTGGGCGTGCGTGGCTGCCATCCACTCTTCCCCTTTCCGTTTCTTCGTCTTCTATTTCTTCCTATTTCCTCCTGCTTGCTGCTTCTTCGTTTTCTTCTTATTCCTTCCCTCGTCTGCGTTTCTTTTGACTCTGCCCATCACGGGACACCGAAGGGTCCTGCTCCGCGTCCAACGATTATATTCCACGCTCGCGAAGCCTGCTCGGCAGAGATCGACGCACGAAACGACAGAGTTTCGTGAAACTCGAGAGGTCTGCTCGCGCCACACGTCCACGCGCTTCCTTTCTCTCTCGGACTATCCTGCCTCTCCGGTACCCATCGTCGAAGGGCATTTAGAATAGCTTAATGGTCGGCCAATTTCGTTTTGAGGCTGATTCGACTGGACACGCGTCGGCGTTCGAAGAAATCACCACGGGCGTCGCTTTGCGTCACCGATTACGCAACGCGATCACCGTGTTACGTTAGAGAGAGGAGAAACTTAATCGGCTAGTTAGATTCCTTCGAGTGGCACGTTCGACGCACCTCCGCTGTCTTTGACAATGTATCACTAAACAGAATACAGCGTGTAATGGATCTCTAAATAGAAGCGAATACAGAGAGTATCAAGGCAAGGGAGAAGGTAAATATTGAATAGGAAGAAGAAGAAGAAGGAGGAGGAGGAGGAATGTTTGGGGACGATTTGAAGCGAAGTGGGTAAGCCGCGACGCAACTGCGTCACGAGAATTTGCAGGAGGCCCGGGAGAAGATCATGGGTGAAGAATTCCAGCAGGAATGCCCTCGGGGAGGCACCTGTAACCGCGGCTCGACGGGAGAAACAGAACAGGTTGAGACATGGGCGTGGGTGTAGCGCTTGATCTTTCTCTGCCGCTCGATCTGTCCATATACCGGGTGCTCCGTTGCTGCGACGATGGATACGAACCGCTTGCGAATCAATTCAAGCACACGACTATATAAAATGCATATATAAATTTTTCTTTCCTATTTCTGCAATTAAATATTTATATATTCGCGGCTTATATAATCGTGATTTCCTGCTCTTACGATGGTCTTTAATAATTAAGTGGTTATGATAGCAAAATGTCAGCATGTCACGAGACAGATAATGTCAAACTATCAAAAATAATTTCTATATACATCGATCCGAGATGACAATTTTAAATCAACTTTCATATTGTATCAACTGAACTTTGAATATATCTTTGTTAAATTATAGAATCGAACGAGGTATTTGTATATCGTTAGGTTAAGTTTAAAACACCAAGGACAATTATATTCATCGAAGAGGGAATTTTATAGGCAACCTTACTCAGCTGGTCGAGCGGTTCGAACAAGACGACGAGACACCTCGTCAAGCAAAACGAAAATCAAAGAAACTTGTTCCGGCGCCCGCATCGAGACACGTTTCTCCCACACCGCAAAGGGAACCCTTCCTATACAACCTGTTGTCGTACATCGTCGAATTAGCTGGAAACAGCTGTAACTTTCCCTTCCATTCTTAATTACCTTCACTGAAACTCACCGCACGATGTACACGTCATATCTAATAAGTCGATAAATTCGTTCCCTCGCAAATGCTAGTTTATTCGTATAAGAATCATTTTATTCGACAAACGTAAGAATAATCAAAGTCAACTGCTTCGTTATTATTCTGCAGTCGTTAGGTTAGAGTCTCTAGGGTTTTGCGTTTGATCGAAAAACGTAAACGAGAACAGTTCGAATCCATCCCTACGATCGTCCATCCACCGTTCCTCCTTCGGAAGGAAAGAGTGGCCTTAGGGCAGGCAAGCTGGGTTCGGTGGCGGTGGGACTCCGGCAAACTGCTACCAAAAAACCAGACGGGCTACCGAAGAGAAGCCAATCGTTCGTATCTACATAGGCCACGGGTAGAGAAACCCTTCGTCGGATTTTGTGTTTCTTCCCAATCAACGTTCACGACCATTGCTCGCGACCATTGCTCACGATCAATGGGAATTCAGCGAATCAAAGTAAAACAGAGAAAAAGAGCAACGTTAAAAGTCATGGAACTGGCAGCCAGTTAAGTCGCGCTGCACCACGTTCAATCTCGCTCTCGTTTCCAGGCTATCGATCGTCCGACTTCAGCTGTTCGTCCTCCGAGACGTCAAAGGGGAGTTCCGCTGCTCTATTTTCCGCCGCGAATACGCCCACGGACGCCGCGAAGAGAAAGTGCAGCACACGCGGAAGGGAGAAAAATCTATATGGAAGCAACAGGATCGCTCTTTGATCGTATTCCGCGCGCGTTTTCTCCTCTTTTATACCACCTCCTCTGCCTCCTACTCGCTCTTCCTTTTTCCCTTTCCACAGCGGATCATCCTCTTTCCCTGTGGACAGGGAAAGGGCAAGGAGAAAGAGCAAGATATACCTCGTCACGAATACGCTGCTGCTGTTCGTCGCGGCGTACGCGAGACTCGGTGTCGTGCGACAGATTTTATCGTTGCTGGAAAATTACGGGTTATCGGCGTGGTGATTAATAGCCCCCCTTCGTATATCGGACGGTAATTAAACGCGTGGTAATTTGTGCGCCGCGAAAGGGAACGCGCGCCGCTCGGTTGACAGGCCAACTAGGGTTGATTTAAGGAGCTATACGACCAACCTATCTCCTCTCCCTCCGTACGTATATACCGTACACGCACGACACCAACACGTTCGCGGATTCAGTCTCGATCTACCTCCCAGTTTTCCTACCTTCCTGTACGCCTCTTATAAGACGCCAGGACATTTGATCGGCACAAAAGGGTTGCATCCAAGAAGAGTCCTCTGCCTCTTTCCTCGTACTATAACGCGTTTCGATCGTTAAGGACTCGAAAACTCTGTCGCGAGCTCGCGACAAGTACTTTCCTTGCTTTTTAATCGCGACTACCATCGGCCAATAAATAACGTCCGGCTCGTCGCCGTTCCCGGGAGATGCAAAAACCGACTATCATACTTAACGTCACCCGGGAATGGTTGTAAGCATTTTATAAGGCTCGTAGATCGCCAAGTACGCGCTCTTCTCCACTGCCTCTTTTCGCGAACGATATATCCCCAAGCGAGGCCGCGAGAAGACGAGGCTTCTTTTCCACGAAAACCTGTCTCTGGTCCTTTTTCTCAGACACCGGAACGACGACTTCCACGACGATCAACGACTTGATCCAGAAAATCCACGCATTGCATTGCACTGGTTGCGGTCTGCGTGAGCGCAAGACGTTGGTGTCTCTAAGTCGCTCGATGAGTTCTGCTTCGATTTTATGCGCGCGACACGTCGTCACGCCGCGGTAAGGTTATTAATTATCCTCATGCCCGCGCTTTGATCTCGCGGATAGCGAAATTAATTTATTCGCCCTGTAGCGACGATCGACTCGATGGGGTAACAGCGATTATCGAAGCGCTCGATCTCGATCCTGCCTCGTTTAACTCTTTCGCTGCGTACAACTTGAAGATAATGGATAGAGGGCTTTGTTCCAAGTTGATACGTGTTATTGATTGAAAGTTTGGAAACATTACGCGTTCTATCTATAGAATCTATGGATTTTTTAAAACCTTACTTTTATATCTTACATTTATCAAAGTAGAAACGAATCACTACGTTGATGTTTGCGATGAATTACGATGAAATGTGTGATTTCACCTTTGATTCTAACTTTACCTTCGAGTCTCCAAATTGAAGATCTTTATCATATCATATATCGTATCAGGCACTGCATTAACGATTGATTAAATCGAGATATTGGAACAATTTAAGAGGCTGGTCAAGAAAAATTTGTGCGTTCAATTAAATGTTGTCCAAGCGAAAGCTACGTCACGAGTACACGTAAAAATACAATACATTGAGATGTTTCAATGATTTACATTTAATTACTCTTTCTGATAAAAACGAGCTGCAACAACATGATTTTCAACGATTCATCTATGAATTCGATCCTCTATCGTCGCGGTAGCCACGATTACAAGTCGATATAGCACCAACCTTCTCTTGCGATCTAGTTAGCGCGATCCATCGATCCGATTGGCGTGTAATCGGTTGACCGGTGCCGTTCTAAAGGGACGCTGGGAATTCGCTGAATCACTCGAGCATCGGAACGACTCGATGATAACGGACGATGCCCTTCGCCTCTGCCTGTTGACGCTCCAAATGACTAGCCGACGTTATCCGTCGCTTAATAAGACGTCAATTCTCCTCTGCTCGCTTTAGTGACGCGACAACTTCTCGTCGCTCTCCTCTTCGTCTCCTTGTTGCCCTTCAGATTCGCGACCATTCACGTACGAAGTTGAATTTCTATGAAAACCGGTTGTATATGGAGCATTTTGAAGTTCCAACTTAGCGATAGCTACAAATATTCCTCGCAGATGGAGCGGAATTATCGGCGAAGAAAGAGGATGAAAGGAATCGAAGATTTTTAACGTGCAACTCTTTGGATTAAGCGGCGAATACGATATTTGAAGTTTGAGATACTTGAAGTAAGATCAGTTGATTTTAATTGTTACGAACTGAAGTGATCTAAGATCGTAGGATTCAAGCCTAATCGTTGTACGTTAGTTGTTAAAGTCGAAGGGTATTTTTATCGACCATCGATCGAAGCACATCGTTCGCGGTATCACGTTGAAATCGATGCGTATAGGAGCGTGTGTTCCAAACAATACGAGAACTTTCTCTTCTAAAACCAACGACGAGAAACGACCAATATCGAAGAACAATGTTTACGATACTTGCTTCTCTTCGAACTGTTCACTTTCATCGCGCGCTTCGCTTTCTTTCGCACCGGTTTAAAAATATTATAAAAGAAGCTGGACTTTTTGCCGTCTTTTACGACTCTCTTTTATAGCTTGTTTAACTCGCGCTCTGCTTAAGAGCAGACGATAAAACATCGGCAAAACGAAAACTCGTCCATCTAATTTGAAAAGGAAAAAATACCGATCTTTATAATAAACGATTACGCAGCGCAATTTCTAATTCTATTAAAACAAACTCAGGCCCATTCGAACGCATTACACGAAATAATTTTCCTGTAATCTATGGAAAGCGGTTCGCGTTTCCCGGTACAGTGTTCGGGCCCCTTCTAAATCGATCCATTTACCCGATCCCGACTGTTATTAACTTATCTCCATTTCCGCTGCTCGTTTTCTTCCCCTTAACCTCTTCGAGTAACCATTGGCTTGTGCGCGTGCACCGATGCTTCGCGCGTTAATATTTAACGCGTCATTTCGTTCGCCGCCATCGGCAAGATAGACGAGCCTGCGTAAACGCGTTCTTATTTAAATACCGACACGCTGAACCGCCACGTAATTATTTAACCGGCGCTCCCTGCCATTAGAGCGAACCATCGTACGAAGATGGAAGACGCGCGAACGTCAGCCATGCGGCGCCGCCATTTGAAAACTCGCGCGTTACTCTCCAAAGCGATCGTTATCGAACTCGGTGGAATCCCTTCGACGGTCGTTACGAACTGGGATTGACATCCGCAGCGCGCCACGCTGCTACCTACGCCCTCCTCTCCCTCCATCTCCCTCTCTCTCTCTCTCTCTCTCTCTCTCTGGTAATTAAACTCTCCCGCGATTTTCCCGTCAACTTTTTACGCTTCGCACCTTTCCAACCCTCCTCGCGTCTCCGCGTCGCCGACTTCGACGTCCGACTTCTCGCACGGGCAGCCGTGAAACCAGCGAACGATCATTAGCGATCCGCCACTCGACCGGAGAATCTAAAAAGGAGCCGGCGAGAAGCAGCAGCTGAGAGACCTCGCGTCCTTCGAACAGCCAACGATTCACCTGTACCGGCTGCGAGAACGTTTCATGCGGGTGGATTTCAGGTCTTCAGGCTTCAGCGAAGCCTTGGAATGTTCAAGCCCTTGGATTCTCCGGATCATGTTCTCTGTTCTCCATGGGAACTGTATTGGTTAGAGATGGAAGTTCTCCTACGATGCGATGACCTCGTGCAAATTTCCCTCTTGTTACTTTTGATTTATCGTTCTTTCTCACGTAGATACTTCTCGTTCTAATAACAACGTACCGTGCTTTTTATTCGTTGCTCTTTATCGTTATTTCATCGAGAATCTCGCGGTTAGGCTTCCTAATTACTCGAAATTCAGTTTATTCGATGAATTCTATCGTTGTTTGACGAACGTGATGTGTTTTCAGTGACCGTTCACTTCCAGCGAAGACGCGTATATTTGAAGGCTGTTGCTCACAAGCTTTCAGTTTCCGAAGAGTCCAAAAACGGCTGCGAGTGATGTATCCAGGCCACGAACGTGTCTTAGCATTTTAAACACTTTGTCGATGTTAATGCGTGACATAAGAAACAATCCCGTAGATCTACCATTATCTGTCATCATTATTTAACATACGTCTCTCTTTTACCTTCAACCACATAAGTCTAACAAAGTAACGAATCTACGAGTGCAACGTTTAACAGTAACGAATTAAAATAATTAACTCGATGTTTCTAAGAACAATGTATCGCTATATACATTTGCAACGATCGAGAATTAACAGAAACAAATTAATCAAGGAATGGAAATTAACGAAAGGAAAATAGATGTTAGAAGAAGCATCTCCTTTGTTAACAGAGCGTGGGGCCAGCGTGGTTCGCTGGTCGCAAACAAATAGCTGGTTCGTTTAACATTTGCTCCTGGTTGCCTATTTGCTCTCGATTCTTTGCGTCACGCCAGGCTAGAGGCATTCCACGAACTAATAACATTGACCGCGTAACAAGCAGCGTCGTTTGCAAGCGTTTACTTCGAGCAACGACGTTTGATAATGCGACCACGCTCGTAAAATCTTCTCCGCGTGCAGATAACGCCGGCTGTAATAACTGGAACGCGAAACCCTTGCTCTTCTGTCTCCGTTCCACCGGTTCGCGATGGAAATTCCTGAATCCCGTCACTCCACGCGAAAACCTCGTATTTTATCGAGATCGCTGGAAAATTCTACGTCGCAAGAGACAAGGGAAAAGCTCTCAGATGAATAAGATATTTTTGCACCGGGTTATATTCGATGAAACGTATTTCTCGCGTATAATATTCTGTAACGCGGCTACCACTGATAAAATATGAGATTCGACGAGTATCCTGCCACTATTTTTAGTTGCAGCGAAACATTTTTACGAAGATATTTCTTTACGTCTGTTAAGAGCCATGCATCTTTGTGACCAAATTTTCGTTTCAACAAATGAGAAGATTTTTGATATTTTAAGCGGAGTTCTGGTACGAGGTTGAAACGATGCGAATCAATAACTATTCTTGAAAGAAAATTTGGTTCCTTGGACTTAAGTTTGTGATGGAAGTACAAAAGGTAACAAGGGATGTCGTAGGAATGATCGCAATTCTCTACATTATATCGAAATTTTGCATATTCTTCTCGTCTATTTTATTTTAATTATTTATTTTAATTTACACGTCTATACCTACAAATTACATATATACAAAATATACATATTGTAATATTGTTTCTGCGTATGGGTAATGTATTAAAGTGCTAATATTTGCATTTGATCGAGTGTTACTTTTAAAAAATTGAAATTCTTGATTAGCATTAGCACGCATATATAACAGTATCCATGGTAAATTAATAATAGGTAATGTATAAAGTATATGATAAACTCACGAAATAAAACGCATATGTATAGCGAAATACAATAGAAAAGCTAATAATCCAGCTAGCAGGATCGATTAAAGAGATACAATCGATTAAATTCTTACCCTAATATCGTATGAATGTATGAATTTTTTCTCTGGCATCAAACAGCGAAAATTACGCTTAAAATTTTCCACAAATATCATCGTAGTGCAACGAACCAACTTCAGCCAGTAAAAAATCTCTTCGTAAACTAATCATTTTTCATGGGAATACGTTTGAACGTAGTTGCCAGAATGCGGAGGATTTGTTGCGCAAAGGTGTCTTCGAGCCGCATTGGAAGAATCATGGCACCGCAGTGCAGCAGAACTGCAGATTCACGGAATACGGATGCACGGCGTAACGCTTGTAACGGCGACCTTAGCTTCTGCTGCATGCCAGTACCAGAAAACGGGAGGAAAATCGAGAAAAATCAAGAGAAAGCTAGTTAAAATCTTGATGGACGGGAGGGAATGGACCGAGGAAAGCGGCCGTACAGCCTGCAGCTACGTCGACGATGATAACTAAAAAGTGAAATAAGCTCGGCGTAACATGTCTACACGATCGTGAAGTAAAAAACCTGTATCGACGTTCGATGTTCGACTTCGTTGAGAAGGAAGTGTCCATAAAGTATTCATAAAGCGTTCAACGATGCAGAGAAATGAAGTTTAACTTGGAAGTTTTTCTGTTGAATGATCTTCGCGAAGAACTGGAATGTCAGAGATTGATGCAAGTTTTCATCATAAACGTGATGGTTCAAATTAATATATAACACGAAAAATGTAATTACTACCGGTTTGTAATTACCGCTTGAATTGAAAGTTTGTGTGCCATAAATTTCTATATTAAATACTGAATTTGTATATTTATCAACGCATTCACCATTTCTAGAATCGCACAAGAGATAGTAGATTAGCATTAAAAAAATGTTTCTTTGCAGGATGTGAACTGATTTTTGCTGTTTGATGCCAGAGAAAAAATTCATACATTCATACGATATTAGGGTAAGAATTTAATCGATTGTATTTCTTTAATCGATCCTGCTAGCTGGATTATTAGCTTTTCTATTGTATTTCGCTATACATGCACGACTGATGCTTCCTTTAATAATCCAAATTAGTTATCATATGCGACTATCTATCTGAATACTTTTAAACGAAGAATTACGTGTCACGCCATGCATCGAAAGAATCTGGCGAGAAACGTTATCGCGTAATTGCGGGTTAATTCGAGGCTGGCCGAAGCGTGGGCAATTCCTCGAGACACGTCTGCGAAGTTTGTCGCCGGACCACGCTTTTGCACGCAACATCTTCTCTGAACAAGATACATACTTGGTAGTTTCTTTCGTGTACCTCCGTTTACCTTCGAGAATCGCCGTATACTGTATAACTGACGTGGATTCTTTCGACGATCGTTTCTTTCTTTGGCACGAACTGTCGAAGCACGGAAAACTGTGGATCGGCGCAAGAAACGCGAGAAAGTACTCAGGAACGCGGTACAAAAATCGTTAATAACGATGAAGAAAAAGGTAAGGAAAAGTAACGCGGTGTGGTTAACTATTTAGTTACTATACCGTTAGACAACGTTCATTTATTATCCAGCCATTCTATCTCCCTTTCTCGCGTTTCGTTATTCGCTGTCTTCCTGCAATTTCCCCGAACCGTTACCGATAAATGACTGATTTAAGTTAATTCCAGCGTAACATTAGGCTAATAACTTATCCGCGACGTATCCGTGATCAGTCGCGCAAGACAGAAACCATTCCTCGTAAATTAGAATAATAACAGCCGCGAGGGAGAGAAACGGCGGAAAAGGTGAAATGTAATGTATGGGACGGAAGCGCACCGGTTTAAATATGCTTCGATGTATTTGATCAGGTTAATATAGAGTTCAGGTGTAGGTACGTGGCCGTAGAACGCGCGTTGCTCTATAGCCATACATCTACATGTCCTTCTGGAACTTTGTTCGATGGTAGATTGGAATAATGGATGGAGAAAATCGTGCTACGCGTGTTTTATGTGACTTTGATTTTGAGTTACGACCGCTTTTAGCGCTACGATAATTTTCACTTTCGACTAATTAGCCGTTTAAACGTCATGCATGATTTTACCACGCTCGAGATAGCGACTTTGCGGCGCTACTGACAAACGCCGTTTGCGTTCTGCACACTTTTCTTGAAGAATTCGTTCGGGCTTTCGGTTCCAGTAACTTCGCTTTGACCTCGTGTTCCTAGCAATCCGATTGATTAAGTCGAAGCTGTTTGACTTTAATTACCTAGAAATAAATACCAAAAATGGTGCAACAAACCGGAAACTAGAATTAAAATTACAGTACTTGTCAATTGTTCTTCCTCTGTTTCCAAATCGGGGAATAGTAGAAAAAACCTTAGTTTCGCTTGAAATCGGAAACGATATTTCAAGTGGGTAAAACGTGCAATTTCAAGTTACATATATACGTATATAATCAGTCGGAACGAGACTCGAGAAACTCAAAACAAGTAGGCGATACTCGACGTTTATAAACGATCGAAGTAGATTCGAGAAAAACGACCACACGTCTTTCCTGTGTCAATTAATCAGAAAGAGAAGACAGGAAAGAACGGCTAGGAAGGGATAAAACTAAATAAAAACGGCCGTAAAAAGCAAGAAAAAAAAAAAAAGAGAGAAGAAAAAGCGACCGACAAAAGCAAGGTAGGTAACAGCCATGCAAAGCTGAAAGCAGAGGGAGGAAGAGAGTAACAGGGAGATCCATGGCTCGGATAGGGCAAGGCTTATCCATGCAGGGCCTGGCTGTGCGCCTTAATAGAAACACCCACGCCCTCATTATGCGGATATCGTAAACATTCCCCTCATATGCGAACCGCGCGGCGATCTCCCGTATGCAAATCCTCGCCCTCGCCCTCGTCCTCGCCCTCTCTGTTTCCTTGTTTCCCTCGGCAGCGGACTGCAGGCAGTTTGCACGCCATCGCGTAAAGCAGTCCACATCGGTGTGTATCGGTAGCCCCGGAGAAGTTGGCCGAGTATAGAACGCGGCCAACACAGCTCGGCCAACCGACCACAACTTTTAGCACTTTAGCCGGCCGTGGCCCTTCTTTGATGTCAGCCCCCGCACTTAACGAGCCGAGCCATCTAGTCAAGCTGAGCAATGGCATTTTCACTCGCGAAAATAATCGCGCCGCTATGATTCGCGAAACGAGCCGCGTCGCCGGCCTGTCCCCCTCGGTCAGACGAATCGCGCGCTTCTCTCCACGCGGATGAATTACGAGCCGCGTGGATACCGGCCACCGATTAAGGCGCAGATTTATAGGTTTCTCGCGCTCCTATACATACAGTGGCTACGAAAAGTATTTGAGTTGCTTATTCGACGAATCGATCAACAACGCGAAATATGTAACGACGAGATTCTATAAGATAAGCATCGATCAAACGTGTTTCGGTATTAAAATTTTTAAAAGTTCACTTGTAACCACTTTCACCTTAGGGAATGGCTCGTTTTTCAACGAAGCGTTTCCTCATCAGATTCTATACATCTCGTTTTCGTAACAAGAAATTTTTGTATTGATTGTACGGAACTACTGGTACTAAATAATACGAAATTTAATATATTTAGCAGCATCTGGTTAATTAATAGGCGAAAACCGAGCTGATATCTATACACTACGAATTTCCTTACAGCGTACAGCAAGGCAGAGCGTCTTGAATTATCTCACATGCTGAACCTTAAATTTTTCAACTTTTCAAGAATTATCAAACTTGTACATTATGAGACGTCGTTATTAATACGACAACGAAAGAAGGAAGAAATGTCGTGTATTTAAATTGTAACGAGTGCAAAATATCAAAAACGAGAAAATCACTCGAATGACCCTATGGCAAGGTTATATTTTTATATCGAGGTGCGATATAAAAACTGATGAAACAAACAGCAAAGTGACGTCCAGGACTGAAATACGCTACTAAATTATAATAATTAAATATATTGTACAGATTCCACTATATTAAAGTAGTAAATATACGTGGGATCGAAATGAGTCAAATTCGTTGCAAGCAATCGCTTTCTTTCGAACACGGTTGAAGAGGACAGGATCGAGAAAATGACGAGATCGAACCGAGTTGCCTCGGTCAATACGATAAAAGATCCGATTCGAAATACTTCCTCTTCATACTTCACGAGTACAGTCACGCATGAAATTTTCGTTTAATGTCAGAGTAACAGGTAGTCGTTTGTGATTAGCATGGAGCTTACAAATGGAAGACTGTCGTATAATCTGTGTCGCGATGCGGGTTACGTAAATACGTGGCTATTTGTTATCGGCGGAGAGGCGAGAACAAACAGCCGCGACACACCGTGCGCGCACCGGCTCGTTTAACCGAGCCGGTTAATCAAAATTATACCCGTCACGTTCGACCAAAAGGGGGGAACTGCTATACGTGTACACCACGATACGAATCCAGTTCCCTCGAAGCTTAATTGCTCGCGTTGCAGCGGCCTCTCGGTCTCGTCTAATCCCGCTCATTTAATATCCATCGCGGCGCGGGGCCGCCGCGTTTACAAGCCCATTACGCGTTATTTAGTATCGCCCCGCGCCGGTGAAATTTTCCGTCCACTATTCGTCGCGATTAGTCTACAGAACGTGGTTAATAGTTACAGCTAGTAAGCTCCAGCAGCATCGTAGCGACGACTTATTGGCATGCGCCGCGTAATCGCAAACGGATAACGATGTTCTCACGGATACGAAAAAAGAAAGAAGTGGAACTTTGTTTACAATTAGTAGGATACTTGCTGATATCGTGGATAATGTCATATTTGCTAATGAAGTTTCAAAACGTCTTATATAACACAGGCGAAAATTTGTATAAACCGTCTGCAAGAATCAACGAACCGAATGATTAATCGTGAGAAACTATTTAGTAGAAATGGCGAGTTAAAACTCGTTGAAAACTTTCAGATATATTAAATAGAATATTTAAAGAAATTTAGCCTACTGTCTGAGTTTGAACGGTTTACAGCGTGCATTGAACCAAAAAATACGATGAAGCAGACTAGAAGTAATGAAACTTCGTTTATCTGAATTCATGGAGCAATCAATTCGTATAAAAGTATAATAAAAGTACATGCAGATAAATGAGATTCTACTGTATTACGAATGTCAAGATTGAATAATCGAGAAACGCGATTTAATTCGATTTTCTTACACGAAGGACAAATTTAACTCTATCACACGCAATTATCGAGAATTTTATTACTGTGCCACGCACTCGTTCATTCCTTACGATCTAAAGTACCCGACGAGACGATGGTCCTCGCAAATTTCAATAACTTCCTATCAACTTCTCGCATTTACCTCGTTCTTCGTAAATATCCTGCTGATCATAGTCATCGGTGGCCGTCTTTAAGAAGAAACTATTCGTTACGAAAATGGAGAAAACATCCATATGCGGTCGAATAGAAAAGAGAAGAAAAAAAAAAAAAGAAGAAGGAACGGGACGGATAAGATGAGAACATGGTATGTAAAGTTGGAGAAAGATAAGTACGGAGATAGAAAGAGAATGGGAGAAGGAGCCGAGTAATAAGCCGGCAGAGGATGATGAGTGGCCGGTGCAAATTAGCCAGCACGTAAAGTAACCACCCCCGACGAGACGGTGGTGAACAGCGGTGGGGAACGAGAGGGGACGTAATATCGCACGGGGCACCGTGCCTTCCAGTAAAAAAGACCCACCTCGTCAGCCGGCCTTGGAAGGCTTAATGAACGTCGCGTGCCGCGCGCCAGATCTATCTTTCGCGGCTGCGGGGCAACGTTAAAAGCTGGGAGTTCGTTTGTGGCTGAATTAACTATTAATTTTCGACCGTGTTGGTTGCCACGTTCTGCGGTCTCCATGACTGCAATTGCTGTCGGAGAATATGGACTCGGTAGTTTCGAGAGTTTCTCGAGAGGCCGAAGAATTCACGACGGTCGTAGTAGGGACGTGTCATTAAGATTGATTAGATTAGACCTGCTTATATCTCTTTTGTCTTTTTCTTTCTTTTCGCCTGTTTCTTTTTCGACCTTGGTCGTTTCCGTGTTTTAAGTTTCGCACGCACGCGAATTGTCGGAATGCATACACGCGGAATCGTTGCGATCAAAGTCGTTTGTAAACCGATTCAAGGTCAGTCGACGCACAAAAGTTAGCAAGAAAACGCCTTTCCGCGTAATTCAGCGACTCGATTCGATCGGCAACCGCATCGATGTTGGACGCGAGGCGAGGAGCGCAGAGTCAAGTGCACAGCCGAGACGGAAAATGGAAATTTCCAATTAGAGGCGGTTGTGAACGGGGCCGATTAATTAACGCGACGGAACCACCGATCTGACCCTTTTAATCGGCTTCGGACTTTGTCCGTTCCTTTTTCCCCTCTGCCTATCTAAAAAAAGAACACTGTATCGAGAACGAAACCATACCCGGAATAGAAACTAAATAACCACGACTACGAAATTGCTCGTTTTCTCAGTCCGTGGAATTCAACTGTAACGCTCCCAATACGGATCGAACGGTTATTTTTCAAACCCTTTTCCCTCATCTCCTCATCTCGCTTCTATTTTCCCTTCGAGGAGGACACACCCATCGTCGCTGATCGTTTCGCTCGATAATCAGGACTTCGTTCTCTAATAAATATGGATTTAATCAACCTTCGTGTCGCTAATCAGCATGTTCGATAAGAACGGTAATCGCGGTCTCGATTCTCTTTTTCTTCGAGGCATACTCAAGGAATCCTACGATTATTATACACGTGTCGTGAATACCAACGTGCTTGTAACGGAAGGAATTTCTGGTAACGCAATCGTGTACGCACGCGTGCGTATGATAACCGAAACAACAAAGACACGCATTCGACACGCACGCATTTCCGCAACATTGTTATTGTCGCATTCCTCCGTTCGAGCACGAGCCCAACCGCGATGGAACGTCGAATCATCGTTTTTTCGTCACCTTCGACGGTTACGCTTCCTGATAGAATTTCTTCTTTCGTGGCGCTTAAAGCGTTTGCGTATCAAGCGTTGCAAAAAAAAAAAAACTATGCGAAAATGGGAAAGAACGTCAGAGATCGACGTCGGTCGAGAAAAATAATAAATGTTCAAGCTATCGTGGTTTATATCGACGATTATAATAGACGCTGGTATAATTAGCTACAAGAGTGTAACGTAACGTAACTTCGTTAATGTAATTTCATCGAATTAAAAAGTTATTTCCGTTTAAAATATAATATTATTTAATATCTCTCCTGTGAAAGGGAAATATTTTTATGTTTCAAATATAAAGAATTAATTAATATCTAAAAAAACAAACAAAATTCCAGTGGCCTTAACCGTATGAACATTTTCACATTGTCCGGTTTTCGTCGTCCTGTTGCAAACGAATGTTGACCGACTATCGACTGATATAACGCACGTTTTCTACGCCGCGGTGCTATTTAATTCTTTTTTCTTTTTCTTTTTATTATGCTTTTTTGATGCCACACGATTATGCGCGTAATCGGCACGGCAGCGTAGAAAACGAGCGTTACACCAGCCGCTAATCGGCCAACGTTCATTTTCAACCGGACGACGAAAACCGGATGGCGAAAACCGGACACTGTAAAAATGCCCTGTGACTGTTATCCAACTTATCTGTGACTAGATAACCGCTGGAATCTTCTACTAACGAAGTGTTCAGCCTGACTTGTTCATCTCTACTCACTTACATACATCGCTGCGTTCTTTATGCTTGAACTATCACTTCTGTATTTAGATATTATTTAAATATTATGTAAATCAAATTCCTAATTTAATAACATAACTTACGTGTGTTTGCGCGTATTTTATACTATCAAACACATAAATAAAAGGCGTCCAACTCGTGCATCGTGAAATATATACCATAAAACGAAACATTTTGAGCGTAGCGATAATTCGTTTAACGAACCACGCTTTCCACCGATTTAACATCGGACAACCTGTTCTCTAATTGATTATCGCCATCCGTGAAACGTTGCAACTTTTACTTAACCGGCTTCTGGTAACTATCCGGAAAATCGAGAAAATTCACGTACAAAATCATCGGAAATAACAAAGAATCGATGAATATACGGGCTGACGACGATATCGATAATAACGAAACTGAATAATAGTTGATGAATATAGAAATTTCAATTTTCTCACAATTATTAAACGTTCTTTAATCGAACGACGATTTCCTTATTCCGAGAGAAATATTCCACTGTTTTTTTATACGATGCAGTCTTCGGCCCAATCTTTCTACGTCATTGTAGGAGAAAATTCCATTAAAAATATTTCGAGAGAAACGACTGATATAGACGATACGACGATCGTCTCTGGCAGATTGCGATATCCACACATAATCATTTAATACATTACCAATCATTAATCGTTATTGACTATTAAATTTTTTCCACGGCATTTTATGTTTCAACGTTGTTACAAAAAGAGGCAAGCAAAATCCATCGAATGGCATACGGACAATTGTATCCAACAACGATGTCTCTATTCGTTGACAATTCTCACGAAACGAAAACGTTCGCGCAACGCAATAAAATAGAATATGCTTTTGGGATTTTTTCCGGCTTTATGCTAATCGACGTTACTATGATTTATTCGCAGCACGGAGAGAAACACGAATAGAAAGGGGAAAAAGGATGGAAAAGGATTGAATGGCACGATAAATATTTGTCGATGCGCTAAAACGCAACGAAGTGTCGAGAGCGGCAACGGGGACCGTAAACGTGAAATATACTAGAGTTTATAGGATTATCCGCGGCAGAATCGAACCGTGAGTATTGCCTATGCTCGTCGACTGAAACACAGTTTCTGTGCGCAACCTCAACACGCGACGCGTTTCTACATAAATCACCGGCAGACATCGAAAGAGCCTTTTAAAATTATATAGCTCGACCGACCAGAGCATACTCGCGGATTTTCAAAGTTTCTCCGAACGATATCACCGTATCTAGATATCAGATCGCACCGAGTCATTGACTGTATCCCCTTGCCATCGACGTATCGATCTTCTTTATCCGGCTCTTCGTGGTTTTTCACGCGCCACTCTGACCGAGCGCTAGCAATTCCAGGTGTTAGCCACCGTCACTGGACCGGAAACGCGTAGCCGCCGATTACTACGCGTCCTCGACTAGAAAACCTTCCGTCATTATGGACGACGTTCTTTGGATACTCGAAGAAAGAAAGAAAGAAATATCTTTTTTTCGAAATTCATTTTATTGGATCGATAGAGGGGGTTAGAAAATTGTTTCTCACTTTATGGCAAATGTACCGCAGCAAGAAGAGAGTGGAAACGAAAATATGAGAGTAGATTTTATTTACGACTTAAGATTATAATTATTAAAATTACGAACATCGTGTAATTGGAAGAAATAGAACAACAAAATTGTTAAATACATACGTAAGGAACATATGAAACAGACTATGGAATACTGAACAGATCCATTCGACGAGCATCGAAATCCCATTTTGCAAGTATCGATGTCATCTAAATCCCAACTTTGCTACAATTAATTTCTGAAAAACTACGTTTCGATGGAAGCCAAGTACAAGTTTGCCTTATCGCGTACGTGCACATCGGATTATCGAATCGAGATACGAGCGTGAACACGTCCGAGAACACGTAAATCAATACGGGATAATCCTCGTTCGACATTCGATACAAGCGGCGTGGGTGTCCACGGCATCGTTTCGAGCGTGTCCTGTCTTCGTTGAAAGCCACACCGTCCACGATACACTCATCACCACCGATCTGCTGTCTTGCTCGAGTAAATAAATACACCACCGCTGTGGCGCATGAAGTCAAAGTTACGAAATGAAATCTCATGGTGCAGCAAGAAATTAACAGGGGAACCAGAGACGCGACAAAAAGCGATCTGGTCGAACGAAGTGTTGATTAACCGCACGCTGACAGAGTTGCTCAAACGTACCGCCGAAACGACGTTACGGAGACGTTCCGGAGGCTCATCCTATTACGCACCCGCGCGAAATTACTCCGAAAAAACATCACCGTGTCCATATTGCAACGGTGGAACGATTTCCTGGCGCCAGACGATACGATAAAAAATTTCAAAGAAATCGGTTCTCGGTCTCCTCTGCGACCACTCGTTGATTTCACGTGCCACTTCGATCGTCCACTTAAAGAAGCTCTCTCGAAAACCGGTGATTTCAACGCCGCTGCTATCTCGTCGCACAATCTCTCAAACGTTTTGTCTCCAACGTAAATTTCCGCCCCCGAATTCTACAAATTCGAATATTCATAGAATTCTTCCTTATAATTGCTTAAAAACACCAGGAATACGTAACATCGCAATAAACACGGTATATACAACCGGCTACAAAAGGTATTTACACGTACCCTTATTGTCCAATTCTACCTTTCACTCTCACAGTACCAAATTCTTACAGCCACATGAAAGTGGTACACGATAATACGAAATTCAATACACATGCTCCTAATTAATTGCTACATAGAAGCCGTAATAAACGAAGCGACGTACAAATACTTTCTATAGTCACTGAATGTAAAGACATCTAACAGCACCTAACTCTACAAAGCGATAACTAGAAACCTGCGACTGAACGTTACTTCTATTTGGTTCGCGAATCGAGAAAAATATATTCTGATCTTCGAAAGATCGGATTCCGTCGACGTATCAGCGTGTTTCAAGAGTGGCGCGTGATCTCAGCCGAATTTACGGGAATATCGGGCACGACCGCGCCCGTAGCCGCGCTCCAACCTGGTTACCGTTAGACAAGAAGGATCGTTGCCCACGAACAAATCAATTTTATTACCGGTGGAATTATTGGAACATGATAAATGAAGGGACCAGCCGCAACGGAGAGGCCTCCGTTAAAAAGACAAACGGTGGCGAACCGAAGCAGATCGAGAAGGACGAAGAGAGAAGGAGCGAGAGAGCGTCCGACGGGGACGGAGAGGAAGACACGTAAGGATGGATGGACGGATGGAGAAGGTATTATATGGCGAGTACGGGGCCGCGGTAAGGCGAGTTTTTATCGTGGCCGCCATCTGCCGACCGATCGTCATTACCGCGCTAAGTAATCCTTCGTACGATTGTATGTGCCACACCAGGAGCACGCTACGGCCGAGCCGCCACTGCACCTCGTTACGAACGCGTATCCTCTATTTTTTCGCGCTCGCTAAACGCGTCGATCCGTTCTTCCCTGCAACGATCCGCGTATGGACAACGAAACGTATATAGGACGAACCGAGGGGGTGTGTCCACCGTTTTTCGTGGACCGACCGCGCGCGAATTACAGGGAGATACTGACCACGACCGACCGAAATAGGTAGCTGACACGGCCGTGATTAATCGGACCGGCGGATGCACTGTGAATCTCGTGGAATCAACGGCGGAGAGAGGAGGTGGAGCACTCTGATACGAATGCACACGTTGTATTTTTCGAGAAGCGTACGGTGACTTGATAGCACGCGGCTGGTATATTAAAGTCAACTTTAGGTCGAGGCGACTTTGCGAGTTTACGAGCTACTCGAAACGGAGCACGTCTAATTTGATGGATGTTACGCTGTATAAGTCGAGTTTGCGTGCGAGTTTACAAAGTTGCGATGGATATCGCGAGGTGGTACTTAGGTTAAAGTCTTCTATCTAGTCAATGATTTTATGAAGGAAAGAGAACGATACCTCTGTGATTATTCCGCTATTTGGTTGTTAGTCGAATAGCTCGTATAGTTTTCCAAAGAGCAAGGTTTTGTAGCTTAGCTTTTAGTATGATTATTTCGCAAATGATTATCGCTATCCTCTTTAACGCTACACGTAGAAATATTAACAAAGTAAAACTAGAATGTATATTGCTCTGGTTGGTAAAAATGTCTCTATCTTGTATTTTCTCACCTTTCGAGATACGTTGAAATATTCAAAGTTTCCCAGGTTTTCCACGTTCCAGGTAAAATTATGTCGTGCAGATTCTTACGAAATAATGACAAACGATAACGAACGACGTAACATAAAGAAAACGACGAAACTTTGGTTTCCTACGGCTTCGAAATGGCAAAATATCAGAACGTTCTGACAGAAGATAGTCCACATACGTAACGTCAAATTTGCGCAAATGACGAAGTTTTCGAACGATACGCTAGTAGCGAACTAAGATTAAACCGCGCGAGAGTAAACGAAGTTGATCGTTCGATGTTACCAAGCAGCTGGAAAAAAGAGGAACAGGAGGCACGGCATCCGCGCTCGATCGGGATTAGCTACGAAGAAAATTTGCGATTAAAGTTTCTTCTCCGCCCACGAGCGTCTTTTCCGGTCGTTGCTTAGCCGTCGACTCACCACGCGGAACGATTAAACGCTTCGCTAGGATCGTATCTGGTATAGGTGAATGGGAAAGGAATGTCAGAAAATCGTGGTGCACGTAGCAACGAGGGAACTTCTTCGCGAGCGCATCGCGTCCATCCACCAGGGCGACGTTCTTGACACGGCACACGACGTCTCGCGAGAGATCCTCGCGTGGAATCGAGTGACGCATAACGGATACCGATTTATGCCAGTCACAGGCATATCCTTCGGACTATTTGCTCGTGGCCTCCAAACGTCAGCTTGGACCTGCGACGACCTTTTAGTTTTGCAATTTTATTGCATTGTGAATTAACGCGTTTATTGTTCGAGCATTTTAGATTATGTGTGCGTATATATACGTCGTATTCGTTTCTATTGTCGTACGTAGCACTAAAAACCTAGGTCGAGTAGAATGATGAAACAATTATTTTTCTTAATTATGTATTAATTATGTATCTTGATATAGCGCTCACTGTTTCGTTTCTCTTCTTAAGTCATTTTATTTAAACACAGAATCAAAAAACGCAACAGCATCGCTTACACTTAGAATCTATATTTTTATGTACAGAACAGAAAGGAATAAAATTTAAATAGAGATGTGGGAAAAGTTATAAGCGGTATATATAGCTTACTTTGAATATTCCATATACTTTTGCATATCATATTCGTTTCGTGAATTTTTACATCTTTAAATTTCTTATAAGTTGAAAAAAGTCGTAGAATATTCATCGATAGTAAGGAATATGTTAAAACACGATGCATGTACATGGTATAAAAATTTCTACGAATTACATGTGCTGCAGAAAATGCGGATGAAGCAAAGGCTATGGCATCGTATATGATGCGCCGAACGTGTTAATACGGAGTAGTCGATCGGTTTTCGTATGGCCGTATGCTCGTAAGTTTCCGCGCGAAGAAACGCGGTTTGATTGCCGCAATAAAAGCGTTTCGCGTGGTTTCCTTTCGTGGCCGGGTACGGTGTACACCGGCCTCGCTCCAACGACGAACCAAGAGGAAGGAAAAAAGGTCGTGCAAGAACGGGAGGGATCGAATACTCGTGATTCCCCGTCAAGGATCGGTTGGCCAACTGGGGAGAGGCGGCACGGAATTCTGGGCTGCGCCAGCGAGGACGAAGACGCTCGAAACGCGCGGCACGGACGCGCGTTACAATGTTAACGGGAAAAACGCGATCAACCGCGGTACGCCGCGGTGCGCGAAATTTTTGCCACGATAAAAATCAATGGAACAAGGCTCTTCCTCCGACAACACCGACGGAAAAACCGCAAATCGAGATACAGAAACGGATCTTGCTTTGAACGCGCGTTTCCCTGCTACTGAACCAAACAGGACGATTGTTATTTCGTTGCCGAAGGGGGAAAAAAAAAGAATTACCGTAATCGTACTTCCTTTACATCGGACGATACCCTTTTACTATAGCAATGGTAGATCGGTAAATGTTTCGGAATTATAGACACGGTGCTTTGTAACGAACAATAAAATAAATTATGGAGAACAATTTTTCTGTTAGAGTAGTCAGATGTACTTGTTGTTAGAGGACTGTAAAATGAGATTCTTATCGAGTTTCGTGCTTATTAATCTTTTAAAGTACGTGATTGTAGTGAAGTATGATTGTACACCTATGTATGTAACGCGTATAGGTGTACGTAGTTAATAGGTAGGTATATGAACATTATGAATCGCTGAGCAGTTTGTTACAGTAGCTACAAAATATATTTGCATTTACCACTATACCACTGTATTTATTATAACAGTCAGATGATAATTAATTAGGCCCAAGTATACTAAATTCGATATCATTCCTAGTAGTGGTATTCTTATACGATTAATTTGCCAATAATGGGAGTTAAAATATCTTTTGTAACAACTGTATCTCATATAAGATACATCGCGTCAATTAATTATCACTATCAGCTATTTTCTATCATAAAAAAATTTAATCTTTTTCAACCGTTGAATAATGAAAAGACGTATGCATCAAGGGGTTAAATTATATACATAAAATACGTTTGTGTTTATCGAACGATGAACACGATAAGAGAAGTATCCACGTAAAAGACAAGAAGAAAATGCCTTCACAGACAGGTCAGTTTCGAGTCAATTTTGAAAACAAATTTTCAAGAACGTTCTTTAATAACCGCCACCAACGATTTAACCGCGATAACCGGTATCAGACAGTGGTTAATTATCGCGAGCGACTTTTCGATCGCGTCGCGTCGGTTAAAAGAGGGCTGAACGAAGAAGAAATACGGTCGTGGGCGTAAGTAATTAAGAATATTGGCAGCGTGCTCTGGCGGCCGTGATTTCGTAAGCGTCCAGCTTAATTGACTCGAATTAACGTGTTTTAATTACACGTCGTACGGACTCGTCCTCGCCGCTTCCTCCTCAAAGCCGCCGATTTTTTCGTTCTCCCTTCCACCCAGTCTCGTCCACGGTGGAATACGCCATCGATCGTTCCTCAGGACGGCATTATTTTTAGCCGCGTTCGCTGTCGCAAACTTCGTTATTACTTTACGACACGATATTCATCGAGTGTGCGTGTATTTTTAAAAATTTCTCCTACCCTGAACGTACGCCCGACGAACCATCGAATCGACCGGCTAAATGCCGCGACTAATTATCGGCTAACTCATCGCTAATTTACGCCTCCCTTCGGTTCTTAGGACAATGAGACGTCGATTTCTCTGCACAAAAGCATCTAACAGGATCAATAAAGAACGATGTTGTATTGCTTCAAGCGTGCGTTTTTCTTTTTTTTTTTTTTTTTTTTTTTTGTTTACGTGTTGGATGTCAGAGAGCTTGAGCAGACGAATAAACAAACGATAAATAAAATATTGAATAATTCAAAGATCCTTTCTTTTAACTTGATAGACATGTTATTTGTCCTGGTCACGAAGTGGTTATTCGAAAGCTTAGAGTTTATAGCAGCTAGTCAGGATAATCTACGGTGGTTTGCGCATCTATGAAAATATGAAATATACAAAGTAAATCTTCGTCTAGGCATTACGTTCTCAATTGCGCTCATAAATATCCTCAACCTGATAATCAAACGCCACGACCTAATCTTTCCTATCTCTACATAGGCACATGAATAATATCATTAGCGATATAAACCATGTCGATTATTTTCACAAGAACAACATTTAACATTTTTACGATTCGTGTGATCGACAACGAATATCACCCCTTAGTCCCAAGACTCGTTCTTTCTTTTCCGATATCCCGTTTTCGTTCGAAAAGTCGCGAGATGCCGGCAGAGTTAACGATCCCCATTCATCGACTTTCATCTCGCGTGCATCCCGAAGGCTTCGTTAATACCGAGGATTTATTGCTAGTGACGAAACGCGGCACTTTCATTCGCGGCGTGAAATGAGGAACGAGAGAAAGAAGAGAATTCCGGGGCGAGTCACTGCGACTTCTCGTTACACGGCAGCTCGGACTTCTCGCACGCAACAAATTAACGCGTTGACTGCCACGGTGGTCATCGGTCAGCTATGTTACTAAGTTCTTTAGAACGATTAAAATTGAACGATAAGATAAATTTCATCGACTGAAAGATCGTCAATGATTTGAGCAACTTTGATAACAATGTCAGTGAAATATGTGCGAATAAAATATAATATTTCGCAAGAATCACATGTTGTGATTAGACTACGGATTTTTGTGCATTGACAGCATATAGAGGATTTCAAAGTGGAAAATTGCTAAATGCCGCGACTAATTATCGGCTAACTCATCGCTAATTTACGCTTCCCTTCGGTTCTTAGGACAATGAGACGTCGATTTCTCTGCACAAAAGCATCTAACAGGATCAATAAAGAACGATGTTGTATTGCTTCAAGCGTGCATTTTTTTTTTTTTTTTTTTTTTTTTTTTTTCGTGTTGGATGTCACAGAGCTTGAGCAGTACGTAATATTTAGCAGCATTTAGCGCGTACGTAATATGAAAAGATCTATAAAACACCTAAAGTATAATACTTTTTATAATACTCGGTGAGTAAAATAATTTACTACAGAAATTCTATCTTTTTAATTGTATTCGTGCAAATATAAATATGCACAGAAATCCGCAGTCTAATTATAATATAGTTGTGATATTTCAATCTGTTGCAGCTTCCAGGGTAAAATATATAAAATTCGCGCGGCAATCAACGTGTTAAACAGCGGACCGCCTCATTAAGAGACGCGGCCTGTTGCTACGCGCCTATTCGCCGCCCATCTGCGGATGAATATCGCGCGGAATTAAAGTGGCACCGCTCGTGTCCGAGTACAATAAGTTTGTTGCGCCGTTACACGGCGGGAAGCCCTCGGTCAATTACCGTGGCGGCTGCCTGTTACCGAGGCCCTGGTAATTATCGCTTTGTTATGCTCGATCGTTCGACTCGATCCGCCTTATCCACGGAATTGTTACACGACAGAGAAAATTGGTACAATGGAGATCGAAAATCGCGAGATCGCTATTTCGTTCGATAGCGACTGCTATTTTGAGCTGAAAAGATTTTCTTATCGAGTTTGAGAACGCAGATTAATAATATAATTAATTAATATAATTAATAATTATTATAATATAATTAATAATTAATATAATTAAACGTTAAGATGAGTAAGGAAGATACTGAATCTTCGAGAAAAAAGTTCCGACGTATCGTGAAAAGGTGACGTAGAATAGTTTAAGAAAATTAACGAAATTAGAGTTAGTTAATTTTTATCCTTTTCATCATTGTTAACGATCATTGCGACCACTATTAAAAGTTATCTTCTTTCTAGCAATATATATCCTGATCCTTTAAAAACTTTCTTGGATAGTATTGATTTGTTCAATTTTTTAAGCATTTTCTAATTTTGTGAGAAAACCGTGTTATAAATGGCTTGCCTGTATTATGATCGCAAGGAAAAATATCCAAGGGATAAAACTTTTTCTTCACGCTTTACGATATCCTTCGCTGCATCCCTGAACAGCTGGGCTAAATCATCGCTACCTCCAGACCGTAAACCCTTTTACCCTAAATCACAAACCAGAAGATGCTAAACTTCTTTTTTAGGACCGGTAAGGGCTTTTGAAATTAACTAGACAACGTACGTAAGCTATCGAGAAATTATAATATTCGTTAACCGAATAGACGAATGGAAACGTTCAATAAACAAGCAGGTTTTAAGCTACATAGTTCCATAAGTCTCAATTGCACAATTACTGTGCGTACGATCGTCGAAGGCTGTAGAACTTTTGACCAAAATATGCTATAGATCCTTATTCCAAGTTTCCACACAAATATTCACATTAAACTATTGTCGTGTTAAACTACGACCACCAGACAAATTGTCCAAAGACAAAAATTCTCCACCCTATAATCGTGCCTCTGTATCCTTTTCCCAAATACACAGATCGTACATCCTTTTTCTGCACTCGGAAGGGACACAAAGAAACAGCCACGAAGGATAAATCGCATCGTGTTTCTAAAACAATACAGAGAACAAGAATTGTCGACGGGAGATACGCAATTCCGGACAGGTGCCACACGCTGGGGCGCCCACCGTAGCCGGTTAATGGGATCTCACTGGTTTCGTCGTCTTTCTACACCCATGAACCGTTGCGATAATTGTCGCATAAAGTCGGCACATTATTGCGTTATAGGTATCCGCGGTGGTATCGCGCGATATTACGGCTGTTCCATGGGGCCACGTAATGGTGGCCCCACGCGACGTCTCGTCTCTCCGTGGAATTCCTTGCCTCCGCTCGTTGTCTCTCTAAATTGGCAAAAATAAGCGCACACGAGCGAAAGAAAAAGAACCGTCATGGGAGAAGCTTAGGACGACTGAACGCTTAGAATGTCCGCCCCCGTCGTTTACTGTCTCTAGCTCGATAGACCGGCATTGTTTACGACTAATCATTGCGAGGAATTGTCCGTGGCGTTCGTGACAAGTTCGTAAATTTTAGTCGGCTCGTCGAACCAGGCTATGGCTTACAGACGTCAGCATCCATTCGAAATTCCAGTCGCGGTCCGTACAATCGAACGGAAGATTATTAGAAGACGACGGTTCCTTGGAGCAGAAGGATGGAGTTTGGAATGCTTTAATTGTTACTGGCGGATCCTGAAGCACTTTAGATATCGTAGTAAATAATCATTGTTATAGTTTTGAATTTCGAGTCGAGCGTTGTATCAGTTGCGAATTCAAATATCTATAGTCAATAGCAATAAATCATGTCACTGCTCAAACAGTTCTAGCCGATGTAATTCGATATAAATTCATCGTTGATATATCCCAGAACGTTATCTCCATCACACCAAGTTTAAGGGTTAACTCCAATCAACGCGTCTATTGCAAGCATTTTGGTAATCGAACTGAAGAGTATCGGAATCAGGCGACGGGTTATGATAAGATACGAAAGCTTCGAAGATTTTTAATCGGACATATATGACGAAAGTATCACGACGTCAACTAACTCTAGGGCTTTAAAAATCCACGCTAGATCAGATACGAAACAATTTAATCGGGATTACAATAGAAATCTGATAAGAAGAAGATACGTGACGATCTATTTAGAGAGTTAGCATTTAGAAGCGAGATAATCGAGTGAATCACGATTACGCACACGGATGCGTAAAGGGAAGGAAAGCTGGTTAGTTTCGGCAGGACATCGACACTGCGACGCGTAGGACGAGAACTTTTTATCTTGGGGGATCGAGCGCGTATTCGCGCGGTTTCACGCGTTGGCGGACGGCGTAGCTTTCTAAATCACTCACTGCCACTCCATACGCTCGCCACGGGCTTTCTCTCTTTTTCCTCGGCTCGTCCTCGTCTCTCATCACCACTCTCTCGCCCTCTACGCACATCGAGAGTAGTAACAATGTCCCGAATGACCGTCTATTTTCGAGTGGAGACATCGACCTCCCAGCGAATCGTAAAACCGTCAAAATGAATCCATTAAACCGGGAACAGGTACACCGACCAACTGACTAACAGCGTGGCCAGCGGGCTCGTTCCGTCGCCCCGAAGAATGCGGCAGGAATAAATCTTCCCCCGCATTTCTATATGCGAATCCGGAAGTGTTCGCCAGTGAAGGACGAAATTGAGATACGCTATCTGCGATTGCATCTAAGCAAATTAGAAAGCAATATCGGAATTGCTGTAAACAGAAATCAGAAGTGCATATAAGGAATGAACATAGACAAACAAAGTGTACGAACGAAGCACCTTCTTCGCTGTTCTCTGTGCAACGAAGAAGGAGCTCTACGAATCAAAAAGCTACTTAATTGAAATACGACGTTCATGTTTCGTTATCGGTATATTTTAATAAACTGGGGAAAAATATTGAAAGGATTGCAAAGAGAAATCAAAAGTTCGTATAAGAATCAGACAAATAAAACACTCGTCGCTCTTGGTCTGAACGCTAACTGTGAACGGATCGGTAATAAACGCATCTTTGATTTTATATAATCATTATACACTTTATTTCCGAGCCTTATCGTCCCATTTTATCTTACACTTATACACAAAGTAAATATAACGAGAAAAGGGAATGCTGGCTGGAGAAGTGGCTTAACACGTTTGCGACGTGATCCCCCGGTGTCGCGCTATACATTGTGTATATATACGGCTGCTCGTGACCACCGATGGTAAACTCATCCGTCAACTTTCTATACTATCTGAGATCTTAAAGTTACTAGCGAGACCCTCTATGTTGGTTATATAGTTGTTGAATAGATATGAGTTGATCAATGTGGCATTAATAAATATCCTAGCGTAGACGTCTTCCTCGTGAATGTGTTAAGTGATATATGACATTCATAATAACGCTGTATTGTCGGTACATTTAAATAAATTAGAGAAGAAAAATGAAAATGACTGAAGGAGAACCAAAAGTTTCATTGTATAGAAACGAGAAATGTAACGATATAGGAGCAGAGCTACCTGCAAGGTAATCGAACGAGGATCAAAATCTTATCTGAGAATGAACGAGCGAATGAAAAACGTAACGATAGAGAAAGTCGACACGCAGGATGACTGAACAGGAATCAAAATTTCGTATGGAAATAAAAAACGTAGCGATAGAGGAAATCTAGTCGTGGTGCACCCTTCGTGCAGCGAGAGAAGAGCACCATGGACCAAGAAGCAGCTTATCTACCGGTAACGAATGGGACAAGCCGCCTTCGACCTCCTAGATGGACTTTCGTCGTAAACCGAGAATTCAGGAATTTAGGAATTCGAAAGGTAAAAGAATCAGCCGACGAGGGGGATTAGGGGTTGGGATCGAGAGATAAAGTCTGTGAAGATGATAGCACGATGCCACTGCGTAGCTCTCGCGTAATTAGCGACTTCTACGGGGCAGCTGAATGAGAAACTCGATGGTTCTCAAGGCATCGTCGAGTCTCGTACTTTTTAGATGATCGGACGTTAGTGGAGCAAGTAGATCGACCACTTGATCCATATCATTCGATCATTGGTATAAATGGAACGTTTAACAGACGTTACTGTGATAAATAAATCGAGGCGTTTGATTTAAACTAACCGATAAACCTTTCGTGTTATCTTATGAAGCCACTTACAATTTTCAGGGACATTTCCATAGATTAGGTCGTTCCCAAGTGAGAAATACACGCACCCGCAGCACCGATCAGCTATTGTTACGAGTCAACCTATTTCCGTGTCTGGTTAGCCGCTTCCTTGGAGATTACGCTTAATTCCGAGTGTAGGGCATTGTTATCGGAGAAGGACGTGGTCGAGAGGCATCCGGAGGTCCAACAAAATAGAGGCTTCCGAGTTGATCCACGACAAAATTGGTAGAGTGTGAACTGAGAATTTTCATTCTTGCAAAGTCATTGATAAAAGACTGGAGAGAAACACGGCGATACGATGACCGTGGAATCGTAGAGGTGGAAACTTTCCAAAAAGGAAAATCGAGATTTTGGTGTCGATGAACCAGATTGAGAACCCCTTTGGCACAAGGGTCTCCCAGGATTCCGATGACAACGAGACTTTAGGAGGACGACCTACTTCGCTCGTTTGCATCGGACCCGAGGCGGCACGTTCTTCTTTTTTCTTTCTTCCCTGTTCCCTTCAAGACTGCCGGTAGCCGAGATGACGTAACGCAACGGGCCAATCGTTGCAAAGGGCAAAGTCCCGGGCAAGAAAGCCGGGAATGTAACTTTTCTTATTTCGCGACAGTGGACTAGGCGTGAAAGGATGAAAGAAAAAAGGAAGAAATGTTCGCGTGGATGTATATCCTCTCGAAGAAGTCGAAAATTGTATAATATCCGCAACAGTGTATTAGATACTTGAAATTTCCATTTCGATGGAAATTCGATACGGAGAATGTGAAATAGCGCGACGAACATCGATCGCTGACGAAAAGCAGGTACGCGCTTAACCATCATTCTACCAGATAATCTTTACGGCCTGGTGTGCATGACTTTATGTATGCAGATCCGATTAAAGAAGACCGATAGATGTAAATCATGAACAGTAAAGACATACCTGTTCACGTATAGGTACGCGGAAAGAGGAAAGAGGAAAAAGGAATATGAAGGAATATCGTACGATCGAATCGATTCAAATCGATCATATCCAATGGCAAGTGATCGAATTCACAGGTTATCAATTCAGTTAGAATAACTCTTACATGTCCTCTTTTGAAAAAGGTACATCCTATCATTTCCTACTCGATAGATTCAATGTATTTATTAATGTTGGCTCTGAACGCAATAAAAGAAAACAAGGCTCGAGCACCCTTGTACGAAGCGTATGTAATTAGCGAAACTCTGGGACCGCGTTAAGTATAACGCTCCAGTTGCAGCTTTTTGCTGGCCGGTTGCATCGAAATTCCGAGCAACGAGAAAAATACAAAAAACGGGGATTACACGCGGCTTTACGCGCCAACCTGCTATAAAGGAAGTAGTAAGTAACCGTAATGAACGCTCGTTCTCTGTATCGAACGGTGTTCTCCTTCGATGTAACGACGTGCGTATCGAGAAACAATTTCGAAAGATCGTCGAGTAATCGGTACGTTCGATGGGTGTCAGTCACGCGAACGATTCAAAAATCAGGAAAAAGAATCACGCCCGTTGGTCCTCTGTTATTAACGTAACACCTGTTTAGAGAAGTAGCAGGGAATTTTTCAAGATGATTCGAAACCAGAAGAAAAATCTTGACTACGCGTTCGGTTTGTGGATCTGTTCGTGCGAGTATCGCGTGTCTTTCGAGTGAGATTCAATTAACGCTCGAATATTCGCCTAGTTGCCGGCAATTGTCACCGTATGAAACAAATCCGTGAAATCTCGCGACACGGGAAGGTGTATAGATTTTTATACGTTGTAGGTATATGAATTCCAACGAAACGTGTCTCGACGATTAGCGTCAATTGCGCGAGTTACGATGGCGCGTGGTCGGCTCGACTTTGTAATTACCAGACGCATGTAAGTATATAGTGTACGTTAGACGAAAGTCGAATTCAGACCTGGGCTACTCATAAGGCTACTCTATGTTCTTTCATATGGTCCCTGAGATCATTTTTGTAGCACTGAAAACATTGATGTAAATTTACGGAAACTGAACCGTTGCCACGCCATAAAATATTTTTAATATTGTACATAGATCTGTATCTAAACAAGTAATGAAAAATTAAAAGTTTTCCCACATAAACCGTACAGCCAGAATCAGTGAAACGTGACACAAGTGTCGTGCGATTTATACGTGTATTATGTAGAACATATAGGCAAAGGAAATTTTAATACCTTGCGGTTTTGTATATTTACATATATATTTTTAAGTATAAAGTCAACTACTTTTTCTATATGTTCGCTTATTTATAAACAAACCGCAAAAAGTTGAATATTCTCTCAGACGATCGTTAAAGTGATTACTGTCGTGAGATTCGTATACAGGGCTTACAAAAAATATTTGTGTAACAATTAATTAGGTTCAAGTATATCTAATTTTCTACCATTTAACAGTATCATCGTGCGACTACAAAAATTTAAAAGTGAGACATGGAATTTCAGAAAAAAGCATTTGAAAAATAGGCATACGTGCAAAATTCTTTTTATATCCACTTGATGAATATGTACTAACTAACATCTAACTGAAAAAAAGAAAAATAAAAATTTGCAACTCGGACTTAATTCGTCGCGCAAACCGAAAGTTCAATCGAGCAGCTTTTATATAATAACCGGTTGGGATCGGTGTAATTAACGCGGCTATGAGTGGACTCAATCAACGTTCGACAGCATCGTCGCGCTAGCGTTCGAAACTGGTTGTCAGCATTAAAGCTCGATCGTTCTCGTTCATTCATGACGCCGATCGGAAAATCCATCGATCGAAACGATGTAAAAGTGCGAACGGTAGATCGATCGACGCGATAATTTCTACTGCACGGGCTATTCTCCGCAAAATGACGAAGGAAATCGGCGAAAAGGAAATCGCCAAGGAGAAAAAAGAACGAACTACTTTAATAAACCCTTATCGCGGTGCATGGTGGAACAGGTTGATTAGAGTCAAGTACCGATTATTTTCTCGCGGTCTCCCGATATTTAACGCCTCTCTATCGCGCGCTATCGATCGCAGGAATCTTGTATCGACACCGTCAATTCGAACCGATAATTATCGTTTGATTTGTTGTAGATACCCGCGAGGTTGATTTAGACGCCACGCTGGGCGAACCTCGAATTTCATCGTTGAATAAATCCCGGCAGTTGACAGCTGACGTCAAAGCTGAATGTCCTTCGTCGAGTAACTATGAAAAACAAAGGCGGGGGTTGTAAAAAAAGAGGAATATCACAAACAGAGAAGAGAAAAAAGGGAAGGAAAGGAAAAATATGGTGACATTGGCTTACGCCTTGCTTGACGCGGTTGTTCGAACCGATGGCAAGCAGCGGCATCAACGCTTTCGTAGAGAAACTATCGAAGATCGATACCCTTTCGCTGGAGCCTCCGGAGGCGCATGAAAGTACCTTTTAAAGGCGGTGTGTAGCACAATGGAGAGTCGCGGAGACGGAACATAAGGCGAAGAAAAACTGTCGGTAGAATATGGAGGGCCAGCGCGGCGGCGGCGGACGAGGAGAAGAAGAAGGTGGAACAAGGCGAAGAAGTAGCAGCGGAGAGAATTTATTGCCGCGCGAGAGACCGCGGGTCCCCGAAGAGAGAAGGCCGAGCATAAGCAGTTAGGGTACCTGCACGAACAAATAACGGAGAAGTGGGAGGGCCGCGATACCTACAAATGAGGGGCGAGAGAGAGGATCTGAAAGAAAGAGAAACCTCGAGGTCCACGCCGCTCGTAACAGGTGTACCAGAGTGAATCTCGGTGGATTGCCCTCTACGCCACCTGAGCCACGTGAAACTCGGATTTACTCTTGACAGTTAATGGCATAATTTTTTCCGTCCGCCAGGTGAGGATAAGGATTAATTAAAACAGGAGAGGGATGGAAAGAAAACGCGCATGGATGAGTGGAATAACGTTCCACGTTGTTTTCGCATCGCACTCCAAGGGAACGAATAATCTCGATACGAGATAAATCTGACGTAAGATACTCCGACGGCTTAAACACCGTGCAATTTATTAAGAAACAAAAAAGGGAAAAAAATCCCAGCTGAGAGACCATCCACGTAAAATTACTGTTTTTCGCGATTATCGGATTTTCACGAGACAGGTGTCGCCACCGATCAACGACGTAATAAAAAACGACATCGGCCAGCTCGAAATAACTTGTCAGAAGTATATGCTGCACACGACCATCTTTTTGGGAACCACTGGTTGCAACAGGCCAGAGAGAACGTCGAGCGTAGTAAGCCCGCTTCAAGAATCAGCAGAGTACCAAGATTCGATCGTCGATAACGACCTTCTCTCTGTCTCGCTGTACACGAGCATATGTGCAACAACGCGAGAGGGTAGACTGGTCGTTCTTCATTTTCGGCCAAAGGCGCGTGTTGTTGGCGGCTATCGATATCTCGATTCGTTTTTATCCTGGCTGCATCTATCTATCTGCCCACGCATATCGGTGGTAGTTCTTCGACGTGAGAGGAAGCGAGATCAAAAGCTTGTTGGCGCGCGGATCTTATAAACGGGAAAAAAAAGAGCGGCAAGGAAATAACGTCGATGAAGAGACTCGGAAAACGAAACAGCGACAGTCGGAGGGAGAAGGACGAGGACGAGACGATCGACAACGACAGTACAGGCATTGCGGGGACTCGTTAACTCCGGTAGCCAGCCTCTTTGGCGACTTCGCGATTGCGGCAGGTATGTACACCTACTTAACGACCCGGCCCAACCCAGCTACCTGTTCGACCATAGAAAATGATCGTTTTCCTAGCGCCGGCGATCGTTCAGCGGTCGTTACGGAAGCGAGTAACCGCAACTGAGGAACAAGCACCTCTGCAATAACCGGACGAACGCGCAGTCTTCAGCATCCAAACGAAGGGAGGCCAGAAATTAACTTGGAATTACGATTATCGATCGTGAATAGAATAACGATGCTAATCGATCGAAAACGCATTTTTCACCTAACACCCATTATTTTCCTCCCTTCGTGTTCTCCTCCATCTTATACCTTACACGTTTATTTTTCGTCGTTACACGAGCAAGATGTTGGTCGATCCAAATAAACGATGAAAGAAAGGCAGGTTCTGAGAGAACGTTCGACGATGACTCGCGTACGGAGAGCCGGCAACGTAAAGCGAAGGGTTGCACGGGATTGCACGTGTGCGAGCCGCGCGAGGCGCAGCCTCTGAAACGAGATGCGCGACCTTGAACTCGAACTCCAGGGTCGATCGATAGGCGCCACGCGCCTCTCCTGACCTATATAAACACGAGGAATTCCGGGAGAGAACGCGCCGCCGGGAAAACGTGCTCGTGACTCGTTCTCACGAGCCGCACCAGACTCATTCGTATCGTCACCCTGATCGCGAGTACATAAGAAGACGATCCTGTAACCGAATTTAACGTTTTCATAATTTGTTCATAATAAAAGACTTTGATTCGTTTCGCGTCTTTTATGATTCCATCGCTCTATAATATCTTCTGGCGTTGGATATAACGCGAGAATTTGACATGTACGTATATCCAGTGAAATGGTAGAGAATCGAAGCCAACGATAATAGAAGTTTGAACGTTAAAAACGATTGTATTGATCGACACGAAAAAAAAATACAAAAAGCAAATCATTCTGTTTTGAAAGCAAAGTCGATCGCGCTTGGCAGCTAACTGGCTCGCGTGGGTGTTAATTACTCTGTTAAAACCAACTCGCGTTAGTGGGTGTATTACACGAGATCGTGAACATGAAACATCGACGGATATGAGCGAGTATCGGTTGGCTAACTTGTACGTACTACGCGTAAGGTACGCTGATAGATACAGTTTTCGTGATTTTTTCCCAAGTTGATACGAAACCTCCCGCGTCTCTCGATTCAACCTGTCGACTATATACCGAGCAATACGTACATAGTTTCAAGCGGCCGTCACCCGTGGTACATATTGCAAAACGGAAATCTACGTCGATTCGATCGTAAATCTTTCGCGAATATGAAATCTCCGTACGGTCGTTTATGGGTTTGGCGTGGAGATCTACACGACTGCTATATGTAACGTGACCTGCACACGCTACTGTGCGGTTAATCATGTATTTGCAGAGTGCAATAAAGATTTGTTACACTGGCTTCGACGAAATCGAACCACGATCAGCAAATAACATCTTAATTCAAACGATAAATACAGCGACATAAAGATAAACGAAATTTCCGATAATAACAGACAACCGAAAAGAAAAACAGTGCGTCGATAGAACAATTAATTAAATCCACACGCTAGCCAGACTCTTGTTGAAGCGGACACTTATTAACTGCAAACTACGCTCGTCGTAAAATCTGCATAATAACACGGTAGATTTAAATACCCCTTCGTTGAAGCGCGGTTTGCCTTCAAACTTGCAACATTAACAGTGGTTTTAAACGACGACAGCTTGCCGACGAAATTGTTAGTATGGAAAAATCAGACGGATTACGTGAGTTATACGAATTCGTGGTGGAGATCTATCCGTTTAGAGGCTGGCACAATTTCCTACCGGCAACAAACGAGAACGCTATTGATTTCTAGAGGAGCAGAGCACGAGACGAGATAGCCTCCGGTGTGCATCCTACCGTACAACCCAACCAACCTGCAGGCTGGCAACCGCACGGGGATGATTCACGGTCAAGGACGTCGTAGCAACCCCTCTAGCTTTTCTCTGGCGCAACCCTCGCTTTCATCCACCAACGCCAGGTAATCCCTGTGTAACGCTTCACGGTACGGTTAACAACTCTATCCTCTTGCCTCTGTGCTATCGCCGCTTCCATCTTCTCGAAACTCCACCTCTTTCGCGTACGTACGCCGGTAACGCGTATATACGCATCGTACGAATCGAGAGATCTGAATTTATAAATTGAGATAATAAAATGATGAAAAATATATATATGGAAATACAGGTTTTTATATCGCGGTGAATTTACAAAAGAATATTTAAGGTTTTATCTGTTCGTAGTTTCATCGAAGTTTCGTTTTGATAGAAAGGAAGGAAACAAAATGTACGTGTCGCAGCGGAGAAAGGTGGATTAGCATAACGGTGAACGTTGACGTTGCCTCGAACGAGAAGAAACGAGAATTTATGCCACGTTTCCAGCACAGATTCACGAGGACAATAATTCGACGGTACGGTGAGTCCAAAGACGGGTCCATTCGCTCGAGGACACAGAAATCGAGAGAGAAATAGGCAGCACTTTACGCAAGCCAGTACTTTCCACATAATTCTCGTCGGAGATCGACCAGGGACAACCGGAGGATAATATATCGTCAAAAGGGATTGGTCGTATGTTAACCAGCGTTACACCTGCGAGCCGATGAAGAAACTCCATGGCCAGCCACCTACGCGCGCTGCCTCGTCCGGGTCTTTTACCATCTGACCGACGAATTAGGTAGATAAAGATTCACACGGGCTTCGCTGTATGCTTCTACCTGTTTCCTCGACTCGTTCTTCTGCTTGTTTCGTTTATAACTTTAGATAAACTGTTGTCATCATCGCTGTATCAGATTGCGTTTTGCATTTTACCAAGTTGATATTTAGAATTTTTTATTACTATAAATGTAAATGTTCGTGTAAATATCCATGTATATGGTTATTTAATTATAACTGTGTACCATGTTTATAGAAATGAAGACCACAGAGCAAGAACATAATAAACTATATTTTCCATTCTTTAAAGGCTAACGGGTTTAAAAGTCAGCACGTTACTATAATCGTTCTTGCTATTTAATTTTCAAACTAAATAAATATTTCAGCATCCTCTTCGTAATTTATTACAAATATTGCTTATCATAACGTCAAAACATTGAAAAATATTCAAACATTGAAAATATCAAAATACCAAAAAGTATTGCATATCTCAACAATTGTATCTTTGATCGAACCTAGCTTCTTTCCAGTTTTAACTATTTTATATGAAAATATTCTTGTTTAGTAGTAAAGTGATATCAAAATGAAAAGGGTCGACAAAACTGTATTTATCATGCTCTTTTACTATGATCTTCAAATGTTTGCGATCGAATACACGTATTTATATTTATAGATGCTGTGTAAGAAATCGTTCGTGCAAACAGCCTGCACCACCTCTAACCTAAATTTCGTGGTGGGTTTTTCACCGGCTCCGCCTCATTTCACGCGGGTCAAACGTATCATTCGATCCTTTCTTCCGTCAAGACGTTGTTCAGTTCATTAGACCATTAGTCTAACAATGCAGAGTGTGTCCTTTATGTGGCGTTTATATTTGAAACGTAATAGCCACGTAGCTCTAGCGTGAACTACGAACGCGAACCAGGCTACAATTTGCATCACATATCTTTCTCTCTCTTCCCGCGATGCGTACTGTCTTTGTACACGCAGGTGACAATTCACCGCGTGTGTATCATCGTGCGAGATTTATCCTCGCGCACGATTAGCATAATGGTTGATCATTACGACTCCGTTGTCCAATTTCCGTGGGCGTACGTTCGAAATTGCACCAGCTACGGGCCAAAGGACAAAAGATCGAGCTGATATTTGCTGCAGATCGAAACTACGATCGAGTAACGCTCCTTATAAATCTTGTATAAAGCGTATCCTGTTAACTCTACTGCGTTCTTTCGAGCCAATTGTATATCTTTAACGTTGGAAAAATATCTCTAGTTCGAGCAAAGTACGATACAGTTATCATCGATGCATGATTTTTCACTTCGATCTTACGTTAAACATTTTTCGAAAATTCTTGTAAAAAATCTTTTCAGTTTGAGAGATCAAAGCGGATTAAAATACACAAATTTAACGATCGCAGCAGGATTAATATCAAAAGAACCAACGAGTCTTCCTTGTGCTGAAATAAACAGAAAACGAGAGGATTTGGGAAAAAACGTCTAATTCAAAGGAAACAAATCTCAACTTGTATTTTCATAATCTCGAATTTAAATTTTAAAATCGCATCCCTATCTCGAAGGAAGTACATAGCAGGATTGTAAGTTGCTATAATTTCAATAAAGAGCGACAAATCGTTCTGATCCTTTTTATTTTGCTGTTGAAGCCGGTTCTCGCGTTAAACCCACTATCAAATTTCCACAAACTACCTTGATACAATCACATCTTTATATAGTCAGACACGATCCAGTTTCAACATCCTGTCCATAGCCGCGAACATACCTACAATTTACCGTAGTCTACCGAACGGGGGTCGTTAAGTCGTTAATCGGCGGCCATTACGATCGTCGTCTTTGTTATCGTCTTCGTCCTTCAGAACGCGTCAACGATTGGCTACCGAGATCAGCACCGATACAGGGCTCGGTCTCATCGAATCCACACTCGAATGGAAACAACGATCGTCCTGTATTGCCTGGAAACCCAACGATCGGTATACCCGTGGGGGAACTGCAAAGACCAACAGATATGGTCGAAGCAGGTCTCGATATCGGTCTATGGGTATAGGTAAATGATCAAGTGGATGACTACAGGCGTTTGATTAACCGCGGTAGCCGAGAAATGACCAACCAGCTACCAGGCCATCGCGTCGTTCGCGCAATTACATCAAATGGATTTCCTAATTGCGATGCCGCGCTGCGCCGCCAGAGATTGATCATGTTCGACCGTGCCGCACAAACGGAACGCGTACGATTCTGATTCACCAGGTCCGAGTATTTTCTTCGTCTTTTGTTTCGCTGCGTAAGTCTGCGGCCGTCAAAGAACACATTGTATCATTGGGGTCTGGTTCAATCCCAGTTCCGCATACATTTATCGATACAATGTGAATGCGTTTCTAGCTTATAAATGAAAATACAGAGCTGGATGATCGAAGATGATATCGGAATGGATAACGAATACTACTGGATACTGGATATACGTTAATTCGATCTGGACGAGATTCTAGAGGATGGATTATCGAATTTCTATCGGAATGCGCGATTTGGTCACGTGCGTGAGATGATAAATTCGGCAGAATTTAGCGAAGCAACGCGAGTAGAAAACACGGAAATTGAAAAAAAAGAAAAAAGAAACAGTAGCGTAGGTTCACATATCCATTATTCTCAATGTATGTTTCTCGATTCGCATGATCTAGGGGAAGAATCATTATCTTTGGACGAACTAAATTCGCGTGTGCTAAACGAACGAATCACAAGAATAGACTTTCGCTAACGCAGACACAGAAGCGTCCGAGGAGTGCGTTGGAACGTACGGGAAACAAGAAAACTCACGACGAACGACAAGACGTGTAATCGTCTTCAGATCGGAGCCGGAGTATAATCTTATCGTGGCGATAGCGCGTACTTTAATCCTCGCTTATTCTATTTCTGTACAGTGACTGCTCCCGCGTGTCGGTGGAAGCGAGATGGGCTGGCAAGCACGATGGAAAAGGGTGAAAAGGGTGGAAGGGGAGGGAAGATTGCAGGGGCTGCGTCAGGGAGCGCACCGAAAGGCCTTGGATCTGCATAGCAAATTGGCGATCGATATACGGTCACCGTACGGCGAATCGCGCGAGCCTCGAATTAAAGCTTATAACTTTCATGTCCGGCGCAATGTATCATTATGCGCAGGGCGGCCCTGGTCTTGATGCAGCTGCCCGCATGCGGCGCGCAAACGCTGCACCGCCAGCAACCGGCGGGCGCGAATATGTGCATAAAGCACGATAAATCGTCCGCATAGATACGGATCGACGAATGACAAGTCGCCCGATGGGCGGTGCTCCGCGATCCTTTTTACACCGTGGCGACCTCTCGAGAAGATCGGTCCTCGAAGAAATTGCGCAATCGTCAGGAAACAGCGAGCGACACGTTTCTCTATCCTAGCTGAGACTCGAGAGGGAGACGAAGAGGCGAGGAGGCCCACTTCTAGCGGACAATTAGACCATTAGATCGATGGAATATACCTATGCTACAATCGCGTTGTGCACGCCTGTCGCACGGATCAACTATGCACATTGCAGTAACGTGGCGCACAAAAAACACTGTCGCGCATATGTTCCCCGGCGTAAACTGTAATAATAGCTGTTCGTCGGTATTAATGATCAACGAGTTCGCGCAAGTTAGCTTGTATTGAATTGTGAATTAAAAAAAGAGGAGAAAAAAAAAATAAACAGGGTTCGAGAGAGGTTTACGAAGTCGACGAGCAAAAACAATATTTTCTCGTAGCGGCACTACCGCCGTTCGAGGAACCACCTGGAAAGAAGCACTCGAGAAGGATCGACAAGAAACGTTCTTGTTGTTCGGCGTGTTTGCAAACGAAACCGGACAGCCGTGACACCTGACACCTGGTATACCGTCTCACTTTTTCACCCGCCGAAAGAGAAACGCTGGACTTGGTCGCTTATCAGTGTACACAGGTCCGATTAAGACAATAGAGCCTACGGTTCGCACGATTTGCGTTCCATTGGCCGCGGCACGCGTGAATAAACTTTGATTACACTCCAAGCCGATGAATACGTCACCATCGACGATTTTCTTTCACGTGACGGGCTTTAATGCGATTACTAACGTCAATCCTAGAAATGAGTAGATATATTTCTTATCCTGAACTCTGTGTTATATGCGTAAACCAGCTACTGAATGAATTCCATCTATCCGATGTAATATCGAACGTAGAAAAGATAAAACTGTATGGTTGATGCGATAAAATCGGAATAGAGATGTTATACATATATGCATTATATATAGAAGAGCATGGAATAATTCTTTTACGCAGGTGAAATTCTTAAACATGGCAATATTTAGCGAAATGATCGCACGTTGGCAACATCGACACAAAGGATTAGCACGCGCGCGTCACGCTTAGCACGCGCATCAGAGTCACGAGCCGTGAAGGGACACGCGTAAAAGAGATTGGTCGTAGCAGATCGTTCTACGTGGCTGGGCTAACGCGCGTGTTCGCTCCACTTCCGATATTAAGCCACCCTCGCACGTGACGCTGCTACCTACGCCCGAAGATGGTTAACCCGCGACAAAAAAACTTTTTCATCGACACGTACACGCATGCACGAGTGCACAAGTGTAAACAGGTTAACGGTGGAAAAAAAGCAAGCGAACGAACGAACGAAAGATCCACGGTTCCATGACCACGTGAAACTTCTACGAGAGAGAAAAAAAAAAAAAAATATATATAGTCACCTGGGAACGTGAGTCGCGAGAAGTTTTGATCTGTCGATGATAAAATTAAACGAGCTTATAAATTCGTTGCGACGTTATAGAACGGAAAAGGTCGTGCGTGAAAAGAGATGTTCACGCGCGTCTGCCGTAATACGCGCATCCGCTCTACTTCCGACGCTTAGCGCCGCGACGCTTCAACGAGCTCGACGCGTGGCATTAAACCGCCCTCGCACGTGACGATGAGAGGAGAGTTGTGTGACACGGATTATAAATGTGCCCGACATTGTCGTCGAGGGTGAGAAAAAGCGGCTTTGATATCAATTATTGGTTATCGTATCGCTTCCACAACGTTTTCTACGTGAAATTTATTCTCCTTGGATCGTTACTTTACTGGTGTTCGATATATCCATAAAGGATAGGGAAAAACAACGCTGGAAATGATTTCTCGAACAACAAGTGAGGATACAAACATAAAGCGAAATAATCATTCAACTTTACATAAGTACATGATGTATACGAAAAACTTACATAACCTCATTGCTTGTAAAAGTGACATTCGTTAGAAGTAACTGATCGAATTGTTTACTTTCGAGAATCGGAAAGTATAAATCAACGAAGATGTACGACGTGAACGTCTCATCGGAAATTTGATAAATACGAACGATTCGTATCGGTAATTACGTTGTACAGATTTAACGATGATCATATAGCTCTGTCACATAGTCACTCGACTGATAGATAACGCGTGTATCTCGTGGCCGGCGTGGCGCACAATGTCAACGTAACGATGTAAAAGAAATTCGCCTTTTATGGCTTACCCGGTGATCGTTAAAGGCTGCCGCGCATCCGATGCTTTCAAAATTCAACTCCTTCTGTTCTGACACTTAAACGTGTTGATCTAGTTGACGATTTCGAGGTATACTTCCGACGGTAGTAATGTCACGGATCACAAAGGCAGACACTGAACATAATTTTAAAACGAATATCGTTCGTTATCACAGTAGCGATCGTCTCCGAGCCGTCGCAACGAGTTTCTTTACACGGTCGTTAACACAACTCGGGCAGTAGATATAGACGGCTATCGAACAACAATCAACACCAATAATACTACGATGATCGATCGTAGATGGAATATATCACACACAATCCACGCTGCGCCCCTGTTATCTTTCCTTTTTCGTTTTCCTATCTAAACGGCAATACAGCGGCACGACACTCGTTTTTCTGTCTCTCACTATTTTAATTTCATCAAAGAAAATGGCACTACGATTTTAAAGAGGAAAAGTTCCTCGTCGATCGACGATCGAAATCGTCAAAAGCGTATCCTTTGCTCAATAAACACACACGTTCCTGCGAACGCACTTATTCCCAGTTCTGTTCGTGAGCTGCGCATAAACACGCTACGAACCGATACGTTTCGTAAACAATATACAACCAGGCACATCGAGATCACAGACTTCTTCGGTCCGTCGGTATCCAACCGATCGTGTAACTTCTCTTCTCTAAGATCACACCCCTGGCTCACCGTGTTGATATCGTACTGTGTAAATTGTCGTACAGCGACGCTGTAAATGGATGTGAAAATTTCGATCGCGTGTACTTAACTTTTGGACGCGGTTTGCGAACGCGGTCGTCTCTCCTCTACGTACGAGATGAGAAAAAAAACTGTTTCTCTGCTTCGGTCACTCGGCGAGCGGGAAGGGGTGGTTCGCGACACGCAGCCAACTTCGTCTCTTCTTTCCTCGCGCCTTTTCTCCTATACTCTGTCGTCTAATGGTTTTGTTTGTCGTTGTCGGTATTCTCGTGCGAGCGAGGTGAATATAAGGTGAGTGCGGTGGAAAGAGAGAATCTGAGAGAGGCGTTTGCGTACATTCACATATATGACAACACACCGACCCTTCCAGTAGCGCGGTCTCGCGCCGACTGCGAGACTACGACGGCTCGCGGGTTTCACCTTCGGCCGTGTTCGACTCCCTTCGCCCCTCTCTCTTTCTACACGTGCACAGGCCGCGTCCCCACTGATTTTCGTGTGTGCGAACCTTAACTCCCCTTCTCTCCCCACTGCTCGGCCCGTGACAGCTATCCCCACCACCTTTGTTGTTCGGCCAGACTCGCCCCCCTTCGTGTTCACGTCGGCCTAACCGAGCTCAGTAGGCGCGAGGTGGGCACACGAACACTATCGTTTCCGAGTGCACCTACGAGAATTGAACCACGCCTATCCCCCTACTCTTGTTCGCGCGACCGGCCACCTCGTGCTGTTTTTACCGGCAAGGTAACCGATGACGAGACAGAGAAAGAGAATCGTGGTGGATTCGCTCGGCGGAAGAGAAGAACGAGACAGAGAGGGAAGTCTCTTTTACTGGTTTCTCTACTCGGGCCTGCCCACGCGCCGAGGATGCGTGCTTGCGCGCGCAAAAGCTCGTTGATAAGGAACACGTTGCGTCGGATGCTGAGAATCCCAAGACTCGACGGGGATCGATGCCTTCCAGACGATTTGCTCGTTCTTCTTTCCTTCTTCTTGCTGCGACGACGTGAGTAAAACAAGTAGCGTCTATTATTTATTGGCGCGTTCTTTACACGGTGCGCAACAAGTGTGCGCGCGCCGATGGGCATCACGTGACTGCTTTTTCTCCGATGACCGTTCGTAAACGTAAACTACGACGATACTGGAAAACAATTTCTCGCGGAACTGATACCGTGAAACGACTTAGAAAAAGCGGGCAAAAAATGAGCAAGCTAGAGTTCCGGTTTTTGCGAGTCTCTAGTGTTATTCATCTCGTGAAACGGGTACGGTATGTCGTTCGGCGGAACGAACCATGAAACGTATTATGTATACGCGATCATTGTAGCTCGTGCATGGTAGGCATAGCAAAGTGTTCGGCAATTTCTTTTTCTTTATTTTTCAACGTCTTGGATAAAAATGTTTAACGTGTCTCGCCTCGTCTATGACTTTCGTAAACAAAACGTCCCTTGAGATATTGACACGTGGTTAAGGTTCTAGCCACGCTTTAGACACGTGTCCACTACGTCGAGAGTACTCGCTAAGTGGTCGCTCCGACCATTTGAATTTTTTCTAGACGCTCGTGTTTACCATCTTTTTCCTTTTCTTTCCTTTTTTTTTTTTCTTCTTCTTTAACGGAAGAACCGAACGACGCGACGACGACAGTCCGATACCACACGGAGAACCGTAAAGTGCAGAATACTCAAGTCGATTTATTTTAGGAACTCGTGTGCCATGAATATATTCAACGCTCGTCTACTTCCTTTTAAGCGTTACACGCAGACACCATTTGCGACGTATTAACTACGCGTTTCTATATTAATGGACGCGCGACGCGACGGTCCTTCGTACCGGATAGTAGGATCCCGTTTTATTAATTCAATAAGAAGAAGAAGGAGGAATATCGGTTAGATTAATAAAATTTCCGGTGACCCGAGTCTCGTTCGATAAATCATGATCTCCTTGTTGCACGGCCGACTGCCGTGAGACGTGTAATTTGGTAAAAAAAGTCCACAGAAAGTGGAACGTATGCTTCGTATAATTACAATGAATTGATAGGTTCGGGATGGATGAATTACCTCTCTCGTATTAGAATAATTATGCCATCTACGTCATTAGCCTTAATGAGGCGCGATCCAACCGATGCCTTCTAGGAAACTCGCACTTTCGAACCTATCTCTCCTATATTTCGCTTCCAACCTACCCACGCTTCTTCGGCGACTGATCCGTAAAATTTAAACATACGATAATTACAGGCTCGATGCTTGGCGCGTGCATAGCTATTCATATAGGCGCGTCATTCGCTCCGTTGTTTCCTGATTTCTTTGCCAACATCGACGTCGCGTTGACGTAACTCTTCTGTGACGTAGCTGCCTCATTCTCTACCTATACGTTTATATTTTGTATCCATTGTAACTTCCTCACCACGCATCTGTCTCTTCGTGGGAAAATTGCACAGTTACGTCTCTTCCCATTGAAATGTTATTGATAAGTAGATATTAATGAAATTATACGAGAAGCTATCGTATTTCATACGTGGTAGGTAGATTCTTTCTGTTTTTCGTGTTATACTGGTCGAAGGGAAGCCGTGCCTTCTTTTTCTTTTTTCTTTCTCTTTTCTTGTTTCGAACGACTTTCACGTCACGACGAATCCCACACGCGCATACGAGCATTGTCACGCACGCCTTCCAAGGTTTCCGAGGTTGCACCTGGGTCGAACGTGTACCCACCTTTTCCGCAAGAAAAAGATCCTTACCTAAAGGCACGCACGCACGAGATGATCCAGCTGTTTGATCTTTGCCACGTGCTCCCTTTTTATCCCGTATCTCGTCGATGGGGTGATGGCTCCTTAACGGCATCTGCGTTTACACGATTCAATTTCGAATCGCAAGAATCTATCGATCTTCCATCGTGTTCTGTTTACATACGTTACTTCACGAGGAATCATAGCTTTTGAGCTTTAAAGACAGATTGTAGGACTGGCACCATATGAAATTGAACTTTTTGAAGCTTCCAGTTTAACTTCTTCAAGCTCTTCAACTTTCAATAATTAACAATTCAGTGATATATTTTGTTTATTCTCTTTTTACGGAAAGCAACTACGGAAGCTTGAATCGTTGTTCGGTTTAATCAGTTTCCGCCTTTCGTACACAAGACTTTTAAACATATTTATTTACAACGTCTTTCAGCAATGAGTTCACTTGCCTTTTCGATTCCTACATTTGTAATGAATAATATTTGGAATTAAGATGATGCTCTAACTTCTTTGTCATTCTCATTTTTCCAATCGCGTCTCATTCACGACTATTATATATGTATCTACCTATATGCGTATATAGATTTTGAAGTTAAAAACCTTAAAGATCAGGATCCGTACACCTCAAAACTCGCGTTTAGGAAATTCTAATATTCACTGCTTCAACCGTGATCTCAATCTTGAGATTTCAAGCTTATTCTATCAACGCTATGGCAATTGATAAGAAAGTAATATTTGAAGAACGAAGAAGTACGAAGACTCGCGGAAATACAACGGTAACCTAAATATCTCTAGAGTCACCGGTTTCCCCCCTCCCGTTTGACCACGCAATCTCCTAATTATTTCTGGATGTCCACTTTACAGTGGCGGCGAAATTCGAGTTTTGAGAGCATTCCGTGATCATTATAGGAACTGACGCGCAAGCAGTCCGACGAAAGATGCGTTCACGTAGAATCCACACCGTAGAGGGAAGGGCCACAGGGACCCGTACAAATCCCAAAATAAATGTCATCGTGTATCATCGTGGTAACGTAATCCCGGATCGCGAAGACAAATGGCGGCAGAATACGATACGATGCACCGCGGTCGGTCGTTCGAGATGAGGAGTCTTCTCGTTCCACGTATTTACATACCGCGACGAACGAAGGTCCCTAGGACGGGGCTCTGTCCTCCTCCGAAGCCGGGGAGTCAACGCACAAAGAGGATCGAGAAGAAGGAAACGAGACGCGTGTGTCACCAATAGCGTAACGTCCATGAAGGACGGACGATGACTCGTCTCCTGGAAAACTAACAGGATCGGATTTTGAATTCATCGATAACTTCGATATTTGCATATCTAAAACAGTCAGAGAATCTAGAATAAAAAATTCTTCGTTATAATTTATTATCATAGAGAAACACTCCGAGAAGGTTAAAACTTTATATCTTCTCCTCTGTCATTTCCGAAACGATCAGACGATCTAGAATAGAAAATTCTTCCTTATAATTTATAATCATAGAGAAATATCTCAAGAAGGTTAAAATGTTATTCTTTTTCCTCTTAAGAATTTTGTAATTTATTCCCTCGTTGCAAACAGTATTTGACAAATGATTCAAATTTTCACAGAACGAAGTAAAAATAAGGTACAAGTAATGAATGGAAACTAAAGGTACATATTAGATTCTATAATAGAACGTGTTCGATTAACACCGTGAGTAGCCGCGGCCCTGCGAATGGAAAAACAAATCGGCCGGTCATGCGTCAAGATTTTAAGCAAACACGTGATGCGTCCGCACGTTCGTGCGTGTCCACGCAGCCGAGGTACCGGCCAGTGTATTAAAAAGCGCGCGCGTTTGCTCTGTCTCGAAGACCACTTCACGGCCACGTATATACCCTAGAAGAGGAGTCTAGCTCCGAGAACTCTCCTCCCGATATAGCCGAACATGTCACCGCGTCTCCTCACCTTGAGAAGGTCTTTCAAGGTTGAAAAGTCTAACGACCGACGATGGTCGAACGTGCAAATCACCCTGAACAGATCGGTCCTTCAAATATCCTACCATCACATTGTCGCTACCGAAATCGCTGTATTATGTTAATTACCGAGATACACAGGATTCATTGGCAACATCGAAAAACCAGTCGCAGATTAACCGACACTGTAACAAGTTCTCAACATAAAAATCTTGCTAGTACGACGTTGCAACTCGCTAACGAAGACACGGTGTCCCGACCCTTTGAAAAATTAATCCTGAATTATGATACCGGCCCGGCCTAATGCGCCCTAATGCAATCGGTTCGATCGATCGAGGGACACGATAAAAATAAAAAGGGAAGAATGAAAGAGAGAGAGAGAGAGAGAAAAAAAAAGAAATATACGAACATAATCTGTCCGCGGGTTTGTAGACTTCGGTAGTATATCAAGAACCACTTTTCCGCGACACGGTCGGTCTGGCTGCGTGGCACGGAGAGAAAAAAAAGAGAGGAAAGGAAAAAGACACCCGAGAAACTCGTGGTGGAGGACAAGAGCAAGTGGAAAGCGTAGGCGGGGCGCATACCAGAGGCACCTGCTCATTTACTTTGCGGCGGCCGGTCGGCAGTCTATGGTAGGGGATCCTCATTAGGGTTTGCCCCTACCAACCTATCGCCACAACCACTACCAGATCCTGTTTGTACACGCGACGACTATAACGAGAGGGACGCGGCCGTGCCCGGCTGCCACCACTAGAACGTTTTCCTCGGTTTCTCGAGGAACGGGGCCAATTAATGGCTATCCACGGCTGGCCGCGGGGATGAATATCTTCACGACGAGAACAAGCTTGGTGGGAGTTGACGCTGTCGGAATCGCTTGAAAAAAGACACGAGTTTTCTGAGCGAGAGCTCTTGTAGCTACAAGATCCTTAATGACCGACGATCGTGTCAATAATTGTCAACCGTGAAGATTGGGAGCGAGAGCCAACGATCGTACGTGTATGTGAGGATCGTGGGGAGAAATATGTGGCATGATTGATCTCGTTTTCACGACACCAACAAGAACCAAAGTGGGTCTGTTTTTTCAGATTTCTGGCTGATAGTATTACATATATGATACTTTCCTCGTATCCTCGTTTTGAGAGATTTCTCTTGGTTAATGTTTCTTTTCGATACCAGCGAAAATTGAACAGAGACCAGGTTGTGTAAATTGGAAGAATGTCGGTCGTAACAGTGTGACAGGAGATGAATGGAGATCAAATAAAGGAGATTTGTTTCCGTGATTGATTCTCACGCGGCGGCAGATCGCGTCTGCTTTTCCTTGCCACCTGTTGCTGCTTTCGCTTACGGGACCCTCTCGCCACGATTTCCCTGTACATCCAATGAGTCATCCGTTTCATCGAGATACCACGACGTATGCAAAAACTGTTCAGGATTTTATGTCAGGGATAACCGATTGGAAGAAATCGGTTACGAGGTACCCATAGCCTTCGATAAATTGACGTTAAGTCGGTGTACGTTAAATATTAATTTACGAATACGTTCTTGACAATATCGTCATTTTAAATCTGTAACACACTTTCAAAAATATACAGAAGCGAACGTGGATGTATCGATTAAATAAAAGTTTATCGAGCCAAAGAAGCCGAACGTTTCTTTTTCGACGTGTTCTCCACCCCGTGGCATAAAACCCGTTCTACGTCGAATGTTTCAACACCTAAAGAGATTTACGAGGCGGCAAAAGGGAGGGAGAGGAAAGGACGAGAAGAAAGATTACGGTGCTCCCGAAGGAGGAAGCAAGAAGGGAAGAAAAATAGTGAAACCACAGCCACCCTCGACGGTATGGGCGTGCGCCGCAGGACCCCATGGGTCTCTCCCGTGTAAGATCTTACATAAAGATCGTCGTCCGTACACAATAATGGCCCTGGCTGCTGGCTGTCCTGTCGCCCGTATTCCCCATAACCTCTTGGACGACCGTTATGACGAGGTTCGCTGTTGCAGCTTGCCTTGTACGTTTGCTTCTCGTGTAAACCGAGCGTGTGTGTTACGTGCCTATACGTGCCTTTTAGACCCACGTCCACGTTGCACGTTACCGCGAAACAATGGCGCAGGAATAACGAAACCCGTAGGGGTGCGATGTAACCCTCCGTTGTCTCTATTTGTTCTCTTTCGCCCCCGGAAGAATAATGGAACCGGGAGTTATATTAAGTTACCCACTGGTCGAGGGTGTCTTTCTGCGATCACAGGTCCTTAAACGAAACCGCATTGAATCGTACAAGTCACCTTTAAACATATACTTTAATTATGTATGGAGGAAATTCATACAATGGTGTAATATCACCATGAAACCCGTCAAGAATCGATTGATAATTTTTGATGGAAATTTAACGAAAAGGAAGGTATATTTGAAGTTCAAGTCTTCAACTTGTGCAATTAAATCGGTGCCGACGCCAATGGCAGCGACTAGGAAAGTACAGAGAGGAGAGGTGAAGTTGAAAAAGAAAGCAACAAACACGCGACGCCTCTCCAAGTATACGTACACACAGAGAAGAAACGGGCGTTCCTTTTTGGTCACCGAAGGCATCCTGCAGCGTGACGAAATACGTTGACGGAATTGACACGTAATTGCACGCTACACTTTGATTCCGCGGCTCATAATACACTCTTATTATTAACGATTGCCCGCGGCATCGTTTCGATGGTTTCGCAACCGGAGAGCCTCCCTTTCAGCGCAACAGCAGCACAAAACGCTTCCTCGCCCCTTCCCTTCCTGCCGAACAGTTTCGCGATCCTTTCGAGACGGCATTGAAAGGAAGCCCCGAACCATCAAAGGGAACGTAAATTGTTCTGCCGTTGCGTTACGCGCCCGGTAACATCCAATAAATATTATTATCGGTGGCTTACAGAGGCGGCGCGACGATAATATAACACTCCGCTTTATGTCAAGAGTTGACACGGAAATTTTACGCAAATACCATACGGTCATTTAGAATAAAATTCATCTCCAGCAGGTTGTAATTAATACGTCCGCTGCGTGCGACGTGAATCTGACTGTTGCTATGCATATGGTAAAAAACAAAAAGTTGTGAAAAAGTATATAATAATTCATATCATATGTAGATCATAGCGAAAAGACACAAGTCACATTTTTTCTCTCTTCGTTAAATCTGCCATGGGGCTCTCTTGAAAAATATTTTGGCGTTTTAATCACCGAATAATCAAAATCAAATGGTCATTCATACAACCATATCTTTTCTCTATAATCTTCGTACTAAAAATTGTACAATATAAAGCAGGTATCGAACATCGATCTCGCAGAAATCCGAAAGAAATGAGCAAATATAATAATTCAAAAAGTAATGGCAAATTGCTATCGTTCGAAAGAATGTGGGTTTTTGGGAGTAATTACTAGTGAGGAATATATCTTTACTGTATGCACGAGTGATTGAATAATTAGACTCGATCAATTTTCATAGAATATTGTATATGGTTATTTATTCACAGATAATTGCATGAAATACCTTTTTTTGTGGATCTAGTTATAGCCGAAAACAGAGGATAAAAGTGATGAAAGAAGCTCGTAACAGATTAGATGGTCATTCTTGGTACACGTTTCTAAACGGTCGCCAAAGTGAGCCTAACCTGGTTCGAAAGAGGTCATAAAATTCTTTATTCTTTTCGAAAAGCGTTCGATCCGCTTCTTCTTTCTGTTGATGGCGGTGAGATACGAGCTCGTATATACCATTTTCGACTGGTCAGTGGTCAGTGGCATTGGTGTTCGTTATAGGCTGAAGGCGTGTTGGCATTGTTGTCGTTCTTAAATGGGGCAAACAGCGGCGGCGGGTGGCAGATTCTTACAAAGCCTGTTGGCACTTTTCGCTTCCCTCTGAAGAAAACTCGAAGGAACTGCGAGTCGCAAAAGCGGTACTCGCTTCACAAGACGCTCGTAAATGGAGTCCCGTGGACTCTGAAGGGCGTGTAAATGGCCTAACTATCCGAAACTTCCTGTGATTTATGTACACGAAGGAGCGTGAAACCGTTTGCCACTGACAAATTGCCCGCTTAGTGCGTGGCTCCCGATACGTAAGCAGAGTTTTGAAGAAGCGCCTGCACGACAGACAAAGAGACGAAAGAGTAGTCGATTCTCCTTGACGTTTATTAAAGATCGTTGCCCTTTGAAACATTGAAAACAATTACCGGCGATGAACGACGAGATTGAAACATCGATATTCCTAATACGATATTTGGAAACTTGATGCAATTGAGAGGCGATTCAGCAATTTTTGAACTTTCGTTATTTAAAGTTAAATTATATAACTCGTATCAAAGAAATAAAAATGAAAGCTACTTGTGGAACAAGATACATAACGCAAAGGAAGAAATAAAGCTTTATCAAGATCGTTTGTAAGAAAACTCGGAAAAAATACCGTAGTACATTTAGAACATTTCTATGAAATATTCGAAATTACTCATTTTCAGAATTTTGATTATTCTAGTACTAAATCATCGACTGCGAAAGTGAATTATCTTCGCTCGAAAACACGAACAGCTAGCGTCGCGTCTCCTTTTCTCTTCTTTATTTCTTCGTCGTTTCATCCTAATTGGCTGTCTGAATTCGAGAATCAAAAGCCAGAGGTTCGAAGGGCAGACGTTATAACTTCCTGATGCGTGGCGCGATAAAAAAGTGAGAAAGCCGAGGTCCGGGAAGGAAAAAGGAGAAAAAGGAACGGAGATGGAGAGACGTTTGAATCGTTGGCTCTTGGATTGAACCTGGGTCACAAAGAAGCCTGCCTCGTCACGGTCTGAATAGCCACGGCAAGGAGGTTGGATTAGGTTAGGTTAAGTTACGAGGGTGGTTCCCCTTCAACTTGTCTTGAATGGGGCACGTGCTACCGGCGCGGCGTCGTAATCTTTTGGACAACCAGGACCTTCCGCCTGTCAATCTTTCTCTTTCTGTTTGTCTGTCTGCTTGGCCATCTTCCGTCTCCCCATACGATTTAGAATTTAACGTCTAGGATAGTTGTTTCTTTGGAGTCGATAGCAGCTGCTCTTTCGATGATCGAATTTGCAAGTCTGCTTACGTAACATGCGCTTCGAACGCATCCTTTCTGATCACCATCATATTGTCATTCACGTAGATATTAGAATATCAGAATCTTGAATCGAAAAGAGTTTGCCAATTCAGTTTTTCTAGGTTCAGTTTATCAACCGAAATGTTACGACTATCCGACAGTGTAGCTATAAATATAATGCAGCTCCGTTTATACAAGGATCACCTAGTTGAAAATTAAATCTTGATTAGTGGTTGATTAAATAAAATCATACTGATTGAATCCACTTCTCTGAACGTGAACTTCTATTACATGAAATCCGATTATATGTAAACTACTTGCTTCCAAACAAGTTTATATAAACAAAGTCCTACTGTAAGTTTGGAACTTTAATGTTTGAAACTTTTCTATGAATTTTGATATAGAAGAATAAGGATCCAGAGCGGTAGTGTAACGTTTTTTAGAAAATAAAAATTGTCAAAAACTCCAATGGTTATCCGTACTATGGTCCAACTTTAAGAGAGAAACTTAGCGTTCTGTAACAACTAGTTTGTCTGAAACGTATTCCTCTCGACTTTACATTCCATGGTCGAATCAAATTCATCGATCTCTGTGTACTCGCCTGTACTTACGTTTATCCTGAATTTCGTAAATGAATCCGTTCTGAGCGACAAAGTTCTTTCGAGGTGCGTTAACTAAGCCAAGAAGCTCGATATCCCGCGCAAACTGATTTTCCAATGCGAAACAATAGGTCAAGAAGGTTGATCGTAGAATAGAGCGAAACGAGTACTTACTTGCGAAGAGAGTACAAGAGAACACGTCAATTAGAAAGAGGGAGAGAAAGAGAGAGAGAAGGAGAAAAGAATCGAAGGGGTCTCGCGTGTCGAGATGTAAATGCGTGCGCGCTATGCATCTGTCTCCTCTAGGGGTACGCGTGTACACGCACACGCGTTCTTTGCACGTAGCACGCGTGTACGTAACTCGGTACGCGCAAGCCGGTGTGAGCGTTCGTGTCGGTGCAGCTCGCACACGCGTGTCACCGCGACGACGAACGAGTTCGTGCACGCAACAGAGCTGCATAGTGATATACGACGGATATATGTATAAGGTCGGCTACATACAACCACTAGTAACAGCGCTACCGGTGCAGGAAGAAACCGGGGTTACGGCGGCGTTGGAATTTCTTTATGACGCGTTGCCAGTGAAATTCTGACCGCCTCTGTATATACCTATACGTCGATAATTCAGGAATGCTTAATGATTGGTGGCAAAAACCGAAACCCGTTCGACGCCTAATCGCGCACCAGCGTGCATTGTGTATGCGCGTGTTTGCGCGCTGACGCGGCGCACGCGAGTCCGGAGATCCACCAGCGAGCTAAGTCTATCGTTACAGAGAATGCGCGAAGAACTCGCTGTTCTGATAAATATGACAGAACAATTTAATATGAGTCTCTCGGAAAACAAATTGATCGACTCCAGTTTTTCTTAATTCTTTAACTTGACTACATAAGCGCGCGATTAATATTCAATGTTGAACGAAGAGAATGATAAATTCTGGGGTACATTAGAAAACAGCGTAACATCGCTTTTCTGTACTTCTCAATTTACGATGTTGATCAATGGTAGCTTGTGTACGGTTCATGTAACACATGTAGATATATAAATAACGTAATCGTGAGCTTGTATCAATTTTTATTTGAATACAACCGTTCGTGTGTATTTCCTCGCATAATCCGATAGACTGCGGGAACGCGCGTGGAACTGTCGCGCGACAAAGTTCGCTCATTTGCATCAGACTCAAGGAACGAAGCAAGAATCGAGCCGGCGAGTGAGCATCGTGTAATTATCGCGCGATTCAGTCGCGATCGAGAGCGGCCGAGATTTTCAGGAAGTGTACGATACGCATCTATGTACCTAAAGTAGTTAGGGCTGTTTGCGCCTGCATGAGCGAAGAAATTTTCCAAGCTTGCTTCCTCCGGCTGACGACGCACGGACTCGTCTCATCGCAACACAGGAAACAGGCTCGATGAGTATCTCTAGCCGAGCGTTCCGCAGGAACAGTTGTTATTAACCAATTTTTTAAAGCGGTAATTTCCGAAGTAATTATTACTCGCTTAGAGAGAGGCCGGGCGCCGTGGCATAATTCAACCACATTGCATGTAAAATCAAAGACGCGGACCCTCGCTGTACTTGTACACGCGGGTCGAAGCGAACGACTTGGGGCACGCGAGACGATTCCTCGCGCGGCGCAGCGCGCGTTACGTAGCGCGCGTAATAAATGCCGCTGTCTGTACGCTGCCGGTCACTAGTTGCTATGCTACTGGAATACCAACCGGGGTTACAATGTTACCGTAGCGATGTCAGACCGTGGAATTTCTTTTGCAACGACTAACATGCTGACCGCTCCTCCATGTATTTTAATGCCCGGTTTTCTAACTGTCCTGTCGCGTTGGGATATCCTGCCGCGTACCAAGGATCAAACTGATTACGTGCTCGTATTCCGATCAGGTGCTTGCCTCTGTTAACGTTACGTACATTGACAACCCGCTGCCTCGAAAATAAGTTAATTAACGATATTAAGGTATGGGTACAACTTCCTACGCGGGTGATTACGAGACGTCTTACTACAGCGTGTACCTGGCCAACCCACTTGCCAATTAATCAAATTCATTAATAGCTGGCTAACGTTACGGGCTTCGGCTTGTTAATCGACAGTAACAATTACGTTGCTCCAAATGGAATAGGAACAGAGATATAGTTGAGTGAAAAGCTCGATTCATTTGGATGGAAAGAAATTCATTTCTTTGGTCTGTTTGGTCGGAATGAAATATAGATATATACATACTTGGATTGACGTATTGTGAAGCGGCACATAGCAGAATAGCGGTAGTCGGTGGATCATAAGCGTGTGAAAGAAAATCGTAGAATCGTGCGACAACTGGTTTCAATTCTGAGACGTTCCACGGATATTTGCCGTATTTGCCAGTTACGTAACGTCTGAATCGCGCGCGCACGAGAATTATGAAAGTATCGTTATTATGCGTTACCCGTGGCACGCATATCTGCATTGTACCGCCACTATCTCGCCTTTTACCTTTTTTTCTACTCCACATACCCGGCATGTGATTTACACAGTAGTCGGTCTGCGTATTGGCTTCGGGAACTTATCGGTTTGGAACTTAATAAAGTACCTTGAGATTTTTCTAAACTAGCCATTTTTCGAAACGTTTCGTGCCCCTCGTACCTTTCCGTATTATACGTATCTCTTCTATTCTTTCCTCTTTAAGAACTTTTACTTGCTGATAATTATAGCTGCGCGATAACTAGACCGCGAATGCTTATGTATTTTTGCGAAATTTAAATACACGAAAATGTACAACGCGCACATAATATATGCGTCAGAATATTGCGTATAAAATATGCAAAATGAAATGCCCATTGCGATGCTTAAAGGCAGATATTTTTATATGGGTTTTATTTCTTTGACTCGTGTTCCATAAAAATATGAATTTCCATAAAGATGCGCAGTCTAGTAATAACGAATGAGTAGGAAACAAACGTTTGCTATATAATTTTACGAGGAGCGTAACGGTCGGTGCCTTAAATATAATTCCTGGCCCGATGACCGCGATTAACGCCATCGTTGGAATTAATTATTTCGCCGGTTGCTTATTAAATACTTTTATTACCGCTCGTTAAACGCGCTGCCCTCGATAGAACGCTCCACGGTAAATGATATCACTCTGAAGGTATTTTCTCTCCGCCGAATAGCGTTTTGTGGAAAGGTGTCGTAAAGTTATCGCTCTTATCTCGTTGACAGTTTTACGCCGCTCTTTCTCCCCGTTGTTGTAACGGGGGTTTGCGAGGAGGCAAACGTAGTAGAGAACAAAAGAGTGATTTAATTACCGACACGGGAAGGAGCACGTGGTATCGATGATCGAAAGCGAGATACCGCGATGACCGTGGCGGTAATTAGCGATTCTCGATAAGTGAAACAACCGTTCGTCTTAATGACGACTTTACTCGTTAAGCCAGACATTCCACCCCCGTCTCGGAGCAATTAGTACGCCATGTCTCTCGATAGTTGGTTCTGATAAGACTACTGACGTATTCAGCAGCATTTACACGTCAACGAAGACGATCGCGTGGATCTAGCCTGCGGATTTCTATGTGACCGCGAAAAGACTTTCTAAAGGGGAAGAACGTTTTACGATGGTTTCTTTGTAACGGATCAATTAGAAGATGGTATTCCGTGGGTTATAATGGAACAACGAGATAGTAGTCGAGGCGGTTTAAATCTTAGGTCTATGGATTAAACTTAAAAATTTGCGAGAAAATGAAAGAAAGTTTATGCTATATAGGTTAAGGGAGTTGAATGCAAATGGTGGAATTGTCTCACCTCTTGTGCAGACGGCAGCGTGGATCTGTTAGTCGACGGTCGTTCAATCGTGGCGACGAGAGACGCGCTCGACCAGGCACACGTCACTTCTATCACTCCACTTCACTCGTTTCATCAAACTCGTTTATGTCTCTTGTTCTCCCAAACACCATTTAAGTAATTTTATGTCGGTGATCGTGGTTATGTAAAAATGTACGCGCGCAGACGCACGAATTCGCGGAATTCTTCGATCTAAATTATTTTAATTCGTGATTTCCTGAATCGATAAATGACTAAACGCAAGCAGGTCGAGTGTCATGACGGTGTTTTTGCCTTTTACGCACAGGCGATCCTCCTCGATCGAGCACCACCTTCGTAACTAACTGCCTATTCGTAATTCCAAGTATCCACACTTTTGTTCATTACCTTCGTTAATGTGCTCATAATATTGTCGGTCACCGTGTCACGAGTTATATGAGCTAGCGAGTAGACAAATTCCTGGAATTCGATTGATTACAATACGCTAAGTAACACCGACGCTTTCGAGCAACGATTCGAACTTCTGTCGTTACTGTTGTCAATACACCACGACCTTCCGATCCCTCTACGTTAATCTACATCGTTCCTTTCAATTAGTCTCTTACTCAAGCACCTATCTTCCCGATACAGTCTCACGATATAAATATTCCATCACTTTATCACCCTTCTCACGGATTCAGTCCTCCGTACAAGAAGAAGATTCTTCTTCTCGATCCACCGTCTCCCGTATCACTCACCGGGTGTAGCTCGTTCGAGGCGACCTGGTGTTCGAGAGAAAGTCAACCCCCGATATCCTGCCGATGAAAAGAACATCGGAGAGTAGCGAAATGATCGACGAGATTTCTTGGTTGGGCGCGGGGCGGCGAAAATCACGGATTAAAAGAAACACGCCGCAACAGGTGAGAGAGACACGCGGAGAGAGAAGGAAAAAGGACGACAGGAGGAGGCAGCGAGGATAGACAGAGAAGGACAACGATGAGGATGGCGTAACACCGCGCGTAGTAGCGGACAGTCGGCAACTAAAGGCCCCGAGGAGAGTCACCTCTCTCTCCTTCGTCTCTTCTTCTCGTCCTCTCTTCTGCCGCGTGTGTGTCTCTCTCTGTGCGCCACACGTGTGTGGCCGCCAACACACGAGTGCGTGCATGCACCTCGGAACACGTACGATGTTCCTTCTTCTCCCCCTCCCCTTTGCCACCGGTGTGTACCCTCTGCCGCTGTGCTCTCACTCTCCTCTCCACACCACCTTCTCCTCCTTCACCCCTCCACCCTTAACCCACCTACAGTACCCTCCCCCTTTTTTTTCTCCTTCTCTCTTACCCCGGCCACACGTCCTTGTCCCTCTCCAAGCACGCCAACACCACGCACCAACTGCAACCGCTCTCGCAGATGCACACCGACTCTCTCCGTTCCTTTGCACGCGCGCCTGTGTGTGTTTCGCTGATTCGCGTCGGTGTACGGTACGTGTGGTAGGAGGAGTGGGAGGTAGGACACGCGACACGAGCCGGTGGTGGGGGAGAGAGAGGGTCATCGGAAGAGGGGATCACCTCCCCTCGTTCCTCTTTCCCCTACTCCGAATGGTTCACGCGGGGTACCGTCTTCCCCGCGCGCGCTTTTCTGCCCCAGCCACTGGAACGACCGTGTCGCCGTTCTCGTTTTTCTCCAGGCGCTCGCTCGCTTTTTCGTCCCGTTTCCAGTCTTGTGACTGCAGCGGTCACTTCCAATGACGAATCGATGAGACACGAGTATAGGTGGACTTTTCGGTAGGGAGGTTTGAAATGTTTAAGTTTACGGGTCGAGGATACGTTTAGGTTACGTAGTTTAAAGTTTCACGATAGAAGGGAGTGAACTTCATGGTTAGGCTACGATTCGATAGTAAATAGGGCGAAGATGTTTACTCACCACTTTGAGCCTTTTTTCTTGACTCGCCGCGAAGTGTGTCAATTCCACCATTCTAACACCATTGCTAAAATTCTATCACTGATCGTTCACCTAATATCCGTTGTAAATTGAACAAACTTTCAAACCTTATGAACGATCACACCGACGTGTCATATGAAAAACACCCCGAGTTAAAACATCCCCCATTCACTGTTTCTTTCACAAAATTTCAGATCACCAGAAGATTGTCCGAAAGAATTTCGAAGCAAAGAAATCACGTTTCGCGAATCGTGAAAGTTACAGTCTCTGATCGTAGATGACAACTATAAATTCGCGAGCATCATAAAGCCAAGCACATCACTGGTAGCCCACGCAGCGAACGACTACGCAGTAACAACGGCGATTACCGTGGTAAGCAACTGCGTCTGGAAGGTTGCAAAACTCGCCCCCTGAAGGGATCCAAAAAGAGGGGTGGCGAGGCGGTCTCTCCCTTCTGATTCCCACGCCACGACGTGATTCCTCTCCTCCCCTTTTCTTCTTCTCCTCCTCCTCCGCTTCCTCATCGACGTCACCGACGAGGACTCCTCCCTTGAAAGAGGTATTCGAACAGAGGAGACCAAAGACGAGCCCCTGTTTTCGTTCTCTCGCCCTCTCTCTCCACTGCTACACCTTTTTCTCCCCCTTTCGCGTGTCTCGCCAACAGTTCCGCCACCCCTATTCGAAAACGCGAGGGACGCATCGCGCCACGTTGCACGAAGAAGCGTCGCGCAGCTCGTACGATTGACTCGCTACTCCAACTGGATGCAACTGGTTGCATCGTCGAGCCGGGACTACGTACGCGCACGGTTGTTGCATCGTGGCGGCACACGCTCGCGGCTAGGAATCTCTAGTCACTTTTGATCACGTACTCGAGTCTCGGAGGATGTGGAAGACCGTTCCGTCCGTATCGAAGAATTTATGACACGGTGCAGCGGTACGTGTCCCGACACGTACACCGGATATCTTAATTAGTTCTGCGTTAGCGTTCCTTTACTTTTGGTTCGACTGCGAGCTCTTGGCTTTATCTGCGTACACACGTCGAACAGACTTGGTGCAACCCTTGTAACAGAATTTCTTTGATTAAACGATCGTTGGTTCAGCAGCTTTTAATCCGAACCTAACGACGTAATTCAGAGTTTGCACGTTTTAAGACGTATCTCTGAGTAAAGACAGAGATGGACAGTGCAGAGTCATCGCAAAGATGCAACGGAGTTGCGTGATTAATTCACGCGGAAGACACGCGTGATCATCGTACACGAGGCCGAGTAGAGAGCGAGAAGTCGTGGTGGAATGCGAGCGGACGATAGAAGGAAGAATTCGTTCGATGGAAAAAGAAAAATTGGTTGCGACGAGGAAAAATAAGATCGGTGGAGCACGAGGGATGAAAATAAGAACTCTTATGTTCGGGTGATCGAGGCTGGGCGTGAGCGCGCTGTCAGCCGCACCCGTGCACCGATGTTTTAATTAATGTATTGATAGCAGCCGAGCACGGATTTATCGAGCTTCACCGAAGACGATACATCGTCTGGAAGTGAAACCCACGCAACGGTCCTTCGATAATAATTAGGATCTTCGTAGCCTTCGTAGCGGGCCGATTTCCTTGAACGAATCCAGCTTACGTCTCGTGCGAATCTTTCATTCTTGTTCGCTTGTCCCTCTCTTGCCTTCGTTCTGACATGAAATCGCCGCCATCGTCGGACCCGATCCGATTAATTATACCAGAGTAAATATAATATGTTAATCAAACGTATATTGCAGGTGGTAATTGAGTGGTCGGATCGAGTAGCCGTTTCACGAAACGCAGCACGCGATCGGCACGCGATGATCGCTTGACGAGTTGTCGAATTCCGTGTAAGGGTTCTTCCAGGTCCGGTTGTTCGTGAGAGAATTCGCGATATCGATTCGATCCGTGCGCTTTGCTTATTTTAGAAACGTGTTAGCGAATGAAACTCACGCTTCGAAGCGGGATAAACGATCGACGAGTTTCGTAAGAGGAAAGAGGTTAACGCGTCCAACACGCAGATTCCGTTTCCACGTGAACTGCTACGCGTTTCTTTGTTCGGCGTAAAAAACCCGGTGCAAACCGATCAAAGGAATTGTTTAACCCAGCCAGACGACCGATCTATAAATAAATACCGATATGGAGGGATTATCGTTGTTTGCGTAACTTTCGGTGTGGGCGTCTCAGACGTTGTTCATTGATCGCGCAATTCCCTCGTCGGTAGTAGCACACGTCGATATCGAAACAGAAGAAACGATTTTCGAGTGGTTTCTCTCAAAACTTTTATCGCTTTTGCATGCGAAACATATGTATGTATTCTCATTTCAATCGTATCACTTCTTGTTCGTTCTTAAAATGATGCAACGTGTCATCCATTAGAATCACTGTTAGACTCGATGAATCTGTTGTAGTTAAATGAATTTCCTTCTGGAAAGTCACATTATGAAACGTTGATCTAAACATAAATGAAATACATCATAAACAACTCGTAACCCAAGCATTCTGTTATTTCTCCGATAATAATTCATCGAATCAGCACGGTGCATCGCTTTCGTCACGATACTTGTTTGTCTCTGTCAGCCACCCACTGCGAAAACATTTCTCCCGACAGAAACAGCGGTAATTGGCTGAAATCTAATCAATCCTCCTTACATCGACCGTGGAAAGTTTCGCTAAAATGTCTCGAAAGATCAAGATCGCCGATCTTCCTAACGATACATCATTTTCTTGCGAATTGTTATTATCATCGTAATTCTATTTCCATCGATGTGACATCGTCACGGACATCAATGATGATCGATATACGTAATCGGCAGTGTTGGTTCTTATAGATACGATTGTGCTTAAAAAATTTCATTGATAGGAAAGAAAAAGGAAAAGAACACATCGGATCGGTTGAGATTTAGCGTAGACTCGCGTTGCTTTCGCAAATATTTTGCATCGAGCCGATGACCCGAAACGACCCAGACACACGATTCGAACGATTTCCTCCCGTTTTGTCTCAGTATCTGTCAGTCAACGACAAAAGCTTCGATTTTCGGCCAGTGGAATATTTTTGTTCCGCGATACGCTCGACGCTTGCGTTATCGTGCGTGGGCGTAACGGTTGCCCATGATAAAACTACGCGAATCTCGTAAATACGGTTGTCGATTAGGACAAAAAAGAGTTTCGATTTGCTTCTTTGCGACAATATGCCGCTCTGGTATGAAACTACCAAGAAAACAAGACAATAAAATTATTTCCAGTCGAACTTCCTTCGACTGTTTTCATAGACGATAATCTTCCCGACGCCCTTAAAACTACGACTACGAATTTTAGATCTTCTATTTTTGCAATTATTCATGATACGCAGGTACTTTCCATACGATTAATGCCGACTTTTATCGAGATAAAATATAATTGCATTTATCTGCTTGTTTTCATTATATCGCTTTAATTAGCGTGTGGTATACTTATCGTAGTAGGTATCTATCTTAATCTAAGTACGCTCGATCGAACACGCGTTTGAACTCGTTATATTTTCTTACTGTCTATCTTAATCTTTCGTTGAGTCCAGAGAGTACGCGAATGGATTAAATAGACAGAACCCTTAAGCTAAGATCAAATGAAAATACAAAGCTAGAACGTAGAATAATGATTGCAATTTGTTACAATTTGCTGAAGTGATCGCCACTTCTAAGAAAACTCTACATCTGGTCTTCGATTTCTCAAACGCTGAGGTCATCGATAGCGCGTAGACAAAAGAATGCGTCAATGACAGACCATAAGCGGTATACGTGCGACGTTGGTTTCGGCGGTTCTTTTAGTCTCAGGGTAACATTGATAGCGTGAGGATCTGGATCAGCTTACATTGTATTGCACACTTTGTACTTTAATATTCACAACATATATACTTACAATACCTTACAATTTACCCACGCGTTTCTTTAATTCCACATACACCGAATAACCTTAACACAATTAATACAAAGTTTAGGTTGGGAAGACAGTCCGATTCGTTGTTGGGTTAGACCAACAAGACGTTCGAAACACGTGTAACTAAGGGTCTACTAACTTTAAATCCGATAATGAATGTAATTAGCGAAAATAACATGGAATCTACGTAGGTCTCAGCCAGTCCATGGCCAGGTATATATTCTCTGGCCACAGCGTGACTAATAATTATACTTGCTGAGAGACCCTCATCTCCTACACCATCGTCATTCTCCAGCGAGAACCAGAGTTAAGGTTACGCAGATGAAACGTCGAAAGGACGCCGTGTTCCTTCGACGCCATGTCCTCGAAGCACGCGTCCGGTTTTTCAAGCTCTCATGGCGCCACCTTTCTACCTCGGTTATCATTTCGTGTTGCGTAGAAAAGGTAGAAAACCGATCGACAACCGGTCGAAAACCGATGTGCTGTTATAATGACTCTCGTTTCTACTCGCATATCGTTCAACTGACCCAAATCCACGAGGTGCGGTCTCGTCGAGGATTTCGAGAGTTTCGTCTCACCAACTGGTCAACGACCGTGACAGAAGAGAACGTATAAATTGTTGTGATCGTCGGAATAAACGCGAGCATCTGAAAGAAGCACTTTCAAGTAGATTCGAACTTAGACGAAATAGGTTTGAATTCTTTCAATCTGTTAGTCGAGTCATTTCTTTTTTAACCGCGAGCTTTTATATTGCGAGATAAATGTTCTTAACTAGATAAAACTCCCATCGAATTGGTCCACTCTGATTCAGCTTCTGAGCACCGCAAACTGTTCATCTCCTGACAGGTTCATACAAACGGAGTTGTACCATACAGAAAAGTAGTCAATACCCAGATCCCAATAAAATGAAACTTTTCTACGAGAATTGACTTGGATTCGTAATCCAGTAAGTGTCGAACTTGTTGCTATCACTAGCTAGAATCCATTACACCGACGCAGCAGTAAGGAAACCAGGCTGAACGCAATATGGAATGGTACCAACAACGACTCTCTCCCTCTCTTTCATCGAGGCGAGACTAGCGTAGCGGTAGTCTTAACTGAATTATTGTTTCGGTTAACATCGAGCATTCATCACGGATGCACGGGTCTCGCAGAGCCGCGTAGAAACACGCGTCCCGCCCAAGGAGCACGTTCGCGAAAGCGTGGAGCATTCATCTTGCGTCGCTGTCGCGTTGCCGGGCCGCGACCAACGACACTGTGTAATCTTCCTGTTGCAATGGTAATGGCCAGGCCAGCGTGAAACAGAAGAGAAGGAAACGGGACGATAGGCCGTGTGCGCATTGCGCGCGTTGCAATGGCAGGCACGCGTGAAATCCATAGAATCGTCCCAGCAGCTAGATGCGTTCTACGGGCCTAGAATATTAATATAATTTGGCCGATATAAACAAACGAACCTCTATACGGCCGGTGTCACTCAGCCGGAGACGTTTCACCCGTCTGCAAATTGTGAATAGAGGAGAGAAGTTCGCCTCGACCGAGCGTTTCCCTTTTGCTTTTCTCTGGCTTAACAGTTTCTATATGTTCTATGGCGCCGCCGTGTACCGTATTCCGCGAATGCGTCGGAGGTAAAAGTCTCCTTTTCTCCCCTTTAAAACATCTCTCTCTCTCTCTCTTTTTGTGTGTTCGTGTCTGCTTAAATTGTTATGGATGAATGGGATTGAATGGACGATTTGAAAAGTAGGATAAGCCTTTTCTCATTTGGTTTGTGTTTATGTTTGACGAGTCTTTCGAAAACTTTGTTTTGTGACAAATATTCATGGTTTCGCGGAGAGTTATGAAGCAGCGTGGCGTAATTCGAGAGTCGATATGGTAAACGATGCGTGAATGCCGAAAAAGATGAAGAACGATCCTTTTAGTGGGAAAACATAAATGTGGGATATAGTAGAGAAAGATATAACTGGTAGAATAATTTATTTCAGTTTCTACGTTCGTTGCAACATACAGCTATAACCGTAAATGCCAATTAGAATAAATTTAATTAATTCGATACATTTTTTACTGTAAGGGTGGTAATATTGAAAATCTGTTTCAGGTGCTAAATGACCCAAATGCTAAATGATCCAAAATTAGCAGAAACGTATACTTTGATTTTTATTGGAAATCTTCGCTTTATCATCCACTCCTCTCTATTTTTACACGAATTAAATAATAGTTATTTCGACTGTATAGCGTTAAATCAACCGACGAGTATCGAATCGTTCACAAGCAATCCTTCGTTATGGTAGAAAGTTTATTTCTCATTCATTTGCTGGCTCTTCAGTTAATTAACCACCGCGTCAAGGGAGACGCGGATCTCTCTACTCTGGGTCAGAAGAAGGAACAGGAGAGAACAAGAAGCAGCGTCCCTCTTCGAGTATGCTCGATGATGGCAATTAAATTAAAGTGAGATCTCACCCGAACGATAGACCGACGATTAATCAGCATCGCGACAATTGGACGTTTCATTAGCGGCTGCGATCGACGTGACAGTTCGAGTGTCCATGGGATCGGAACTAACCTTACTCCCACACTTTTCAACAAATTAATCAATCTTCCCGTTAATAACGTCTATCTAGAAACTATCTTTTCTCACGATCCCGTGAAAGACGAACGAAATTCATTTTATTCGACGATCGGCTATTAATCAAAACTCGTGTCTTAATTCCATAAGAAGAGAATTCTTAATGTGTTGTTTGATGTCTAAAAATAGAAACTGTTGGAAAAATTAGGCAAATATGGGTATTCAATTTTGTAAGTTATACATGGTTTCAAAGCTTCAAAGTCTCTAAAAGTATCACTTTCTTACTAAACGATGCTCGCTGTTAATAATCCTTAGCGTGTTAGTAAGTTAATAAGCTAGTGTACTGTTATGCGGTTGAAGTTTTAAGAGCTATTTATATCTAATTGTAGCTTACGTAAAACAATAAAATTTCTAATTTTCTAATCACACAGTCGTTGCGTTAAGTCAGTTCATTTAATGAATTTACAGAAAGATAAACAGTTAAAATTTTCAATTAAGAAATGTTATAAGATAAAATGAGATAAACGAAGAAACTTACACGACTATCGACTATCACAGACGAAGATAGGGATCAACGACGTTAGATTTCTCGCGTCAAATATTTTGGTGGTTCATGAACGAATTGGTAGCGAGTTCGATACGCATCTATTCGATCTTCCAGTCAAAGTAGGTCCTTGACCGTCTGACTATTATTCGTCTGGGTCACAGGCAAATCGTCGCTGCAAAAATTCCACGACACGGTGTCACTTTCAATTTTGTTGTACTTTCGAAGTTGGAACATCAAGAGACAAAGTCTCGTGCTTTACAATTCACCAAAAATTAACAGGATGATTAATAGCGAACATGCTTGCACATAACTCCAACAACCAAGTGTAATCAAACAGAAGCCTTAATTTTTTGGTCGGACGTGTTTATTTAAAGAACGAAATCTCCGGTGAAATTATTTAAGTTTTTAGCCATTGGATAACATCGTGGCAAATGCAATTTATCGTCGGGGAACGAGCACTTGGTACCGTTGCTCGATAAATAATTATCACGACGAGTAACATAGCTACCAATACTTGCCACATTTATTGCGTTTCGCGTGTCGCCACACCACCAGTAATTAACCGTTTTTCGCGTTGCAATAATCCGCTACGGTCACGTAGCGATTAAGTATGCACAGATATTGCAGTTGCGCGCCTTCTCTCGTCACGTTATGCGTATACACGAGAGGGGCTGTGATCAAGATCGATCGATCACCGTGGATACTCGTACGTGTCGCTTATTATGTTCTGTGAGCCTCGTGACAGAGAGATTTCGATGCAACACGTTTATGGGAAACTTATGTGAGACACAGACTGCAAGGGCGAAGGGGTTTCCAGGTAAAAAACAGAAGAATTAAAAAAAGAAATAGGCTGGCGATGTATTAAATGGTATACGTTTGTATTAATTTATTGCCAACGATATCCGCAAAACATTACGCGTATCGTATAAGCTTGAAAGAATTTTTGCTACAGGTGTAAATCGAATATCACGGTTTTTCATTTTTGTAATTTGTTGCAAACCGGTATCGGTTGAATCGATTTACCTCGTGATAGCACTTCTTAAATGCTGTTAAAATGAGGTGGTATGTTGACAACTGGACACTATTCGCGAGAAAAGTCGTTAGAAAATGAACGGTTTCTTGAATTATTTTGTGTTCGTTTTTATCTACAGCGAGGTATAACTGCGTAAAATTGTAGGAAATAAAGTTCAACCTGTATTCGAACGGATACACATTGTGCGACAACGAAATGCTCCGACTGCGATAATACACAAACATATATGTGAATACATCAAATAACAAGTTATATTATTTTATGCTTAACAGATATTTCATATAAAGCATGAAAACTTCTTTCGAACCATTCGTTCGGTACGCCGTTTAAAACGCGCGTTGCATTTTTCTGAACGTACGTAACGTCTTGCAAAATTGCATAACAGTCTTCTGTTATGGATGAAGCATAGTCTCCGAGAAGGATAAATTTTACCGAATAAGAAAAGTAACCAATCTGTACAATCCCTTTTTGGCTAAAAACTGTTGCGCTAAAATGCCCTTGCGAGCAGAAGCCTTGCGATGCTTTGAAATTTTAGTGTATACACGTCTTTCTCGTTTTGCGAAATTAACCTATTTGGCACACGCGCGTCTCAAGTGTAACTCGTAATGTGAAAAATGTATGCTTTAAGACAAGTAGAACGAACTTTAGCATCAATCCGGCAACTCTATCGTCATATCGTGTACGCAAATATTCCTAGAGACGATGTTGGACGTAGAAAGGTGGAGTGGGAGGCAATTGCAAACGGACGAATTGCTATGCTTCGGCATTAGCATCGTTTGCGGAAATCGGACTGCGTCGATCGGCGCGGCCGAATAAATGAATTTCGATACGCGAGTCTGTTCAGTGCAGTTTCTACTCTTGGATGGGACCTAGATTCGCATAGCAACATGCTCGTGTTGCCGGCCACGTGAAAAAAAAAAGAGAAGAAAAAGGTTAGAGAAAGAGACAGTTATCTGCGACTTGTCGCCCGACCACAACAAAGTTAATTGCTCTTGATCGAATCGTGTGTGTGTCGCCGGTCATTTTCCGCCAGATTCGGTCCACCGATTTTTACCACGTGAAACATGACTCGCTAATGCGATAATCAATCACGCTTTTATATCGTTGCTGCAGAAACTCTTATTGCTCTGAATACACCGTAACCATATCTCTCATTCTGTTTGGCTTTCAACGATTCTGAATCTAGTTATCGAATGGAGAATTTCTGGTACTGCTGGCGACAGAAATCATAATCAAGATACACTACATGGTATTAGAGATTTCGCCGAGGGCGGTTTTAAATAGCTCACAATATAAATAACGCAAATAATATATACATTTTCATCCATAAGTCATCGAACACTTGCTAATTTTAAACAGAAACTTTAATAAAACAAATCTATAATAAAACCTTGGAACCATAGTATAATTTAAATTTAGTTTTCCTTATTAATACAAGAAGAAGCAATTAATAAGCATCGAGTTTGTTTCGTAATTACGTCCATTTATAACTACTCACTATAATAAATGTATCGTGATGTACGAACCATAGTATACGTTTCGATTATCTTTTTCAAACGACGATCTATACAATACGATTATATGTATCAAAGTATATAATAAGAACCAAACATGTAGATACGATAAAGTTACAATTAGCCATATGATAAAGAGACAGTTAACTATACGATAAAATAACAAAGTCCAGTGACCAAGGGTGAACAAGTGTAAATCTGACGTTGAAAAAGATTTGAAAAATATATTCGGTGTGCAGAACGACTCGAGCTTCCTAGAATCCGACTCCTAGATTTTAGGTTCTAGGTCAGCAGGAGCGTGCGACGCGCAGCGTGTGTTGGTAGAAGAGAAATAAAAAAGAAGAGATGAAAGAGAGATCGATGCATAAAGAGAGACTGCGGATCGAGTCTGTTTGGATTCTGCATAATTCATTCGGTTGGCCGGCGAATGCATATTACCTCAGGACTATCTAGCCAGGCCAAACAGCGGGATCAGGATGCAAGGACCTCTGCTCTGAATATGAGACCGAATCGCCGAATCGTCTGGAGATAGTTCGGTATCGATAAACGCTGGCCAAAACCGTCGGCCCACCTTGATCAGGATCCAGAGATCCTGGATCAAAGAGGAACGCTTTCTATACGCGTAGCCTACAAAAAAGAATCGTGACGGAATATTCGACGATGTTTCCGCCAGAAATCGGGTTGACCTCGCGAATAACATACAGATCGCCGCGATACATTTATGGAATAGTTCAAACTGCACGGGCTTTGAATTTTTTTTGCTGAATTTCGTGAAACCCATTGCGTATCTGAGCTTCGATCCGAGTTACGCAATTTTATAGTTTAGACAGATGAAAGTGTTTTTGGGAACGATAACGGTGCCCAGAAGACGATCGTAGTACAGTATATTATCTTTATTGGAATACGCTGATATATCGTGATAGAGTCGAAGCGCCACTCATTAAGGACAGGAACATTTGTTTAATCCGTAGATGCAGCAGAACTACTGTGATTCGTTTCATAAGACTAAATAAGTATTTTATAAACTGTCTTTCAACCTGTTAACCGGGGAAGACGAGTTAACTCGTCATAGATGTAGCAAAAATAAATGATAAAAATTAATTATTTTGAAAAATAAATTATATTCACATTTGCAAGGATTAAAACAAAGCTGTTTAACGTGCGTTTAACCAGCGCTCTTTCTACCATTGCAACGTGTCAGTTTATGAACACTACAATTTGGATGGATACGATGGAAAAACGATGAACCGCATTCGAGAAATTTCGACCACTCCTCGTGTACTTGCGCGTTTCTCAGGGAAAATCACGGGACGAACAGATGACCGGCCGTCGAGAAGATCGTTCGGATGGTAATTCGCGACAATAAAGTCTTCCATCTAGAAGAAGCATTAGCAGCGTTCTCCCCGCGAGGGGTGACATTTCGATTACATCTGCTCCACCTGTCTATCGATTTTTCCGGAAGCAAGAGGGACCGGTTCCACGATGTAGAAGGAAGGTGCCCATATGGGTGGACCTTCGCTCTCTCCCTCTCCTCCTTCTCGTCTCACGTATACGCTTTGAAGGAGCCACCACCCCGGGCGAACCGGAATCAAGTTCAATTGTCTCGCGATGGCTTTTGGGCGCGTGAGAAATCGCGAGCAGCTGTTCCACGCTGTGGGGTGGTTTGCTTCCAGTGGCGGTGACGTGACGTCACGATTACTCGTCGTTTACTCGTCGGCCCAACAGAGAGAAGGAGGAGGAGGACGAGGACGAGGACGACGCGGAGAAGAAAACACGTGCGAGAAAAGAGCGGCCGATTGTACCCTGCAAATGCAAATTAGAGAACGTCCACGTCTCGAAGGGGTCGCCGCGGACGTCGAGAAAGGGTTCCTACGACCCTGAGGCATTCACCGCACACTGTTGCTACGTGTCCTGTGTTACGAGAACGCACAGAGTGGAGAGGAAAAAAAAAAAGAGTTTCTCGATATCCTTTTTCGAAAATCCCTTCTACGCATTGACCCTCTCGCGTTCCCACGACCGCCCTCGGTGGCTCCGCTGTTGCACCCTGTCTCAGTCGCGTATTTTAATTAAGTTCCAATATTGTCGCTGTTCTTCGCGAACAATGCGAATTGTAAGCTGTCAACCTTCGAAAGTTGTAATTGTTCCTACTTATAAAAGACGCCGGAGAGGTCGTTGCGGCAGTAGGTTACTTAAGAATGGATTCTATTTAGGAACGGAGCCTGTTTTGATCTCATGTTCGTTACTCGGTAGTCGTTGTTTAACATCGTGAAAAATAATCTTGGCAAAGTGGCACGGATATCACACGGTACAAATGCAAACGTTATAATGGTCCCGTTATAACTGGATCACGACGAAGACGACGAAAGGGGAATGATGAACTCAAAACGAAATCCGTTACGGTCCGAAATGGATACAGAGTTGGTCAGGATGTCGTAACACCGCTCGATTGGCAACAGGAGAGCTAGCGCACCGGCTGCATCACTCACCGGGACTCCCGCATAAAGGCGGATGTACCCGGTTCGCCGGCGTTGTCGTCGTCTTCGTGGCATTTTGAATTGCAGATAATCAAGCACGATCGACGAGCTTGATAATCGTCCGACGCTTAGACATGCAGTGACTTATCTCCGGGCACCCGAGGGTTACCTGTCTCGGATACCTTTCCCTGTGCAACGAGAGAGTCGACAGGATCGATAAGGATCGGGATGAGTCAGAACCTCGTGACCTCGGATTTATCGCTCGACGACACACGAAATCCACGGATTTCGAGCTCATATCCATGCCCGTACTCAGATTTTGTTCTTACAAATCTATTCGCGATTCATTTATTACCAAGTCCTTGGAACTATATTGGTCGATCGGAGTTGACATTTCGGAGTTACATATACGTAAGTATGTGGTAGGCAGTTGGTTTTGATACGTCACGTTCGCTCTTTTCATCTCGTGGAATGTTATACGAAACGAATGGCAGATGTGATGTTTCTAATAATGAAAATTTGCCTGACTTATCTTTATAATTGTGTGGCAGAGGACGAAACCATCTTTACTTTAGTTTGGCAATGAAACGAGTCTCAATATCTTCTTCTAGATACCAACACTTATTGTTAGAAGGATGACAAATAATAATATTAGCGAATTAGCAAATTGTAATGTAATTATAATACAATTGAATGTAAAAAAATTGTAAAATGGGAGGTCTATAACTTACATTCAATTGTAATTATACAATCAATTGTATAATGAATGTAAGTTATAGACCTCCCATTTTACAATTTTTTTTATTTTACATCAAATGGAAATTTATTAATAACTTATTATGTCTGGTTTATTATTCTACTAGTAATACAGTGTCTATAAAGTATTTGCACACCATTGTACTTACTATAATTATTTATGTGCTAATCGATTAGCTACAAGTGTATTAAATTTCGTATCATTTAGCAGTATCTACTTTCATACGAGCACAAAAATTTGATAACTATAAAAATGAAATGAAAAGAACGCTTCATCGGTATGTACGAATACTTCTTGTAGTCATTGTATTAGATTTTTCGTGCAGGCGAGTCGAGGCATTCAGTAACGAAGAATTTTAATTCGAGTTTCTTCAACCTGACATTTAACGCAAATTCCGAGGCAAAGGAGAGTTTAGTTAGCAAGAGAGGAATCGTTGGTTTTTGTTTGGGGTGGCATAGGCGTGGGGCTCCCACGTTGAAGCGCACAGTGCCTCCAGGTGGCAACTGGTAATATCCTTCCAGTCAGCATCCCCCTCTCTAAGAACACGAGAAGCGGTCGTTCTATTGTCGTCGAGGGAGTTATTAACGAGGAAAGACGTAGGGGATTTCGAAGCATGCAGCCTCCTCGTGTGGGAATCTCGCAAGCTGCGCAGGCGTGCTCCTCTCTCGAGCCGGGACACCTTATTCCTTCCCGCCAAAAAGCCGGTGAAGACCCATTTACGTCATCGGTCCTCGTTACACACTTGCATCGCGTCATCGCTTTTCCCCGAACAATGCCAACGATCGGACGTGTCGGGTCTATTAAGAGCGAAGGTACAGGAGGGTGCAGTTTCCCGCCAAAACTTGTCACCCTATGTTCACGCGGAACGTTTAGGAATTAAATACACCGGTCGATATTAGGTCATCCAATAAGTTCCTGTTATTCGTTTTTATTATATCATTTTGTTACTTGGATACTTTGAACTTTGATTTTATTTTCCTTTCTTTTCTTTTCTTTTTTTTTTTATGTCAATGGATAGTTGATTCACGAATATTCAAGGTTTTAAACATCTCTTGTATCAGCAAACTTTCTGTTTTACTTAACGGATGGTTTCCATGTTTACTGAAACATGTCATGAGTAGACTGTTTATTTACGAGAAATTGAAAGAAAGAAGAATACACAGGAAACGCATAATACGTAGAAATATATAAAATAGACGGAATATATTACTCGTTATAGTAGTTCGTGGATGAAACAAATCTTTCAAGATTAATATTATTTTCGGGAATCATTAAATAATTTTGTATTGTGATAAAATATTTGCATCTTGTAAATGCATCTCGCTAACAATTTTTTAATATATAAAAACCAGAATACTTGCTATTCACCGATTATTTTCTCTCGAATACCTTCTCTAGGCTAACTTTGACTTCATAATATACGAGCATCTCGATCGCTTATGGTTTTTTACTCGTGAAACACACTATAGAAAGAATTTCTTGAACGACCCGATATTTATCCGAGACTCGGTATATTACAAAACGAACACATTTAACACGAATAAATGAAGATGTTATTTATAAGACGAATAAAAATCTTATGAAAAGAATAAAAATCTCGAGTACAGTGTCTTCGATACAATAGACATTTAGCTCAGGTATTGCGGAGGGAATGCGAAAAGTACGGGCGTAATCCTAGAATGCCTAGAGATTCTTATGGGAATTCAGGCTTTCGCGTTCAAACAATGCATAACTGAACGCGTTACGCGGAGGACAATGATATTTCTTTCTTGGATCCGGACTCCGTGGGGGAACGAGTATTGTGAAAGAATTTTTCAAGCATGCACTCCCACGTGGGGTATGTCGCTACCCCCAGTATATTCTCTACGGAAGGGCGAGCACGTGTGGGAATGCAAGTAAGCAGCTTCGAGAGATTCGTGCCGCAAACGAAGCTTGACAGAGGTGGCTGACTTTTTTTCTTGGCACACCCTCGTTCCTCCAAGCACGTTGTTACCCTACCACACGAGCACCACTGCTGGGAAATCTGTCGTTTACTTTTAGCTCGGTAAATGATTATTCTTCGAAGTATCACCTGCGTTTTTTGACATTCCCTGGAGACGATCATTCGTATGCCTAGGACTTTAAAGAAATAGAAAATAAATCAGACAAATTCGTGCAACATTTTATTTCAAATTCTTCTTTTTTAGTGTCAGAATTTAATCTTAAAGTTAAGATTAATAATCTTTGGAAGACACAATATTTGTGATAAAATAATATTAAGTGATTATTAAATATTTATTAAACAAAACTACAGAACCTGATGTATATAAGCGAGTGATATAATTAACAACGTATACAAAAATTGTTAATTGTTACTTTCAGACTAGACTTAGGTAGTGATCCATGATCCCTTAAATATTTTTGAACCTACTCTTTATACAGTAACGAGTATGACCTGTGTAAGTGTCCTGTTTAAGTGTGCCTGTGCGGGTGCCTGTGTAAGGGTACTCATGCCTATGCGTGAAATATCGTTGTATTCCAACATTTAGTGGTTATTACATTCTGGTTTTCAATGTTGAAGTTATTAAAAAGAACCTCAATGGTTAGCTGGACATTCATTTCACTGTTTCTTCTTTTGTTAGTTTAGTTTTCTTCTGAAGTTTGGGGAAGTTCAAATAGCGACAATTTATTTCATAAATTTAGATCTTAATGGATCAAAATATTTTTCTCTATCATTTTTAACTCGTTCCATTTCTTCCATCATTTTTACTTATCGTTAGAATATTTATATTTTGCATCTAACGCGTTTCATTCGATCAACTGTACTCGAGAGGGACGTGCTTTACGAAACTAAATGAAAGTCTTGTAAATGGTCATAAATGTTCACACTGGTATAGTAACAGTAATAATGCAAAAAGAACTTAATCGACAAGTTCCTCGGGAAGAATTCCAGAAGGGACACTCAAACTCCACAAAAACATGCAGAAAACTAACGAGTGACTATAGACGTTGACTCGAGAATAATAACAAGAAGCAAAAAAAAAATAGAACGATCGCCAGGTACACCGAAACGAATTCTAAAATGACCATATTTAAAGTTCGTATAAATGAACGAGAAGAAATTTAAAGCTACAAAAAAGATCTAAAAGATACACGTTGGAACCTGCTAGAAGAAACTAGAATAATCGTCAGGTATGACAAAAAATTCGAATTTGTACACGATTGGGATAGAAGCTGCGGGATACGAAATTAACAAGCGGAACAGTCTGTCCGCACAGCGTGCTCTTAAAGCTCATCCCGCGCGTGGGTGGTTGACAACGCGGCGGACACAATGGTGCGTCTGCCACGCATCGGTGTCTCCTTGCGAAAGGACGCAAGCATGAGAAAGAAATCTGTTTACCCACGATCGGAGGTGTCTAACCAGCGGTATACGCGTCGTGTTGCCAACACCATTGTTCTAGTAAGAGGTTCCATTATTCCATCGTTACGGCGTGCTAACCAAGCTCGTTACAACGAGAGTTACACGCGTGTTTTCGTTGAATCGACTCTCCAGTATCTCGAGCGAAACGTCGTTGCCGGGGAAATATCGTAGTTGAATAATACCAATCGTCAAATGGCGCGAAATGATCGCGCGGATTAAGATAGCAAGGTGCCAGTGTGTGCTCGACCAAGCAGATAAGTTAATTGGAGGCGAAGGCTCGTTGTAAAGAGAAGAATCGTTTAGTCGTACGGGGCCAGGTTCGATCTAAACCGGATACGAGGCTTATCGAGTTGCCCGTGATTAACGCGGATCGTGATTTTATTCGTGAAGTTAATTGAGATTTGTAGGCGCTCAATCGTACGTTGGAAATATTTGCGATAAGTACACGTTGCTGGAAAAATCCTGGATCGATTTAAAGTGATATTTCAGGATCTTGTTTCAGATCCCCTCTACGATGTACATACGTTCGTTCGTAATATCTCTCGCTGATCGGACTCAATGGGCGATGGATGTAAACCTTATAGACTTTCTACAAAAAGCGTCTATTTGCGTTTCATTTTAATTAGCTGTTTGCCCAGAGATGAAAGAGCTCAAGGGTTTGTTGGAAATTGTTCACGATAAGAAAAATCGTAGACAAATTTTGCACGATATTTCAGTATCTTGATTATGTTTACCGTGTAGCTGGTTAATAGTTTTTATCAATCGAATTCAGCGGACAATGAATGTAAACTCTATAGAAGTTCTACGATATACGTATGTATTTTATATTACACTTTAATCAGCCATTCAACCGGAGAAGGTGTGTACATGGTACCCAGGAATTTGTTGGAAATATTCGCGATAAGAAAAATCGTACACCGATTTTGTACGAGATTTCAAGACCTCGTGTACCTGCGAGACCCTGACAAAATTGTGCAGCAATTTTTCATGATATTTCAAAATCTCGTTTGCCCTGCCCACAGCGTAGTCGGTTGTAGCAATATTCTTTGCTGATCGAACTCGGTGGACGATGAATGTAAACCTTGTAGACGTTCTATAATACGTCTGTACCCATGTTACATTCTAATTAGCCATCCAACATGAAAAGGTGTCTACACGGCGCTTCTGCGTCTTTCATTTGCGAGAGCGAGTCTGGCAAAAAAAAATCCCGAATTTTTGCTATCCTGGTCGGCTCGTCGAAGAGGCGTCGCGTGAATCATCCTGAACGCGTGGGCAGTCGAGACTTTGTCGCACACACGAGCTCGACAAGCTGTGTTCCGTGTATAAGTACGTGGCAGCAAACAGGACCTATTTCACGAAGTTGTCGTCGGTACGAAACAACTATTAGCGTGTCTTATGGCGTATTATGTTGCGGTGTGCACGCGCATTAACGAGCTCCTGGGTTTATATCGCGAAAAAATACAAATGATGCTCGTAAACGCCCACAACAAATTTTTCTATCCTCCTTTTTCAAGTTCCCTTTTTCGTTCTCAGCCGCTTCCAACAACGTTGAAAACGTGGGGCGCGCGCTCTTATCTTCGCATCGATATCGATTCTTCGCTCGCGTTTGCCTGGCTATGTCCTTTCCCGAGACAACGCATCGGCTATCAATATTCACTTTCCGGTTCCTGCATTATTCAAGCGTGGCCTGTTCGAGCACGAAGGACCTTCGAAGGTAGGCAAGTGTTTTAGTCGAGGTCAGGCGAGATAGCCAAAGCTTCGCTCAATTATCGTCGCACTATTTTTAAATGTTAGAATTTAATCTTGAAGTTAAGATTAATAATCTTTAGAAGACACAATGTTTGTGAAGACACAATGTTTGTGTTGAAATAATATTCAGTGATGTTTATTAAACAGAACTACAGAACCAAATGTATAAAGCGAGTGATATAATTAACAACGTATACAAAAATTGTTGATTGTTGGCCAGTTACTTTCAGACTAGACTTAGGTAGTAACCCATGGTCCCTTAAATACTTTGAACCCCATTCTCTATACAGTAATGAGTATGACCTGTGTAAGTGCCCTGTTTAAATGCCTGTGTGGGTGTCTGTGTAAGGGTTTTGTGCCTATGCGTGAAATATCGTTGTATTCCAACATTAAAAGCGAACGATTCGTATCACGGTGAACGATCGATTCCTAATTTCTAGATAAATTTCGAAACAGAAGCTGTATAGATTTACAATGGTAGATTTTCTTGGATTCGATCAATTTCCATTTTCAATGCTAATATATCGGGACTGATCGTTCAAATTATTAGTTCAAACGCTGATCATGTTTGTAGAAATTACTTTATTTCGAATATATATCTTGCAAATGATGCGACATTGGCTAATCGATGAAGTGAATAGTTTCTGGAAATACGTTTCGCAGCGAATATCCTTGTAACCAGGATAAGATTGTACAGTTGTAATTATCTTCTTTACGAATTTTCTATTGGAATTTAGCGTCTTGCAAATGGGAAATATTTTGTTTCACGCGAATATGGAATATTAATCACGTATTTACGTAATGAGATTAAAAACTGAGGAATCCAGAGGCTCTATCATATTTTTTCTATTCCTCTTCAATATATAAATCTTATATTATACCGGTCGATAATATTCTAGCGTTAATTGGACACGAAGCAGATAGCTAGCAATAATAGCGAAACGCTTGGACGGAACGCTTCAATTCCGCGCGGCCTAGAAAAACCAAATTCCCCGGTTATCCTTATTGCCCCCCTGCTGGCCTCGATTTCCTAGCATAAGTTACGGTAGGCGTCACGAGCGGTCACGTTCGGTGATCGTTCGATTCCTCTTCTCCCTGGACGATTTCTTCGACGTATCGTCTCTTCGCGGAACGACATTCCGCTTCGTACGAACGTTCGAACGTGCAAACACTTGCCGGTTTTCTTGTAGTCGCCTTCTCGACGTGCAACAGCCAGCCCCGAACGGGCGTTTATCCACGCGATTTAAAAGCGGCAAAAATCCTGACCGCTGCTCGATCAGCGCCACAAGAAACCGAGTCTTCCATCGTTCGTAATCGTTTTCACGGAAGATCGACTGTTTTGGTGTTTCGAACGTCTATGGTAGTCTTTGCTGCTGAGATGCTCGCGTCTTTTTGGGACGAAGGGTGCTCTCCCTCCCCTCGTGACGTCACCGAAAAGGGACCCGTTACCTGCTGTACGTCAGATTACGTCATAACGGCAGATGCGTAAGGACGAGGGAATTTCTGAACAGATGTTCAGGGATTGTTTTTGAGATACTAGGTTGTCCGATAGGTTAACCCTTAAACATCTGATCTTCTTAAATATAGTACAATATTCAGAAACATTATCGATTTATATGAATAATAATAAATTATAATAATAAACATATAACATATAACAATAACATATAACAATAATAATATAATAAATAATAAATAATAATAATAAACAAGTTATGCAATAATTTTGCCGAGGGTACTACGTATAAATTGTTTATCCCGTTAATCATGGCTATTGTGTTTTAGCGTAATAATTTTTTAAATGTAAAAAAAGATAACTAATAAGTATGAATGACAATGACACATTCGGATTGTACCATGAAAAAACTATAAAACGGTCGTTCGAGCTTTGTTACTTGTCATCAATATAGTTGATAAATTATCGCGCAGAAGAATTTCAGTAATATAAATACACAATGTACAGTAATTACTATACTATATATATGATACATTAGGAACATTGTCGAGTAATATATTCAAGGGATAATTCATACTTTAGGATCTTGAAGTGGTAAATTGGAAAAACGTTCGAGCGTGGTCATTATATCTTTACGTCTTATATAATTTTTCTGTGAAAATGTTAGTAACCATAATCCTATTGCAAATGTACTATTACCGTATTATTCATTTAACGCAATCGTGTTAGTATGTGCCTACTTCATAACTGTGCAGTAACTATTCTTCGCAAACTTCCGTAGGCGTCTGACATCTTCTTCACAGAGCCTTCACAGTACGATTTCTCGTTGATCGGCGTATCTCTACGATATACGATTACAAATGAAACATCGTTACTCATCAAAACGTCTGCCAAGCAGTTGGGTCAAAGATGTAATTAATTTCATCGGATTCAACGATGGTCTTGCTACGTCGCTATGTTTCGTACTCCGTATTTCCCTACTGTGTTTCCTACCACGAAATTTCTTTTTGATTACGTGTCACAAGAGAGGACCATCACGAGGGTGAAATACGTGCTCAGAAAAGAAGGGTGAGTTTTTCCAACAACCACCCCTGGAGGGGCCACCGGTCGTTTCGGGAACCGGACGCAAACAATTGCAGGCATTTACGACTCGTCCTCGATAAATTTCGCGTCGTGAAAACCGACTATATTTCCTCTCAGGGTGGGAGAGAAGTTGCTGGGCCGAGAAGAGGCGAAATTTATCTTTATCCAAAACAACAGTCACCCCTTCAGGGTGAGCTGTGGGAAATACGGACAGCTGAGGAAGGAAAGAAGGAAGGAGGAGGAGAAAGGACGAGTCTGATGCGAAAGACAGGCGCAACCCCAAAATGCTTCCTGTACTTTTCCACCCCTTCCAGTCAAGATTATCCTCCCTGTTTCTTGTTCAAAGTTTAAAAATACCACGTGGTGGTTCTATCTTTAGAAATGTACTCACTGAAGCAATAACGAGGAACTTTTTATCGCCTATTGTCGTACGTTGCAAACGGTACGAACATCGACTTGTGCAAACATTTGGTGCACATCGAAGTAACGTAATCAGAGGAACAATTTTGTTTCGGTTCCAAAGCGACATTTCTCCCGAAGGAAAATTGGTCTCTGACTCGATGTGTTTTGTTTCTTCTTTTTTCGCCTTTGTTACCGCGAGAAATTTGTTAACAGCCAGCAGAAACCCGAAGAAACACGGAGAAACACCGGGCAACAATTGGCAACTTTTTCGAGAAACATGGAATATCGATGAAACGTTTCACGTTGTTACCTCTAAGGACGCAGCTTCCGTACAACGTCGTTTCGATAAAAATTACCGTGAAAGGACAAACGTCACGCAGCTTGTCTCCCTTCGAAAAGATCTGTCGATGCGTATCGAGAGTAGATAGCAGTGAAAACAAACGTTATTCGTCATTCGTTTCAATTTTTCGATTGTTGGTTGAATTGTGCGTGATATTTTGACGCGACGCGCTACATGGGAATTGATTATCCGACATCAATCTTCGCCAGCCGGCTTATCGAGAGTATTACGCGGTTGATATAGAGATCTTAGCCGGTTCGATGATTGCCTGCTTTCGATGGTCGTCAGGCGTCAACATTGCATCCCGTGGATCATTCGTAATCGAGAACGGAATTAAGCGCTCACCAAGGCGCTCATACTCGCGCCGCTGATTGCAGTCATTAATAGAGAAAATTAATGAGCCGGTAGAGCCGACTCGCTTCGTCTTTGTCCCACGCGATCGTTTCAACTCGCCTCTCTCCTAGAAGCGCGTGTTGATTCACAAATAAATCATCGGCGTTCGTGCCTCTACCAATCGTTGTCCGAGGAAGAAACGAATTTATCCGAGGCTTCTATCCATCTCCTGAGCCCCGTAGCATGGGATCAACCGCTTCATCCGATAGACTTCCGTTTCTATTACTTTCCTTTCCGATATGCAAATATTGTTTTATTACGAAGTTTGCCTTAAGCAAGTAAAATACAAACGGATAAAGGGGTGCTTACAGTATTATTCAACCATTGAAACATGTGATTTGTGATACTTTCGGAGAGACAAAACCCTTGATCCTTTTCCAGGGCGATGTTACTTTAAATTCTCATACTTCAATTTTGCTTTCACGTTTGTAGACGAAAAGGATCTGTAATATTTTTAGAAGACGATTAACGCGAAATTAGATAATAAGAATTATCTCATATTTAAATACGATTGGATAGAAAGTGAATGGAACAACGCAGCAGGGTTAACTTGAAAATGTGTCTTCTCGTTTGTTTCAAAAGTATATGATCATTCTCGTATTCGAGGATAGTAATTCTGCAAAAATTCTAAAGTATTGTAGAAGTTTCTGCAATTAAAGCAACGACGAAAACTTGAACACTTTGCTTTCAAATATCACATTTTGTGTTATTTATTATCGATTCGAGAAATCTAAGAAATTCTCCTTTCCTCGGTCATTGGTAATTGGTCTACCTAGCTGCATAGTTCAGTTATAAAAACACAGGTAATATAACGTAATATCGTTAATATATTAACAACTACATGTTGATTTTTACTAGTACCATAACACTGTTATTGAGCAAGAAGTGACAGGGACTTAATACCGTGTAGTATTAATAAAGGATTGTATATAATATGGAAATTATCAATCAAATCTTAAAACCTACGTAACATTCGCAAGCATTATATGTGTACAACCTCGTGTTATGAAAATATCGTTACATCGTATGTTGATCGTTTACCAAAATATTCATCTGCCAAATAATATCCATAGCTTAAACAAACAAATTTCTTTTTCCATCTAAATTTCCTACTTGTAGCTAACCTTCACGAATCTTCCTCGCAAGGTAAATTTTAATCATCGCGCGTATCAGCTAGCGTCATAAATCTCCGTACGTATAAGTCGTCGTATTCGCGCCAGAGATCTCTCGTATCGTAAATTAGAAAAGCGAATACCTCGTAGATCGCTTTCAACCAGATGTTCGTAGCCGGCTTCGTATTCTTTCGTATATATCTCCATGCTCGCGTCGATGAGTTTCTTAGTTACCTTGGAAGGTCGCTCGATGACCTCGGCCTTTGAAGGCTCACCCACAACCGCGATTACGGCGTCTGTTCCACTGGAAACGTCGAAACTCTATGCCGAGGTGGCGGCGGACGAACCGATGGTATGCCTTTCACCTCGCGTAATTATTCACAGTTCATTATTCAGTGTCAGATTATCATGGCGTGACAAGTGTTGCCGCGGCGCGGCGTTAACGGATGCTGGCCGCGAACCTGCCTGTGAACCCGCCTTAAGCCACCGACCGTATCCGTTCGCAAGAAACGCGCGTGTGAGTGATTAGAGCAGAAGCGCTAATCAGACGATGAAATATTCCACAAAGGATCGAAGCTGGCGTATACCCTCGGTGTACTCGTGTACCACCGATGGACATACTAAAAGTTGAACGAACATAACCTCGACCGGTTTCAGAAAGCATAAACGATCGGCCACTCGTTCGAAACTTGTCCCGCAGATATCTAATATTTATTTCTTTGCGTTCACGAGTGTTAGAACGCTGAATGTTCGTATAGGAAAGAATTACCGGTTTATAGTAGCGTGGAATATTCGCTTCGATTCATAGGAAGGAAGCACAATGTAGGCGAAGCTAGTCGTAAGAAAATGACGACGATAGCTATAACGCGATAAGAAGAAGCTGGAAGATTTAATTAGTCATTAACGGTGGACTAGGTATCGTTGATCGTTTAGCATCGTTTATGAACGACATTTCAAACGGAACGTTTATCAAGCAAGCCGTGGCGATATTCTTTTTGTCGGTGAACGAGGGAGACGCGGATTGATAGTTAGAGAGACCTGCCGCGTCCGTGGGTGTGATAAATTGCGCTCCACGTGCAGCACGTTCCATTCGCACGTTGTAAAAACGTTTTATCGGTACCTCTGAATTCTACACTCGATTCTCTCCAAAAAGAAAAAACGCATCTTGATTCCTGAGAAGTTCATACTTAGTACGAAGATTACTCGTTTATTTTTAACGAGATTCATTTTAATTGCTAAATTACGAGACAATCGAACTTCAATAATATTATTCTTTATAATCATAGCTATGTATGATCGATGATACGTAATAATTAAATAATAACAGTTAAATTGATTTTCAAAAACCTCGTAAAAAAAACTAGTTCGTTAATCGACAAGCTCTTCATCTGCAGGTTCTCTAATTTCTGAATTGCAGATTATTATTACCGGTTGATTAGGAAAATTCTTCCAGACCAGTAGAACATCTTTTCGCGTTAATGTAACCAGCGATGCATAAATAGCAAATATTTGCGCTATGATGTGTCTCGATATGTAATTTAATTTTTGTGGTCCCTTTATGGATATGAACAGCTAGAAACGCTACTTCTAATTCCCGATCCATCGTTAATTCATACATTTTAATCAAGCTTAAATGCCGTTATTGCAAATCGATTATTGGCTACATCGGTATGGTAAAATTTGAAAAACAACCAAATATTTCCTATACGAAAGTAAGATATTTAAAACGAGAATCGGAACAGAGAGGTTACATATTTTGGCTGGAAACAGAAATGTCGGAGACCACCCTGGACACGCGTCGGTATCAACAGGTGTTGGTTTATGACACCGTAGCGGAAACCGTGGGCATGGACATCGATTCCGATGCAATTTAGATAACCGGAACCGATTCGACAACCCTGAAAACCTGAACGCACCGCGATAAAGGTACGGTGTAAATTCGGCGAATCTCGCGTGCACGCGCGGGTGTGAATCGCGTTAGCCGTTCGGCCAAAAGTAAAGCTGACTCATTCACTGACAAAGAGCTGTAACTTAATTACGTACGCGAGGTGACTTTTAAAGCGGTGGTTTCATACGACGTCGCGCTACCTCGTGTATCTCATTAATGATAATGCGACGACACCATTTCGTTCCACGAATTCAACTTCAAATTTTCTTTCGTGATTCCATTTGCAACAAAGTTCATCTTTCAGATTGTTTATCTGAGAATTTATTTAACGGTTTAATACGTGTTCTGCAAAGGTTTCGAACACGTGAGCTTACGTTATACGTTGCGAAAGACAAGAAAATAAGCGTGACAGTGGTAGAGAAACGGTGCGTGAGGTATCGATCGATAGTTTTAATCGAGGGTACGGCCATCGAGGCCTATCTGGCTCGACGCAGTTTATGCGAACAAGAGGATCGCCAACGCAAGACGCATAAAAGAGCACGGGCATTGTCGTTGTTCGAGCAGATATACCCTCCCTATCCTCTTTATTCCGGCGGGCCCATTGTCAGCCGATACTCGTGTACCTCTCCTTCGTTCTTCATCCGAAACTTTTCCATTCTTCTACAATTTTCCATCCTCCTTGTCCGCACCCCTAAGATCAACCAGCCCAGAGATCATTCTCTTTGAATGATCGTCGCACGCTATGTTAGCTCCATAGTTTTCCTATGCCTGTTCTATTTTCTAAACGGCTCTCGTACGGAATTCTTCGTTGCTTCCTTACCGGTATCACACGCCAAGGATCTTTCAACGATTCCTTAATACCGATTATACGGAATGATTAAATTCAACGTATTAATAAGACATTAGAAAATATGTTGTACGCGTGTTCGTGTGACTCTTAACGTTTCCCGCTCTTTACGAGACGCACGAACGAGCATAAAATGGACGTGACCGCGGCGCTTGTCCGCCAGTGGACGGCAATTCGAATAAATTATTACCGGTACACGCGCGTCAAACGCGTTATTTACGACACACCGGGTAACCGGGCATGATAACGTCGTCCGGATGAGGCGACAATTAATATTCATCGAGCGGACGATGGTCGAGCACGGGTTCGTGAAGACACGACGAGGAACATCGGTCTCCGTGGCTAATTAAGAAGCTTTAATTCTCTTAAAAACCGACGTCCGGCGCGCTTTTAAAGTATCGGTTACACGAAGAAAAGAGAGGTTTCCGTAGGATATTTATCGCGGCGCACGCGTTCACGTGTATCGAAAGACCGAGAGAGGCACGAACGTGACGTGTGGGTGGAACGGAAAGTCACCCACGTGCCCCACCCTCGGCACGCACGTGTAAAGCACGCACGGTTTACACATGTGCTTACCGATGTACCTGCACGCATTCGTCACCGGACCACACGTGTAAGCGCGCCTTTATACGGCCCTCGACGGCCAGCCTATAGGTGCGTGTTGCATATTCATACACGGCCCCGCGGCTCGATGCTCCACTTCGCCATTCGGGAGGTGTAGGAGGACGGGCGTGCATAATTTTTCGAGTGCCTTGAACTCCGCGTTAATCGATTCCGCTTGCCAGCGTTTCGTTGCCAGCCGCTATTGGACCTTGGCGACATTGCTACGAAGAGAACGATAGGTTTGTACATAACGAGTATTTTAAAATAATCGATTCTTCAAGGGTGATTGCTGGAAATTTCAATTTTTAAAAAAACACTGCACAGGAAATGCAAAAAGGAAAGTTATGTGAAATATCTTGTATAGAGTAGTCGTTGTAATAAATAAGACAAATTTTCGTTTAGCTTCCATTTATTTAATGATGTTCGTTATCCACTGTCTCCTTATCACGAATGTTAAGAGATGTAACATTGCAGAGGATAAAAATTGCTAGTCTCTTCTAGTTAGAAAGCGACTACTCTTTCACCATTCCCCAAATAATTGGATTCCTCCACAAGAGAGAAAAATATGTTGCAACGTATAATTGTTTGTGTATTATTGTTAAATGCAAGTTCATTTCTTGCTACGCACTCGGTGCGTCGTCTTTACGGTTCATTTTTAAATTACGATACTTTTGACGGCCTGAGAAACATTAGATAGCAGGCATTATTATCAACCTTATTCTTATTAATATTAATTCACCTTTATTAATATAAGTCACAGTATACTATTAAGTATAGTTTAAGGAACTCGTTGTAATAGCAACAACAATAGCGTATAGAGGAAGATAATCGTGGTATATCACGATGGAATTTATCGAACTTAATTAACGTACAAACAGTTGTTCGACTTTTACGACTCTTAGCCCTTCCCTTTCTCTTGTTCTTTCCTTCTTTTTCTTTTTACTTTCTTGCCGCTCGTTTTTAATCTTGTTGCACGTGAGAGACGGCGCTCGACGCGCGTGGGAGGGTCGTACGAAAGGGATCCAAGTTCCAGAGCCGAATTTTAATAGCCTGCGCGCCTTTGAAAGTCGAGGTCGGTCGCCAGTTTACTTTCGTTCGATTGCCGGACTATTTTTTATCACGTAATATTACCGCTACCTATCTATCGTAAAAGAAACGAAAATTATTACAAAGGCACGCGTTACTTTAGCTGCAATTTGGAGCAAAAGAACTGCAACTTTTCTTTGCTCGTAAGAAAACAAGTTATGGTAAATCATCCTCCATACTGAAGGCAAAAACCCGAAGAATTTTTGCGATCACGTCAGAATATTCCTCTCGCGCTATGTTTAAACACTTGCAGCAATTTCTGCAACATTCTTGATCGACAATTTTTAAATATCTTTTCTTATTATTAAATACGTTATAGAATAGGATCTATTCTTCCTAGATAAGTCGTCTGCCACAGATTGTACCAGATAATAATATTTGACGCGTTTCTCGACAGAAATCTAGTTCGAAGAACATGTGAAATGCTGTCGTGAAATTCCCCAGAAAAGTGTGAATAGAATGAACCAGCAAAGATAGCTTTTTGCTGTCATTGACGTCATTCTTCTTCCACAAACTATTCATATTCGCAATGAATAACGTCGATGAAAACGATCGATTAAAAAGACACTCGTGGCGCAGGAAATCGCGGTGTAACGCATAGGTCACGGATTGCGCGAATGCCTTAATTACGTCGATATTTTAAATAGAATCGCCGATAAAACGATTCTATATGGAATAAAGAAGAGCAACGTTGGTCAAAGTGATCGGTCGCTCAAGATCCGCCGTTCATTAATTAACCTGTGGAATCAAAGGTTGCCGAAATGCATTTTTATCGGTGCTTCATCGACCATACAGCATCGTTATCCTCGATTTCGCGAGCAGCTACGGAAAGGTAACCCGTGAAGGGAATCTGGAAATCTTGCGGCGGACGCGAGTCATCATCGCCACGGTAGTTTCTGTTGCCGGTTCCTGGCGCCCACCAGCGAGGCAGCCTCGTTACAGCCGCTGGATATAAAACTTAATTTCACTTCGCCGAAAAATAAATCCCAGGTGAGAGAGGGCCCCGCGTTGTGAAACGATGTCGAGTCTCGGCGAAGAGGGACGGGTGAGCGCGCACAGGAAGCACGGTTTCTCCGCGAAACGGCGCGAGAGGAAACCAGCTGCGCCTCTTTTTTATCCGTTCGCGCCCGTAACTTTTCTTTGCACGATCGTTTCTCGCGGAACGCAGTTACCGGTAATTTCGCGAGCCGTATCCCCGAAATCTGCTGGACCAGGCCAGGATGCGAATCGAACTGTTTCGCGCCGCCTCTGAGAACCGGGATAACTTTGCTCTCTGCCACTTTTTCTTTGCTCCCATTTTCTTCCGTTTCTTTCCTTCTTCGATCCTCTTCTTCTTCTCTCCTCGTTGTTTCTTTCGTGCGTACCAGGTGGAATCGGTCGGAGAACGGAGTCGGTTCGACCAGTTTTCGAAACCGCGATATAAACATTCGAAACAGTTCACGGGACGAATAAGAGCTGGTACACTTCGTATCCGGCATTGAAATTACCGGAGCGGCGGGTTCGCATCATCGAAATTACCAAGGCTCCTCGAGTCGATACGCGGCTCGCGTCGCACTCGTGCTCCTTCATCTCGATTCTTGTTATCGTTTAATTATTGGATCCTTTGATTGACGAAGGAATTTAATCGATCCGTATCGCTGGCGAGGAGGCTGGTAGAAGGAGTCACGAATCTGTTTCAGGCTATCGTGATATATTTTCAAATATGATCGATAACGATAATAAACCCCTGAAATCGACGGATACTTTTAACGTATTTGAAAATTTCGCGATATCGACGCAGGTTTATTCGATACCTATAAAATACTGCGAAATATAATTTAAGGCGCGTAAACGAAATAAATCGCGTCAGATGAGATTTAAAATACATGATATATCGCTGAAGTATATCTGTAGTTGAAATAATATTATTATATGCACGTAATTCACTTTATATTTCCTTAATAATTCTTCCAGTTACGATATTCCTAATCCACGAATCAATAATATTTCAGAAAAAGCGTTAGAAAAGATAAGGATGGTTTATAGGATTGGTGCTTTTACGATCGCAGGTAACACGCGTTTGAAATGTAGAACCTGATCGCGGCTACCCTACCAACGAGGCATTTTAGGCGTGCGCCAGAAACAAGAAACTCGTTTGCTACACGTCGCCTATATATTATCACTGTCGCTTTTATCGATTCGTTTCGACGACTTCCAGCGTTTCCATCGAGGGAAATCAAGCTACCATCGCCACCAACGTTTACGACCTATCTCTTCGACCAAGATTTATAAAAACCAATAAAACTCGATTACTCTCATCTTACAAATTCTCTCGCATCCGCGAATGAAACTCCCATTGAATGCTACGGACTGCCATTAAAAGCCTGCGCTACCGTGAAGACGCCGATTCCCTGCGGAGAACTCGGTTCATTGTGCAGAATTCAGTTCAATGTGGAGAGCTCGATTTACCGCCGAGTGTTCAGTTCGGTACAGAGAACTGGCTTTACCGTACAGTACCCGATTCATCGTAGAGAACTCGGTTCATCGTGCAGAACTCGTTCCACCGTAGAGAATTCAGTTCAACGTCGAGAGGTCGGTTCACTCTGGAAAATTCAGTTCACAGGGGAAAGCCCGGTTCACCGAGGAGAATTCAGTTCAGTGTGAAGAGCCGAGAAACTGGAGAATCGAGACTCTCGATACGTTGCTCGCCAGAGATAGATATTCGCGGATGGATCGAGGGAAACGGCGGCAAGATGATCGCGCGCGATCGATACCGCGAGAACGGGCCGATCTTGGAGCCGCCAAGGGAAAATCGATTCCCGTGATCTTCCTATCTAGAATCTGGTATCCCCGTAAGAGTAACGTGCGCTGACTGAGCGTTGCGGCTGCCTTGTTACCGAGCCTCGATCAGCTACTCTCTGTTACTCTGTGCAGCTTCGTCCTTCTTCTGGACCTTCTTCCGAGGTCTCTCAGCTCCGCTCCCCGTGTCCCGTCGTCCCGCGCGCCAATTCATTAAGCTGTAATTGAGTTTTCAGCCCGGCGATACGAAGACCGAGATACATCTATGTAGGATGTAAGAAAGAGGAGAGGGAGAGAAAGGAAGTAAAGGGACGAGAAACGTACGGATACCGAACGTGTGATAAAGAGACGTGAAGAGAAAAGGGGGGAAAGGGAACGGGCACATCGCGAATTAAGCACGACAACGTGTGACCGATGTCCAGGCCGTGATTAACTAAAGTTTTAACAAGCTCTCTCTAGCCTTCGTTCCCGATGACGACGACCACGGGACCGACCATCGTCGATGCTTACACGCACGCCGTACGGATTAATTCTCCAGCCGAGCCGTAGTTGCGAGAGACTTATTTCTCGATGGTTAATCTACCAGGCAGTTAATGTCACTATACCTGTACTTGGGGAGGAGAGTCATTACGCCGGTCAGGCTTCTTCCTTTTTTCCCCCTCTTTTTCCACTTCTATTTACGCGCTCGTTACCCGCGAATTCGCCAGGCTCCTGCGCACTACTGTGCGCGCTCGATCGGAACGAATACATCAAAATATTAGGAGAGGCAACTACGTATCTGGATGATCCCTACGATTATCTTGGAAGTTTCGCGTGATTTCAGACCGACGATGGTTTATGAACCGTGTTCGTACATTTTTTTTCTTCCTTCGAGATTTTTTTCCATTAATAACTCGCATTCCTGGCATTCCTATCGTATTAAGATTTTCCTGGTTGGTGCAACTGTTCGTTTAACACTACCAAATCCCAACGACTAAGATATAGAAATTCTTTTAACAGAATCAAACCGAAAGAATGCGTTCATACGAAGAAAAATAGAATTCCTGCGAAGAATAACGAGTCGATGTGGATGATCGTGATCCGATCACTCTTGTACTTGGAAAAGTCTTATGAAAAATTGTGAATTCGTTCAATTATATGTACAAGATTCCCATGAAAAATTTTGAATTATTCGATTCTCTTTACTTACTCGAATAGTTGCAACATTAGCAAAAGGCTCGTGTATGTGCATACTGATTAAAGGCTAATCGAACGAAATTTATGGCGTGGAACGTGCATCGTGTCCGCATAATACGGATGCCAGAAAGTGAAACTACTCGACAATGATAGAGGGAGATCACATCTGGTGGAAACTCGTTCCCACGTCGCGACGGCTACGCGTGTCTAGGAAGCGCGTGGGCGCGCGTAACCAAGGGAAGCAAAAGCCGGTCGAACAGTTTTCAGATGAAGCCAGCGCCGTTTGTACTCGGCGTGGGTGGCTTGGAAATGTCCTGCAACGATGGATACCGGCTCTGGACGGGACCGTAATTCGAGCCTCTGTCAGGTGCGCCGGCTCGATTACCTTAATTCTCGAAACTCGTTCTCATCTCGATTTACCGGCCATCCGCGACGCGTTGCCCCGTTCCTTGGAAAGACGACCGGGGTATCCCTTTCTTCTGGTTGCGGTGCCACACCACAGATTTGTCCCAGCGACGCGCCTGCTAAGTTTCCAACGATTCGAGGTCATCGATCTTTGAGTTTTTTGGATCTGTATTTTGATCTCCCAGCGAGATCTTTCTCAGTATTCGGGTTCCTTAAAGCATCCTCGCGTTCTCGTTTATCCTTCACCGGTAATGGACTATTGACCCTTTGGTTTGGCTGAGCGTGATAAAACGAAGAAGAATTTAGAACGAAGTATTTAGAAAATAATCCTTTTCTGCTTTCTTTATATCAACCGTAAGAAAAACATACGTACGAACATACTTTTATAGTAAATAAATATTAACAATCAAAGGGATTGTTCCACTTTCCAGTAATTTTCGTAAACCAATAAACATCGACTCGAAATCGATTAAAATCTGATCTGAAGTATTTAGAAAATAATCCTTTTCTGCTTTCTTTATATTAACCGTAAGAAAAACATACGTACGAACATACTTTTATAGTAAATAAATATTAACAATCAAAGGGATTGTTCCACTTTCCAGTAATTTGCGTGAACCAATAAACATCGACTTGAAATCGATTAAAATCTGATCTGAAGTATTTAGAAAATAATCCTTTTCTGCTTTCTTTACATCAACCGTAAGAAAAATATACGTACGAACATACTTTTATAGTAAATAAGTATTAACAATCAAAGGGATTGTTCCACTTTCCAGTAATTTTCGTAAACCAATAAACATCGACTCGAAATCGATTAAAATCTGATCTGAAGTATTTAGAAAATAATCCTTTTCTGCTTTCTTTATATTAACCGTAAGAAAAACATACGTACGAACATACTTTTATAGTAAATAAATATTAACAATCAAAGGGATTGTTCCACTTTCCAGTAATTTGCGTGAACCAATAAACATCGACTTGAAATCGATTAAAATCTGATCTGAAGTATTTAGAAAATAATCCTTTTCTGCTTTCTTTACATCAACCGTAAGAAAAATATACGTACGAACATACTTTTATAGTAAATAAATATTAACAATCAAAGGGATTGTTCCACTTTCCAGTAATTTGCGTGAACCAATAAACATCGACTTGAAATCGATTAAAATCTGATCTGAAGTATTTAGAAAATAATCCTTTTCTGCTTTCTTTACATCAACCGTAAGAAAAACATACGTACGAACATACTTTTATAGTAAATAAATATTAACAATCAAAGGGATTGTTCTACTTTCCAATAATTTGCGTGAACCAATAAACATCGACTCGAAATCGATTAAAATCTGATCGTTTTTACAAACGTGCTGGAAATTCGATGTCGTTTAAAAACGACAGTATTTTTATCCAAAATCTTTGCTGTTGCTGTTACATCTTTGGTAAATTAATATTTGTTCAATTGTTATGTTAATCGTGATTAAAAATCCGTAGTGTTAACTGAGATCGAAAATTTAACGTCGATGTTAATTATGATTCGAAATCCCTCTGAGTTCAATCTTGGTTCGTATTATCACGAACGTCGCCTCAACTAAATCCAAAAAATTCATACAGCAGACAAAAGTCGTCGAGAGCGAGGATCGAAGTGAATTTTTGCGGAAGCCGCCGACAATGGCGAACGTGGGCCACGAATAATCCCACGTAGGTTTGGAAAAGCTGCTTAGCTCGAATCAAGGCGGCTCCATTGCACCCACTTTGTCCGCTATTGTGCGCTATGAAATAGAGAAGCATCGAGACGGAGGGCTTGATCCTCAGTCGTTATCCGCGATTCCTCGATCGTCGACCGTATTTACAGACAATTCTGTATTTACCAGCTTCTTCTACATCAAGGCGAGACCTGTTGCGTGTTGGCCGAGTTTCATTACCGGGGCCCAAATGAATCCCCGAGACGCGGCACTAATTAATGACGCGGTACGCTTAGTTCTGGCGAACGCGAGGGACCCAACCAAACGAACGATCTCGTTCGTGAGTCATCGGGAACGAGATTTACGTTCTTCAACGACGCTAATAGAATTCTCGAAAATTTCTGCCCAGTCATTTCGATTGGTCCATTCTGATGAATTTCGGTTTCGCGTCGTGTGCCTTCTCGTTGACGTGTAAAAATAATGGAGGAGGAAATCGGATCTCGTTGGTCGTAGGGAGAACCGAGCGGTCGAATTTTTGACCATTAGCTTTCTTTTCTTTTTTCTTTAGACTTTTCTGCTAGTAATTGCCAGTTGTTCGACAAAATCATCGTCTCAATATGGTCCGCGAAATAATTTTGGGGTTGTTAAATGTTGACTAAGAGGCTTGTGTTAGATGTCCGTCCTTGGCATTCGAAGAATCACGATGATTTCAGTCGAAGGACCAAGGCTATCGCGAAAGTGTCGTCCTTCGTTCATCGAAGCTGGTTCCTCCGCTGAAAAGGAACGACCGTCTCACCTTGGACTCGCTTCAGTTTCGAAGTCCAATCGAGGACTCCTAACTGGTAATCATATCGACGCGTGTCAAACATTAAAATTACACAGGCATTCTTGTTTCGTTGAGTCTTATACCAGAAACGCTCGGATAGCATCCTACGACAATTATCTTATCACGAAGAAACTATTAAACGCTGTTATTAACAGAATGGTTAAGGTGAGTAATTTGTGATTTTTTATAAAAATTTTACAGACTCATAACGTATCGTACATCACATTTTTACGATCTTGAAGGTTTTTTCTTTGCAAAACATATAATTTTCCATTTTGTTTTCTTCGGTATAAGTGTTTCACTTTAATTGTCTATAATTCTAGCGTCAGTGCATCTAATATTTATGACAGTAAGAAACAAATCTTGCTGAGAGCGATACACGCGTAGTTATATATAAAACATCTTTTAATCTAATCAACAAACATCTATGAAGAGTGGCTTGTCTGTCCAAACTTCCAATCTGAATTAACTTTAACTCCAATTTAATTTCATGCGAAAACCTAAACGCATACATTGAACTTTCTTGACAGCGTGAAACGAACGTTCTTGTGGTGGTACGAGCATAGACACGTGGGGATTCGTGCGGTATCCTGTCGAAAAAGTGTGTAACTCGATCCGGCAAAAAGGTAATAACCCGCTCATGAATTTTAATTTAAAATTAAAGCGATACCGCGCGGGGGAGGGACCCGCGATATATAGCTCATCCGAGAGTGGTTTTGCAGGTAGCTGATACACAGACACAGTTCTCCCCTTCCTCATCCCTGTTTCACTTTCGCTCTTCCTCTTCTTCTGCGTCTTCTCCTTCCTCTTTATCGTTATCTTCTTCTTCTTCTGCTGTTGCTTTGCCGAGGCTGATTCTCTCGTTCACACGCCTCCTTCATTTTCGAACACCATACAACGAGGCTGGCATTCTGAGGGAAGCCTCTAGAATGTGTCTGGCGAAACTGTTACCCTTTACCGGATAATAATAATAATAATAATAATAAAAAAGGAGACGTGGAAGAGGAGAAACCTTTGATACGCGTGGGCGCGATAAATACCGGGGGTGTCTTTAAAATTTTTCTGGGAAGAAGAAGAGATTAAATGAGAAACGAGTCACTTGAGGAATTATCTATCGGTCTGATGTTATCTGAGATTTCTCTTGGATGAGTATAGTTCAGTAAAAGTATAAATTTCATATGTTTATGTTATGTTGTATAAAAACTATCCAAAGTAAAGTAGTCGTGATATTCAGAGGAAAGTATTCATTCAGGTCGTACTTTTTTAATTATTCTCAGGAAGCTATGAATTATATATCACATTAAAATATGGATTAAACAAAATGTAGTTTACATAAATACGAAAGTAAATCGAAAGGTAGATTGTGTGTAGTATCGGAGGTATCATCTATAAAATTATTAATTATTCTTGTTCACAGAATTACACGAGTAATATGTCAATCTATCCAGCCACAAAGCCTACGAAAATTCTTTGTTTCTATCCAACAGAAATTGTTAGTTATACAATATATATGTTAGTTGATACAATAGAACTTTTCAACTTTGCAATAGTAGGGATTCCCTAATCATTTTAAACAGTCTATCAAAATTATTGAAACTATTATTTATGACATAATCCCTTCCATCGACGAAGTGCACAGTACATTGCTTCATTTCTCAAATTTATTTTCAAATTACTTGTTCTGGTTACCAGAAATGGAAGAATTATCCTGTATCAAACTCGATTAGATTAATGATCGTCTTAAGTAAGAGCGAAGACTCTTACAAATTAAATTCTGTTTTATTCTGTTTTATCGAAGAGCTGTCGTCAACTATCTATTGCCTCATAAACCCAGACCAAATGATATCTCGCGATTGATCGCGACGTCTTCGGTATCCAAACGACGCGCATCCTGTAATATTGTCTGAAAGAAAGATACAACAAGGACCACAGGCATGGAGAAGCGGTACGACGGTTTAAGGTGTACGAAAGCAAGATGAAAATCACGAGAGGCCCGTACAAATGTGTGCACGCATGTATGCATACGTGAAATGCACGTTCGTAAAGCACAGTGGTTTATGAATACACGAATTTACTGCTTAATCAACCGAGGCGCTGAGGCAGCGCAATTAAAACGCCATTAAGCGGCCACATAAAAATTCTCGGTAAAATTCGGTGATATCGGGTTACCGAATTTCTCCTTCCAGGCTTCGGGGTTACGATCTATAGGATGCACGGGTTTATAGTCACCTGGATCGTGTTATAGTCAGCCGAGGATTCTCGAAATTGTATATGGGACACTTTCAGGTCCTCTCGTTTGGTTTCCTTGTTTGAAAATTTCCTTGATACACGCGACAGAAATTTCTTATTCTGTTATTTGGTTACATCGATTAAATCGGTTAATTAATTGTATTATACGCATGCATAATTTCTTAAAATTGTACATTTAGATTAACGTAAGTAACTTTCTTACTTCTACGAAAATCTGCCCCTAAACGTGTAGATTGCAGTCTCGCAGGAAAAAAGAAAACGCGTATAAAAACTGGTCGTAATTTTGTGATTACGTATTCTACATATATTAAAGGATAATTAAAATTTTATTCTTTGCAGATTGTCACTTAATTTCCTCGAAATTTTCCTTTTCTATATTTAATAATACGATTATAAATTCGTCAAGGATACTTTACTATTGGAAGTAGGAGCACGATTCATAGCAATTACAGTACCTCGTTGTTTCTTTAGTCTCTTTGATGTTGCGCGGCCATTATGTTCCCAAAATTGTTTTCCACCCGTTAGAAGATCAACGTAGCCCGAGGGCAGGCTTCTCTAACGGTACGTCAGTTCATCGGGAACAGGTGATTAATTATTCGGACGGGTAGGCGTGGGACGTTATCGACAAATTCACCTTGAAGAGTAAAGGTACTGCCAGGGGAACGAACTGCCTTCTCGAGGCTCCGTCGAACGCGCGTATCTAAACTCACCGGCTCTTCTCATCGTTTGATCCAATCTGCTGCTGTTTCTCCACCTTCGTACTTACGTCTAGCACTTCTGTTTTCTCTTAAATAAATAAACACCTCAGATAGAAACATTCGCCTTTTATCATCTTTGTATACTTTTTCTAATTTTTATCTCGCTCTAATTTTTAAACATTTACTAGCCATATCGCTATTTAGACAATAGGGTACGGGAAGAAGTTGGTCTGAAAAGTCGGCAAGATATGCTTCATCATTCGCAACATAGACATTGAAGGTTTCTCGTAAATAAATAAACACACGAGATTGATTTATCTACCTTTTGTCTCTTAATTTTTATTTTATTTGAGTCTTTCAATATTCCACAGTTCCATCGCCATTTAGGCAATAGTTTGTGCAAGGAACGATTAAGCAACGTTATCAATTTGAAAAATTAGGAAGATCTGCTTTATGCTATCGTTTATCACAAACCAAACATACTTGTAAATAAATAAACGAAATTCATCCGTCCACTTTTCATCCTTTTCTCCAATTTCTATTTGATTGTAACTTTTAAGCATTTGATAATTGCAATGTCACTTAGGCAATAAATTAGGGTATGTGACCGGCTTAAGAAGCGAAGAAAATTTCATTTGTTCTATCAACTATGCTACAAACGTAGACCAAAGAAAAAAATTCTATTCTTTCAAGAAACTTGAAAGAATTGCTAGTTTAAGAACGACCATGGCGACGTTTGTTCCGAATTCCTTAATCTCGGTGGGCCAAAGGGTTCTGCCAAAAATTGATTCAAGTACTAAACCGTACACGAAAATCGAAATTACCGCAATTTCACGACTTTAAAATTTCGTCCGCCATAATAGGACTTGACAGGATAATCCTGAATTCTCGCAAAGTTACACGCTGGCCGTCGATGTTAAGAAAGATCGGCAAAAATTTATGTCGAGTTTCGTTTAATCGAATCGTTAAATGGTTATTTTCAGACAGGATTAACTCGAAAGGATTTTATCGGTGCTGCCGCGATGTGGATTGGACATCGGATAGATTCAGCGTTCACAGGTCGGCCGAGCAGAAGTTTCGGGGATAATTGAAGAGCAATTAAAATTCCTGTACCTCGTAGTCATGGCGATAAACGAAATTTCGCTTCGTGCCGGCCACCGTGATTTACGCCTGCGTTAATAGTGGCTTAATTATGCTTTTTATAGTTCAACGAACCGTGACGGACAGGTTTCGTCACCTTCGCTCATTTTCTTCCCCCTCTGGTCCATGAAAAATCCATGAAACTAATGATTATTATTAAAGATGTCTGAATTTTGCACTTTCCTTTTTCGTGGAACAAATTTGTATTATTTGGATCGATTAAGCTTAAAGTTTAATTTTAAATATTGCACACAATAATTATACTCGTATATTATGAAACATTATTAGCTTCGAATTCGTAATTGAAGAACGAGAAAATATTGCGTACTTCAGGTTCACCAAGCAAAAATATTAAAGACGAGAAAATGTTTCATATAATTCTACCGTGGAAGATTATTTGGAACAAGCAAAAGCGTCAAGGTCCGACTAAAAAGAAGAATAACGTCAAATTACCGGGTTACATACAGATTATGCGTATTGTGGGCCGCTGCATCTTCATACGGTGTTTTCACTTTTTCTCTTCCGGTTTGCAGCATGTGCGTAGTTGGCCAATGCGATGTACGATTTTTCTTTGCTCTTATTTCTTGTTAATCATTACATATACAACAAACATAAACCTATCAATTACTTGCAATAACGACTAACGTTTATTTTCTCCTTTCTTCCAATATTTCCTCAGCTTTCATTCAATTTCACGATCTTCGAGATAATGTAAGCAAATTACGAAGAAACACGTGCCGTGATCAGCGGCGCGAACGATCGACGTCCGATGGAAATCCACTTTTCCCCGATAGTGATTCTCCCCTCTTCTGGCCTCTTCGTCCTTTTTCCCTTCCACCGCTCGTCCTGTGGTGGATCGAGCACCCTCGAGGTCATCGACTCGCGCGGTTCATCCCGAGGTCCTTCACGACGAGCAATCAACGTCATATCTTTCAACGGCTACGAGCCAACGAGAAAGGCAAGAAATTTCTACGACTGCGAACAACCAACGGTCCGGAAGCTTTCCTGATCGATTCTCGATAACCAATCGAGCCGAACGGTAGTCACTAACGAAATAGATACCCCGTCGATCAATTACGATAGAATCTCTTCATGGTTTTTTGTCGACGCCAGCGATGACGTCCGGTTCCTTTGACTCGGTGCCATGATGTCACGATCTTGATTCGACATATTTCTAATATCGATCCGCTATTGGTTATGACAATTAATTATCGAGTGTCTGGTGTAATGAAAAATCATATTAAGCCATAGAATCAATCAAGATTTATACCGCCATATGTCTGATCCGATCTGATCGTTCGCCATATGCGAATCTTTTCATTCGAAGTTAATATTCACGATAATTATGGAATAATTTTGTAGACAATTTGGCGAACTTTAACGTATCCTAAACCTTCTGTGAATCAGACGATCTAATCGTTTGCTATATGGCAATCATTTTTATTAGAAGCTAATCATCGTTATAACTTTGCGAGGTGAAAATGATAATTGTGTAAGATTTAATTAAGTAGATAATTTCTGTTTTTAAAATATCGTCGTTCTATCCTTATCGTGAAAATTTCATAATGAAAAAATATAGTAATAAACGCGAGACGCTTATCTTATAAAAATAACAGTGGATCGGCTTACTCCATTGTGATTCTCAATTCTCGAATTATCACCTTCTGAAGGTAATTTTGAAAAATATCTTCCGACAAACGTTAGTATATCCCATTTCTTATGTGAATTGACCATTGTTAATACGAGAATAATCTAACCTTTGGATTATAAAAATTCGAGCCCCAAAGGGTTAGTGTCTAATTAACAACGGATCATCGAAACCTTCCGTACTTTGCGAAGAACAAAAAAGAGAAAGGAGAAAAGAATCAACTTTTTCCTGTTGGTGGTTAATCGAACGTCGCGTCGCGGGCATATAAATCATCCGGAGTTGGTATTTTTCCAACGAAACAGGCCTGGCTTCGATTCAATCCTAATCTCTGTGCCCCTTCTCCTTCGTTGCTGGTCCGTTGATGAGCTTTTCCGCCTGTCTTGATTGTTCCTCCGTCTCTTTCGTGCAGGCGGCGCGTATAACAAGGCTCACGTAGTAACGCGGTTCATCAGGGCCAGAAAGTAAAGTGGACGATACCGCAGAGAAAGGAGAGAGGAGCTGCTGATGGCCAGGCTCTGGCTACGTCGACACCGTGACTTTTGCCTCGCGTCCCCTCGAATCGTTACCACGTCCCAACAAAAAGCCCCGCTATTCGTTAGGCCGCGTTTACACGGATGCAACCGTTTCGTTGGTGAATGCGCCTTTCACAAACGCAATTTTAATGCGACTACATAAGATGAAATAAGATACGAGCCGCTCCGACCAAACCGATCAATTTCACTTTTTATTAATTCCTTCGTTTCGTTACACAAGCGTGCAATTAATATCTGATTCTTAAAAAACAAATTACTTGCTTTCACGAGGTTATTCGTCGCAAGAAGACGATACAAATAACGTTTAAACTCTAAAGTGAGTTTGAAGAACAGCGTTCGTAATATCATCACTTTTCCACTTTTAGGTAATTTTTAATTTACGGGATTCACCAGTATGGTCTCTGAACGGTTTCTATAGGAGAGAAATCATCATACGGGATAAATCTGAAGTAGAATTCCATCAAATTATTACACGCGGTTGCGATAGCATACGAAACGTACCGATAACTTTTCTCGCATACGATATCCATTAAATGTTCGATTTAGAAAAGATTCGAATCGACCGAGAAGGATCTAACCGCGATGTAGCAAACGCTCGCGAATCACCAGCATGTTATTATGTGGAAAGTTTTTGCTCGCCAGGAGTTGAAAGTTCTGGAAATGATTGAAATAAAACGTTTTACGCGACCATCCGTCGATTTCGTGGCGCGATCTTCTCTTGCGCGTTGCAATTGTCGATAGGAAGCACTTAAAGACTCGGAGGAATACAAACTGATTAAAAACGGCAGTAAAACCGATCGTTTCTTCCAGCAATATGTAGAAAAATTCTTTATTGATGGACAAACGAGCTCTAATGAGCTGGATGAAAAGGGCCTTGGTGAAAAAAAGAAACTTTGCTTCGCAGAGATTAACCATAACTGGAACGTTACGGTCCGATCGAACGATCATCGGCAAAAACTACAATTATCGAAAGCTGTAATTAAACGCGCTCAGAAACGATTGCTTCGATCCACGGGAGAGGCCATACGTGTGGTCTAGGCCCTAGGTGATCGCGAGGGGAGGAGCTATCGATCCTTTCCAACGTATCAAAGATATGGTTTGTTATGTCTCTTGATACGTTTCTTGTATTCTATGTGCAATTGTTCGGCAATTAACCTTATTTGTAGCAGGAAATTTGCATTAAATTGCTTCTCGTGTCGGTTAGTTTACGTATGTTTTTCTACTTCTTTATGAACTTTGCATGCGAATAAATTTATTTGTTCCGTCTAATGCATTCGATACGCTCGGTTCGTTTGAAAAAGGTTTGATTAAATTGGGTAAAAACTAAAGCTGCATCATCCCTATGGGTGATCCCATCGGTGATCCACGTTACCGAATTTGTTAGAACGATCAAAGCAAGATAAATTTCATGGACCAAGAAATTTTCAACGATGCAAATGATTAAGATACTCATCGCCAGAAAAAAGGCGTGTAAATTTAATGGAATATTTCGAAAAAATTCAACGTTACAGCGTAGTAAATTTCAACTTATCGCAATTCCCAGGGAAGATATGCAAAAAATTCGCGCGTCGATCAACGTGTTAATAGACGATTCTTCCTCGTTAACTGAACTTAACCTACTCACTGAGAAAATTACGTAAAACCATATATTTTTATATTGTCTATCAATTTTCAGACGATGCACGACCGACAAATCGCGATTCTAATCAGCGAGAATGGTTTTTGCCACGGTGCAAGTGTTCCAGCGTCCCGACCTCCTGTTTTCAGAATCCACCATGCTGAACTTTCCTTTGAAGGTCATGCGCGCTGTTTCGAGAAATGAAATCGCCTATCCTCGTGTGGATCGAGATGCTAAAGGAATCAAATCGCATTCCCCGCGTCGTCCCGGTTTCCCTAGGGAGAGTCCTCCGCCTGGTTCTTCGGCTTGGCGAGGCACGATACGCCACACTGAATCGGGTACTGATCGTGCAACCAGGAGACGTCGATTCCTGGTACAATGGATTCCAAGCTTCCTACACGTCGCTTTCGACCGGTCGCATGGCATCGCTAATTGATGAAGATGTAGTACGCGGTTTTTTTCATAATTTTACCACGATCTAGCCGCGGCGTACGTTCCTGGAATAGACGAACCACGTTTCCCTTTACGTCTGTGCGTAGGCTTGGTACGGGCGAGGGTTGTAACGAATAGTATTTTTAAATTGTTAAGTTGTCAAATCCAGAGAAGATTAGGTTGAAAATTGATCCGATTATTATTTACTAAAGTAGTAGCTCATTTGTACGAAAGAAATTTTAGGTGAAATATTAGAACTACTATATTCTGCATGTAACGTGCATTCCTTACATTCTTGTAGTTTTCGCAATGGATAAAAATCCCTTCCGAATTGCGAATCTTCGCGTGTAATGGAAAAAGTATAAAGAAAGGAACAAATATGTTGGAATACAACGATATTACACGCATAGGCACAATACTCCTACACAGACACCCACATAGGCATTTGAACAGGACACTTACACAGGTCATACTCATTACTGTATAGAGAGTGGGGTTCAAAATATTTAAGGGATCATGGGTCACTACCTACGTCTAGTCTGAGATTAATTGGCCAACTGTCAACAATCTCCATACGTTGTTAATTATATCACTCACTTATATACACTTGGTTCTGTAGTTCTGTTTAACAAATATCACTGAATATTATTTTAACATAAACATTGTGTCTTCCACAGATTATTAATCTTAACTTTAAGATTAAATTCTAACGAGATATAAAAATAGCGAAGAATTAACAAGAATTCTATCATCGTAATATAAAAGTAATCGCTATGTTCGTTACGTAAGATCAGTCTCTTCTCCTAATACTATTAAATACCATTAAATCCAAATTTTACAGCTAGGGAATTCTAAAAACCACCTCGTTCTCAACGAGTAACGCACAAATAACAATGTCACGAGTAAAATTCGCTAATACAAATCATTGGACTATGGAACCATTGTGCGTCACTTACTCGTTTGCATCAGTTCTTACTGCTCGCTTCCGTGATCGAACGTCACGTGTGACAAGGATCGAGGATCGAATATCGTTCCTGGTAAGTCATTAGCTTGCTTAGACGGCGGAAGCTGTAATTACGCGGCGTTCGTGCGATGATGACGGTGTATGTACATACATATGTGAAGGCGTAGGATCGTGGCGGGATGAATCGACGGAAATCGGCGAAAAGCCGCTGCAACGGCTTGTACGCCTTCAGCGACCGGTCGACGCCGCGGATCGCCTCTACGAGAGACTTGGTTATGCTATGTATTAATCGTCGGCTACTGGAAAACGCGTACAATTAGTCGATGATTTGTAAACGCTGTGTAGAAGAGGGCTGCGAGATACGCGAGGGTTAAGTGCTTCTTTAATGGAGAGGTTTATTTGTCGAACGCGTGGTGTGTTAAACGAAGCTGGGTTGTCTGAGAGAATTTATAGGTTGTTCGAAGTGTAAGCCTTTCTCGAAGTCAAGTTTGAGGCGGTTTGTGCTATCCGACGAGTTCCGTGTTACGCATACATATAGGTACATATTATGCGCTATTGGTACGAGAACATAGGGAAATATAATCGGACGAGGTGAGAATTTAAATAAGATGAAAAATGTAAACGGGTAGAGTGAAAATGTAAAGGATAAATAAATCAAGAATGTAGTTGAAGCAAGCTAGTATATGGATGAATAAATTCAAAATGTAAATAAACATAAATATAAACTTAAGATTTGCAGGGGCAAACCCAGGATGTAAATAATCGAACAACACATAGCATGTAATATAAGCATACATAGTAAACGGATAACGTGGAATATTAACAAACAAGGATAGAATATAAAGGAATAGAGACAAGATATAAGCAGACGAATCGAGCACGTGAAAAATCAGACAGGAAACGTAAATAAGTAAAGAATAATTCTGCATGAAAGATAGGACTATTCGTTGCTGGAAAGACGACTAGCGAGACGGCACAGGAGCAAGGGAGGTACTGCTGTATCGTTCATCGTCACGCTGTACCATTTTATTTGCATATGTGAGACTTTCGGCCAATACGCGTATCTATCTTTACGATTGCGTTGAGTTTATACGATACAACCAATCAGACGATTTTCTTTCCAACAATGCTCTATACACATAGTGCAAGTGGTGCACAAAAATTCGTGTATTTTTATCTACTTATAGAATTTTTACGTAGCTACGAACGATTGATCTAATTAACAATTTTTTGAAATTTCAGATTTTCTTCTACCACGTTGATACACTGCTGCGAAGCATGGAACATCCCTCTGTTTCTCTTCGTGGTTGATCGCGTAAATCCAGTGAATAGCTGCTGCCCCGTAACCATGGTTATCGCGTAAAATTTAACCCATTAGGGGCCTCTGTTTGCTCGAAGGTTTTCTTCCTTCTTACGTTCCTGCCGCATCTTTATATTCCGTTTAACGAAGGGAAGTATGAAGTCCACGATTACTTTCTCAACCTTTGCAACTTCGCCGGAAAAATCGTGCTTCCTTATCATGCAAACATTTTACGTTTATTATATTTCAAATGACATTTACGTGTTATTATTCTATAGAACTATGCGAAGGATAGTAGATTTCATTATAAAAATCATTCCTCCGTTCTATTCTTGTGAAATAAAATATTCGATGCTCGCGATAACGATAATCCAGTCTCTGTTAGACTTTTCATATTTGAGAATCGAACGTTAAGTTGTGGAAACGCAACTTTATCGATTAGAATTACGCTCTATCGATCTCTATGAGAATTAGAATTCATATATCAGTCTAATCCGTTCATATGAATTCTAATCCCTATAGCTCATAGTAACGTAGAATCGTAAATATCAAACTCATCAGCACGCATTATGCATCCCTTTCACCACGCGTCCATTCAACGTAGTCCAACTCATCATCAGCCACCGTTCATCGCTCGTACTCTCATTCTTATTCAAACTTGCTCGAAGGATCGTTTCTAACTCATCACGTTCAACGAACGAACGTTTCAAGAATCGACTCGCTCTTCCCACAATTTCAAACGACACGAGCGATCCAATCTTACCGATACGTCCTATTTAGGATCCCTTGACAGGTCCCATTTCGCCAACTTGATCTACATAAACCGCAAAGGTCGGTAAAAACCTGAAGGTGGATCTCCCATAAAGGTCAGGCGCACTTGTACCTACTTTTATACGGAATACAGATGCAATGGAAAGAGACAAAATATAAGCAGACACATTTCTGTTGTTTTCTAAACGATTTTCAAACGTTAATTGATTATTGTAGCTTCTTTTCCTTTTTTTTTTTTTTCGTTCTCATTAATATCGTATTATTTCAATTTTTGAGTTTATCGACGAGATAATGTGCATAAGGCTAGTTGAAATTTTCTTCTTACGTTTCGTTTTTCATGCAACGACGCAATATTAAATAAAGTGTGTCATAACATAGGAGGTTGTAGGGATAAATGTGGATTTATCAAACAATTTTTTAGATAGCTCATTGTTGCGGTAAAGGAGTGATGAATCTAGAAGCTCGCGTCTTACGCTCATAGCAGATCCCACATTAAAGAGGTACAAGTTGAGCGAAACAGCAGGGACGCGCAACGAACTCGTAAGACGGCTACCGAGTTACCGGGGCCGCTGTTCCAGGAATAATAACACAACGTCAGAATATAGGGGTATCAACGAGTTTCTCGTCGGAACTTGGACGTAGCAGTCGGCCTCCCTCTATTCGTAGGGGCTTACGTTTTCATCGGACGCTTGATAAACGGCGACATAAATCCAGCGAGCAACGTTCGTTAGAATGGATCTCCCCGAGCGCAGCTTGCTCTTCATCATCGTTCCTCTGCTTACAGACAAGAAGGTCGAACGAAAGAGAGTAAGAAGAAGAAGAAGACGAGAGAATAGAGGATAAGGTGTTCGTGTATGAGCCGCGTGTAGAAGTGCGGATACCAGAGCGATCGCGTGGGCGTTACACGTTCTCTCGTTATGGGGCCCATCGTATTCTCATGTAGATCGAGTCCTGTCCACACCTCTGTCTCCCGGCATAAGGCCTCTCCTATAGGAACGTCGATATCGTCCAGCGAGTTCGCAAGGACCGATACTCGGACAGTCTGTCTGGCTCCTACATGCCCACCTACGGAACTCTTTGCTTGGTGGAAACTCGCAGCAAAATCGTGCAAACTCGTGGAATGTGAAAATACACAGTCCACGCTAACCCAACGATTATACCACTCCAGAGCCAGTGGTCGTTGGTGGTTAAGCGTGTGTATCACCGCGAGTCTACGTGATCGTCGTTTGAACGCTGTGTTTCTGGAACGTGGTGAAGAAGCTGTGGCTTTTTCGAGTCAGGGGCATGAGAGAGTCTCACGGGTGCGCGAAGGGAAATGCGTGACTCTGGCTGATGCTGAGTCTTGTTGTTCTACGTTGGTTGTTCCTTTGATCGGTGTGTTTCGTGGTTCCCTTGGCGAACGAGCAGTTTAGTGGAATTCTTTGAGGTTTTTTAGGCCATGAGTCTTTGCGGAGAAACTATTGTTAGGATTGGATTGTATGGATTCTTTCGTTATGGCGAGTTTGGCTGTTAGTAAGCCCCACCATTGTACGAGATTTTGCATCACGAGTATACTTTAACTTCTTCTTTTGGAATACCAACTGAGGATCGTAACAGGGATCAATGGGTTGTACGAGCGATCATTTAATTTTATCCATTAAGCGATTTGTTTTAATACTCGTACAAAATATCAATCTCAGATCACCGTCGATGACTACGTATGAAGTGAAACGAAGGAATTAAAAAACTAATCGATCTTGTAAGCGATACCTGGACATTTTGTGACAGTATGAAAATAATAAACAGCAACAACAACGATTCAATGATATTATTTTTTGTCGTTTGACAAACACTAGCCATAGTCGTGATTAAGTAAAGATTGACCGATTAAATTTTCCGTTTTCTTTCTCTAAAGCTAAGCACAGATGGCCCGAAAAAAAGATTTCTACGAGCACGTGCGATTTATTTTTTCGAGGACGGAACCGCAGGTGTTTCCTCGTGGACGTGATCGATCGACACCGCGAAGATGCGACAACGGACGCGTCAGCATGCGATGGGACGATCGTAGGATTTAAGTTGGTCGGTGTCCAAGCTGGATGACGAAAATTAAAAGGCTCGGAACGCCGGCGCCGTTTGTCCTCCTATCGTGTCTCGGTCGAACGAACGGACCAGCTTGTCTCTATTTATTTCCTCGTTATATGCTTCTTCCACGCGTCGATCAACGCCGTGTGCTCGCTTGAACGAATTAATATCGCGGTGACTCGTTGCCCGCATTCTTTCCACCGTTTAAGTTGGCCGCAGGAACGACTTTGTAGTATTTACTCGTTCGTTGACATCTAACTGGCAACCGGTATATCGTGAAAGCTACACAGGTTGCTACTTTGTTCGGATAAGCTTAATAAGTACACCGAAAGTAAAACTATTTACATGAATTACATTTTAAACTAATTACCAAACTGCTCGTGTTTATGCAAATTTATTATTGCAAATTTTGTGGAATTAGACGAAGCTTCTATTTAAGCGTGCGAACAAGAAACATATTTTATTTCTCTTTTCTCCATCTAATAAAGAAATTATTTTATGTAAGATAGTAGCAATTCTAATATCATCGAATCAACATTTCTTGTTAACTTCCTCGAGTAACGGGTTGATAAGCTAATGTAATTTCATTAAAGCGTTTCTAGATACATAAAATTAATTTACTTTAATGCTGATAAAAAAAAAAAATTAAAATAATTTCAAATAATTAGGATTTCTGAAACATATTTTGTTGGTTGAAAAAGTTTGATATAATCTTCATTTTTTAAAAACATACTTTCCTAATACAATATATTTTTTATTAGCAATTTTCTAAATTGAACACGGTCCACAAATTGAATCTCCAATACTCTTCAGTTCAATATCAATATATCAAAAGGGAAGCGTCTCCCGTGCAAAGTGCTATTTTATATATTTTCATTGCTTGATCTTCATAAAGTACCATTCGCTCTTCGACATCGCGTCGTTATTAAGTTACATATGTATTTTCATTCATTTTATAGGTAGTAGCAAATAAATATTTTTCTCGACCGCTTCAGCTTCTCGAGAAGCTCGGTTGCCGGGCGGGAATCGATATATTATATCTTGTGACGCCTCCGGTCAGAAGGCGTAGCAACTCGTGATTCAGCGATATCGATTTTCGTTTCCTATGCCTATTCATCTTCGCATCACGTACTTACATGGTAGGAAATGGAACGTGTGTGTACGTAGCCCGCAAATCTTAATATCCTGTGGAACTAATTAAAGGCTAAACGATGTCACCCGCGGCGATTCTTCGGCGAGGTTACTCTAACGAGGGAACGGTGGCTCCTGCATCGCTACCGTGGCATCTGATCCTTCTTAATAAATAATTTAACGCGCTCTGATTTTTCTCAACGTCATTCTGTAGTCGTTAAAGGACGCTCGTTACGTTTCTGCTGCTTGTTAATTATTAATAAGCGCGTCCCATTGTCTATTCTTGCGTCTTAATCATCGTTAAAAATCTAATAGCATCGAATTAGAATTCTTCGAAGCTGCAAAGATTGATCGAAAGAAATTCATATCGTTTGATCTTGATTTATAATTAATTCGATCGTTAAGTGTATAATCTAGAAATTCTATTTAGTATCATTATATCGATTTAGATGGAACAGGCAGGATTGCGAGATAGTTTACTTTGCAAATAAAGGTATGTAGAAGTATACGGAAGTGTTGGTATTAAGCTAACAATATTAAATCCCATTAAAAATACTACTCGATCCTAGAAAACGGTTTTCAGTGGAGCTGGAGATACCATTCTGATTGATCAAGTCGGCTAAGTTTCTCATAAACCAGAACGTACCGAGGCACGGTTAATTGCCGGCTGACATCGAAGCAAGACATTTCTAATCGCACGTCTATCTGCGGTGAACGCGGTGGCATCGGGAGCCGCGAGAGTTGCAATTCCGCTGGCTGATAAGCGTTCCCTTCCGACTTGGCGGCCGCGGACAACAAGGCCAAAGGCAGCTTGAAGTCTGAGAAGCCAGACTAAGCTACGTTATGCTTTGACTTTAAAAATATTTATGTATGTCGCATATACAAATACATATATGTCGGAGATGAAGAGACGCCGCAGCCTTTCTTTCGGAATATTTGGGAAGGTCTCCAGACTTTAGTCCAGACTTTTTATTATAGCTGTACTTAAACAATAAAACTGAGAAATAGCTGTTTATGAGTTAAGTCAATTATGATTATCCGAGATTTATGACAGTGAGCTAGGGCTCGAAGTGATATAATGGGTCACTGAACGCTCACGGGAGAGACGTGTACCTAACAGAGGTATAAAGTAATTAAGTAACTCTCCTTAAAAACAGGGATTCACCTGAGGAATACGGAGAGGAGTATATAAGGGCAGTTCCACTTGGACTGAGGTGCAATCCCATAAGTTCGACTAGCCCAATGAACACGTACATCGAGTTCCTAATCGCAATCGTCATCCCGTTGACCGTGTATTCGTTATCGAACCTAAATTCATCGTCATAGGCATCTCGAGCACTCAATCATCGATGTCACTTGTTAACTTTTGTAATACATTCTCATAAACAAACATCATCTGGTATAAGACAAATATGGACAACTCGCAGCAAAACTCATCACACGCCCCGTTTTCCAGAGATGATCCGACATATATATGTATTGGAACATCGAAACAAATATCTTTATACTTAACGTAGCATAGCATATCTTGGCTCAATTTCCCAGTGGATCACCGGTTTTACGCTCCTCCACCGGCAGAGAATACGTTCCCACGTGGAAGACCAAGCTACTAGCCGTGCGCTCGGCCACCTATTAGCAATTATCTGCCTACGCGGAGCCGATTTCGGCGCGAACACCGCGTGAAAATTGCGGAACGCATGACGCTCCTGGCCTGACGCGTACATCCCCCGGTTCGTTCAGGTTAATCTTCACGATCTTGATTGCATCGAACGATTATACCCTTGCTACCTGTTGCACCTCCTTGACTCGGAGTTACGAGCCCAACGTTTTTCGTTCACCGGGTTTATGGTAGTTTTAATAAAGAATCACGAGGTTAATGCTTTCTGGAAGATTTCGAAGATGCGAGAGGAAACGATATTGAGAAAGTAGGTGTGCTACGAGGTGTGCTTAAAATGTTGTATCCGAGAGTTGGGTCGATCCGTGTTACTCTTTTATTATCTCGTGCAAGGAAAGCTCGCGAACAGTTTAACTTCGATCTGGATGAAACCTTGTAGACTTGAAGAACAATAGAAAATGGTAGATAAATATGTGTCTTTTTTAAGTCGAGTTTAAAGGGTGAAATCAGTGTTTGCAGTTTCAATTCTTAACCCCTTAACCTACAACTACGGGCACAGCCCGTAGTAGATGATCAGGCCAAACGTAAATATTACGGTTACAGCCTGTAGTAGAAGATCGGGCCAAACGTAAATATTACGGGCATAGCCGGTAGTAGGATGATCGGGCCAAGTATAAATATTAGCGGCGGCGCCCTCCTAAAGTTATAAATATTTGTGAAATATTTGACAAGTAATTACAACCTGATGCAATAATTGTTTTAGATGCAAGTACTACAAAAAGTTTATTTATACAAAAATCAGTAATACAAAATTAATAATCTGCAATGGTGTGATACAATTCGAAACATTGTGGTAGATGTAAGGGAACTTCTTACACTCCCACGTTGTTTCTCTACGTTTTTTTATTTTTTTGGCAAACTCTACAAGGTTTTGACGATCTTAATTTTGATGCTGTTGGGTCAATGTGTTTTGGAAAATGAGTCCAATGCTTCGCGTGCAGTCTTTCTGGCACATCTCCGGAAGATAATTGTCCTCGTTTTCTATAATTCGGTTTTGGCATATTCTCCAATAGTGATTCGGCTATGTGCTACACAAGTCGTGCGAATGGCTCAAAGGCTGCGCGGGCTTGTTTACGTTTTCGGCCCAAAATCCTCGAACGTAAATGGCAGGTTAAGGGGTTAAGAGTTAATTCGTAAACAGTTAAGGATAGAAGGAAAATTTGTTAACAAAAATTGAAGTTCCGAATCGAACACAATCGATACCGCGTGTCGCGACCTCGAGGCCCTAAGGGCTCGTTCGCGGCAGGTGCTGCTGGGTCCTGTGGTACTTCGTTGGGTCCCTTAGGCTCGTTTCTCCCTATTCCCCACTGTTCACGACTGCCGGCAACTCGTTCGGCAAATTCGTTTGATCAACGCCGCTCAGGATTCTCCTGGTACACCGGAACGATAATTATTATTCTTGCGTAACCGCCCTCGAGGCGAGATATCCGTGTATTCTGGGTGTGTGCTCTTGAAAATAAATATGCGCTCCGTATGACAAATGCTCGTATCGATATCTCGATCGAGGGAAGCTGAGAAAAATGTCGCTAGAAGATACCTTTTCAAAGTACGAAATATTATCGAGGGACGTTATCCTTAATCTTCGTTAACCCTCTACACTTGGACGATTTTTTATGATACGATAGATTAGAAACTGAAAGATACTTTTGCGATTGAATTGTTTGATAGGAAATGTTCTGATTTAAGAAGAGGAAGCTTCTAAATATTCGTGAATTTATTTACAAAGTAGCCTTTCTTTTTTATTTTCATGCTTTCTAGGTATCGCCGAATATAGGTAATGTCAAATAATTTTCACCTTATAAATAAATTAAATGATGTCAATGGAAGAAATGCCAAATATCGAATTACAAAAAATTTCTGACAACCAGAATTAAATACCAGGATTAAATACTGAATCGCAAAATCTATGTCACTTATTCGTATACACTCGATGATAATAATCTGCAGCAATTAAAAGATATTTACAATGAACAAAAAGATTGCCAAGTAAGACGATAAAATTGTCGAATAAATGCAACGACGGATAGCATCATACAATACGAGTTTGTTCATTTTTTCAGGTTTCGTTTCGAACTCTGAAAGAATCTGCGCTAAGTCACCCCGCAGTTTCTTCGTTTAATTTTCGTTGCACGAAATTTATGGCCGATTACCCGAGACGTTCTATATATCGAATCGTTAGAACGATAATGTATTCGATCGGCGGGTATATTAACGATAGTTTATTGCTCCGCGCGCAATGCCCGCCCATACGTGGACGACCGTTCGCGCGCGTCCACCGGAGCGGATCAGCATTCCTGGATTTCCTTCAGGAATATCGCGTATCCGCACGCACCGCACGCGAGCGAACAAGCAAAAATAACGACCGGCTAAACGCAGTGTTCCGGGTCAGCTAACCTAGCGAACATCCAACGAGCCGATACGTTCACCTCCAGATGTTTCTATTCGCGCTATCTCGTAAACGAGGTTATAATCTTAAGTTCATGTTATTTAGAATTCGTTTAATCCGTGTAAGGCATGGAGAAGAATTTTTTGTTTGAAATGTTGCGAAGTTATTTGATCGTGGAATATTGTACAAGTAAGACTCAAATATAAACAGGTATTAGATGCATTTTTAGATGTAACAAGACGATAGGAGAATATGAAGTGCAACGAGATTTCATGTTACTTTACTCGTCGTAGGTTTTTAATTTCGTTTTTGAAACGATATTTTTAGATTGTGCTTTTAACATATATATATTTAAATGTGCTTTTAGATGTAACAAGATGATAGGAGAATATAAAACGTGACGAGATTGTACGTTTCCTTACCATTTGGATAGTAGATTTTTAATTTCAACCTCCTAAGATCATTTTCGACAGTCGTGCGTTCCTAACGAGCCCATCAAAATGGATTAGAATCGAGTTTAGATGCAATTGGATACAGTGTACGAAAGTTTAACATGGTTTTATATTGCCTTTATTATTATTATTAGTAGTAGTAGTACGAATGCAATTAAACTTATAAAAACTCTACGAGGATTGTAAGTACTTATTGACCTTTGGTGTTAATTACGTACAACTCTATCGAGATTATTATCGTGCAAATTGAGAACGTCCGTAATCATCGTTTGAAGAAATAATAATCTGTATTCAGAAACGCACATAATATTATTATCCTCTAACTATCCAGAAGCTAATGATTTTTCTAGCCACTCCTCCGAGCTATTCAAGACGTCGATATGATAGAAAATCCAGATCGTATGAGAACTCCGACATTAAACAAATCTTCGATCACAGTCTTCATTTTCATTTTCCACTACTACTTTCTCCACCAATTTTCTAACAAATATTATCTTTCAATCCTCCTTAATACCTTCTGATCAATCAGTGATACAAAAACCTACTAAATATGATTCGTAAAGCAAGTAATTCTATTAACAAGATTATCATAAACTACAGCATCTTTCTGTAAAGCGATGATCGAAAAAGAATTTTCCAGTTCGTTCGTCCGCGACGATGAAGCGTGATCCACGAAGGAAGAGACGATCAGGCTGGAAGAAGCAGCCAGAGAAACATAAACGGAAAAAGAATGGAGTTTGAAAGGAGTGGAACGGTGGCACGCAGCAGCACGTAAGCTATTTGCAGTCGTCGTCCGATACCTGATGGCCTGAGGGCTGCCGGAAATGGGTGGTATCACCCGCTACCACCGACGTCCGCCTCGTTTCCTCCTTTTTCGTCGGAGTTTGTACACACGCGATCGGGTCGCGCGCACGCGGCTGGTGTACCTGTTGCCCGGCGTGTGCAGCCGGTCCCTGGCTCCTTCTTGCTCGTAAAAGCAGCCGAGTACAGGATACGCCCGAGGAAAAAGGACCTCGAGGTGGAGGATTTCGTGGAAGCCAGGCTGGGGAGAGACGTTAACGTAAATCGTCCCGTGTTTAACTTCTTTTACTTTAGAGGTCGTTTCGTAATTTTCTGGTATTAGTAATTTTCTCTCTCTCGGTCGCCATGAATCGAGGGACGAGGGAGAGAGGAGAGAGGGAGAGAGTAGTACGGTGGCGATGGTTGTGCAACGTGGAACGAGTATGAAATCGAGAAAAGTCGTTCAACGCGACTGCGGAGGAACAGGTACACTGCACACATTCTGGTTGTCATTTTTTTCGCCTGCGCATACAACGTTTAACAATTACTGTAATTATCGGCATCGTAAGTATCGCGATGGTACAGACGATGGCTAACGCAACTAGGAACCAGACACCGATATACTACTATATCCTAGTTCGCTTTCCTTATCGTTATCTAAATTCGCTAGCTAATAAAATTAGAAATCTTGGAACGTCCCGGCTGGTTACGACTAAATTACCTCGATGAAACTTAGTTACCCTCGAGAAGATTGCCCAGCTCGTAAAATCTACGAGAAGAAGCAGCCTCTCGAATGCAACACCCGTCGATAAAATGTGTACACGCATACTCGTTCTTAGTTTGATCGTCGCCCTCGTACGAACGTTTCATCATCGTTCGTTTCACTTCGATCGCTTTCGGAGAAGCTTCGCGGATGCTCGACTGGGATTGTCGAACGAGAGGATATCGAAAGAAAGGCGAGGAAAAAAGAAGACGTTAATGAAACGAAAGGCGGTGCAGTAAAGCTTATCGGTTGCGAAAGAAAAGCTACTTACAGCTAGATAAAGAGACTTGTTGCCTCTTAATCGCCTAATGCATCCGTGAGACAGGGTCGTACATTTATCAGACGAACATCAACTCGCTGAGGGTTCCTTTACAACGCTGCGATGAACCGCACGCTCGTCAGTTTTGACAATTGCTTTGCTAATGTCTGACAGTCCCGCAAAAACGTATATAATCTTGAAAATTGCAATTCAATCTTCTTTTATAGAATTTTATAGAAGTAGATTTTGAGATTTAAAGAACAATTCTCCTTTTAATATTATCCTCACGATTCGTGTGTCAAAGTTGTTGAACTATTAGAATGAAGTTGATCAAACGTTTCGGACGGTGGAGACTTTTTGACGTAAAAATTTGACGAATTTCGTCTATAATTGTTGAAGTGGTCGCCACTTCTAAGAAAACTCTACATCTGGTCTTTAGTTTTCTCAAGCACTGAAGCCATCGACAGCGCATAGACAAAAGACCGCGTCGAAGGCAAACCATAAACGGTGTACATGCAACGTTGGCTTCAGGGTTTTTCAGTCAGGGTAACGCTGCTAGCGTGTGGATCTGGACCAGTTCACATTGTATTCCAAACTTTATACTTACACTTTAATATTCAAAATATATATTTTTTCTACCTTACAATTTATCCACACGTTCCTTTGTATTCACATACATCCAATAACCTTAACAATAATGATTTTTAATTTGTCTATACTTATTTCTAGAAGTAGCAGGGAATTCTGAATAAGGCTAAGATATTCAAATACTCTTCAATTACCTTGATATAATTTGTAATGACCATTTGCGTGAGTTTCAATCGAGTGATCTTAAAGATCACATTCTTATATATAATATACGAGTACTATCAATGAACATCTATGTATAATCTATAGTCTTCTTCTTTTTAAAAGAAACCAACTTCTAACTAAACTCTATACTCTATTCGCAATAATATCTTTCCGATTAACTCCTGTTTGCTACTTTGTTCCCTAAAATACCAAATGTAGTTTTATGCATGTAAAATAAACATCCTTGTCATACATTGAAAAAGGTATTTCAAATCAGAATGTGGAATCTTCTCTCTAACTAGAAGATAACAATTATTTGTCAAGATCGTTTACACGAGTTCGCAAGATCACTCTTTATCAAGATCGTTCATATAAATTCGCAAGTGCAAGATCCACCGATTGTACATGAATTTTCAACAAGCAGCATCCATCGACTTTCCAGCATTCAAGGTCGCAGAAGCAACCCCTTTCGACCATCTTATCCCGCCGATATTCCTTAATAAAATGTCGCGGCATTGCAAACAGGGCTTTAAATCAGACATAATGCTTCGCGCGAGTAAAATTCACGCGTAATAGCACGCACGACCCGGTGGACGTTCACGAAGATGCCAAGCAAAATCGCTAGCCGCGGTGAGAAGCATCTCGGGAAAAACGATGAAGCGGAGGGTAATAAAGGGAAAAGGAAGATCACGACGTCGTTTCGCCGACGAAAGGACCTCCGCGTCCCGGCCAGCATTCAGCTGCTTTGACAACCACCATAAACTTCAGAGATCCTCTGTGGCATGGGTGAATGCGCGCCGCAAGATAATAGCGGGCCGCCTCTCGCGGCACAGGCGTTACATCTATGATAGCGAGCCTCTTCCCTTTGCTTCTGCTGTTTTTCGGTTATCGTTCTGACAAGCCATCATTTATCCGCTCGAACGCGGCAATTAATTCGTGCCACTAGCAAGCCCGGATCTTTCCCGTAATAGAGCGATAACGGAACAAATTGGTAAGGTGCGGATAAATTTTTGGAAGAACGTTTCTTGGAAGTTTCAGGATCGAAGATTGTTTCTACAGCGATAGTTCATATAATACGTGAAATATCCAAAGTGTAGTGCCCATTAAGATATCTAATAGGTGAAGCAATCCTCAGTCGAAGTTGCTTTTCTTTAATTACGTTAGGATATCAGCAGTCTAGCGATAAGAGAATATCTTAAAGTATAGAATGTTTTGAGATTTAGTGATTCGAGCGAGCTATTGCGCGCCATTACAAACACAAGGTTAATGATGATTAATATTAAAATTAAGATTCAAATACTTTGATAGCCAAAGAGACTATCCACATTGACATTTGAACAATCTGGGAAGAGAGTTTGTAGCGACAAGGAGGTAGTAGCAGCAATATTGAAATCGTATTTATTGGAAGAGAAAGTAGGTATCATAGTCGAGACTGTAATAGTTTATCGCTATGAATATCAGTTAGCTATAAATTTATCTCTCCAATGTTGAAATTAAAAACTTTAACATACATCAATCTACTTCTACCAGCTTTAACTCGCATCGACCCACTTTGGCTGACGGCAATTTGTATCAGTCCGCTCTAGTAGAAAAGTTATAAAAATGGAAACAGATTTTTAAACTTGCCTGGCCAAAGAATTTCCATGTTGCTTGATTATTGACAGCTGTCATAAAGTTCTGCGATATCTGATTGGAGCACGCACGTGAAATGCAACAACAATGCTTCTGGATAACGCGAATCTTCTTCACAACGCCTTGGGCGTCGCGATACATGTTTCCTTCTCGCCAACCGTTCCAAGCGTCTCGATTCCACCTACAGAAAGCGTTAATAGGAATGTCTCTATTGGTCCGAGTGGTATCAACCGCGATAATGCGATACCAGCCTGATATCCGGTCGTTAGTAATGGCGTGCCCAGAGGAATCGACTCGGAGAAACGTTTCTATATTCTCGTGTTACTAAGAACGTGATGAGTACTCGAGCGATGTGATTGAATTTCTAACTATAAAATTTCATTTGGAAGTACTTAGTAATCGAATAGAGTAAATTAACGCCTTCTTCCATAAGACTGTTATTAGACTTGCTACTTTTTCTTGGAATTCGTGAATCAACCTTGATGTAACATTTTATTTCGATGATGGAACAAGCGAAGAGTTTATCTGGTCGATTTTGTCAAAAAGTACTTTGAAAATATATAAGGGCCTGGTGTTTAATACTTCTTGCTCTTCAAATAATTTTTACGTTTCCTGTTAAAATCGTTCAAACACGAGTACGTATTTTCAGTTTCTTCTAAGCAATCGCTTTATGCATAACTAACTATTCCTACGTTCGTCATGAGAATCTATAAATTCGTTATTTGCTGCGCTTACATTTTAAAATTCACGTGTGATAATATCTTTATACGCATATCGATGCCTCTCGATGAAACATCGAAGACCGGAAGGAATAAGACCAAAGTTGAGAAGAAGCTAGGCGATGAATTATAGTGCGAAGGGTAGAAATTCCAATATCTTAGAAACTTCTTAGTACCATAGCTCTATATTATACTGATACGAATGAATCATTCGTAGGAACGCCGATAAGATTAAGTCTCCCGTGAACCACTGACTAACGGTCTCTCGGAGGTGCGAAGGGATAATTAATTTACGATGTTCTAACGGTATCGCGAAGATTGCGACCTTGGTGTCTCTGAACGAGGCGTGTCCAGCCTAGGAAATCTCAGGAAGCTCGGTAAAAAGGCTGCCCTTACATTAAAGTCGGTGATAATTCTGTTTCTTCGCTAGTCACAGGAACACCACCGCGACGAACCTAACCTGTAAAGCGCCTAATGGTTTCTAATGGATCCCCTTGGTCTAGCCGTGTAATGTCGGTTTCCGCGTCAACCAGCCCGCAAAATAGCCTAGAGTCGGGTCCCTCGAGAGACGCTCCTGCGTCGTTTCGATGCTAATGATAATGGTAACAATATAAGGTTCTCGGAATAGCGTGATCACGGCCACGCTGAATTCTTCCGTATTGCGCGTGTTCGTGCACGCGCGCGTACATCTAGGCGCGCCAGGAGGATACAGAACGTTACGTTCCATCGTGTATCTTCTGTCTGGCCGCTCTCCTTTCTATTAGCCTCTTTTTTCGTTTCGTGGACGTGCCTCTTGTCCAGAAAATGCACGTCGAAAAGAGGATAGAAAGAGAAAAGATGAACGAGTCGTCAGGTAGAAAACGTCGGTTTTACGCGCGCTCTCCAACTTTTATACATACATACGACCGGTCGTGCGAATGTGCGTGGCTTGAAGCCGGTATTACACGTCCGTATTACGCGTAATGATAGGCCAGGATGGTTCCCATTAACGCTTGGAGCACCCGCGTTTCTACGGCGATCGGCCTTCCACCGAACGGCCACCTAATTACATGGGACAATGTGGGAAGGGGTGGGGTCCAGACCCCTCGTACGTTTGCTTTACTGCCGGCGATTTCTCCAGTTTTATTGAACGAACGAGGACCCCGTCTCCTCCTCTACTGTGCACTCTCTCCTCGTGGAGATCGTTCTCTTCTTCTTCGTTGGGAGTGATGCCGATTCGATGGCACGGCTGATCCAAGAACAGGTTGAGCGGCGTGGTTGCAACAGACTCCCTGCAGCCTCGAACTCACGTTTTCGTATACGCCGGTGTAAATATAGCATCTTATACCGGAGATCGTTTTGGTAATTGTCACTCGATCGTCTCATATCCCGGGGAACTCGCTTCTTTCGGCATCCAAACTGAACACCTAGTAGTTTGTTTTTACGTATTTCGTGGCTCGTGAATTTTCCTAAAGAGCTACTGTAAACGTTCACGCGAGTCTTATACTTTGCAGTCTGCACGTATGCATGTGGTTCGGACAACTATCTAAATATTATTTTCATTCTATGTATTTAAAATTGTACGTTTTTGAAAATCGTAGATACGAAGATCTGGAACTTTATCCGAAATGATTTTATCGATAGGATCGATTTTGAGAAATTAATATACCATAGTGTAATTCCTGATATGGAATTGTTTGATCAAGTTATTTAATTATTAAATTTCTATGTATTACAATCCCTTTCAGAATCCTTGTTCGTGTGATACTTTATTCATAGAAGAAATTAGGGCAGCTTGTATAAAATTCTAGAGGACTGGGTATTTGCACAGAAATTCTTTCAATTTCTTGCAATCTATTTCCCCCATCGTTATTATGGATGTATGGAATCTTGCGTAACTGCATACGATCCATAGAAAATCTTGTCAGCAAATTACTAACATAAACGCGTACGTACAAAGAAAGGAGAGACAATTCGTACGATGTATGCAAAGCTGGCGTCAGAAATTTACGACGGTCGTTAAACAACGCGAAGTTAATTCTATTGTCTTTTATGATAATCAGCAACTACCCTTCTGTAATGTCTATGATCGATCGAAGATCGTTGGTACATTCGTTCGAAGAGAGTCAGTGCTACTCCCTGACCCTAATTTGCTCTCGCGACGATCATTGTAACCAGGTAGCTTCGTCGAAGACACCTCGGTTGTCCATTCATCTTTACACGGAATTAAGCGTTTGCTACGTACTCGAATATTACAATTCGCAACGTTTCAACCACGTTTGACGAGTGAATGCAACAAATGAGACACGCATACTATAGGGTCTGGACGAATCGTCGTTCGCTGACTGTAATAATACCAGAAGCAATATTTCTTCGGGTTTAACGTCTTTTTCGCAGGCGAAAAAAATCGAGCCGTCTATAGGAGTAAAATTGATACACCGATTGAATTTGAAAAGAAAATCAACGGACGACACAACGTGGACGGTCTAGCTACTGGCAAAGGGCCTTCTCCATTCACATGGTCATCATCATTATTATTATCGTCCCTTCCCATCCCCATTCTCCACTTCTTCTTCTAGTTATAATAATTCATCTTCATCTTCCTAGTTAGTATACCGGATTCATTATTTTGCATACTCCGCGCCACTGCGAGGCAATCTATCAAACCGCTAATTAATCAAAGCCCCGTATTATTGTGCAACGCGAAATGACAATAACTACTCTCGAATCTCCATCGAGAGTTGCCTCTTCAATCTTCCACGCCATTTTCTTCTCTTTCCCCACCTATTTGTTCCGCCTTTTTCTTCCTGTCCCGACGCACGTTCCTTCGACTTCCTGCTTACGACCCGACGTCGTAAACAGACGAGACACACATCGACGAAAAGACAGCCAGGAAATTCCAACGACGCCTATTACGAACGACACCGTGGCAGCGCGTACTTTAACGGACCATTTTTCGCATATGCGAAAAATCGATACTTTACGCGCGACGCACGAACCAGTCGACTCGTTAAACCGGACACTTCGATAGGCGAATTTATAACGAGACAGATTTCACTTAAAATTCTCCCTTTATCTACGTCGATAAATCTCGCTTCGGCTCGGCTCGGAGGAATAAAGCACTGGCAGTGAATGGGCTGTGTTGCTTTCGCGTATACTACGACTCAACTTTTCCTTCATTCTGTATCCGATTACCAATGAAAAAAAAAAAAAAAAAAAGAGAAGTAGATTTATTATACAAAAAGTTTTGAAACTTCCCAGGAGACTTTTAAGTGGAACGTTTAATCATAATAATTATCGAGTATCAAGAATCAAGAATCAATTACCACCTTTCCTTCATTCTAATCTCTCCTATCAGCAAAGCCAATCAGCAAAACCGACTTTACGGGAAATTAGAGAATTACCGAGAGAATCACACGTGCACAAACGTTCGATCATGATTATCTTTACCTCGAGATCTTCCCACTTTCCAATAATAAATATCATCCTAAAGATATTCAAATCGAAGCTATTTAGATCATTAATAGACGGTCGTAAATCTCCGTAGAATCTCAGCAGGATATCGGCTTTTGTTTTTTTGATTAAATCAAATGTTCGAGTGGTCGGGCGCCAGGGTTTCTCTATTAATTCATCTCGCGTCTCTCGAGATCGGTCGAGCGATTCCTCTGAATTTTTGCTTTTCTCTGCACGCCCACGCTTCTTTCATTAATTTCCAAGCTGCACCAGGCACAGCGTACGTCGCGCCACGTTAGCTGGTCTCGTCCACAGGCTCGAGCGGATAATTAATCGCGTATTATTATACGGTAGCTGATGGCAGTCGGTCGAGCGGCGTGTTATTGGTGTGACGGGACGCCAGCACGTTCCTAACGTGGCTCTTCTCCGTTGATATTTCGCATTCGCGTGTTCCGCAAAAATCGTATTTTATGTTCGATAATTGCACACTCTCACCCGTATAATCCCTAACGATATTGCTTATTAATTCCTGCCGCGGAGAATCGTGATAAATGTTTCGCATGCGCGTCGTCGGCGTGCACGTTCCACCGGCAATTAAAGCCGCGAACCTGCTGTGTTACTGCCTCCTCTTTGACGTCGCATGCCACGAATTTCCTGTCGTGCCAAAGGGATCTGAGCACCATGCAACAACAATGGAAGATGCAAGTCTTGCAGAAGTTGAAGCTTCGAAGCTTTAAGTAGCAACGTTGAAATTTGTGTCTTTGAGACCAACATCGGGTAATGTTTAAATCTTCCAAGTTTTAAGATTGAAACTTTAACGCTCCAAGTTCCATAAGCATCAGGAAGTGCCACGTTTTATTTGTTTTACAATGACAAACTGACAGTTTTAATTTTTGGTTTTCGCCTATCTTTCGATTGTCACCTTTGTTTAATAAAATAGCGAAGGTTCTTGTTGAAAATTCGAAAAAGCAAGACTCGTATCTCTGGTTTGTTCCCGATTTTCTGCATATTATTTCGATGGGTAATATTATTTAATACATTTAATATTATTTAATATCAACGTTCGAACACAGAGTTTCACGCATCGTTCATAAACATAAACCACGACTCGGGCTTCTAAATCTTCACAGCGTTGGATGAGAGTTTCGCAAAATGGAGAATTAACCCCATGGCACAACTCGTTTCCATCGTTTTGTCTGCGAATGCCTTGCAAGCGGTTCCGTCCCCCTTGAGTTAGCTAATTAATCGACGTTTATATTATTATACCGCAGAAGCGATGTGGTAGCGGTTGATTGTTACTGCAAACGACCACATGGGAACGAGATTACTGCAAAGGTTTAATATTCCACGCGTGTATTCCTTCGTAATACCGTGGACGTCCTGTCGACTACCCTTCCTTTCGTGTGTTTCTTTTCCTTATGGCCGAGGTCGATCTGTCCGATGCACCGGTACCGAAGGAGAAGACGGAGAACGGACAAGGAGAACAGTGTTTTACTCGTTTCGTTTGTTTAGTGGCTGCTTAACGACTTGATCATTCGTTAATAGGAATGTGGTAAGATTTTCAGTGTTCTCTTTGTGGCTTCATAAATGAATCCGTAGTTGACAGTCTTAACAGGAGGCGTCTTATGGAAGCGGCTGGCATCGGCGCAGATTCCTGTTCTCCCTTTTATTTCGACGACTTTTATGACAGGCTGAATATCAATTTACTTGTCACGTATCTTTATGTATGAAATTAAATACTTACGAGCGTCCCAGGAGGAATATGGTTAATTGGTTATATATTAATTAAAGAGTTCGTAACAATATTTGGATAAGAAAGGCAGCAAATACTGAAACCTTCGCTTCTTTGTGTAATTCGAACTCTAGTAGAGAGTATTACTTTCACAGACACCTATATTTAATGTAGAAAAATAAAATAACAAAACTGTCCGATTGATCGCTCAATGCGCCGTGTTATTCAGGGAACATTCATGTACATCGAATGTGCTGAATAAAAGCGGATGAAAAAACAGGATAAATAGTAAGATACTATGCTAGCGATTCAAGCACCACATTACTCAAAAGTGACGAATGAACATCGAACAAGAAATGGATGAAGAATCTAGCCTATAAGAGTATCAAATATATTATTATTCTAAGGATATCTACATATCTACATCTTAAAAAGAAATTAGAAAAGAAATCACACCTTTATTATACGGATATTTACGTAAAAATAGAAACATTTTTCTAACTTGTAAAATAACATGACTAAAATGTCGTTATCGGTGACATTTGTCATCGTTAGCCTATTTAACGAAACATTATAAAATCGTAAAAAAGGAATGCCTTGTCAATTTGCTAATGAATTTGTTGGTGTATTGGTGTGCAACAGGCCTTTGATCGTCAAACCGGCTCTCCCGTTACCAAAAGTTTGGTTCTCTCAAGGACCCGACGCCTTCACGCCTCAAAAAGCCTGGTAATAAATATTCTTCTGGCCTAACGCGACAAAACGGCCAGCTGTTATAGCCTGAACAGATAAGGATTCTCACATTCGCAATCATCCTGTCGACGCGCCGCGCATCCGGGAGAAATATATCGACCAAGATTTTTGTCTCGTCGCGAGCTGTTTCACCGACGCCGGTACTAGAAGAGAAAGAAGGAAAGTGGAGAGAAAGAGGAAGAGGAAGAGAGAAAGAACCGCGTCTGTCCGCCTGTCGGAAGACGGATGATCTGTGTCGTCCTATGGCAAAAGCAAAACCGTCCCGCGTTCGCAAGAAGAAACGGAAAACGGCCGCTTTGTCGCGAGTTCGCCGATCGCCTTCGGAATGAACGTTTAACGCGTAAAAGGCCACGCACTCGTCACCCCTCTGCGTGTATCTCGGCCGAGAGTTTTCGATATGCGCCACCGATCTCTCTGAGTCGATGGGATTTCTCTGGTTGCGAGATTCTCGATGGTCGATAGACGCGCGCGTCCGGTTCGATGGAATTCGAGCGGAGCAAACAAACGCGGACCGCCGTGGAATAAAGATACGAGCCTCCGCGAGGGATTTCCTTTTTTACCACGAACAACTATGTCGTTTCAACGTTCGGTTTTGTCAAATCGAAATTACCAGCAGCACATAGTATGCAGTTGACCACCCGTGTCTCGCGTTTTATTCAATGAACACGATTAATTTTTTTCCCTCCACCTTAGGAGGAAGTATTTTTATTTGCGATAATCGCCTTTATCGATTTTTACTGATATCTATTGTTGAGAGTTTTGGATCTTAATAGCCGAAATAATGTTACAGAAACACTAAATTTACCCTTAGAATTTATATTAGAATAGTTATATATTTATTTGATAAACGATTTCAAAGATATTCATCGATACACACTTGCACGCGTCTCAGCACTTTCTTCCGTACCAGACTGTCAACCGACTGAACAGTTTACATTCCTTTGTTTTAAACACATACTTCCACACACTGATATTCACATGCACGTATCACTACTACGCGGCTAATCTAGTCTAGCACATAAAATTATACATATCTGAATATCTATATTCGGTGGGTACTAGTAATTTTAGCTCTATAAACGACTACGTGTGTTAATAAATCGTGTACTTTTAGGTTACACGTGCACATGAGCTACTTAGGTCATCTGAATTTTGTATAAGTTTCTCGAGTTTATTAAAATTTTATGTCACGATGCTTTGGTAATAGTAGTTACACTTTTCGAGAATTAAATGACCGATGATTAAGGCTGCCAAAATTTTCACTTCAATATGAAAAAATTCGACTTACGTGTATTCAACAGAATCTATAATCGCCTTATTCGAACAGAAATATACATTATAGCTGGATCTTGTTTGCAATTGAAAAATTTACCGACTTTTGCAATATATGTAGCGATTAGCAGCATTCTTCCCTAGATTTTTGTACCATTTATTCGTCATCCTTGGAGAGACACGAAAAACGTACATATTTAAACCATGAACATGCCTTAGTAGTTCAAATACGAAATAATTATTAATGCGTGACATAAAAAACAGTTCATACCGGAAGAGTTAATACACAGTTATTAAAAACGATAATATTTCAATCTGCAGTTTTTCGCAGAAGATATAAACTCGTATATCGAATTTACACGTATACGAATACACGGAACTTTATTACGAACAGTACGATCTACTTGTCGAATGGAGGGTCTGGATAAGAGGTGGTCGACTCGGAGCATCGGAGAGCCACCGTCACGGTCACTGGCGGCAGCTTTCGACGTACAAACTTCCGAGTTTAACGGTGAAGTTACAAACGGCTCAGTCGGTGAACGAATTTCTGGAACGCGCGGCGGCACGCTCGCGCATCATCCTCCTTTGCTGGAATTCCAGGAAAGCTCGCGCGATATGCAACACGCCCCGAAGAAGAACGTTTCGTTCGAAATCTTACTGTGCGATCAATATCGACCGACTGAAAGAGGGAACGAACGATGGAAAATGAAGAAAGAAGAAGAAGAAGAAGAGGAAGAAGAAGAAGAAGAAGGGGAGGAGGAAATAAAAAACGAAGGAGAAGAAAATGAAGAAGATCATGGGCGCATCGGGCACGAATTATCGACGTGGTTCGATTTACTGGCTCGAACCAACCGACGCGACGTAGTCTCCGTGGTCAGTGAAAGACACGAGGGCGATCAGGGAAAAGGAAGACGCGGGAGAGGGTCAGAAAGAAACTCTGGACGCCAGCTGGAAGGGAGAACCGCGATCGTTCGATGCCATAGTGGGGCGTCAGATCGGTTGTACGCGTGGAAAATGGGACTGGTTTTTATCGGAATCGCCTGGTGCACCTCCTGCGGGAGGTATGCCTTAATGTTTAATGCAGGCCCCTATTGGAATTGCGCGTGTACCACGTATAACGAAAGCTGGCTCTTCGGATCGCGTCCTCCGCGTCGACGTCCGCGAGTCTGACATAGCTGAGGTCGCGGCATCCCAGACTCGCCCAGTATCCTGTCCACATTTCCTCGGACGTCTAGTCGCGTGACTCTCTCCGCGATATTTATTAATAGAATAATTTCGAGCGTTGCGCCTCTTGGATAAATAACGCTTTCCTTTCGCCGCCGGTTCTAGCCAAGGAGGCACGAGCGCACGCGATCGCCTCGTAGATTCTGCCCGTTGACGGCTCGCTCCAAGGAACGCAAACACCGCGACTATGTTTCGCGGATAATTCCAGGGGCACGCTGAGTTTTCAGTGGAGTTGCTTATCGTTATACACATTTATGCTTAAGAGATTAACGGCCATGGGTGATTGTGAGTTATTATTCCCTTGCTAGGTTCAATAGCAGTGACGGTTTCTTCTGGAAAATTTAAGAGAGGTTTTAGTTTCTCTCCCTCTTGGAGAAGAGAATATTTTGAAGATATTAGAAGCATTCGAAGTAATAACGTAATAGTAGTATACTCTTTTGAAAATCGGTACAGTAAGTGTCGTATAAACGAAGAAGTAGAATAGGTATAATAGTAGGACGTAGAGTAAGAGGAGTATAAGTAGAATAGGTCAATGAGGTTTACTAGGTATGTTCATAACTCAGATTTGTAACTTTGCTCAAGTAATCCTACAGCAATTTGTCTATCGTAGTATCGATGATGTTTTACCATCAAATCCATCCATATACCATCATCGTATCGATGTACTCATCTAATCAGAATCTCTAAAATTCTAACACATACAGCACAGCCGACAGAAATTACGTCTAAAAGAAAGTAAAACGTAGCAAGCTACTACTTGATGGACGTTCGATAATGAAAGACAGCGCGATATTATACTACCAATTTATCTCTTCTACCATCTCATTTCTAACTATCCTCAAACACGCCACAATCACATCTACTTTAACCAAAAATTCTAACATGTTCGGTAGACATAAAGCGAAAGAACGGTTAAAAGAAGAAACAAAGAGAGGAACGATTACGCGTAGCTACCCTTCCGTGGCTCGAACACGCCTTCTGCCTCCTTCTCCAGGAGGAACTCGCGCGGAACCGCTTGGAAGATCGGCCGATAACGGGTGCAGCCCCTGTGCGATGCCTTCGGAGTTGCAGAGCAATACGCGCGTCCCGCTTTATTGCGGAACGCCTCGTTAATAAAGCGGCGATCTTTTTTTAAGAAAGGCGCAGCTCGCGAGCCGGCAAGCGGCGGGGCACGAGCGATCGAGGAAGCGGGAACGGGATGACCGAATCCGGGATGCGTTCTTCGCTCGAGATCACGCCGATAACGTGTTGCATTATTAATCGATCCACTGCGGAAGAGCGATGCAGGGAGATCGATAAAATTAATTTTCTGAACCGTACGCGTGGAGGGCAACGCGAACGCTCGCACCCGAATCGCACGCGATCCTCGCGAGTCCGATCGATCACGCAACGATTTTTGGTGTTTTCGTTATCCGTACGGTCGTTGAGATTTTGTTCCGTCATGCGTGCTTAAGGTGTTACGATTAATGTTTCAGGGAAACGTGCCTCGGTACGACGAGTTCAAGTATTGTTTCGTAAATATTTCTCAGTCAAGAGTCTTTACTTTTTGATCGATCAAATTATAATTTCATGAATTTTGTTCTTTGATGTTCATATAATTACAATTCGTGTAAAACGAGGCTAATTCGTGTGAATTGAGTGTAGTCCAATAGGAATTATGTTTCAAATTTAAGACGATGAGTATCTTTCTTTAACTTTCGTTTAAAATGATGTTCCTTTTCGGTAACTGTTTCTAAAATATAAGAACAGTACACGTATTTTAAACAAAATTATTAAATAAGGAAATTTGATAACAAGAATATTAACAAAAAATTCCTAGTACAAAGCGAATGAACGTATACGTAAACCATCTCGGCCAGTCTACTCCAAACTTTCACAAACATAAAAATTCCCATGTTCCACCCCTTCAACTAGGCAAACACCATCACTCAAAACCTCTATTCTTTGTCTCAGCAATTAGAAAAATTCACGATACAAAAAGATAAGTTTACTGGAGGCCAATAGGGACATGGACGAAGCTGAGTGCCGGTTCTGCTCCCGGTATATTCCGGATCCAGAGGGTCTCGGCGCGCAGCGGAAAAGAAGGGAGGCCATCAGCGTGGAGCGTGGTGGGGCGGGGGAGGTAGACAGGGGGATCACATACTCGTTGGCCCACTACTTGTACCCCCGCGATACGCGTTCCGCATTGATATTATTTCATTAACTTTTTGCCGGTCGCCTCGCTTGTTGGAATAGTGGTCTCGTCGGTCGGCAATCTCCTCCTACGGTTACTCCACCTTCTTCGGCCTCCCTCTGACTACTCTTCGATCTCCTGCTCCGCTTCTCGTGGTCTTTTGCCGACTGAAACAGCCGAGAGAAGCCAAGGAGCATCACCAGTATCGCTCCTCTTTCATCCTTTTGCTGGATTCGAGACCGTACACCTGCTACCACCGCCTCCTCGCTAGATGTCCCGAAACCGTTCTTCCTGTGTTTCTTTCCGTGAAGGAATCTCGGTCCGACGCGACGCGGACCCGTTCCTCTTCCATTAGCCGCTGATAATTGCCCGGACTTAATTGGGGCGTTGTGCACCGTCACGGACGAAATCGGGGAGGATGCTAACCTGGAAACTCGCAGGTTTCTTCTGGCCTTTGGGGAATCGTAGTTTTTGCCCATTTGCGAGAACTCTTTTCATTCTCGTCTTGTCTTTTTTTTTTTTTTTTTTTTTTTTAGTAGAGCGTTGCATGATAGCGGATCGATAGTGGTATTTTTGGACCTGTGTTTTAGGTTGCAGTGATATCTTTTATTTTCTTTTTGTTACATTGTCTATAGTGGTATAATGTATCGAGGGATAGGTGAAATGATACAAACACCTAATTTGAGACCTTGCTTTAACGAGTTCTTGCCAAAAGTGGATTTCATTAACGTGTCTGCTCAGAGGCTTTTGACTGTACAATTATTTAGTTCGATTTACAAATGAACCACGAATCTAACATAATCAAAAGGTAAAGTTAAAGGATAATATTATACCCGTGTCTTCTACGTTTGATCCACACAGCATATTACTAATCTTAAGCTTCGCAATCCAAGAGGTCGGTGAACCAGAAAATGTTTTCTACCTGCACTACCTCTTATCTCGAACACCAAATTTTGTAAAAGACAATGACTCCGAAGAATTTCATGCGAGCGAAGATCACGCAGCGCGATTTCGTAGCTCGCGAAGTTCCAAAATTTACAGAGAAGACCATCCAGAATTCGAGCCTGCTAGGGAGTCGGCATTTCAAGCGCGTATCCGCTTCAACTCGACTGTCTGTCCTCTCGTGTGTCGCTTTCCGCTCGCGCCTCTGCCGGGATTTATGGGGATTTACACGAATTTATGTGCGTCCAGGGGACATGACGTATCCCTTTGGCCCGCTGGTCGCGCGCGCGCACTGGTACCAACACGAGGAACCAAGCGAACCAACGTTCCTGCCGGTTCGACCGGCGATCCATCATCGTAAAAAGTGTTTCTCTCCTCCTCGCGTTGCGGCACCGCTTGTGTAGATCTGGCTGGTCACGAGTCGACGGTTCGTCTGGGTCGTCGACGATCATCCGCCGATCGATCGATCGATCGTATCGCGTCGGTCAGGTCAGTACGATGTAAAAAGAATTCCACCTCGTCCTTTTCCGATCGCGAGCTTCTTTTGGCTTCGCACCGCCTCCTCGCGATTTTTACCTCACGTCCACAAGATCTTTGCTCCTTTTAGATCGCGTCGTTTGCTTCTTAGAGAATACTTTCGAGAATTCGGAGGCAGTGTTTCCCTTATTTGGATCTCGATAATTATCATGAACTTTGGAACGAAGAAATGAAGTTGTTATTGATTACGTGGAAATACGCGTACCCGATGGGATGTTTGGATGAAGACGATCAAAGAAGTCGAGAGGATTTAAACGCTGAATTTCATTAGTAGGTAAGAAATTGTTTTTAAATGTCGGAATATCTTAGAGACTGTTTTCAATGGACAAAATGTTTGTTAACAAACTGCTTGCAATACGCAATTTCAATTTTTGATACAATTCTGATTTTTTAATTTTGTAGTAATAGCAAAGTAGTGGAAACAAAGTAGTAGCAAAATACGGACTGTGAAGCACTTGAAGGTAAAGTAACTTGATACAAGAATATCATTGAATAAACATGATGTACATGGATCATTTAACACATTATAGTTGTAATAGTCGCTCTTTCTATTGTCCTCTTTTTACGGTCCAATTACATCCTCAAGTGAAAAGATGTCGATATCCTTTCATCACTGATCCTCAATGATATATTTATGTATTCCGACAATATTGCTTAGAAAATTAGAAAAGAAACAATTGTAAAAATCACAATAAATTACGAGTCACACAATTCGTAATATTTTATAGCAGCTCTGTGAAAAATCATAGCTAAGAAGGTAAGTGCAAAATTTGATTGAAATCGATGTCTTAACGTTCTTTCCGACTCAACCAAATTTTTCCCGCTGTCATCAGAAGTTTCTATACGCTGCAGCGAATTCGCGGATTTATTGTTACGATCGTAAAACTGTCAGCCGATTCGCCTACGGGTAAATCACTCGAGGCGATGATCGAAGAAGAGAGAAGAGGAAAAAGATCTATCGGCGGCAACCGTGGCCCTTGAACGCGTGTCTCGTAAAACAGCCACCATCGAATGCTAATGGCGGGTAGCGTGGTTTTTATAGGGTCGATAATTTGGCCGAGGTCGAAGGTCGAAAACTCGCTACGAGGATATACGAAGTGTGAAATATATTTAAACAACCCTCGTGACCGGTACTCGCTGCTGCCGATTATTTATTTCCCTTGCTTCCTCTATCTTTTCTTCTTGAAAATATTCCCGAGAAATTTATTTTCACCAGCGAGGAAAATCTCGTTATTAATTCAACGAACGATTCTCTCTGAGTCGATGGACAAGACGATCGTATTATATTCTCACGTTCTTGAAACCTACTTCGGTACAGAGAAGAAGACTTCTCGTGATAGTGCCGTGGAAACGACACAATTGATTGTGGAATCTGTTGAATTGGTAACCGTAATTCGTTTAGATAGCGAGATCCGGTTGGTTATAGTTTGAAGAGGGTTCTTAAAGAGCTTAACTTTCGGAGACTGTTTTTGGATAACGGAGAGGTTTTGGACAACGGGAAGTCGACCGGCTCGAAATACGTAATCAGCTGTTCCGAAATGCACATCCGCTCATCCGGTGGAGCGTGCGAACTTTTCGCAGAAACGAGGTCGATGCTTCGAACAGGCAACGGTAGAATCCGTATTATCGATCTATTTGATACGACTCGCAAATATCGTATATTTTATCTCACGTTAGATTAATTTTCCAACAATTTCAAGCATAAGTTGGTAAGACAAAAGATCTCTAAAAATCTTCGCAACTGCCCAAGTTTCGGATTCTTCGATGTGCCGCAGAAATTTCCAAATTTAACAAAGAATCAAAAATATGATTGTATTCAGCTAAACTAAGTACAATTCGGCACATTATCTGGCCGATCGTCGAAAGAGGTATATTTCTGGGAAATTCTGAATTTCTGTCTTCTGTATTGAGTGTAGGATACGGATATCTGGTATATTTGTTTATTTTTATTGAGGTTGACTGATAGAATAACGAGTGGATGAAGTCGTAATAGTGAAATATATTGAAATAAATAAAGGTATAAGTATAGTGTATGCTGATCCAGATCCTCACTCTTACAGTGTTACAATACAATAGAAGAAGCTATGATAGAGAGCACGTTCATATATTTATAGCAAAGGACATTACCAAAAAGTTCACCTTGTAGCTCTAGCTGAAGGCTACAAGAAACAGCAATAGAGATCTACTTGTAGCTCTTTTGTTTCTAGACCTTGTAACCCAAAGCATAATTTATATTCAAGGGCACAATAATATGGGCCTCTCCTTGTTTCGAATTTTTTCTTTCACTAAATTCTATTCTCTTCGTAACAGCGGTATCCGGGTCACGAATGTAAAAAATTAAAGATGTAGAGTTTTTCTTGAAATAATTTTACATACTGAAAGCTCACTGCACGAAGTGAATTTCAAGAACTGGCAGGATTCGAGCGTCAACCAACCAACGAAGTAAAACGCCAGTCTAACTGTTGCAAGTGGAAATGGACAGAAAGTAACAGACATCTCCTACTAAATATTTAGTCTGCCTTAAATTCGGTAGAAACTGAGGTACGCGGTGGACGCAGTAGAAAAAGAAACGAAAGAGCAGACCTCCAAGACGAGCGTGTGCAGCGGCACGGCGCAGCGCGGCGTGAAGGAATTCGCGACGAGGAAGAGGTCGCGAGCCGAGGGCAGCCCGGAAACGCGATATATCCCGAGGGCTGTCTCTCTTGGTTCTCGCTTGATATCGGCCTGGGCCACCAATATGCGGCCTTTCCGGCTCGCGGGAACTTTGCGAAACTGCGCAAGCACGCCGCGCAATTTGATTCGGGGTGGCCCGGCTCTTTTCTCTTGGACTTACCAACATACGTACGCTTCTCGTAACGGTACGCTCTTGAACCTCGGGCCGAGGTAATTGGGTCCGTCTACAGCCACTTCCGGTTCAGCCGCTCGTTCAGAATCGGTACTTCATCAGGTACGAGAATCACGTCTACCGATACTCTTTCTTCCGCTACCTGGAAACGTAATATTGATGCAACAGGTTGATGATAATAATTTGGACGATATATTGATTGTCTCGAGTATTTTTTTGTGATTGATTTATTTGATTATATTCAGTGTATTATACAATTTGGTAAGATTCGAAGAGAATTATTTATTAGGTAGGTACTTTCACAAAATGATACGTAATTGGTTATGGTATGTATTTTAATTTGAACATTTATTATGGAAGAATTTTAAGAATGTATTGTGTGTGTCGTGCGAAATTTTTGGAAATTTCATTAACACTATATATAATGAGACACGACTATCGCGGTTATACTGGCAAAATTTGAAATCAATTCGATGTATTTAACTTGATAATTTTATTCGATCGCGCTCATGCGTTGCTGTATGAGTTATTATTTTACGTGGACGAGATACTTTTTAATCTGTTACGCGGAGACGCAATTGATCTGGAAATAAACGAAGCAGGATCGATTAAATCGCAAGGTAAAATTAATTCGGCCATTCGGACACAGATATTAATCTGTTAAAATTGCATTAAAAAAAATCGATATTATTTATAGCGTAGTAATTTGTCGGAGCGCGATTATCGAGGTTTTGTGTATGTCCCGATTTCAATCAAAGGGAAAGGAGGGGGGTCGAAGTAATAAAAAGCATATTTCAATGCCCCACTATTTCCGTATGTAAATATTCAATAATTTCTGAAACTTTTGGTAATAAAAATCGTATTTCGTGGATTAATATATTTTGTACTTCATATCGTATACCTACTAATATATTTTATCACTTTTATACTTATTTTATACGTCATACATTTCGTAATCACGTTTCGTCCCATTTTTCTTATAATTTACATTTATACGCAGAAAAAATAAACAGTTCGTGCTCTAACGAATTTTAAAGCATATCTATAAATCTACCAGTGATCAAAAACTCTTATTTATTCAGAACGGTAAAATCAACGTTTCATTTGCATATTAACCTCCTGGAGTAATCGAACGATTGTTTCTCCCATCTTTATTACCGTAACACAGAAGTACCGTTGAACGTGTCTCAACATTCACGACGATACACAAGCGATTTATACAACCAATAAATGAGACACGAAGAGATACAGAGAAGAAACACGTGTAAGACACGAACCGTGTACGATTCGATCGATCATTACGAATGAAAACGCAATGGTAACAGGTCAATTATATGGTATCAGGGCTTCTAGTATCTCTTATCGAAAGGATCGTTCGTTTGGCCATTTGTCGTCGGTCGATCCCGAGGCGGGTGTCCCGAAAAGGCGTTACACCGTGTCGCGTTTCAATCTCCCCTCGGATCTGAGAGAAGGAAGGATCCCGCGCGTGCATGTCTGGTATCTACAAATGGCAGAACAGTATCGTACGATCGATTCCTATAGCGGATCGTGCATGCTCGATTCTTCGAAGAACGGCCGCGACTACGTTTTCTCCCTCGCTTTCCACC